>NC_050070.1:164096798-164819298 GCF_009764565.3 Dermochelys coriacea
GTTGAATTGGCAGCATCGGCAATTAGAGGAAACATCTCTTCACTGGTACATTGAGCACATTAAATGACATTTTGGGATTATTTCTGCATCTATATCATTACTTTCCAGAACAACACTTTCACTCTTTCCCATTGCTGAATGGGTGTTTTATCACATATTTATGTGCAGTAGGGGTGCAGTCACAATTTTGGGTGCTTATTCACAATGAACCTGCTAACTTTTCTCTCTAATAAATGAAGAATACAGAGTTATATTAAAAAGGAACATTGAGTGGCAGGTGTACTATTAAAAGTCACATTAACAGGGATAGTTATATTTAGATTAATTTAAGGTTTTCAGGGAATCACCACTGGTGGGAGATACAGGCAGAACATTGGAGGAGATGCAGGTGTGGACCAGCAGAGAGAAGCAGTGCAAGTAGGTGGGGTTTCCACAGTGGGATGAGAACCAGATTGGAAGGATGGCCAGTAGCTTGTTGGCATGGTGGGGAAGAAAAGTTGCCTTTAACTGGCTGGAACTCCATGACTGGAGGCAGAGCTGTGGAAAATACAAGCAGGTATAAAGGAGGAGGAGATGCTCCTAGCCAGCTGAGCTAACATCATGTGTTTTTAGATGCAGCACTAGGACCCTTTGAAGTCAAAGCTCAGTGAATGACCACAAACGTTGCATATCAGAGCCAAGAGGTTAGCATTAATCAATGACACCTGTTGTGTATGCGCTATATGAACATTTCAATTGACTATAACTACAGCTGACTGTGAAACTTTCACAATAAAATGCTAACTGGGCAAAGTGTGGATTCAGAAATGGAAACAAAACCAGCTGTGTTTTGTGCAAAACTTTCTTGGTCCTGTGAACATTTCAAAACCTCAAGGTGGAAAACTTCTGCTGCCTCTGCAGAAGCAAGAATAAGATTGAGTTCTGTGGGTTTGCTTGGTTTTGTAACAAAAACAGGTGATTGGGGTCCTCAAAACAAAATAGATGATTGGGGTCCTCAAACAAACCCTCATCAATGTATACACAAGGACCGAAGGAAGGAAAGTCAACTTCGACCTTTCGAACTTAAGAGAACCTGAAAATAAAAACTAAATTAATGGGTATGGACACCGCATAAGACAAAAGTAAAATTATAAAAGGTTAATTGAAACTCATGTACATTGAAATAATAATTAGGAGTGAATAATATGTGGCAAAATTCAACCTTTTCTAATAAATTGTCCACAAACAGTTTAGTATTTTCAGAAATTGATTTGTCATTCAAATTTTTATGCTAAAGAATTTCTGCAAACAATAGTTGGTCTGTAGGTTGTGAGTGAGAAGTTTATCAGAAGTGTTTGCTACTCCAAATTCCAGCTATGTTGTCTAGTTTAGTTTGGACACATAGGTTCCGAGGCATTGGTTTTCTTTCCTAAGTGGAAAGGCATAGTATCACATCAACATCTGAGAGCATCATGTGGACACTTTCAGAACAATATAAAAAATTTGCTATAATTTTTGCAGCAAGGTCAAGTATGCAGGTGAGGTGAATTTAAGTTTTTATTGGAGTAAATATTCGTGGAAACTGGTTTTAGTATTTAGCGCATTAATAACTAGCTTGTTTCAAGGAATCATAGAAATGTAGGGCTGGATGGGACCTCGAGAAGTCACCAAATCCAATCCCTGCACTGAGACAGGACCAAATAAATCCAGACCATCCCCTGACAGGTGTTTGTCCAACTTGTTGTTATAAATCTCCATGATGGGGATTCCACAACCTTCCTTGGAAGCCTATTCCAGTGCTTAACTACCCTTATAGTTTGAAAGTTGTTCCTAATATCTAATCTAAATGTCCTTTTCCCATTGGTTCTTGTCCCACCTTTAATGGACATGGAGAACAATTGATCATTGTCCTCTTTATAACAGGCCTTAACATATTTGAAGACTATTATAAGGTTCCCCGCTCAGTCATCTATTCTCAAGACTAAATATGCCCAGGTTTTTTAGCCTTTCCTTACAGGTTAGGTTTTCTAAACCTTTTATCATTTTATTGCTCTACTCTGGACTTTCTCCAATTTGTCCACATCTTTTGTGAAGTGTGTCACCCAGAATTGGACACAGTACTCCATCCGAGGCCTCTGAGTACGGTGAGACAATTACCTCCTTTGTCTTGCAAACAACATTCCTGTTAATACACCCTGGGATGATATGAGCCCTTTTCCCAACTGCATCACATTGTTGATTGATATTCAATTTGTGATCCACTATTACCCTCAGAGCCTTTTCAGCACTACTACCACCTAGCCTATTATTCTCCATTTTGTAGTTGTGCTTTTTATTTTTTCCTTCCTGAGTGTAGTACTTGGCACTCATCTTTATTGAATTTCATCTTGTTGATTTCAGACCAATTCTCCAATTTGTCAAGGTTAGTTTGAATTCTAATCCTGTCTCCAAAGTGCTTTCCCCCCACCTCCCAGCTTAGTGTTATCTGCAAATTTTATAAGCATTCTCTCCACTCCAAAATCTAAGTCATTAGTGAAAATATTGACCAGTCCTGGACCCAGGACTGACCCTGCAGGACCACACTAGATATATCCTTCTAATTTGACAGTAAATCTTTGATAGCTATCTATTCATATGACTCTAACTGTAACTTGGTAGAAATTATATTAATACACAAAAAGGGAAACTATCAAATAGTTCAGACTTCACATTTAGGCTTTGCAATAAAATAAAATAAAATTAAAATTACAATGCAACTATAAATGTTCATTATCCTTTTAAAAATTCTGATGAAATTTTTAAAATTTAACTTTATTTCTTGCAATATCAAAAACTTAGCAATAGCAGCATTGCGTCATTGCAGGATAATCACAAAAGGGAAACTGGCCAGTTTCCCTTTGGTCCAATAATACAAAGACTGAATACTGAAGCCAGTGAGAGTACTCGCAGGCTGAAATCTTGGTCCCTATGAAATGAATGGCAAAACTCCCATTTACTTTAATGGGCAGGCAGTTAACTTCCAAAGCATAGTCAATGCGACTACTTGCAGTGCATTTAGCTTATGGTTGGTCTTTTCAGAATTGGGATTAAGTTTAGTATTTTATTCATTGTCCAAAAGAATGAAATGCAAAATGAAAATAAACAGCATGCTTGGGGTGGTGGGGAAGGGAACAAATTTTAATGTCCTTTAGTTTTAATAACGTAGTCTCTGATCCTGCAAAAAGATATTCTAGGAGGGACCCAGGCACCCAGGAGTCTTTCCATTGACTTAACTGGGGTTTGAACCAGACCCAACAGCTGCATGATAAAATAAACATATTGTAAAGAACATTTTTAAATGAAATCTTAGTGTAAGCAAAAGCAAACCGACAAGAACATGCTATATAAATAACTAATTACAAAACGCAATTTACTTTTCGTTCAAAAGTAAAATAAGGGATTTTTTAAGGATATTTGGTAATAGTGGAAATGTTTAAGTTGTCCATGTGAGACCAGTTGCAAGGTTAGCTCTTTCCTAGGTTGAACTATAATTAAAGAAAAACAGCCTGACTTATAGCTGGTTTATTTGGATAGGTGAGCTCAGTGATTAGATGTCAATACTCAGAAGTTATCATTCATTCTAGAAACCCCAAAGCAGTTATTTGGAATTCATTCCCTGGTTAGTCTCTTAGAAAAACATGGCTATATCTTTCTTACTCTGTTGCATTAGAAAATTGGTTGTGTTCTCCTCTCTTCTCATATCATGAATGATTTCCTACCACTATTGATATTTTGAGTAGAAGATTTGCTTGTGCGCCTCAGGAGTGTTTAAGTGCCTTTAGAAACTTTTAAAACCACTTAAAGTGAAAATACCGTAAAACAACTCCCCCAACATTAAAATACATATTAAAATAATGTATGCAGTGTTGTGACTGTGTTCATTTTAGATATCATTAGTTTGGGGGGAGGGATAGCTCAGTGGTTTGAGCGTTGGCCTGCTAAACCCAGGGTTGTGAGTTCAATCCTTGAGGGGGCCATTTAGGGATCTGGGGCAAAAATTGGGGATTGGTTCTGCTTTGAGCAGGGGGTTGGACTAGATGACCTCCTGAGGTCCCTTCCAACCCTGATATTCTATGATATTAGAGATACAAGGTATGTGAGGTAATATCTTTGATGGTATCAACTTCTGCTGGTGAGAGAGTCAAGCTTTTGAGCTTACACAGAGCTCTTTAGATATTACCTCAATATATTACCTCATCCACCTTGTCTCACTAATATTAAAATAATCATTTTTAACCTAAATTGTTGTTACACTTTAACTTCAAAGTAAGAATTAACATTATAGAAAAACTAAGACCTTTAAGAGGAATAAACTTTTCAAGAGTTCTAAGGTACCTAATATAAACTGAAAAAGAAGAAAAAACCTTTGAGTCTTTAAAATAATATTAGTTTTGTATGTCAGTTTTTCTTTAACATCAACTTTTTGGATTGTTTTATTGAAACTTCAACAGACAGTAGCTTATTTTTCCACAGACTTAAGCACCTGAGATTTTTGGCTGATGGATATAAGACCAGTAAAATTTCCTATAAAATGTAACTTTATACAAGAATTTACACAATGTTTATAAAATATGTTCCAACATTTGCTTTTCAAAGTCAAACTTCTCAGTATCCACAGAAAGAAAATTAGTTTTATTGCGACAGAAAACTGAAAATTGATCAGTCTGCCCTTTGCCTGTTGTGTAGCTTTATTTCCCACCCACAGATCAGTAAGTACCTGATCCAAAATTCATTGAAATCCTTTCTGTTTACTTCAGTGATCTTTGGATCCGGTCCTAAATCTGAATGAAAACACACACAGATTGTATGACAAGCTTCTGTACTGGAATATCCTGTTGGAAATACCTGGAAATTTGCTGCTGTTATACTTCACTATCAGTAGTTCTATGTAAAAACACCTGTGGTCATGGGCTCATGAATATTATACCATTGGATGGCTAAAGACTAGAATACAGTTCTCATTTTATATAAAATGAAGAATACATGTCGTAGTGTTTTCAAAGCCAAGTATGACAGAATCAGAGATATGTAGGTACTGAATCCATCCGCAATAAGAAAACAGGGTTGGATAATCAAAATAACACGCTTCCTACAGATGGCCATCTATTATAAATAAAATGAACAAACAAGCATCTGGATTGAGATGCTCCTCAAATTTTTCAATCTCTCCATCAAAATGTGTTTCCAGCAATGTATCTCAGCCAGAAAGTGGGAAATGAATTAGACTGGGCTAATAGTGGAACACAAAAAATTGATGTGCTTTGTCCTCCTCCATGTACTTTCCAAGGTATATACAGAAATATTGTGAAGAGAGAGAGAGAGCAGGAGAAAATTGTTGAGAGAGTTTTTGGCAGGCACCCAGTTTTGGATTTACTATGTAAAGAGTTTTGATGATAGATTGATTCTGAGTGAGATCAAATATTGTGGGATTTGTGGCTGTAGTGGTAATTCTTACTCCTCTCTTCTTTTTCTTCTCCTTTCCAATCCCGCTAAGGAAAGATATTTACTAAAGAACACAAAGCTTATGCTATGTATTAGGAAACAAATAGTAACGGCAACTGGACTTTGTAAAAGATGACTATGGAAGGTGGTTGAGGCACCATCGCTGTATACGTAAAAGAAGAAATTTGATCATTTGACACTTTTTGTATAACACTCTCCAACCTTAATAATTGCAAAATAAATACATAGAATAACTCTGAACTGCAGCCACCTCTGGGTTGGAGGAGAGCAGCCAATTGAAATACATTTGTAGGAGGAAAGAAAAAAATTGGTAAAGGACACCAAAGCAAATCTCTACCCTTATGAAAAATGCCATGGGAACTTTAATGTCCAGTCAGATAAAACAGGTCCCAGTTTTTAAGGTCTCATCAAAAGACACAGCTGTAGTTAACTTCATGGGGTGAAATTCTTGCCCCATGGAAATCAATGGCAAAATTCTCATTGATTTTTAGTGAGGCCAGGATTTAACTCATTGTACTTAATTAATCTGCCTTGGGATGGTGCAGGTCAGTTCATGTTTACTGTGATTTGAATCCGTGAAGCCAGGAGTCTAGGTACATCAAATCAGATGCTTGGACACCTATGCAAGCCTTTCCCATTATAAAACATGCAAGGTTTAATTTTTTTAAAGTGATTAGCAATGTGGTGTTTTGCTTGTCTCTGTTTTTGAGTGCCCAATCTGAGGTACCTTAAATTGGCTTGATGTTCAGAAAGTGCTGCTCTTCGAAGTTTTTTCAAATTGGGCACCCATTTCACTAGTCACTTTTGACAAGAAGCGTAAGGTAGTGAGCGGGCCTGGAAAACACAAGGGATCAGAAAGAAATGACCAAAGTGATTGTTTCTGGCCTTCCTATCCACTGGCCCAATCCTTCTAGGTGCTGAGCTCTAAATCTGAGATGCTAAATACTGTAACTTCCATTGAAATGAATGGCAGTGAAGAGTCTGAACACCTTGTTGGCCCTGATCTTGCAAAGATGTACACGCATGCTTAACTTTAGTCCCTGATAGTGGTCCATTTCACTTCAATGGAACTAATCACCAATGCTGATCCTGCACCACTGAGGCCAAAGGGAGTTTTGCCATTGACTTCAATGATTGTAGGATCTTGCCCATACTTCATATAGTATGTGTGTAGGTCTTTGTAGTACTGGGGCCTGTGACTGTAATAGCTTATTGCTGTGGAGTATTTATGGCATAGCAAAGAACAAATAGATAGCGATGACTTCTCCAGGATGCCCCTTACACTCATTACTGGTGACACTGTATTTTGGGCTGGACCCTGATATTTTTATTGGTGCAAAACTGAGATCAGTGAAAGTTTTGCCTGTACATGAACAGCAGGATCAGGCCTTTCACAACAAAGTTAAAGACAGGGGCTGGTCAAAAAATTTTCTTCACAAGTAAATTAGCAAAAATTGCTGTTTTTGAGGAAATTGAAATGAGTAGAATGTACTAGATGGATAGATGGTTATCAGATAGAAGCATATCAGTGGAAGTATTATAGACAGTCATAGGCCATGGTAAGAAGCAAGCTACTGATCTTTTGGAATCTATAACAATATAGAACGTTTGACTAACACTTTAATAACATCTATTAATCATCTATGAATGTATTAAACTATATATAAATAGAATCGTATAGATAGATAGATATAAAAATTGTGACAGTTATGGGGAATCAATAGATATTTATTTACACATTTTCTCTATAATAATGCCATTTTTCACAAGATACAGCACTAATAATAAATGTGCAATGTACAAGGGTCTAGAAATATTTTAGAAATCATGTCAAAGATGGCTATTTCAATAATTGTTTTTTTTTAAAAAAAGCTATTAAGCATTAAAATTAGTAACTTCCACATTTTTTATGCACATCAGTTATTAACATCATATAGGATCCATTTACATACTGAGAGTACATCACTTGCAGGTATAAACTAGTGTAAATGGTGAATTCTCTGTAACTTGAAGTCTTGAAATCAAGATTTGAGGACTTCAGTAACTCAGCCAGAAGTCAGGGGTCTATCCCAGGAGTAGGTGGATGAGATTCTGTGGCCTGCGATGTGCAGGAGGTCAGACTTTGATGATCATGATGGTCCCTTTGGCCTTAAAGTCTCTGAGTCTGAGCATAAGGCAATGGCTTCATCAGAGCCCAGAAGTGCTACTGAGTAAACAACATGCATTAAGAATTGTTTAAATATATTTTTATTGTATTTATTTAACAGACATGAAGTCACTAAACTTATACCAGGGTTGACTTGGTCCATCATAGCCTATTCTGTCAATTCTCAAACTTCTGTGGCTGTTATTGGCTTTACATAAATTATAATAACATTGCCAATAACAACAACAAAGAATACAAGTATATAGTCTTTTACATACGCAAAGCACTATACAAATGTCCACTAATTAACACACTAATTAACATTAACCTGGAAAAATCCATTAAAATAACTTTCAAATGACAATAAGACTTGTTTCTTGAAGTTCGGTGAGAAACTGCGTGCACAGTTACTATGACTGTGTGCAAAAATTGGCCAATTGTGTGTTGCAATGTCTGCAGGCATGTCTATATGGGGAGCTAGTGTGTGGCAAGTTGGGGTATAAATCTACAGTGCTCAAGTGTGCTTCTCACAAAGATGCTGTGTGGACCCTGCTACTGTACTACACTACTTTTATTGCACAGTTGCAGTGTCCACACAGTAACCTAGTACATGACAAGCTAACGTGCTGTCAATTTATACCCCAGCTTGCCATAGAGACAAGTCTTTATTACAGTAAGTTGCATAGAGGTAATTGCTTGTGCAAATTAGACATGTATTTTGTATGTGTTTTATACATACAGTTATGCCTCTATCTTGTTTGAAAACGAAGCCCTTAGATCATGAATCCATAAAAACAGGACACTTGTGTTACAGAGAGGACAATTTCCTTCAATATCCTGGACATATCCAATCAAATTAAGTCAAACCTTATTGAAATACATTAAGTATTTTGGGAGCTCATTGTATTAAAAATGCAAATATTTGTGTTATTGTGGGATTGTATGCCATTTATCTAGGAGACATGACTAATGTAAACCTTGGGAAATGTTATGCACTTAAGAGGACTCTCTTAAACAGTGGGCTAAGACAAGAATGAACAGTCAATTGTGTAGATTTCCTAAGAAATACTTCAGAGGAGGGAAATGCAAGTGACCCACCTCCAGATCTATCCTTTTGAAACTGTGCCTTGAGTGGAAACCTATTGTCTGGCTGATTAACTATTTGTGGTCTCTTCAGACCCAGACTGGATAAGGAATGACTCTGATTGATGAGGGGATTTGTCTGAGCAAAAGGAGTGATGAACAGCTAACCACAGGAAAACCTGTGGGAGAGGTGTGAAGGATTATTCACTGGCCAGAACTCTTGCTGGAGACAGTGGGTGATCTCTGGTATAAGAGTATTAGCATGCATGTAAGTTCTTATAATGTTTTAATTTTTGTCTCTATAATGGTTTTACATTAAGAATAAATGTGCTTGCTTAGAAAGAGCTGTGTGGTAGCTTCACTGTGGCAATTACACTGTTTACCATCTCTGAAGAGAAAAGCATAGCAGGCCACCTTAGGCAGCCTAACTTTGCTGGGGAATTCACAGAGTAGGCTGGGAACTGTGCAGCCTGGAAATACCCTGGTCAAGAGGGGAATAGACTCATGTTTCCTCCCAAGAGAGGCAACAAGTAGGGAGCCAGAAGCATGAGAGTGGGTGCCTTTGCTGGACCATAGAGGGGGAATACAGATGCAACTGCCCTGAACTGTGACAACTTGCACCATTGGAGATTGGATGGTTCAGAATATTGATAAGAGACAATTCACCCTTTCATATTTAGGACAATGGTTCAAATCTAACCCATGCTGGGAATGACCAGACTTTTTAGTGACCTCTGAGAAAAGCTTTGATGACCTGAGTCCATGTCCTTAAGGAGAGGTGTTCACATCAGAAAAGTGACTACTGCAAACTGTCAGTCTTAACAGAGAGGTCCAGGATTCAAAAGGGTACAGAACACAAGCAGCTTTCTTTCCCTTAGAGATGATTCCTTCGGATCTGTTCTACTATGTGTAAGTTCTTGCACTGTCCTCGTCACCATAGTGTCTGAGATCAAGGTTCATGCAGGTTGGCAGGGTTGAGTGGAGGTACTTGCATTGCAGCTACCTGTGCTGTAACTGCTGTGTGGATTGAATAGAGGACTTTTACCTCTGAGGATGTCATTATGCACCCAATTCACTTAAACATTTATGACTTCTCTCTTCCATGCCCCCCCAAACTGAAGCATATCCTGGATTTTGCAAACGCCTCTGATAACTGGATGAAGAGCTATAAAATTCCCTATGTGTCTCAGTACACAAACATAATAGATGGACTGAGGATGGAGTTTCCATATTAACTGTCAACAGGTCATCCCTTTAAGTTATGGTTTGCAATGGAGAATGGCCAGGTGGTACAGTATATGAATGCTTCAGTTACATTAACTCAACTTACACTCTTGAGACTAAATGACAGAAAAGACAATCAAAGGGTATGCTTTAATGCTGCATAGTAATATGTTTGTATGTATCCGCTTTGTCAGGCAGCCCTCTAAATCTCTGCTTGGCATATTTCAGCTAGAACCACAAATATATTCGAATGGGAGAGGGTATGTGCCATTGCTTGTCAAAGGGGTATACATGAACAAACAAGCAGACCATGACCTCCTGTCCCCATCCAATGCATGACTTCCAGCCATTACTATTATTTAATGCTTATATTGTCACTTGAGTGTTATCAGACATTGGTGTCTTGCAGGTTGGCTTCCTATGGGAGGAAAAATTAATGATGTGATGACCGGTTATATTTGTAGTGAGTTTGTTTACACTGTATAAACCAGTCTTTGAACTGACATGGTCACCAATAGCATGCAGGCAATCCCCTCTTTCAGCACAAACACCAACGCCCAGTTCCCAGGGAACAACTCTGCCTTAATAATTGATTCAAACTATAGAGATTAAGACAGAGAACGAACTCTTTTACTACTTGTAACAGCCCCCAAAGAACAACATTAGAAAAGTTAAAAACAACGCACCATTTTCTTCCAAGGCTAAAAACTTGATTGCACAGTAAGAAAAAGTTGTAAGACTGTGTAACGCACCATCTGGTGAGCCCCAACCTTACTACAGCAGGAGTTAGATCCTTGAGTTCTGCTTGGTACTAGATATGAGGTTGGGGGGGGGTGGTTAAAGGGCTGTATAACACCTTGCACACCTAGAACAGCCTCAGGACTGCTCAAATTTGTGCCTACCTGAAATGCCTCCTGCCTTCCACCCCAGTGGTTGTTCTGACAGCTCTGCTCCTATAAGCATTTTAATCTTTCACTTGCTTCATTTCTCTCTACATTGTAGAGCATTTTTAACATGATTTAAAGTCTGCTCCAATCTGTTTCAACAGGATAGATCAAGAATATATGGGAATACAGGCCAATTGATTTCAGTATGGGAGCAGGATTGGCCCCATAGTTTGTGTTTAAGTGGTTTTCCTTCCCCTGTATAGGGGGTTATGAATGAATTCTATGCACTCCATCATAAATAATGCAAATAATTAAAAATACTGTAATTTAACCTACAGCTGAAGTCTGAAATTCTGACTAGCCTTTGAATCAGCAGTATGTCATAATTTCTCTTTGTCATTCCACTGTTCTGCTGTTTTCATTATGAATAGACATAAACTATCCAGAGTCAATGTGAGCTTCTCCTTTCAGAGGTAGCACAGTTAGGGGTTCCATAAGCGCATGAAACAAGTTCTCTGTACTGGTCTTTTAAAGGGATTTAAACTAAGTAATGGAAATAGCAAATCCCAGGAAATTGATTAAAATAGTGTTGCATTCTTCTCATTTAGTAGTCAAAGCACGGTGATTAGAGCCATATATGACATGGTATCAGAATATCCAGTTGATCACACATTCACATACATGGACTTTCTTTTTTCTGGTCAACTAGCTACAAATATGTTCCTTTCATCTGATGGAAAAAGCATGACTACATAAGGAACCAAAGACATTTCAAACTGAATTCACATACATTCATTCTCCAGCTTTACTGTAAACGGTTATTAATCTGGAGCACATTGTACTCTGCTGAAAATTGATCCAATGAGTCCATATTTTATGTCTGAGCAGGCCACAGTGATTAAACTCATCCATGCTTCATTTGTTTCCCACTGAAAACCATTCATCTAACCACTGTCTGAATGAAAGTGTAGAGGTGGGACACACAACACAATTATCCCTTTCCTCCCGACTGGGAAAGCTGATACAACAGCCTTAACCAAGAGCCAAATCTTTCCCACATTGACTGTCACGCCCATTGTAGCCAGTAACGTTGTTTTAACAATGGCCAATTACAAAAAGCTGCCATTCTGTGGAAAGATTTACGAACAGCCTTAAGTGGAAACTCTGAAATAAAACCAACATGTTCATGGAAATAGTACTCCAAAGACTTTAAAATAATGCAAAAAAGTGACTCAGGGATGCAGTAACTGTAAAATCAAAAGCCATAAAAAATCACTAAATACATTTTTTGTTTTCATTCTTAATACATACAAGTGACTGTATGGAACATATTGTGATTGGAGCACACAATATTTTCACATTCTGCCTTTCAAAAGCTCAATTCGATTTCAATTCCGCAAAACAGAATTCTATCTGGCACTGTAATGAAAACCAGAAAACAGAAAGAGAAAGAAAGAGAGAAAAATCATCAGGAGTAAATAATACTGACTGATTTTCTGTCATTCTCACTGCTTCAGTTGCTGAATGCTGAAATACTAAAAGAAAACATACAGCTGTCTCCAGGGATGCTGTGTCAACAAAACCTCCTTCTGCTGGTACTTTACAATATCTGTTTAACTAATCACAGGGAAATTTATCATATAGGATTTGGTGGGGTTGTTTATGGAGTCTTTAGCACAATGGTGCTGGACTTTCAGCTCTCACTTATGCTCTTCAGAAGGTGAAATGCCACAGCTGGTTAGGAAATAAATGGGTGCCAAAAACTGAATTTCAAAATAGAGGACTTTATTTGAAAAATACTATTTCTAACATTTTGTAGGAAGGTGGGTTTATTTTTAACCCCAACGTAATGAGCAGGTGCTGAAGAATATTAGGAGGAGGTGCACTGATGCATTTGATAATCTTGAAATGGCTGGTGTCATTGCTTTTACTTTGTGATAAAGAATTTACTTAGTGCTTTGTTTTTACTTCAAGCAGATGCGTTGGTAAAAGAGCTTTAGCAAATGTCCAACAATACAGTAATGCAATGAAACTCTGTTTGTTAAGGTAAAACACTGAGTATGCACTGGATGATGCTGAGATACCATAAACCCCATGTGAGAACCCCACTGTTCAAATTATTAGCTCCATTTTACAACTGGGAAATTGAGATCCAGAAAAAATCTTCAAATGTCCACTCATTTGAGGTGGCTCCATTTTTTGTTGTCCAGCTTAAGATGTCAAGTGGGGAATTTTTTTTTGCACTGTGTGACTATTCTACACGTCTTTAATATATTTACAGTACTTGTGGCACCTTAGAGACTAACAAATTTATTAGAGCATAAGCTTTCGTGAGCTAGAGCTCACTTCATTGGATGCATTTGGTGGAAAAAACAGAGGAGAGATTTATATACACACACAGAGAACATGAAACAATGGGTTTATCATACACACTGTAAGGAGAGTGATCACTTAAGATAAGCCATCACCAGCAGCGGGGGGAGGGGAAGGAAGAAAACCTTTCATGGTGACAAGCAGGTAGGCTAATTCCAGCAGTTAACAAGAATATCAGAGGAACAGTGGGGGGTGGGGTGGGGGGGAGAAATAACATGGGGAAATAGTTTTACTTTGTGTAATGACTCATCCATTCCCAGTCTCTATTCAAGCCTAAGTTAATTGTATCCAGTTTGCAAATGAGTTCCAATTCAGCAGTCTCTCGTTGGAGTCTGTTTTTGAAGCTTTTTTGCTGAAGGATAGCCACTCTTAGGTCTGTAATCGAGTGACCAGAGAGATTGAAGTGTTCTCCAACTGGTTTTTGAATGTTATAATTCTTGACGTCTGATTTGTGTCCATTCATTCTTTTACGTAGAGACTGTCCAGTTTGGCCAATGTACATGGCAGAGGGGCATTGCTGGCACATGATGGCATATATCACATTGGTAGATACGCAGGTGAACGAGCCTCTGATAGTGTGGCTGATGTGATTAGGCCCTATGATGGTATCCCCTGAATAGATATGTGGACAGAATTGGCAACGGGCTTTGTTGCAAGGATAGGTTCCTGGGTTAGTGGTTCTGTTGTGTGGTGTGTGGTTGCTGGTGAGTATTTGCTTCAGATTGGGGGGCTGTCTGTAAGCAAGGACTGGCCTGTCTCCCAAGATCTGTGAGAGTGATGGGTCGTCCTTCAGGATAGGTTGTAGATCCTTGATGATTCTTTGGAGAGGTTTTAGCTGGGGGCTGAAGGTAATGGCTAGTGGCGTTCTGTTATTTTCTTTGTTGGGCCTGTCCTGTAGTAGGTGACTTCTGGGTACTCTTCTGGCTCTGTCAATCTGTTTCTTCACTTCAGCAGGTGGGTATTGTAGTTGTAGGAATGCATGATAGAGATCTTGTAGGTGTTTGTCTCTGTCTGAGGGGTTGGAGCAAATGCGGTTATATTGTAGAGCTTGGCTGTAGACAATGGATCGAGTGGTATGATCTGGATGAAAGCTAGAGTCATGTAGGTAGGAATAGCGGTCAGTAGGTTTCCGATATAGGGTGGTGTTTATGTGACCATCGCTTATTAGCACCGTAGTGTCCAGGAAGTGGATCTCTTGTGTGGACTGGTCCAGGCTGAGGTTGATGGTGGGATGGAAATTGTTGAAATCCTGGTGGAATTCCTCAAGGGCTTCTTTTCCATGGGTCTAGATGATGAAGATGTCATCAATGTAGCGCAAGTAGAGTAGGGATATTAGGGGACGAGAGCTGAGGAAACGTTGTTCTAAGTCAGCCATAAAAATGTTGGCATACTGTGGGGCCATACAGGTACCCATCGCAGTGCCGCTGATTTGAAGGTATACATTGTCCCCAAATGTGAAATAGTTATAGGTGAGGACAAAGTCACAAAGTTCAGCCACCAGGTTAGCCATGACAATATCGGGGATACTGTTCCTGATGGCTTGTAGTCCATCTTTGTGTGGAATGTTGGTGTAGAGGGCTTCCACATCCATAGTGGCTAGGATGGTGTTTTTAGGAAGATCACCAATGGACTGTAGTTTCCTCAGGAAGTCAGTGGTGTCTCGAAGATAGCTGGGAGTGCTGGTAACGAAGGGCCTGAGGAGGGAGTCTACATAGCCAGACAATCCTGGTGTCAGAGTGCCAATGCCTGAGATGATGGGGCGTCCAGGATTTCCAAGTTTATGGATCTTGGGTAGCAGATAGAATACCCCAGGTCGGGGTTCTAGGGGTGTGTCTGTGCGGATTTGTTCTTGTGCTTTTTCAGTACAGCATTTGCTCAAGAAACTCCCTGAAAAAGCACAAGAACAAATCCGCACAGACACACCCCTAGAATCCCGACCTGGGGTATTCTATCTGCTACCCAAGATCCATAAACCTGGAAATCCTGGATGCCCCATCATCTCAGGCATTGGCACCCTGACAGCAGGATTGTCTGGCTATGTAGACTCCCTCCTCAGGCCCTTCGTTACCAGCACTCCCAGCTATCTTCGAGACACACTGACTTCCTGAGGAAACTACAGTCCATTGGTGATCTTCCTAAAAACACCATCCTAGCCACTATGGATGTGGAAGCCCTCTACACCAACATTCCACACAAAGATGGACTACAAGCCGTCAGGAACAGTATCCCCGATACTGTCATGGCTAACCTGGTGGCTGAACTTTGTGACTTTGTCCTCACCCATAACTATTTCACATTTGGGGACAATGTATACCTTCAAATCAGCAGCACTGCGATGGGTACCCACATGGCCCCACAGTATGCCAACATTTTTATGGCTGACTTAGAACAACGCTTCCTCAGCTCTCGTCCCCTAATGCCCCTACTCTACTTGCGCTACATTGATGACATCTTCATCATCTAGACCCATGGAAAAGAAGCCCTTGAGGAATTCCACCAGGATTTCAACAATTTCCATCCCACCATCAACCTCAGCCTGGACCAGTCCACACAAGACATCCACTTCCTGGACACTACGGTGCTAATAAGCGATGGTCACATAAACACCACCCTATATTGGAAACCTACTGACCGCTATTCCTACCTACATGCCTCTAGCTTTCATCCAGATCATACCACTCGAACCATTGTCTACAGCCAAGCTCTACGATATAACCGCATTTGCTCCAACCCCTCAGACAGAGACAAACACCTACAAGATCTCTATCATGCATTCCTACAACTACAATACCCACCTGCTGAAGTGAAGAAACAGATTGACAGAGCCAGAAGAGTACCCAGAAGTCACCTACTACAGGACAGGCCCAACAAAGAAAATAACAGAACGCCACTAGCCATCACCTTCAGCCCCCAGCTAAAACCTCTCCAAAGAATCATCAAGGATCTACAACCTATCCTGAAGGACAACCCATCACTCTCACAGATCTTGGGAGACAGGCCAGTCCTTGCTTACAGACAGCCCCCCAATCTGAAGCAAATACTCACCAGCAACCACACACCACACAACAGAACCACTAACCCAGGAACCTATCCTTGCAACAAAGCCCGTTGCCAACTCTGTCCACATATCTATTCAGGGGATACCATCATAGGGCCTAATCACATCAGCCACACTATCAGAGGCTCGTTCACCTGCGCATCTACCAATGTGATATATGCCATCATGTGCCAGCAATGCCCCTCTGCCATGTACATTGGCCAAACTGGACAGTCTCTACGTAAAAGAATGAATGGACACAAATCAGACGTCAAGAATTATAACATTCAAAAACCAGTTGGAGAACACTTCAATCTCTCTGGTCACTCGATTACAGACCTAAGAGTGGCTATCCTTCAACAAAAAAACTTCAAAAACAGACTCCAACGAGAGACTGCTGAATTGGAATTAATTTGCAAACTGGATACAATTAACTTAGGCTTGAATAGAGACTGGGAATGGATGAGTCATTACACAAAGTAAAACTATTTCCCCATGTTATTTCTCCCCCCCACCCCACCCCCACTGTTCCTCTGATATTCTTGTTAACTGCTGGAATTAGCCTACCTTGCTTGTCACCATGAAAGGTTTTCCTCCTTCCCCCCCCTGCTGCTGGTGATGGCTTATCTTAAGTGATCACCCTCCTTACAGTGTGTATGATAAACCCATTGTTTCATGTTCTCTGTGTGTGTATATAAATCTCTCCTCTGTTTTTTCCACCAAATGCATCCGATGAAGTGAGCTGTAGCTCACGAAAGCTTATGCTCTAATAAATTTGTTAGTCTCTAAGGTGCCACAAGTACTGCTTTTCTTTTTGCGAATACAGACTAACACGGCTGCTACTCTGAAACTTAATATATTTACGTAACTCATTCATTGCTTCGTGTTTGTAAAGTGATTTGAAGATGTAGGGTGAGACTTTCATATGTACTCCAGCATTGGCCTAGCTCTGCTTCCAATGAAGTCAGATGTAAAACTCCCATTGACTTAGTCCAGTACTGAGCACTTTTGCAAATCTCATCCTATAAGCACTATGTAATCGTTTATTATTCTTAGTGTAATAAATCAGAGGTCTTGTAAGAACTCCCAAGGTTTTCTATGGCACGTATTGCCATAGTCTCCAAGTACTGAACAGGTACATTAGATTTGCAGTGGTGAGCTCTGTGACATATCTGGCAATTTCCTGCAACATACCTGAAAAACCTTATTGAATTAAATTTAAGTAGCTTTGGAGTCCATTGTATTAAAAATGCAATTTTTTAAGTGTTATTGTGGAATTGTATCTAACGTCTGTGGTGTGTGTGTGTGGGGGGGGAAGAGGTGTGACCAATGTGAACACTGCGGAAGCAACATGTGCTTCACAGGACTATTTGAAACAGTGTTCCAGACAAGAACACACTCAGGGGATAAACAAAGTCAGGTGTGTTTCTCAGGAAATCTCTAGAGGAAGCTTTATGCAAATGTACCACCAGCGGTTTTGGAAGAAGTCAGCCTCCCTGAGCAGGGGATCTTTGTCCGTTGATTACCTGTTCTAAGTGTCCCAAGATGAAAGACCCAAACTGTACAATGGGGTGACTCTTAGTTGCATGGGGGTTCTTATTCTGAGCAAAAGCTGTTATGAACTTGCCCACAGAAAACTCCCTTCGTGGGTGTGAAAGTTTTTGTTTATTGTGTGCATTGCCTAGTGGTCGGGGCTTTGGACCTTCGACATACAGAGGGAGGATTTTGGCAGGGGAGCCCAAGCCCTCCAACTCCACTGGGCTCTGGCCCAGAGCCCTGTGAAGGGAACAAGAGGGTTTGACACCTAGGAGCTCCTGAAAGTTGCCCTCCCTGGGTCACTTCCTACCACCCTTCTCTTGTCCACAATTTTCAGTCTGCAATAGGAAAGTGTGAGGGCGTCAGCTTACCACCTGGCACCTTTTCATGGCCAGGTGTGGCATGGTAGCTTGCTCTCTCTCTCTTGGGGTGGCAGAAATGACCACCGGCCAGGTCATTCCTAAATCTCTCCCCTTCAGGACTAGTCCATAAACAAAAAATGGGGAATCTACACAAATAACCTGGGTGAGTAGATGGGGGCGGGAGGAAATGCCTCCCTCTCGGGGTCTATCGGAAGCAGATCCAAGCTTCAGGCAGTTGTAAAGGGGAGAGATCCTGCCTTCCCTCGGTCCTTTCCTCAGGAGCTGCAAGGTAAAGGTCCTTTCTCTTCCCTGGTCTGCCCACAAGGGAGTTATTCTGCTCCCTTTTAATTCCTCTTGCAGGTAGAATGGGTCTAGTTGAGCCCTGAGCAGCTCCTTAATTGGCCCGTGCAGGATTTCTATACCACATCACAGTGGGTTTTGAAGGACTGAATCCTACCAGAGCCTCTGCTAGAGTTGAAGGAGGCAGGGGTGGGTGATGGCTGGTGAGCTTATTAGCATGCCTGTAAGTTCTTAATATTTTCTCTGGAATCCTTTCACCATAAGAATAAATGTGCTTGCTTAGAAAGGGCTGTGTGATAACTTGTAATTGTGGGCAATTATACTGTTTATGGCCTCTGAGAAGAAAGTCAAGTGGTGAAGGCAGGGCACTGGGCAGCCTGTAAAAACCCTGATCAGGAGGGGGAGAGATGCAGCTATCTGCCCAAAAAGGTGATGGCTGAGAAGCGGGAGTGTAAAAGTGGGTGCCCTTGTCAGACCATGGAAGGGGAATACAGGTGTAGTTGCCTTGATCTGTGACAACTGCCAATGTAGACTTCATAAAAGTTTCTGCTCTTTGCCCAAATGGATTATAAGCTCTACTTGTTGTTTGTTTGTTTGTTTGTTTTTATAATACTGGTTACTCTGCGGAAAATTTTGTATCAGGTAGGTAGGTATTGCAGCTTGCTCTAACAATGGACACATGCACTGGATTAGGGTTATCCCTTCTGGTAGCTTGTTTCACAAACAAGCCTCCTGGACCAAGAGTGCTTTATCTTCATGTCTTGCCTATTTCCTCCTGGCTTTTGTAAACTGCATCGTACCAGAGATACACAGATATTTTAGTGGTTCATATGGTGGTCTGTTGTGTAGCTGGGTCCTGATCCATTTCTTGCCAGATGATGATCAGCCTATTGAAATGGTATTAGAAGGTAACTGGGAGCAGGCGCAGAGTACAGTGCACAGTGGTGGTTTATTCTTGTCAGCTCATCCTGCTGAGGAGGCAGGCTGCTGGGTTCTGGCCATGTGGGAATCTGGGTATTGGTTCTAAATTCACACCCAAATAGAGTGAATTATAAAAATCCAGTCTTCAGCTGGTGAATATCTCATTCACTGCCACAAATTTGCCTACTCAGATGGAACAAAGTCTCCTAGCAAATGGGGACAGAAGAAGGCCATTAACAATACCTGGGAATCTGAGAATAGTGATAAATGTAGCAGAACCTGGAGGAGGTCAAATGCCTTTAATTGCAGGAAAGGTTCTGACCTGACTAGTTTCTTAAAATGGTTCCCCTTTCCTGTTAACATCACTTAGATTTTGCCTGGATTCAGTTTTTCATCCAGGTACTGTAGGAACTGGGACACCTTTATGATGATCTTCATTGCATCGACTGAGAAAGAAATATGTCAAGGACACACAGTTGCATATTGTTGGTTGTGCAACCCAGGTTGTGTCTCATGTGGTTTCATATAGAAATTGAAATGATGATGGGGGAGGGGGTTGGATAGATCAGTATGAAGCTTCTGAGGGTGGTGATTCATATGCACATTAGCCAGTTAATTACAGAGGACCTGATCATGTTCCCTTTCATCCAATACGCAGATGACTTGTGAGTCCCAGATCTATAAGGGGAGAGGAGTTGGGCTACTGGTATGCTGGACGGATGAACATTTCAACCCACTATTCCTGTGGAGTTCCACAGGTAAAGGCATTGCTGTCCAAAACTGTATTAATTTTCCTGCAGAGTACACCCTGCACTTTATATCTTGAAGCTGTTTCCCACAGGCAGCTGTACCTTGTGGTGTCCCTCTTAGCTTGAATAGAGCCCTACTGCCTGAGAGCTGGTGGGGTGAGCTCCAGAACCAGAGCAAAGGCACAGAGCATCTCTGTGAATGGCTCCCTACATGGTTCCCTTGGGGTGTGTAAGATTTGAGTGCTGGGCCTGCAGCCTATGCCATGGGTCAGATTGGCCCCCTTGCCCTAGTGGAACCATGCAGGAGTAACCCCCTGCAGAGATTTCTTCCCCCTGTGAGAGGAAAGGAACTGTAGGCACCCAAATGAATACTTCCAAACCAGGGAGCTGAACAGCCCTAGGGAATGTAACTTGCTACATAACAATTTTTCAAGTATGTGTCACCACTCAAGTTCAAAGATAAACATCGGAAAGGGTGGAATCTTTTTCATGCCCATGAGGTCAGCTACCCACAGCATACTGTAAACCCATCAAAGAAACATGCAATAAAAGAAAAGGCCATCCTGTGGGTATGGTAATGACATAGTTCCTTTAATATCTCTCCATTTGGTGATATCAGGAATCCCATGACTGTCTCCAGAGGCAGAGAGAAACATGCAAATTGCTGTTCTTTAATCTAGCTACATTACCATCCACTGCCTCAGGCCACTCTATCTGATCCAGTCCAGGGAAGAAGGAACACCAGCACCCTTGCCTTTATGAATACTTTATGAATAGCAAAAAGTACTGAATTTGTACTGCACTCTTTTCTCATGCTATGAAACACAACTAGCTCTTGAACTTCCTAAATACCCTTTGTGCTGCTTCTTTAGAACAAAACAGTGCACGTTCCCTTTATTCAAAACCTTGGGGGCAGATTTCATCCCTAGTGTCGCCCCACTAAAATCAATGGCAATCTACCAGATATGAATTTGGTTCACACTGTTTATGTTAATATGTGAAAGCTAATACATTTCATGTGTGCCCAATGGCAATGTTTTCTAAACACTGTGGTCTAGTTTGTGCTGTTAAGGCAGAGCTATAGGACCGAAGAGGCATAAGATTTGCTATATCAGCTCAGACTTGTGGTTTTATTTAGTTCATATACTGTTTCAAAAGGAACTATGCTTGTGAAGAAGATTTAAGTAGCCTTTTTTTGGGCAACTATACAATAAAATGCCTGTGGTGAATATTTCTTCCTAACCTGAGACAGTTAGTGGTTGGCTTATACTTCAAAGCATGAGGATTTATATCCCTTAGTAAAAGTTTACTGTTACGAAGTATAACTATACATATTTGTATTATTACAGAGGCACTGATAGTAGCTCCATAGGTAAGGTTGTGTTTAATTAAGCATGAAAACAAATATTAATTGAAACCAAAGTTGCAACAGTTTTTCTTTTTTTCAGATCCTTCCTGTTCAGCTTTCTAAGAGTTCAGACCTTTGGAATAAGTAGCATTAACCAGAATTGTATGCGTAGGTTAGCCTTAAGATAGTATATTACTCTGTGAAACTATGATGAAGAAGCATTAATAAGAAATGGGATAATAACTCTTGTTTTTGTTTGTTTGAGGCCAGGACCATAAGATAATCTAGTTGACTTCTTGTATATCACAGGCCACTAATATTTACCCAGATATCCCAATATTAAACCAATATTAGTTAGACCAAAGCATTACAGTCCTCTGAAAACTAAATTGTGTGCCACAGGGAGAGAATGGGAGAAACCAAGGTGCCACCTGCAATGGCAGGGAACTGACTAGATGAGATGTGCCCAGGTGATCCCAGCAGGCAAACCAAACCACCAGAGGAAGGCAAAACCCTGTATGATCCCAGACATTTTGATCTTGGAGAAAATTCCTTCCTGACCCCAAATATGGAGATCAGCATAACCCTAAGCATGTGAGCAAGCCACAGCAGCAGGCTTTAGAAAGAGAATTCTCTGTACCATCTCAGAACACTGGTCCACCCTATCTGGTGTTCTGTCTCAAGCTGTGGCCAATCTCTGATACTTCAGAGGAAGGGAAAAAACAGACCAACCAAAACAGATTGTATTTAGCCAATTGTGCATCAGGGAAAAATATTCCTTCCTGACCCCTACTGGCTAAAGTTCTAAAGCATGAACATTGATTATAGTTGTTACCTTAATGCTGAACCGCAGTTGTTATGAGCTTGTTAAGGTCAATGCAGGTGATCCTGCTCTCCCCATGGCCCATGAAGGAAGGGAATGAATAGCGTAATTCACAGATTCAGAGACACACAGGTTCCAAGGCCAGAAGGGATCACTTCAGCCATGCAGCCTGTGCCCCTGCAAACAAAGGCCAAACAATTTCTCCCAGAAGCTATACTGAAGGATATAACGTAAGAATGGCCATGTTGGGTCAGACCAATGGTCCATCTAGCCCAGTATCCTATCTTTTGACAGTGGCCCATGCCAGATGCTTCAAAGGGAATGAATTTGTTATGTCTTTTTTGGCAAGGCTGAAAAGTGCCCTCACGATCAGATATCTTCTCCATATGTAGGTACCTAGACTCAGGGATCAAGTAACCTCTCAATCGTCTCTCTGATAAGATGAATAAGTTGAGCTCCTTAAACCTCATTCTAAGACTCATTTTCCAGCCTCTGGATCATTCCAGCCTTCTTTAAACATTTTCCATTATTTCCACATTCTTCTTAAAGTGTGGGGACCAAAACTGGACACAGTATTCGAGTAGCAGTCTTACCAATACCGCGTTTGGATGCAAGATCACTTCCTTACTTCTACTTCATATTCCTCTTTCTAGACCCAAGGATAACATTAGCCCTCTTTGGCACAGCATTGTACTGAGAGCTCATGTTGAAGCAATTATCTGTGATGACCCCAAGTCCTTCTCTGAGTCATTGCTTTCCAAGGCAGAGTCTTCCATGATATAATATGCATTCTTGGATCCCAGATGTATTACCTTGCATTTAGTTGTATTAAAATGTATTTTGTTGGATTGTGACCAGTTACCCAGATGATTTGCATCACTCCATAATCTTTCCTCCTCATTATTTATTACCCCACCAATCTTTGTGTCATCTGCAAACTTCACCAGTGAAGATTTTCCACCATTATCTCAATGATGTATAAAAATATTAAATAATGTTGGAGCAAGAACTGAACCAAGAACCTAGGGATATCTGCACATTAACAACTAGATTTTGAGATCAGTCAGTGAGCCAGTTTTTAATCCATCTAATGTATGCCCATATAATGCAGGTTTTTTAGTCAAAATGGCAGGTCATAATAAGTCATGGAGAAATGTGGTGCTCTGTATATTGGAGAACTCCAACTACTCTAGTCTATATTAACACAGTTGCCTCTATTAACCAGACCTGTAATCCAGTTTTCAAACAAGCAAAAAACACCAACAGGTCTGTTTAAACCTACTTTTCACAAAACCATGCTGACTGGCATGAATTATATTTGTAGCATCTAATTTTTTGTTAAAGAGTCCTGAATTAACCATTCAATTATTTTACATGGTATCAATGTCAGGCTAATCAGTCTATAATTCCTTGAATCATCCATTTTACCATTTTAAAATATTAGAACCACATCGGTTGTCCTCCAGAATTTGTTAAAAATTAACATTTAGTGGTTTGGACAGCTCCTCAGCTAGTTCCTATAAGACTGGTGGTGTAAGTTATCTGGATCTTTTGATTTGAAAATGTTGAATTTTTAGCATTTACTGCTTCACGTCTTTTTTTTTTTAGCAGATGATAAACTTTCTGTTCTGTCCACATCATCATAGGGGATAGATACATCCTCCTGCTTCATTGCAAATACAGAACAGAAATTTCTGTTGAACATTTTTGTCTTCTCTACATCGCTATTTACAATTATACCATATGCATCTAACAATTGACCTATACCTGAGTTTGATTATTTCTTGTTCTTAATGTTTTTTTAAATGACATCTTATCTCTAACCCTATTGACCACTGATATTTCACTGATTCCTTTGTCTTCCTTTATCAGTTACCTACAATTTTAAACTTGTAACTTAAATTCATTGCCGTTTCCTCCCTCTTTTTTCCAGCCCCTCTCTCTCTCTCTCTCTCTCTCTCTCTCTCTATGTATATATAGTTTTATTGCTATTTCCACATTTCCTTTAAACCAGAATGGCTTTCCTAAGGTAACTTTATGATTATCGGTTTGGTTTTTTTATCTGTGGAATTGTGGCTTTTTTGGGCATCCAGTAGGATGTCCTTGAACAATTCCCATATTTTGATGACTCTTCCCAATTCAAATTTGTGTTCCCTATCAGTTACGGCAACAATTACTTTGAGCTTTGGAAAACTGGCCCTTGTAAAGTTCCGAATATGCATCAGAAGTAATACTCTCTCTCTCCCTCTCGTCCCTATTTTATATAAATATAAAAACTAGTGGAGGAAATATCATGTATCA
The DNA here is from genome assembly GCF_009764565.3 of Dermochelys coriacea. Classification (NCBI taxonomy): domain Eukaryota; kingdom Metazoa; phylum Chordata; order Testudines; family Dermochelyidae; genus Dermochelys; species Dermochelys coriacea. The sequence continues at coordinate 164,121,370 of NC_050070.1, forward strand.
AATGGTGATGTATTAAATTTATACATGACAAAACTCTAATGGGTAAAGTTTCATAAGTGAGTCCTTTAATGGACGGGCTCAGTTAGGGAATAGCTATGTCAGATATAGAGGAAGGCACCTGCCTTTTGGGGCTATAAACTCCGCAGAAAACAAACACATTCCAGTGACATGGCTTCTCCCATCTGTGCAGAAGAGGAGCAAACTTCTTTCATGGGGTCCTTAGGAATCTATGGAAAAGCACTTTCTTCATGGGTATCTTTGGCCTTTAGTGACCTTAGAAGTTGTGCAGGAGGGGAGCTCCATTGCCACAGGCCTCTTTAGGTCTTCAGGAGAAGAGCTTTAGGAGGAGATCATGGTGTACAAGTGTCTTCAATGGTATTATGATTGGGCCCTATGCTTTTTAAACTAATAAGGTCTACCATATTTTGTATAATCTTTTCACAGTCCCCTAGCAACGGAATAATCATTGTTAAATTGGCTGTTTATAGCACTGTACCCAGTGGAAAGATCTCTGGTGTCCTGTTAGTAGAAACTGCAGTTACTTTGTGCATGCTTTCTCTCTCACCATAGCAGAAGAACTCCCCAAGACTGGACTTTCTCCATGATTTGGATTTCTTTTCATCAGTAATCACATTCATCCATCATGCACAGAAACATCTGGGCAGGCCAGTTAATCTATAGCTGACTTCAGTTAATGTTAATAATTAAGCCATAAGACTCAACAAGCAGTACATTTCTGAGGGATTATCACACAGCTCAGGTGCAGCATGAGGCACCAGCCAAAAGACAAGTGACTTCAGCTACTCAAAAAGTGCAATAATCCCTCAGAAATCTATTAACCATGAGTGCCTTGTAGCTATTATGATATGGAAACTCCAATGTAAAAAGGTCATACCTGTGCTTTTAGTGGGAAATATTGACACATGTATTACATCACTATCACCCAATCAGAAATCTCCATTGTTACCCAGCATTCTTGAATCATTTTGTAAGAGCCAAATGTTGTAAAGCAGTTTACAGTGTTCTGAAACTTAAACAGTATTTGAAAATTCACTTTACATATGCAGTGCATAGCATTTTTGTCTTTCAAAGCAGATATTTGGATACTGTTTAAACAAAATAAGGTCCCAATCCTGCAAACACCTATCATAGAATCATAATATATCAGGGTTGGAAGGGATCTCAGGAGGTCATCTAGTCCAACCCCCTGTTCAAAGCAGGACCAATCGCCAACTAAGTCATCCCAGCCAGGGCTTTATCAAGCCTGATCTTAAAAACTTCAAAGGAAGGAGATTCCACCACCTCCCTAGGTAACCCATTCCAGTGCTTCACCACCCTGCTAGTGAAAAAGTTTTTCCTAATATCCAACCTAAACATCCCCCACTGCAAATTGAGACCATTACTTCTCGTTCTGTCATCTGCTACCACTGAGAACAGTCTAGATCCATCCTCTTTGGAACACCCTTTCAGGTAGTTGAAAGCAGCTATCAAATCCCCCCTCCTTCTTCTCTTCTGCAGACTAAATAATCCCAGTTCCCTCAGCCTCTCCTCATAAGTCATGTGTTCCAGTCCCCTAATCATTTTTGTTGCTCTCCGCTGGATGCTTTCCAATTTTTTCACATCTTTCTTGTAGTGTGGGGCCCAAAACTGGACACCGTACTCCAGATGAGGCCTCACCAATGTTGAATAGAGGGGAACGATCACGTCCCTCGATCTGCTGGCAATGCCCCTACTTATACAGCCCAAATTGCCATTGGCCTTCTTGGCAACAAGGGCACACTGTTGACTCATATCCAGCTTCTCATCCACTGTAACCCCTAGGTCCTTTTCTGCAGAACTGCTGCCTACCCACTCAGTCCCTAGTCTAAAGCAGTGCATGGGATTCTTCCGTCCTAAGTGCAGGACTCTGCACTTGTCCTTGTTGAACTTCATCAGATTTCTTTTGGACCAATCCTCTAATTTGTCTACGTCCCTCTGTATCCTGTCCCTACCCTCCAGCGTATCTACCTCTCTTCCCAGTTTAGTGTCATCTGCAAACTACTGCTGAGGGTGCAATCTACGCCATCCTCCAGATCATTAATGAAGATATTGAACAAAACCGGCCCCAGGACCGACCCTTGGGGCACTCTGCTTGATACCAGCTGCCAACGAGACATGGAGCCATTGATAACTACCCGTTGAGCCCGACAATCTAGCCAGCTTTCTATCCACCTTATAGTCCATTCATCCAGCCCATACTTCTTTAACTTACTGGCAAGAATACTGTGGGAGACCATGTCAAAAGCTTTGCTAAAGTCAAGGAATAACATATCCACTGCTTTCCCCTCATCCACAGAGCCAGTTATCTCATCACAGAGGGCAATTAGGTTAGTCAGGCATGACTTGCCCTTGGTGAATCAATGCTGTCTGTTCCTGATCGCTTTCCTCTCCTCTAAGTGCTTCAGAATTGATTCCTTGAGGACCTGCTCCATGATTTGTCCAGGGACTGAGATGAGGCTGCCTGGCCTGTAGTTCCCCGGATCCTCCTTCTTCCCTTTTTTAAAGATGGGCACTACATTAGCCCTTTTTCAGTTGTCTGGGACCTCCCCCGATCGCACTGAGTTTTCAAAGATAATGGCCAATGGCTCTGCAATCACATCCGACAACTCCTTTAGCACCCTCGGATGCAGCACATCCGACCCCCTGGACTTGTGCTCGTCCAGCTTTTCTAAATAGTCCTGAGCCACTTCTTTCTCCACAGAAGAGACAGAGGTCATCACCTCCCCATTCTGTGCTGCCCAGTGCAGTAGTCTGGGAGCTGACCTTGTTTGTGAAGACAGAGGCAAAAAAAGCATTGAGTACATCAGTTTTTTCCACATCCTCTGTCACTAGGTTGCCTCCCTCATTCAGTAAGGGGCCCACACTTGACTTTCTTCTTGTTGCTAACATACCTGAAGAAACCCTCTTTGTTAATCTTAACATCTCTTGCTAGCTGCAACTCAAAGTGTGATTTGGCCTTTCTGATTTCACTCCCGCATGCCTGAGCAATATTTTTATACTCCTCCCTGGTCATTTGTCCAAACTTCCACTTCTTGTAAGCTTCTTTTTTGTGTTTAAGCTCAGCAAGGATTTCACTGTTAAGCCAAGCTGGTCGCCTACCATATTTACTATTCTTTCTTCAGATCGGGATGGTTTGTCCCTGTAACCTCAATAAGGATTCTTTAAAACACAGCCAGCTCTCCTGGACTCCTTTCCCCCGCATGTTATTCTTCCAGGGGATCCTGCCCATCAGTTTCCTGAGAGAGTCCAAGTCTGCTTTTCTGAAGTCCAGGGTCCGTATTCTGCTGCTCTCCTTTCTTCCCTGTGACAGGATCCTGAATTTGACCACCTCATGATCACTGCCTCCCAAGTTCCCATCCACTTTTGCTTCCCCTACTAATTCTTCCTGGTTTGTGAGCAGCAGGTCAAGAAGTGCTCTGCCCCTAGCTGGTTCCTCCAGCACTTGTACCAGAAAATTGTCCCCTACACTTTCTAAAAACTTCCTGGGTTTTCTGTGCACCGCTGTATTGCTCTCCCAGCAGATATCAGAGTGATTGAAGTCTCCCATGAAAACCAGGGCCTGTGATCTAGTAACTTCCGTTAGTTGCGGAAGAAAGCCTCATCCACCTCATCCCCCTGGTCCTGTGGTCTATAGCAGACTCCCACCACAACATCACCCATGCAATTTACATATGCATATGTAAATTATCAGATACACAACTGCATTTGATCAATTTTTGTGATCATAACAAGATTAATATCTGCCCATTATCTATATATGGTATTCCAATTTTGCATAACTATTCCATTACTCATGAATGCTGATAAACTACATCACACAAACCCTTCCAGGATCAGGGCAGGGGTCAACAGTCAACAACTTTATGTACATGAGTAATTCTGATGAGGTCAGTGGAATTACTCATGTATGTAAAGTTAAGCGTGAGTCTTATCACACTATAAATGTTTAATGTTTGTAGGATTGGATGCTTAAATTAATATCTGTGTCCTCTCTTTCAACACGAGGATTCTGTTTCTGACAACAGCATTGCTTCTCTGCTGAGCAGCAGTGAAACTCTGGAGCCTTGTTCACTGGCTTCTCAGTAGAGCAGAAATCAGTGACATGGAGTTTGACTGAATTCTTTGTGTGTTCTAACTATAACTTACTTTATTTTCATATATATACCACTCCAAGTAGACAAACAGGATGCAGGCAGTCCCCCCTTCCAGAAATCCCAGCCCACGCACAAATATCTGTTTTCATGAAGTTTCTGTGTTCCAAGAATTTTCCCAAATATAGAGAATAATACAGAGAGGAGAGTTTGTGATCTGCCACCGCCCCTCTCCAAGGACCACTGTGTAACAAAATGAAGAATACAGCATTTTTCAATGATTAAAAACTTACTGTCTGGTTAAGAAAAAGTCCTTGTCAGATTATCTGTCACAGCACCATCTGGTGACTTTGGCCATAACAATGATAATACCTATCTCTTTGATTATATTTTAATGTATAAAATGTGCCTGATATAAAAAGTCTCAGAGGGCATGAAACAATGAAGGACTTCTAAAAAATAATTTAAGAAAAATCAAAAAAATTCCCCCAAACAATACACCCTTGCCGCACAAAGTGGCTTCATGCCCTAACAAACTTAGGCTTTGTCAAGCCAGCAAGAAAATTGACTGGCAGAGCTGAGGGACCTCTATTCAGAACATACCAATGTTTTAATCTGGGGACTGTTAGTTTGTGTGTCCAAGCTTCTCTCAGCCAGGAGGATAAAGGTGGTTCCTCAGACAGGAGGACACACCTTAAATGCCATGTGGATGACACTGAGAATATAGCACTTTCAGTGAAGTGCTCATATAGTATTCTTCATGGGGTTGTATCTGCTAAGCAGACAGATAGGTGCATGCTGCCCTAGTAGAAGCTTCCACATAATAGTCAAGGGTATTGGATAACCCTATGCAGAACACATTGCATGAATCCAAAGAAGAAATTAGAAAAGTCAGGGCTAGTGTAGCAAGGTCCATGCCTGACAGAGAGAGTCACAAATCCTTACCAGTGGCAGACAGGAAAAAGGTGCTCTTGATCATTTATGCCCCCTGAGATTACAGTAGTTGAGGGAAATTTAAAAGCACCCTGAATTATTAATTTCTTGAATAAATGGTGGACAAACTCTCTTGATTTTGGTACCAGAAACCCGCCTTACTAAACCAGAAAGATCCATATCTCACCCATTAGCATCACCTCCATCTTGCTTGGTTCAAGCGTCAACGAGCTTGCTCCCATTCAAGTCCAAATCTTGGCCAAACTTTTGAAAAGCAAAGAATCCCTTTAACAGGATATTGTGAGAAAGAGTGAGAGTCAAAATTGTACTCAGATCTTGAAGAAACATTTTCATTGTTACAGTAGCACTACAGATAGGGCAGACCAAACTTACTGGCCTTCCAAGCTGCATATGACAATCTTCAGAAGTTTGAGAGTTGAGGCACATTTGCTGGGGGCCGGGGCTTGGGGCTTCAGCCTGGAAGGAGACACCTGATAGGACTTGGGGTTTCATCCCCACTCTTGCTGAAGCCCCAAGCCCCAGCAGGTGCACCCCTAGGGCAGAAGCCCTGAAACCTCTCTCCACACTGGGCAGAAGCTGGGAAGCACTGAGACCCCCAATCCCCACTGGGCAGAAGCCCCTGCCCCACCACCCTGCGGCAAAGCAGAGGTCCTGAGCTCCACCCTCCCCCAGTCTGGTAGATGGAGAACGTGGTGGTGGGGGGACTCCACAAGCCACACTTTAACAGTAAAAGAGCTGTGCATGGCTAGTTTGGCCACTCCAATATAGGGGAAGGGAACAATTGGTTTGTCATTTATCTGCATGCACATCTGTGCTGGACACAGTTTTAAAATCCAGCAGTTTCTGAAACACACATGCTGTAAGGAGAGAACAGAGGAGGAGAATTTATCATGCTCTCTCTGCACATGGTATAACACATGCAAGTATTGAAATAGCAGATGTGTGAGGCATTAGAATCAATCCATTTTTCAGTAGTTTTCTGGTAAAATGACTGGCTGCTTCATGCCCCTTGTTTCCCCACTTCCCCCCCAAATAAACTCAATGAACTCTGGGAGTTTGGGTGTTGAAGTTCCAGTTCTGGCTAACCTCTATTATTATAAGACAAAGAAGGATCAGACCAACCACAGCAACAGCTGTATGTACGTACACAGAATGGTTTCAGTTCTAAAAGGGGAACCAAAGAAATGGTTTCACTAGTTCTCAAGTATGAAGGTGAAATCAGCTACTGCAATACCCTCTTCTCTTTGGCCTTGCCACATGCCGTCTTGCCCCACTTAGTTCCATTCAGAATGCTGCTGCAAAGATAGTTTTTCCTTGCTCATTGATTTGACTGTGCCAACTCCTCTCTTTGCATCCCTTCGCTGGCTCCTTCTTCATCCCATCTAATACAAACTATTTGTTGTCCCTTTCAAGGCCTGGCATGGCCTACCCCCACACTACTTAGCTCACATACACTATTGAGACATCAACTCCCATCTCTACTGTGCTAGTGAGGCCAGCCTCCATGGCTCATTTGTTATATTTTCAAGCAAGCACCTTCTTGCTTTCCCTATGCTGCCCCTCATGCTTGAGTGGAGCTCCATGTAAACATCCACAATGCTACCTCATTATCTACTTTCAAGTCCCTCTTTCACTGTGATGCTTACAAAAAACTTGATGATGATTAGGCAACTGGTATGCTAAGACCAAAGCCTACCATGCCAACAAGTACTGTCTCATTGTTTTCTTGTACTCCTGTGCCTGCCTGTCAGTCTCCACCTGTTGTCTCTTTTCTCATATTTAGATTGTAAGCTTTTTGGAGCAGAGACCATCTTTGTGTTCTGTGTTTGTACGGTGCCTAGAACAATGGGGCCCTTGTCCATGACTGGGGAATCTAGATGTTACCACAGTTCAAATAAGATATAATGATTAAAAAAAACTTAGTGAAAGTGACTTGACTCTAGAGCCATATGTTTTTCCTTCCTCACACCATAATTTAAATTACCTTTGAATTTGATATCATGATCCCTGAAAACCAAAAGGAATTCAGAACACAATGAAATTTGTGTGGTTAAGGAAAAGCAAATGATTGCATGGAGGAAAAATCCACTGGAAGGGGCTTTAGACAAAAAAGGTGTTGACGAATCAGCATTTTTTGGAACAATTGGGGTGGGAGTGGGGATGCAATGAGTCAAACACTTATTCCAGAATCGCATTGGTCATTTGCTGTCACTGATGTGTTTCTGAGAAAGACAGGTTTTTTTTCAGAAAAAGAAAAGTGTTTTGGCCAAAATCATGTCCATGAGACACGTGTGTAAATTAAGCTCTTTTCTTTTTAATGCCAGGTTGTGCTGAGCAAACTGCATTTATTATGGGGAACACAGAGTATTTGTGAGAAGACAGATTAGGATGTGTATAGTTTCCAATATGAAACCAAATGTCCTTTATCACCAGTGCAAAAGATTAAATCTAGTGAGCTCCATGAATGCAAATTCTCAGCCAGGAACTTCAGGTGATGGTGTCTTTTTTAGTGAAATGTACAAAAAGTAAACTTACAAGGCCACTGTTTTAGGAATATTAAGCGGAATCTAGAAATTGTAGTCCAGGGATAAGGATTTTCTAAGATCCTAACTTAGTTTTGGATATTGTGATTTCCCCAGAATCCTACCCTTCAACTTCAGTAACCCACCAAAAATAAAATAAAATAAATTTTAAAAGTCTACAACCTTCCATTCTGCAGCCTCCTAATGCAGATGATAATGGTGACGTTGCTTTCTAAATGAGCAGGCTATGTGGACTTTGGACCTGTAATATTATAGTATATGTCTTGACTGCTCTGTGTGTGTGTGTGTGTTATCATTTCCATGGTGCCCATCCTCAAATAGCTCAGACACTGAAGTGGTACAGACTTTGTTCACATTTGTCCTGATGTACAAGTGTGGAACTCCTTGCACATCCACAATGATCTATTTGTTACTGGAAACATCCTGAAATGGGAATTTATGACTTATTGCCTCTCTGTATTTCTCTCACTGTTTCCTCTTTCGCACTAAATGGGTTACTTACCTGCCATCTGAAAAGACAATCTCGACAGACTGACAGGGCCAGGACTAACTGGCCTTTTAATTAAACTAAATGGTTTTTTAAAAAATACGGTAATAAATTACAGTAATTTCAGTCAACAATTGCACTGCAAAATCAGATTTAAAGGGATGCTAGCAAGTTGTTCAGGCCAAAAGTCTTGAAGTGATGAGAATTTGTTTCACGTAGTCTTCCAGGTTCTCAATTTAGCCATTCAAAACACAAATTGTCATTGTGACACTGACAAATTTATTAAAACCCTGCACCTTCTTTTTATTTGTTGCTCCAGCATTCAGACGCTGTCAGAGAAGCCGCCATCTAGCAAACAGGGTGAGTTAAATAGCAAATCCTAAATCTCCAAACTGTTGTGATGCTGCGGCTGCTATGGATTTATATCCACTGCGTCAATGTAGTAAATGGGGAAAAATCATGCTGGCTTGTGCTCCAGAACAAACAGTGAGATTGAATCAAAGTTTGCTACATAAAAAAGGACCAAACCCCAGAGAGAAAACTGTTACTTATGAGCTCCTAAGAGGGCATCACAAACAGGGGTAGTTCAGGGTTTTCAAATATCTAGTTGCCTTTCTGAACTCACAGTTTGTAGACACAGACTAGTTGTTGGGGCAGTTGTAGGCATATACAAGTACTTGGATATCCAGTCATGTTACAGTCAATGACAAAATTCCCATTGACTTCAGCGGGGCCAGGCTTTAATTATTTGTGTCTGTAGTTCTGTGGGTTCAAAAAACAAAATAAGTCCTAAAAACCAGGCCCTAAAATTTTGTGTAATTTAAAAAAAACTATAAAAAGTATTTGACAGTGTTAATAAAAATGGAATTATTGTTTAATGTAAAAATTAAAAAGAGGTGACAGCCAGAAAAAAAATAGCTATAAAACCTTGCTCAGTATGGAAGACGAATGTCAGCTCCATGCTGTTGTATTGTTAATATGTGCAACTAAAAGAAAACCTATAAAGTCTAAGATAACTTATTGTGGATGAGTAATATTGATGGCACCATCATAAAATGCATAATATGGTTAGTAATCCTTCAGCATATCTCAGGGGTTTCTCTTTATTTATTTACTAGTTTTCCTCCCTTCTTGACATCTGTTTTGGGTCATCGTTGAATCCCACTTTCTATCCAGGAAAGGAACAATATACTATGCTCCCCGTCTCCCCCAATACATACATTCTCCAAATGATAGATAATCTCCACATATATTCTGGGAACAATAAAAATCCTTGGATGTGCTCCCAGAACCCTCAGGAAGTTCAGAAATCTTAAGGGGGGCCTTGGATTGAGGTTTTATCTCCAGAATTTTACATAACCAACTTAGTAAGCATTGTATAACAGTAATACATATTCAACAGCAGAAAATGACATTAAAAATAACACTGGGGGGAGGTCAAATGAGTCAAAGGCTGACGTGCTGGAATTGGTTCACTCCAACAACTCAGTGTCTACTACTTTATCACATTCATACCTTGCTGTCTGGGGTTTTGGAACCATGACTGCTTCTGAATGGTAAAGTGCTGCTCATAAGTAAGCTGCTAAGTTTCAGACATCTATTTATGCAGCTGAATGGTGTTCACACCCCAAGACTGAATATCTTGAACCTGACTCTTCATCTCTTCTTCCTCTGTCTCAAAGACAGAGATGCTGCTGCAGGTCAGAAGGGATATCCTTAAACATGACTCCACCTTCTATAGCTCCTTCTTTGACTCAGACCTGCTCTTGGCCTCCACTACCTATGACATTGGCATCATTCTTGATACTGAACTTTCCTTCTCCCCCCCACAGCTCATATTTTATGTAAACCTGCCTATCACAACCTCTACAACTTGGTCTGACAAAGTTGGCTTTCCTCTCCTTTACATCTTATTCTCACTGGGATTTTGAGACACTCTCCTCTCCCTATTCCAGAGTTCCTTCAGTGGGTCCTCCTCCTCATCTTCCATTGCCTGAGGGGTTGCCCAGGGCTCTTAGTTGGCCCTTGGTTCTTAGTTGGCCCTTTGCTCTTCTTACTTTAGAGTTTACACCCTGCCTCCAGGCAATTGCTTCCATTGACACAGCTTCAAGAATCCACTGTGTGCTCAAATCTCTCTCTTTGCTACTACTACAACATCTTCCTTTCTGGCCCCCATACACATACACTCTTCCTTCTTGAAATCAATAGAGTTACACCAGAGTAAACCTGGAGTAATACAGTGATGAATCAAGCCCTTTGATTGTCATGTGTTTCTTTGTTATGTGAAACTGTTTAACAAACATGTTTATGGGAACATATTGCTCTTTAGGGAAGATACCACATCTTTACAAATGTTTTTACAGTGGTTAGCACAATGGAGCCCACACCTGATGGGGCTTCTAAATGCTGTTGTAGTATAACTAGAGTAGGTTGAAAATTTTCCATAGAAACTGTTTTTTGACAGAAAATTGGGTTTTCAATCTTTCAATTTTTTTCATTAAAAGTATCTGTTTTCTGCAGGAACATCTTGATTTTGTTTTTGACAAACCAAACTTCTGAAAACCAAAAAAATGTAAATTGAAAATCAAAAAAGTTCTAAATATAACTATTGAATAATATTTAAGACTATTGTTCATTCGCTTTCTCACCTTCCATTATTTTGGATATGAGACGGGCTATCTGAGACATGTGGTGTTTTTGCTCCCAGATTGGCTAGCTGATACTTAGATAAATAGGAGGAGTTTTCAAGATGGCTGCACAAACACTTCCAGTGTGAATATTTACATGTATATGTAACACTAATACACAGACACACACATACACACACATATTTGTGAGATTTTCATTCTCTGTGAACAAAATAAAATCACTCTTGTGAATTTTTATGGAAAAAGAAATAAAGAGAACTGTGAACAGAATAACAAACCTTTAAAATGGAGTAACATGGTGTTGGATCATTGGCCAAAAGAAAAAAGCGGTATTTGTGAAGATAATTATTCACTATGGCCATTTTATTTGATTCTAGTGCTAGGCCTACTAGGTGCAGGGATTGTCCGATACAGGGATATCCTGTGGAAAGAGGCCAGGAATAGGTGTGCATTTGCCTACTGGATGTCACCTAAGTGATGACTGAGTAATGTTCACTTGCCCGAATAGCACTAATATTCATGTTTGGTACATTTATTATTCATTTTCCCAGCCTACCCATAATGACAGGTTAGATGCATAGTAAGAGGACTGGAGGGCCAAGAGTGAAACCCAACCAAACTCTGAAAGAAAATACCCTGGAGCCTCCCAGATGATCTCTGCCAAGCCCAAACCACCTCTGGTAGTCATTATTTCCAACATGCGACAGTCACTCTGTGAATTTCTGGCAAACTGTTCTGCACAGTCATGGTCATCTGATGGCTGATTCATTTTACAGTAAGTGAAATGAATCATGGTGCTGATAATAGTATTCTGATTGAATTTCCCCAATCTAGTGGAGAGTTTCTTATCCTACCCTAGCTGACTCTCAGAGACAGTTAGAAAGAGGAAAGCCTGACAAATCTCTCAGGATAAAATTCACCCCATACAGCGGGCCAGCTCCAGGGCTATGAGTGGGGCTTAAGAGGTGAGAATTTAAGTGGGACTTAAGTGGTACCTAGTTCTGTGCCAGCCCTCTGTCCAGGGGTGAATTTCGTCCTAAGAGATTATGAGGAGGATGTAAAGGGACTACTAGTACTCTATGTATGTTTGAACTGGCAGCTTTGATATTCTCTATTTGTAGCTGAATTCATGGTGCTGCAGCCTGGACCACACATCTCATGTGAATACATCCACATGGAAATATTTTAAAAGGGAAAATGAAACCAGCTACCACCATTCTCTGACCCACTATCCCCTCGCCAAACTCAAATGAACCAGTGACAAAATAGTATTCTACCAGAATCTCATGATGGTTCTTCAGTTTAAGGAGATTTCCTGGTTCAGTGCTGAAATCTCAAAATACCTAATCTGTTCTCACAGAAAATGCCAATTTTTTTCATGACTTTTAAAAATTTAAATCCTCTGTTTCATGGCTAAAATTTCACATTTTTGGGAAATGTTGAAAAAATGAAAATTTGATTGTGAAAATATGAGGAATCATGACATTGTCCATGTTTTGATTGTGAAAACAATGTTTCTGTAAAGAACACCTATTTCCATTAACAGTGCTCTCCATTATAGCATGGAGACTCACAAAACTGAGACCAGTTTGAAATTGGCAGACATGAAAATGTTCAAATATTGAACCTTTTAAAGTTCACTGAATATTTTTCTTACTTCTAATCACAATTAAGGTTGTATGAACAGTTACATTATAGTTGTTTGAGTGGATTTATGAAATAAAAAAGTGGCAGTGCATTCATTTTTTACATTTCTTTATGCAATATGACCATTAAAGACTAGTCATTTAGTCTGGCTATATTCCCCCTAGTTTAACTTCCTGAGCAGCTCAATCAGATACCAGCTAGTGGCCTGGCAAGGAATAGGAATTAGGCACATTACAAATACTAGCCTAATGTCTTGATGTTTTATGTTCAGAGGAGACCTTTCATATGTTGTTCTCCAAGCTGACTTCACAGGTAATGCAGTCATTAATACATAATGTTATATTAAGTGAATACATATTTTGCATATGTATGACATTACATATTAATGCAACAGAACTATTAATACAGAAGACTCTATTAGGAAACTCTGCAAGCGGAACTCTTTCTAAGCTGTCAGTCTGTTCTGTATAGTTTACTTCAGGAGAGGGGGACAATGTGGGCTACTGTGTATTCTGGTGGATGTTGAATTAAACCATACAAATGTTCCAGGCTGAACTCTGGAAAATATACAGTAGAACCGAGTTGTTCGTAACTCTAAAATGTTTGTAACTCTGAACAAAATGTTATGGTTCTTTCAAAAGTTTACAACTGAACATTGACTTACTACAGCTTTGAAACTTTATTATGCAGAAGAAAAATGCTGCTTTTAACCATCTTCATTTAAATGAAACAAGCATAGAAACATGTTCCTTACCTTGTCAAATCTTTTTTTTAAACTTTCCCTTTGTTTTTTTGTAGTAGTTTATGTTTAACACAGTACTGTACTGTATTTGCTTTTCTTTCTTTCTTTCTTTCTTTGGTCTCTGCTGCTGCTTGTTTGTGTACTTCCTGTTCCAAATGAGGTGTGTGGTTGACTGGTAAGTTCATAATTCTGAGGTTCTACCATATGTTCATTTGCAGAAGTTAAGATGCTTTCTAGTGCTCTTAAAAAAACTTCATTTCAAAATGTAGGGTCTTAGTTTATAAGCTGCATGAAGAGATCTGAATACTTGGAAGAAAAGTTATTTAGGTGTTAGAATTATATACTGTAAATGTATTACTACAATGCAAATCCAACCATGTCAAGGGGTCAGTTATGAAGTGTTGTCCTCTCATCTGGTTACAATACGTGCCATATTGTAGGTAGACAGTATGGTTAAGGCCTCATCTATGCTACAAAATAGAATTGTATTGTAACCAGGTCAGGGACAACTGCTTAACCATATGTAAGGGTATGAATTAGTCATGGGTATTTTTAGAAAAAATCATGGACAGGTCATGGGCAATAAACAAAAATTCATGGCCTGTGACCTGTCCATTACCTGTACTATATACCCCTGACTAAACCTTAGCAGGGGGCTGAGGGGGTGTGCTGCTCTGGGGGATGGGGAGGGCTGCTTCTTGGGGGGGCGCGGGGGGGCAGGGAACTGCTGCTGGGGGTGGGCAGGGACCAGTGGCACTAGCTGCTGGGGGCCACCAAGCAGCGGCTGCTCCGGCAGCCCCAGCGGTTGCCCACCCACCGTTTCTTCTGTCGCTGCTCCTGTTACCCCAGGACCACTGCTCAGGCAGTCGCTGGGGCTAACCTCACCGGCCACTGCTTGGGTGATCCCCAGGGCCAGAAGCCGTTCTGGCTGCACTGGTTCAGCTGGCTGCTAGGCCTTCCATGCGGCTGGCTGCGACTGCTCCAGCAGCGGCCAGTCTGGCTGTCCCTGGGGTCACCTGAGCAGCTGGGCTCTGGGGCCAGCTGCTTGGGCAGCCCTGGGTCAGCCACATCGGCTGCTGCAGAAGTCACGGAGGTCGCAAAAAGAAAAGGAGTACTTGTGGCACCTTAAAGACTAACAAATTTATTAGAGCATAAGCTTTCGTGAGCTACAACTCACTTCATCGGATGCATTTGGTGGAAAAAACAGAGGAGAGATTTATATACACACACAGAGAACATGAAACAATGGGTTTATCATACACACTGTAAGGAGAGTGATCACTTAAGATAAGCCATCACCAATCCACGACCTCTGTGACAAAGATGGAGCCCTAACCATATGTCTTGGCCCAGTGATACTTGAAGGGTGAATAGTTGCTAAGTGTATGGTGTCTTTACAACAGTGATATTAATCAGATTATTCTTCATGCTGATTCAGTGCTCATGCTCAGAGTTAGAAATGCAAATTTATCAAGATATTAAAGGAAAAATGCCTTAATTAGGAAAGCAATTTCCAGTTAGATTTAACTGACTTAAACAGGATATGGAGAATATGTATTGATATGCATAACCTGGGAATACTTTTCATTGGCAAGCACAGTGAGACAGATTGTCAAAGGATTTAGGCACCTAAAGATGCAGATAGGCACCTAGTGGGAGTCTCAAAGGCACCTAAACAGGTGCCTAATTCTCAGTGGGATTTGCATATCTGCATCTGCCTAAATATTTGGCCTATTAACTAGTTCATTATCCACTTTTGTGAACACCAATGATAATCTTTAAAATATATTTTATTGATTGAACTAAAGAAGAAATCAGCATTATTTTAATTTAAATATCCAATAACTGTTAATGAATGATGCTTCTAGCCAAACTATAATCATTAGTCTTTTTTAAAAAAGGTATTTTTTGGTTTTATCTGAAAGCATGCATTGTGC
Organism: Dermochelys coriacea; assembly: GCF_009764565.3. Taxonomy (NCBI): domain Eukaryota; kingdom Metazoa; phylum Chordata; order Testudines; family Dermochelyidae; genus Dermochelys; species Dermochelys coriacea. The sequence goes on from NC_050070.1 coordinate 164,136,458, forward strand.
CTGGTGGGATATTTTTGAAAGCTAGAAAATAGGCCATGGTAATCTTGTTGCTTAAACTTATTTAACATGGTTACTGAAGCAGAAACTTATCATGAATGAATGTGAAACAAAGACATTTGACTTTGACTGGTGCATACCTTTGGACACAGAGATAAACTGTACTGAGTCATGTGCAATTTGTTTTACTAAGCACTATACCCATGCTAAAAAGATCAAATTTCTGTCTCCATTTCAAGCTCCACTTTCTTGAATAGAAGGTAGACTGTATTTTTAATTTTTTTAAAATAATTAAAATGGATTTGAATGTGCTGGCCTCCACTGAAGGGATAGATGTTGTTTAACTACTTTTTTCATTTCTAAATTATTTTAAGGCTGTAGATATGTGTTTGTTAAAATTAAAGAAAGAGGATAGCTTGAAACTGAGCTTTAGACGGAGAGGAATGAAGGATGGTTTGGTTGTTAAGACACTGATTTGGGTTCAAGTCCCTGCTTGACTACACTGTGCCTGTGGTACCATTTAATCTCATTGGGTATGCCTACACTGTATTTTAAGCCCCACTTCAGCGAGTTTCAGGGTATGTCTATATGGCTACCTTTGCCCCACCTTGCGGCAGCGCATCTCAAAGCCCAGGTCTACAGACTCAGGCTCATACTATGGTGCTAAAAATAGCCATGTGTATGTTTGTGGCTCAGGGTCTGAAAGCCACCTCCTTCCCTGAATTGCAATGCCTGAGCTCCAGCATGAGCCCAGATGTTTATGCAGCTGCTTATAGCACCATAGCGCGACCCTGAGTATGTAGACCGGGCTCTGAGACTCACTGCCGTGGTTTTTAAACCTCCACTCTGTGGCTCAGTCCCTCATCTGTAAAATGAGCATAATACTCCCTTATCTCATTGAGCCATTGTGAAGATTAATTAATTAATGGCTTTTTTATTTTGGAATGCTCTGCTCCCCCAGGTTTGAAATAGCCTAAATTTTTGGACCTTCTAGGCACACTGCAAAGCCCAGCTGTTTCAGTGGGAATTCATGGTGAGCTGAGGCAGTGGTGGATTTCTCTCTAGAGGAACAGTGCAAGGGGGTTGGGTGGGCAGGCTGGTTAAGCTTTACAGGTCACATGACTGGTGATCAGGTGGTGTATGAGAGAATTATTTGTATTAATCATACTTAGTACGGTGTCTAAGAGTCAACTAAGAATGGAACTCCCTTGTGCTAGGCAATATACTACCACAGTAGTATGTGGTTGGTCCCTGCCTCAAAGAGTTTATAATCTGAATAGACAAGACAGACAGAGGGTGGGGGAAAGGGTAGAACACACAAGCAGAAAGAACAATGTAGTGGCAGGAAATGTGATGATAGTTCCACCATTGTTTTTGGTAGGTTTAGTTAGGAGGGTATCAGCCTAATGGAAAGAAAAGGGAAGGGAGTGAGGGGGGCAGGGAAATGAGAAGAGTGTAAGAAGGGCAAGTGTGAAGTGAAACTGAGGTAAATCAACTGTGAGGAAGTGTCAAGGGAAGGGGAAATGAGTAGGGTTGGAGCAAACATTGTATCATCACAGAAGTCCAGTCAAAAGTGCAGAAAGTTCTCTGAGTGTCCAAAGATTCCTGTATCTGACTCTCACTCCCGCCAGCTGGAGCCTCTGGCTAGCTGCTCCCTACAGCATTCCCCCAAGGCCATATAGAATCATAAAAATGTAGGACTTGGAGGGAACTCAAGACGTCATCAAGTCCAGTCCCCTGTGCTGAGACAGGACCAAATAAATCTGACAGGTGTTTGTCCAACTTGTTCTTATAAACCTCCATGATGGGGATTCCACAACCTCCCTTGGAAGCCTATTCCAGGGTTTAACTACCACTATAGTTTGCAAGTTTTTCCTAATATCAAACCTAAATCTCCCTTGCTGCAGATTAAAACCATTACTTCTTTTCCTACCTTGAGTGGGCATGAGAATAACTGATCCTCTTTAGAACAGCCCTAAAGATATTTGAAGACTGTTTTCAGGTCCTCCCTCAGTCTTCTTTTCTCAGGACTAAACATCCTCAGTTTTTTAACCTTTCCTGGTAGGTCAGTTTTTCTAAAACTTTTATCATTTTTGTTGCTCTACTCTCGACTCTCTCCAGTTTGTCCACTTCTTTTCTTAAGTGTGGTGTCCAGAATTGGACATGGTACTCCAGCTGAGCCTCACCAACAGTGAACAGAGTGGGACAATTACCTCCCGCATCTCATATCCTAATATACCTGTTAATGTACTCCGGAATGATATTAACCCTTTTGCAATCGCCTCATATTGTTGCCTTATATTCAATTTGTGATCCACTATAATCCCCTGATCCTTTTCAATAGTGCTACCACCTAGCTAGTTATTGCCTGTTTTGTGGTTTCATTTGATTTTTCCTTCCTAAGTGAAACACTTTGCACTTATCTTTGTTGAATTTCATCTACTTGAATTCAGTCTAATTTGCCGAAGTTATTTTGAATTCTAATTCTGTCTTCCAAAGTGCTTGCAATCCCTCCCAGCGGTCGGTGGGTTTTCAGTATAAGGTGGTGTTAACGTGACCGTCACTATAATTTCCCAGGTCCTCTTTGGCTCCTTTTTTAAAGATAGGTACTATGTCTGCCCTTCTCCAGTCCTCTGGAGTTCACAAAGATAATTGCTAATGGTTCCAAGATGGCTTCAGCTAGTTCTGAAGTACCCTAGGATGAATTTCTTCAAGCCCTGCTGACTTGAATACATCTAACTTATCTAAATATTCTTCAAACTGCTCTTTCCCTATTTTGGCTTGTGCTCCTTCTCCCTTGTTGTTAATATTAATTATGTTAAGTATCTGGTAACTATTAACCTTTTTAGTGAAGACTGAAGCAAAATAGGCATTAAACACCTCAGCCTTCCTGATCTCATCAGTTATTAGTTCTCCTTCTGGGCTAAGTAAAAGCCCCATAGCTTTCCTTCATCTTTCTCTTGTTCCTAATGCATTTAAAGAATCTCTTCTTTTTGCTTTTTATGTCTTTCTGATTTTGTCCCTACATGCAATGTCAACCTGTTGGGGGGAGGGAGGGCAAAGGGTTACATGACCCTTCCCCTAATGCTGGTGTGGGGAAGGCCATTAGCCGGGAAGATGAAGGGGCAGGGCCAAAGCTGGAAGGGATGAGGCAGGACCAGAGCCTCTCCTCTTCTGGCCTCCTCTTCCGGCCATGCTGCCTGGTGCGGCACACAGTGGTTGCATTCTCCCAGGTAGTCTCTGGCCATGCTGCTTGCCTGGGACAGCCCAAGCAGGCAGCATGGCCGGAGGCTGCCTGGGAAAGTGCATTAGTGGCTCCACACATGCCAGGAAGACTGGAGAAGAGCCCCCATCTCCCACCAGGTGATGGGGAGGGGATGGGGAGAGCATGGGGCCCCTGGGATGGGGGCAGGGATGAGTCATGTGGGGGGGGTCACATGGGGAGCGGGGCAGGGAGGAGTCACATGAGGGGGTCACATGGGGTGAGGATGGGTCAAGTGGGGAGGTCACGTGCCCCCCTTTAGCTGGTGCCCCCTTTGTGTCCCTCCCACTAGTCGCCTCTGGCGGGTGTGAGGCACTGGTTGGGTCCTAGTGCCCTGAGTTCAGAGTCTCCCCCTGCACAGTTCTGGCTCCAGCAGGCACTGGGGATAGGGGTGGCTCTGGCTGGACTCCATTTTGCTCTTCCTCAATACTGCTACTTTAGTTGTTTTTTAATTTGTATGCTAAGAGTGCCCAGAGCTTTGGATGGGTGCCTTTTGTTGTGGACTTTGTAAGTGACTGATGTCTAAACAGGTAAATAATGAATTAATTAATAATTGTGAGGTGCTCAGATATCACGCTGATGAGGACTGTATTTGGCCCTAGTTCTGCACAGAAAAATGTGCAGATGAACCCAGCGTCAGTGAGGTGCCTTACTGGGCTTTGTGTGGGAAGACTCCTGTGCCCATGCAGAGCCCTGATGAACTATTGATTTTAATGGGGCTCTCTAAAGGGGTCTTGATGCATAGTTCTCTTTGTAGGGTCAGAATGCAGATAGACAGGGTAGGCAGGGAAACTAAATGGCCCAATAGTCTGTTTAGGCTCACTTCATAGGGAGTGTGCAGTACTTTCAAGAGGGACTCAGAAAAAAGTTATTTTATAGAACTGTTCTGGCTTTTTGAGGAACTTAATGTTTTCTAACCTTCTAAACCAACTCCAGTCACCTAAAATCCATCCTATACTACAACAAATAGTACAACTGCTCCAAATTTGCCTTGCGGAATGTTTAGCATTCTATTCAAGTTTTGTGTAGATTACAGTCTGGTAAGCTGAGCAAAATATTCGCTGTGGAAAAGAATAAGCAGAGAGTCAGAATCTGCTGAGAGGTACTATACTTGGAACACTGTTGGTGCAGTTTTTGAGTACTGTATATGAGCTTTCCGCTTGGTCATTTCCTCTGCACTTTGCTAGCACAGCATGAAGCACACTATTAGAGACAGACTTTATTGCAGTCTCGCAAACATTTATTGGGCAGCTTCTAACTTGGTGTCAAGTTATAGTAATGTGCTGTTCCGGGAACTTCTTGGAGAATGTTAATGTTTCAGAGAAGGCTCCACTGAGAATTCTTCTGTTACAGAAGTGAAAGGCAACACTGTATAAGGAGCTGAAGGTAAAGATATAAAGACCGTCTACTAGGCTGACCCAGCAAAAAATGCTACATTAGCTCAAATAGCAGAGCTCTTGCCTTCAAATCAAGAGATGAAAGTTTAAATCCCCTACAAACCTATCCTTAGACTATTATATCGTAATTGGTATGCACTGCATACTGCTTTGTTTGGAAAGATCTTTGATGGTTTCTATTTGGGTAATTTCTACAGAACAACTATTTTTTGTGGAAACAATATTGAAACCTTTTTACATTCAACAAGATCAAATTTTGTTTTCCCCTCAGGAATAACAAAACCTTGATATTAAGATTGTCCTTGCAGAACAGAGACTATTTAATGAACCAAGAAGAACTGGCAAGCATGTAATTGGAGAGCGTGGTTTTATATAGAAGTTGATGAAAGTTTGTTGGGAAACAGATTTCCCATCCTCCCCAAAATTTTGAGAGTTTAAAAAAAATCCCATCCTGAATCAGACCAAAAAGTTAAAATCTCAACAAAATTTTTGAGCTGAAAAAAATAATTTTGGGTCAATCATAACATTTTGGTTTGATAAATTGAAAATGTTTTGCTTCAATTTTGACATCTTTCATGATTTAAAAATATAAAGTATACATTTTGAAACAAAAAGTTGTTTCTAACTGAAAAATCAAAAGTTTTGTTCCAAATAAATGGAGCACTATGACATTTTTGAATCTTTTATTTAAAAAAAAATTAGTTAAACCTGACACATTTCCTGCAGGAAGTTTCAGTTTCCGAGAACTGGGATTTACTGAAAAAAATGTTTCATTGAAGAATTCCTGACCCACTCTAATGTTGATCAGAGCCTAAGAAATTCCTGCACCTCTGTTAGATTCTGTCAATAGTTGCAGTACATAAGGGAACAAGTTCCTAGAGTATTGCTAATAAGATAGCTATGGACAGGTTCCTGTCCATGTGGCAGTATTTACTTCCCAGAAGATGGCACAGGTTCATGGAGTGATTTGTTGTCATGGAGATTGGTTACATTTATCTTCATTCATTTTTTACATTGGTTCCTCTTTGAGAAGAACCAAATCAAGAGGCATTAAGTAAAAAAGTTGTGTGAATTGACTCGATGCTGTGTGTGATGGGATAGAGCCAGAGCAAGCAGAGGGAATAGTTGGAATGGCCTTTCCCAGCTATTAAAGTATCGTAGCACAAACCAAACTGAGGACAAAGGAGTTAGCTGTCTCTCAGTTACCTTTTTATTAGTGTTGTTTGATTGTAGTTCAGATGTGTTATTCTGTATTTGCTCATCTGTGAATAGTGAATGTGATAAGCACAGAGATGGGTATGAAAAAAAATCCTGGAATCAAATACCTTCAAAGTCTTTTGAAGTTTGAATCCTGATCTGCATCAGAAATTTGTGACTGATGCTTTTCTCTACACTGTATTACACCAACAGCTCTAATCTGCCCTGTGTGCTGGCCCATCTCTAGATAAACCGTGGAATCTTTCCCTTTATTGTAATAAGAACACAAAATGGACAAATGGATTTGTTTTATATGGTGTTGTGAAACATAAATTATATTTCAGAAAATGGCTCTACTCCTAAGAAGGTGGAGATGAGACAGCTAGTTCCTTAGAAATTTCCAGAATGAAAAAAAAAGTTTTATTTTTAGTTAATTTGTTCCCCTGGAATTGTTCCTCTTAGAATGAGTTCAGCTTCGTAACTTTCCTTCTAATCCTAAATGACCTGGGACCTTCCTCCCCAAGAGTCTACCTCACTCCCAGTGCCATACTGCTGCAGCTGTGGCTATCAGAAGCTCGCTAATAAGAGCCCCTTTCCTTTCTTTTGTAAAGTCTTTGAGTGCCCTTTGGCTCTGGAATTTGCTCCTTCTTTGTCCAAAACTCCTGAACTTGCATCCATTTCGAGAGAAGCGGAACTAGTTGGAGGATGATGTGTTTTTCTGTTTCAACCTTCTTTGAATCTCCTGTACATGTTAGATTCTTTGTGCACCTAAATAAAATACAAACTTTCAGGTCTATAAATAACACACAACACAGAGAAATCTTGTCCTATTTTTAGGTAAAATTCTCAGATCTTTGAGGGCTTGAACTATACAGTAAAACCATCATTTCATATCAGTCGGTAGGTGAAAGGTAAAGGACTTCAGCTAGTGTTAAAGGTGACAGATAGTCTGGGGTCTTTCTGCTAGACCTCAGATTCAGATGCCCAAATTCAGCATATAGCTGAAACCAAACAAACTCAAGATATTTTTTAATGATTTTTATAACAGTGACATCATTGCATAAAAGGTTGGCATTTCACATTTTCCAAACAGAAACAGATATCACAGAACAAAGGTTAAACTCACAGAGATGAAAAAGATCTAATTGTGTATTTTTCTTCCTTTCCTTTTTAAAAAAAATTGGTTTCCCAAGCTCACTAAGCACAATAGACATAGGCTGAGTGATTCAAAAATTACACGTGTGGAAGGCACAGTATTCCCTGCAACAAAAATTACACCGCAAGACCTGTTCACTTCATTTGTTGAATGTGCTAGTCCTGGCAGAAAAGTAGTACTCACAAAGTTATTTGTAATATGTTATTAAATATTTCTCATACTGCTATAATATAATTAAAAGCAAATTTGTTTTATGGACTATGGCACCTTGATTCATGTGCCAATAGAAGTTGTGCACACAGATGAATGCTCATTATGGTCTTAGAAACTCAGCACCACTCAGAAAAGTGAATGTATAGGATACAGCCAAGTGAAGCAAAGAAACTGTGTGAACCCAGATGGAGATAAGAAATATGAAAAGTAAGGCAGCCTAAACATGTATCCCTTGTTCAGAAAGTACCTCTCTGCTAACTTCCTACATACCATCTACACACTACCAGTGGAAGAGAACCCAGGAGACCTGACTCCCTAGTTTCACTTATCACTAGGCCACACCTCTTCCCAGCAGAGATGGCCATGGTCAGGAGGACAGCACCTGCAAATCGAGATGGTACGCCTAGGGAGAGCATTGCCTTGAGATCTCAACTCCATTAGGAAAACCCTTGCATGGCTAGATGGTTCTTGCATTGGGACCTAAAGGTGTCAACCTGATCTCTAGAAGGTATGAATTCTATAGCCAAAGTGGCTGTCACGCTGGACATGAAGAAAGAGTCAGTTGCTGAGACATGGGTCATCATCAGGATCTTGAATTCTGAATTTAACTGGAGGGAAAATATCATAGAGGTGTATCTGTTTTGTTCCCACTTCAAACTCCATTGTAATCAGTGGGGATACAACAAACTTAGAGCAGTGTAATGAAGGGCAGAAATTGCTTCAAAAATTATGTCTATTTAATGTAGAGGACTAAAGAAATGTATAGCTTTGAGTGTATCAAAGGAAGATATGATCCCCATCGACATAGACAGATAAGATGACTCTTAGTAATCTCTGAATATCACATGTCTAGGATCTGCCATAGCAAACTCCGGACAGTAGTCATCAAAATAGTAAATCTTCTAAGGCATTTGCTAAGACCTTAGTCAACGCTGTTTGCATTAGCTTGCAAGATTATTCTGTAAGAAGCAGTGTGCTCTTGATTGAAATTAAAGATAAGGAAGCAATGAGAAAAGGCCAGGAAGGAAAAGTGGTGATGGTAACAATATTAGAGTTATACAGAACCTTTCATGTTGATTAATCCCAAAGTGCTTTACTAACTTTACTCCTTATTACTATACAATATAGAAGGGATCATTCCATCTACCAGTGAAGTGCAGTCACTTCTGGAATGAAACATGGCAACTGTTTGAGTTCATGTGGAAAATGAAGTTGGAACTGCAGGTTAATGCCTAGCATTCATATGTTCATCTCCCTGGCATGAAATGGAGTCAATGAGAGTAATTCATATGCAAAAGAGCCTCACAAATCTGGCTGCATTCTAGCCCCTTTTCATCAGCAGAGCAGCACAAAAGGGCTGGATTTCAGCTCAATAATTTGCCCAGACTGGTTACTATAACATAAAATGACCATTGTCAGTCTCTCTAAGTTATTATTCTTCACCTTTCACTGTGGTATTTTAATAGCTAACAGCACCACTCAGTAATTCACCTCTACTGTTGCTAGAGGACAGACAATATCATATGAGTGTAAATGCAAGAAAAATATTGTTTAATATGCTCCTTTAGCAGGGTTGTACCACAGAAGAAAAGTCTGCAAAATCTAGGAGAAAGGAAAAAAAAATACTTCTTTGTTTCATCTGGGTGATTTTTGGAAATTTCTGCATCATAACATTAAAGATAAACTATACAACACGGGTAACAAGATTGTATTACAGTTACTAAAGGCATGTCTCAACTATAAAGCATATGTAGAATTGAGTGCAAATATTTCTGACAGTAAAAATATTCCTTTGAGGGATCTCCATGTGCCAATTAATTTGGTGCCTCATAAGCAACTGCATACTACAAATTTAACCTGTATTGAATTCTATTCAGTCTTTAAGTAATATTTCCTTCTGATGTGTTACCAATACACTGTACAGACATAGGATTAGCTTCACCACTCTCGGTCAACTGGGCTAGCGGATACAGATGTACTTTGGGAGGGATGGGTCGCCCTAAGGGGAATGCAAGGAGCATGTGTACTACTGCTCAGTTAGCTAGGGAGAACAATCTAATTTGCAACTGGGGCTCTACAGAGATACGCAAGGGATGTGTGAAATCAGTGCATCTTCTGAACTCTTTGGCCATCCATGTTTCTGGTGAGTGTCATCCACTTCTGAGGAGCTGGGGTTGTTAGGATCTTGTTTTGCTGCAAGCCCCTATGAATGAGCTTTCTGTCAGTAGCACCTGGCTGTCTTGCTTTTAGTGAATGGCAATAGGCACCACTTCCATCTTGGGTTTGTTCTTTAATGCTGGAGAAGACCATATTGCTTGTGTTCTGGTAGTATTTTTATCTCTACTTTTATATGGGTCTAGGTGTCAGAGGCAGCGAGAAGTCTTGCTCTGAGAGGTGTCATTATCTTCGGGAGACCAGTTTGCCTCTTTGATGTCCGTAGATCCCCATCCCTTTGCTCCTTATTATCAATATTTATTATTTCTATTGTGATTGCACTAGAGATTCAAATCAGGATCTTGGCCTCAATGCACCTCATCCTGCTCCCATTCAAGTCAATGAAAAAATTCACATTGATTTCAGTGGTGCAAGATTAAGCCCTAGGTGCTGTATAAACACACAGGTAGATGTAGGAGTCAGTGGGAGTCAGTCCTGTTCCCACTGAAATCAGTGACAACAGTGCAGGTTCAGGCCCATGGTCTCTGGCCTGATGAGTTTACAACGTCTTGTCCTCTTTGTCACCAGTTCCCAAACTTTCTCTACAACATAAGTAGCAATGTGGGACCTCTATCTGAACTGGATATAGGCAGCTAGGATCTTGGATACTATTTCTGGAATCTTCTCATTATCCGTATTTAATCTGTCCATTGTGGTATATGTGGTGACCCTTCACACAACATCTACACATATATGAGGCTTTGCTATTGATGTCAGTGAGTGCAGGATCAGGCCAAAGCATAGTATTATAGTTCACTATAAATAAATAGGGCACAAAGATTCACCCTCTGTAACCTACATCCACATCACTACATTTTAAAATTGACATTGCACTTGAAAAGTCCTTACTTACTATGGGAGGTCAAATTGGATTTATCCTGTCACACTTACAACCAGGAATGAAAATGGGTAGTACAAAGATTGGACAACAAAAGTCCTACATATAGCTCCATAGAGGATTGGTACACTGAAAAAATTGGAGTGAAATATAGTTTCATTAACACATAATTCCTTATGTACTTTCAGTTAAGACATTTGATTAATATACCTATGTATTTTAGGCTTTTGAAATGCTAATAGCGAACTACAGCTGGTAATGACTACACTCCTCAAACACTTGGTCTTGACCTTTCACAATATTCTAAGTGTGATCCCAAGAAAAACAAGTAGCCAAACATGTTTAGAGCAGAGAAATTTTTTGAAGGGGTGGGGGTGGTATAAATATCAAAGACAAAGACTGGCAAAAAGTGCTAAATGTAATCCATAAAATATCTGTTTTTAATAAGTTTATACAAATGCAATATTATATTACCCACAGGATGTACCAGTCATCTTCAATAGCAAACAGAACTGAGGAAAAGCTGCCTGTCTCAAGCTGTGAATGTCAAGAACCAAATGCCTCTGTGTATTGTTGCTTATGTGACTGTCAGGCCATAAAAGTGTTCTGGTTACAAGATTAGACTTTTTATAATGACTGGAGAGAGGAAACCTTAGTTAGTGTTCCATTACTGTCTCCTGGTACTATAGATGAAGCCAAAATACTGATAAAGAATGTACTAGAGATGATTACTTTCTTTCCCCCAATGACTGTAGAAACATTCCATGACATCAAATTCAGTACCCACGTGTAATACCTAGACTCATAAAGCAACATGTCTATGACTTCTGACTTGTATACATTTTAAGATGGCTCGGTATTTTTCATGCAAACTGGTTCTTTTATATAGACAAATTTCAATTAGAATAAATAGCAACAGATATTAATCTGGGATTAATCTGCAGCAAGGGAGATTTAGTTAGATATTAGGAAAAGCTCTGGAATAGGCTTCCAAGGGAGTTGTGGAGTTCCCATCACTGGAAGCTTTTAAAAGCGAGTTGGACAAACACCTGTCAGGGATAGATTTACTTGGTCCTGCCACAGCTTGTGGGACTGGACATGATGACTTCTCAAGGTCCCTTCCAACCCTACATTTCTATGATTCTATATGCTCAAATGAATTAGGCCTTCCAACACAAATACATACCAAAATCAAATATCCCAACAGTATGAACCTCATCCAAAGCCCTTTGAAGTCAGTGACAGTCTCTTTTCTTGGGTTTCAGTGGGCTTTGGATCAGGCTTTATGTGAATGCTGATAAAAAGTAGTGGGCTAGGAGTACCTTCTTTCCCAGAGAAAGGAAAACTGAAATCCTAACTTTGTGCTGATTCAAAATTAGTCCGTGATACCAGATAGGTAGGATGCCAAAGAAAAGACAAATGCATTTAAATTATAATGGACTTCCATACATGTCAAATACACTCATCCTAGAGATGAATTCTTAGTAGATTGAAATTCATTGTGTGCAGAGGCCCTGCACAAGACACATCTACGTCTTAAGCCCTCAAAATTGGAGAAATATGAATCTCTTCCATTGTTCATTCTGAAATAATTGGCCAAATTCCATCGCTGATGTAACTTAATAAATGGAGAAAATAGAGTAACAGCAAGAATAAATTCTAGCCTGTTTTTTCTGCCACTCAGCTTCTGCCAACATACTGAAATGGAGGGGACTAGAAGAGCTGGTCAAAAGGATGGCGATAGTTATTAGCATATAGTTTGAATAAATTCAAAGTCCTACAATAAAGCCCCTTTATAAAGCTGATGAATCCTAAGAGTTCTTAAGTCTGTTGATCTTGTTCAGCATCAGAATTATATTTGATGGTATTGGCTGTTAGAAATAAATTTCAAATGAAATATGTTTTATTTATACTAGAGCTACTATTGACAAAAATAATTGAATTTTGAAATTTTTCAATAAAAGACAAATCTTTAAGAAAAAATTCACTGCAAATTCTGATTTTTTGGATCAACTCTGCATTAAACTATGATTGAGAAAATGCTAGTTTTCTTTAGAACAGTTAGCTAAACTTAAGAGCTCTGCCACGTAACATCACAGACGTACATAGGTACACCTAATGTGGTCACCAATAAAAAGTTAACAATTGCCAACAACTACCACACTATAGGACAGACTCTAGTAAGAAATTATGCATGATAAATAAAGATGAGCATTACAATTTTAGATAGCTGGTAGATCTGTGTGAACATCTCTCTGAAATTTACAAATATGGATATGTTTTCTCCTTCATCTGTTTACTGCACTGTACTGTAGTTGTATTAGTTTGTCTCCTAAAGTCTTGGAGTATGTTTTCCAGTGTGTCTTCTACTCAATTAATGAAAACTCTAAGGTATGCTCAGAAAAATGTCACCAAAGTTCCTTAAGAATATTATAATATTCTTAATAATATTATAGTATATTATGTATATTTTAATATAATATAATATTTTTCATCTTTGACTTCTGAAAGTTTAGAAAGATATTTGGTGAGCTCTTGAATTATTTTGCTGACAGAAAAATTGGAGCCTATTGACATGGGTTCTGCCATATTGAAATCATGAGACTTCTAAGTCTTTCTTGATTGTTTTATGATATATTTTCAAAGTCGGCTTGCTTTAAAAAATTCTTCAGTGGTTCTGTGTCTCTAAGTGCACCAGCTTATGACACACACAATTCAAGTGTATGTCATAAAAAACAGTCAAATAAGCAAGCTAACCACACAGAGGTTGCCGTTAAAAAGTACCTTTTGCTAACAGTTACCATACCATTATTATCTGAGAATCATCAGTAATTCCACCTGCTACTGAATCTCAGATATGAAACAACTGTTTAGGACAGGAAATGGGGGAAAACATTAAAGTGACTGGTAAATTTTAGGTAGTCAGGATGTGAATGCACTAACTGGAATTTGGCTTAAAAATTAGATAAAGACCTTTGGAGAAGAGAAGCAGTTGCCTATCATCACTCTTTGAGTTCTGCTTGAGAGGAATGATTGGAGCCACTGTAGAGCTGGGTCATCTACTCCTGCTGTATCATGTAGGTGTGTTAGTAGTATCTAGCGGTTCATTGTGTCAAAGGCTATAGAGAAGTCCAACAGTCAGAGCATGGTGAGCTTTCGTGTCTCCATGGCCATGAGGATAGTGTCTTCTAGTGCCACTAGAGCTATCTCTGGGCTATGCCCTCATCTGAACCCTGATTGTGAGGCATCCAGGATGCTGGCTGATGTCACATGTTTAAGGTTGGTGGTTACTGCTCTCTTGATTATTTTGTCCAAGAATGGGAGGTTAAAGTCAGGTACTTGGAGATATCTTCAGGGTCGAGTGTTAGCTTCTTGAGAATTGGGAAAACTTGCATTTTTCAAAGAGTTTAGTAGGGAGCAAGGTAGGTAGGGAGCTTCTCAGAGCAAGGTATTAACTATTTCCATAAGAAGTGGACTTTGTTGTTCTTAACTTGTGTTTACCAGTTTGGAGGGGCGTGGATCTATTTCACAAGCTGTGGCTGTAGTATTTTTCAGGGAGTTTTGAACTTCAGCATGTGTGATAGGGCCAAACTTAGGCAGATAGAACAATCTACTCAGGGATGGAATTTTCTTTTACAGTTAGCTCCCTACCTATTTGGTTGATCTTATCAATCAGCTCCAACAAACAATGTTTGTTTTTATATTCATGAATTGTCTGTTAATGGACTGCAGTTTTATGAATTTATGCAGCATTCATAATTCTATAATTTTAAAATTTGTTTTAATTTTTTTATGCCAGCAATATCCTCTTTTTTGCGTTTTTCACAAACTGTTGGCTGAGAGTATCACTTAAATATTTTGTATTTCTGATTCAATCTTAACTGATTCAATACCTGATCTATTTGATTGGGTACCTAAGTCACATGGTGGTGTTTCTGTTACCTGATTCCATGACTTGGCCCTACAGATGACTTCCATTTCCTCCCAAAATGAATTTCACTTGTTTAAAAACAGAATGTTGAGTCCCAATTAAACAAATATTGGCTGAAGACCTGTGTTGTCTTTCGCTCTTTACACAACAAAACTAATATGAAGAAATCTCATGGGGATAGTGGGGTCCATGTAAGGGGACTGTTGCCCCCTTAGTAACATTCAGTGGGGGTGTTTTAGTTGCTACCTCCCAGTACTAAAAAGAGGGAAGGATCGATGGGGAATCAGGGCCCTGAGACTGACAACCCCCAGGACAAATGGGGAGAGGCCAATGCTCCAGGTCAGCCTGAATGACAGGGCGGGCAGGCTAATCAGGGAGTCAGGAGGCCAGGGAGGTCCTGTCCTCGGTGTGAGCTGGAAGTGCCTGGGTCAGACAGAGTGGGGCGGAGCTAAGCAGAAAGCAGGTGCTCAAGCTAAGCTGGAGAGCAGAGCTGTGCCAGATCCAGAGGGACCAGAAAAGCGGCCCAGAGAGAGCCGACCGTGTCCTGGGAGCAGAGCTGCAGTTCGAAAGCCAGAGGCACAGCCCAGAGAGAGTAGACTTGCCTTGGCAGGAGAGCTGCAGCAACCAGAGCCAGAGGGGCCAGAAAAACAGCCCAGGAAGCAGGTCAGTGCTGGGAGCAGAGTCACAGAAACAGTCTGCAGAGCAGATCTGTCCTGGGAGCAGAGCTGCAGCAACCAGAGGCAGGGGGCCAAAGAAGCAGCCCAGGGAGCTGGAGGCAGAGCAGCAGCAGCAGTGCAGAGACAGAGTAGTGCAGCTGGGGCTGGAGCAGTCTGGAGCTGGGTGCAGTGAACAGCTGGGGAGACCGAGGGGGACCCTGGGCAGCAGGCCCAGCACAGGGAGATGCCTCAGCCAAGAGGCTCTGCAGGCAAGGCTTGGATCATAACCCCGACAGGGCGGGAGCGACACTGGGAAGAAGGGTCTTACCATTTAGAGCCTGAGAGTGTGTGGCCACCACCAGAGCAAGTGTCCAACCCACAGCATCCCTGCAGCACAGCCAGGCCTGAGAAGAAGGTCTGGGACTTACAAGGAACAGACTGTGAACTGCCCTGACATTCCAGAGACACTGTTTGTGATGTTCCCTGCCACAGAGCAGGGTGATGTTTCCTTTAACGTTTCCCATTTTTCCTTATTCTTTTTAAATTTAATTGTTGATTAAATAACTTGCATTTGCTTTAACTTGTATGTAATGGTCAGTGGGTCAGAGAAGTGCCCAGTGCAGAGAGAGTACCCTGGAGTGGGGACACCCTAGCCCAGGACCTAGGTGATCACAGCAGGGTTGGGGGTCGAGCCCCTCAGGAATCCAGGGCCCAGCCTTGTTGGGGTTACAAGGACTCTGTCAGACAGGAGAGTGGAAGGGGAGTCCTCAAGGGCAGGGAGGCCACTGGATAAAGAAAGTGGGAGCAAGGACTCAGATCTTTTCGCTAGCCCACTTCACCGGGGTAGTGCAGAAGCCGGGAAAGTTCCCCACAAGAGCGGGACTGTTCCCCCGCTTACATCCAGATAGCCATGTTTACTAACTGTATACCACATGCAAGACCTAACCAATAGAGCTTGTGAGAAATTTTGCAACAGGACATTGTTCCATTGGAGAGTGCTGATTTATTGAAATTGAAACATTTCGCAGAGATGGTTTAATCTTGATGAAGTTGTGACAGAACTCAGGAACACTGACTGAGTTCCTCGCATGACTGGCTTCTCATTAGCCTGTCTGGTGGAATACCTGGGAGCCCAAGCTTCCAGGCTTCATTCTCTTTGGCAGCCCACTTAGTGGGCTGATAGGGAGCTGAGAGCCTGGAAGTCCTGGGAGCACCAGCTTCCAACTACATAAGCTCCCAGGCTCCTTGGCTCCTCCATACTTCACCTTGTGGGCTGCCACAGTTTGGGGATCTCAGGGCTTCCAAGTTCGCAGCTCCCCTTCAGCCCACCAGGCAGTATGAAAGGCAGACTCTCCGGAATACCAAGATCTATGACTCTGGGACAGGTGCCATTTGGAGTGCACCTGACCTCGGACCCTAGGGCTTCCTGGGTTTCTGGCTCCAGGGCAGCCCGCGAGGTGGACTGTTCCAGCAGCAGGGCTCTAGTCCCTTCTACAGAGAATTTTGAGAATCTGGGGGTTTGTTCCAAATCAGAACAAAGAAATTCTGAAGTACTGAAATCTTCTGTGAAACAGAAGTACCGTTGTCTGCATAGCTCTACTAGGCACATAGAGTTGATTCTGCTTAATAGAAATCCCGATATTCCCGTTAATAGCAACATTTTGCTGGGAACCAGTCCTTTCCCATTGACTTTAATGTTAATGGGATTCAGATATTGGCAACAGCATGCTGCATAGTGAGAAAAAAATTGGGGGGAAGAAAGGCCCCCGCTGCTGGCAGGTTTGTGGGGGTGCGTCCAGAGAAGGCAGAGCGAGGACAAATCTTCCCTGGCTGTATCCTTGCAAACCCAGCTGCAGCCAGCGCTCAGCACGTCTTGGCACTTACTTCTGTGGCTGAAGCCCTGCAAACCTGCCTGCACCCCAGGGACCCCCTGCCCACACAGGAGGTTACAGGCTGGGGCCCCAACATGGCCACCTAATGGGGGAGCCCCTACCAGAGCCCTGACACTTCAGGCTGGGAGGGAAGAGGCTGTGGGGATGCAGCTGGATGCTGGGTCTTTCCACGGAAGGTGGGGGCACTGTGTGCCTGCGGAATTGCATGGTTCCTCTCCCTGCACAGAGGCATACAGTTACCAACAGCTGCAGAAGACCTTCTCTGTAGTTTTCTGACAGCTTGTATCCAGTCTGCAGATGGTCTTACTTCCTCTGTGTTTTAGGGGCAATTATTACCATTGTTACCCTTGCTATGTATTATTCTGGTCTTATCTATTTCCTCTTTTTGGTACACACGGCTTATCTTAGGCTATTTATAAAGATCCCTGTTCCATTGCAATTCCTTTCATAGCTTGCAGTCAGTGCTTTGGTAAGATATCTCCTACAACAATTTTCAAAAGATGCTAAGGGTAAATGGTAAAATTCCGCTCTCTCTCATCTTAACTATGAAGAGTAATGGGAGTCTTGCTCCTAGGCAAGCCTCAACCTCTTTCCTGGCCTAGCTTAAGTGTCAACCACAAAAAGGGCTGCACATGTAGCTCAAGTGAAAAATCTGTTTAGAAGGCACTGAAATGTTTGTGGATAGTATTTCTCACTGCTTGCCCAGCTCTAGTCAGGACCTCCGTTTTACATCTCACATGAAAGATAAGAATAAAAATTCCACTTGTGGTCAGGGCTGTTGCTACAGGGTGATTAAACTATCTGCAAACAGCAATGATACTCCAAATCATTTCACTTTCCATAAATTCTGAAGGTCCCTGAAATTGAAATGTGAAATATTTAGATGAAAACTGAAGAGGAATACAAATTGACTTGGTTCTGTGCTATAAGCTACGCCAAAGAGACAATTTTTGTACAGCACTGAGCTGTGGGAGTACTGGATGTATAATGGTTCATTTTTATTAAATATTATATATGGCTCTGTCATATCAAACGTTATGGTGAACTACCGACTGGATGGATCTGTTTGCCATGTGGGTTGCAGACATCTGTTGAATATCAGGGAATGTAATCAAATGAATTGCCAAGAACGCCATCAGAAATGTCTTGTACATTTTTCTGAGTTGAGAACACCAACTACAGTATATTGACCTAAAGTACAATAATACACTTGAACTGGAAGCAAAATGATGATACTTTAAGGATTTTAGCTACTCATTATCCAACTAAATTCCTCATAATTTTGCCCTTGCAAATGTGAGGTGGGCTGCAGTCAGGACGGAATGGAGCAATAGTGAGTGAGCAAGAAGGTCCTTAAACCTGGTGCTCACCTGGTGCTTCCTGCCCTGCTCCTGCATGGGACACTTATTCAGCAAGGTACTTAAGCATATGTTGGACTTTAAAGCGCTTGCAGAACTTGAGCCTGGGGGCACTGGAAGGGAAGAAGCTTCCTTTCCTGTTTTCCTACAACACAAGACATGCCAGAATATTGCCCTTAATATTTCTGTAATATGCTTTTCCCCCTTCTTCTACATGCAACAACCTTCTTTCTTCCTACCATAAAAAAAATGAGTTAAAATTAGTAATAGTGCCAAATCTAGGTCTTTTAATATTTCTGTGCTTCACAGATTGCTCAGTCATGATTTTCATATATTGAAGGGTCACAATATGAATACTAAGGAAGTGACTAAATAGAAAAGTTCTGGTATCCTTCATAAACTTCTCCAGCTCTGTCAGACACCAGGAATTTGATCATCTAAGTGGAAGCTTTGCATTGAATTAGCCTAGCGCAATACTGCTACCCGCAAGCACTGGTATAGTTTAGAGACTGATCACCTTCTGTTACATGTTTTGGTGGTTTATCACCTGGCATGTAAAATCTCAGTCCAGGAGTGAATATTCTTTGTGTGGCTATTTGCAAGTCCAGCAAGGGGGGAAAAGATGGCTTTGTCGATTTTTACTTCATCTTTTTATCAAATGAGAAAGCTTTGATTTAAAGCTTGGAATTCTGCACATCCACAATATGGACTAGTGGTGTTTTTGAAGTCTGATTCTGCTCTCACAGCAGTATAACTCCAGTGAAGCTAATGGAATCATACTCTGGTAAAAACAGTGTAAGAGCATGTCTACACTACAAAAAGCAGTGTAACTGCAGCAGATGTAGACATACCTGAGTCAGCTTTGATTTAGACAGCAGCAGCCATAGGTGGCAGCATGGGCTAGGCAACCGCTTGAGTATATACCCAGGGTCCCAGGTGGTCTTGTACAACTACGGCACTGGGAAGCGCTAGTCACCTTTAGAAATTTTGGCTAGGGTTTTAGTTCTATTATAGAGAAAAGGGCAAGTCATGACTCTTGTATCTGAATCTAAATGTTCTCAAAACTCAGGGATATCCAGTTCCAAGGGTTTCTGGACAATTTCTACTATAAATCAATGAACATTGACTCTAGAGGCCACATGAAATTATCATCCACAGTTGTTATGAATACTACATGATCATATAGATAATAATGAGTATGTGTAACTGGTAGTTGCCCAGCTGGAAAACATAAAGATGCAGTATATCTCTGCCAATCAGATTTTTATTGACAAAACCACAGAGGTTTGGACTACTTTAAATGGGCCAAATGGAATAAAAACATGCTATCACTAAGAGAAACCATTTGATTTGTAAACTGGAGCATTGTAAAACCAATGTTATATAAACAGACAAGAAAGTGGAAACAGCGCTTGACCACACAAGGAAAAGACTTTTTGGAGTTTTATTACTTACTGCAATAACATTTATTAAAAATCTGAAGGCAGAAATGTTTGTGTTGTTTTACTATTTTTTTAATGTTCTTCCAAAAGAAATTCCAAGATTTTTTTGGACCATTTTTTTTTTTGTTTTTGACTAAAGCTGGTACCAAACCTCTTTGAGAAAGCTAGGCCTAAGGGCAGTTCAGGCAGCTGCTGGAATTCCACCCAAATATATAAATATATTTTTATATATATAAAAATCCATTTTGAGTGCTATACTTTTCCATAATGGAATCCAGATGCTTCAGCCATTCAAACATCACCTTTTACAGTGTGAACAGAAGCATGGATAAGTGTTATGTTAAAAAGTAGTTAGATGCCAAATGTTGCTAAGCTTTTCTAGTGTAAGTTGTAAGATATGACTTAGAAAAAAGACAGCAAAATGTACATATTATGATCCTCATAATATTTTAATCAAATAATCTCTAGAGAAGATTGGAATTAGATTAGGCTGTTGTGTGTTGAAAATAATTGATATTAAAAAGAATGAAGAACCCTTTTTGAGACTGGAACAACACTAAGGAGAAGGAACATGTTATAAAGGCCTAGTCATGCAGCCCTTATTTCAACACCCAGAGTGAAGCCAGTCCTAGAGTCATCAATTCCCACCTGTTTTCCCCTCCATAACCATAACCACTAGTTTAAGATGCAAGAACCCTTTACTTTGAAAAATCCAAACTTCTTACAATGCTTAAGTATCTATTTTTGAATTTCAGTGGTACATGTCTATATTTTATAAGGAGGTAATTATATTAATGGAAGGGTGATTATATATATATATATATATATATATATATATTATACAGATATAACCATGATTACCTGAAACTGAGAGAGAATGTAGAGAGCAGCATGATATGCAGTTCATACAGTTAAGTCCTGATCCAAAGCCTATGGGTAGACTTTCCCCTGTCTTCAGTGTGCTTTGTATCAAGCCCCAGATTAGAGATGGTCCAAAAATGGGGTTTTCTCTCACAGAACATGGACTAAAGAAAAATCATTTTTGTCAAAATTTTCCTCAGAAAATGTCAACTTTTGATGAAAACCAGATATTTTTGGCTGAAAACCAAAAATTTTAATTAGGAAATGTAACTGCAATGCCTCACGGGAGTTTAGTTTGGTTACCTCTTGCCCCTGTTCTCCTCTTTGGATTGGGCTTCCTGGCCAGATTACATCTCCCATGATGCTCTGTGGGTATCCTCTCTGCTGAGCCACAGTGGTGCATCATAGCTGTGGCACATCATAGCTGTGGTGCATTATGGGAGATGAAGTCTGGCTGGGGAGTCTGGCTCACCAATGAGAATGAGGCTCCCAAACTACAACTACAAATCAATTTTTTTTTTATTTTTCTACCAAAATTTGAAAGCTAGATGGGTTTTTGGGTATTCAGTTTTTTGATGAAAAGTTGAAATTTTCCACAGAAAGCAGACACTTTTCACAAAAAGATTCGCAAAAAGAACAGGAGTACTTGTGGCACCTTAGTGACTAACAAATTTATTTGAGCATAAGCTTTCATGAGCTACAGCTCACTTCATCGGAGCTGTAGCTCACGAAAGCTTATGCTCAAATAAATTTGTTAGTCTCTAAGGTGCCACAAGTACTCCTTTTCTTTTTGCGAATACAGACTAACACGGCTGCTAATCTGAAACCTGTCACAAAAAGATTGTTTGTTTAGTTTTCTGTCAAACTATAGTTTTGATGGAGAAGTTTTGACCTACCCAAAGTACTGCAGTTGGCATGCCAGAAGTCTTTTTTGGGGTGCCACTTACCATTGTAAGGGGGGGATGAGGGATGGGGGCACCAGGTGGAGAAGATAGGGGCTCATTCTCCACTAACAAACTGCTTTGGAGTTCTGGGTATCATAGAAGTGGTTTCAGAGCTGGTCCTTAATACCACGCAGTTTCAACTAAACATATTTTTTGTAAAGCCCCAGCTGCTGAAATCAGATTGGTACCAGAAAATCTCAGCTTTTGTTTAAAAACAAGCAAGTTCTTAGCTCTTGTGGTTATGGTGGAAAGCTTGAAAATATGAATTCTTTGTGCCAACACCAGAAGACAAAAAAAAATGCAAAATTTATTATCTTTCAGATTTCATGATTTTAAGCTAATCTCATGATTTTTTGTTGCCTGACTCATGATTTTTGAACACTTTGGGCTAGCAATACTGTTGACCCAATGCTATGTTTTGAATGCTTAGGCTGGATTTGTATTTGCAAATGACTAACAAACATTTTTCCTGAGAACTATACATTAACATCAAGTTGAATGCACAATAATATGAAACCACAAAGGCACAATATGCACTTCATTGAAGTTGTTGCTCATCATTACAACAGTCGTGTTAATTTCAGCTCCATTCAAATCACAGGCAGGGAAAATAAAATAAATGAAAACACAAATGGAATGAGACAGCTTTATTCAGAGGGGAAAAATACTTTGACCCTCTGAAATATTTCAAAGCAAGAAAAGAAAATCCCCCAAATTAAAAAGTATAAAATGTTAATTAACAGTACAAATGCTGACCGCTTATATACAACACTTCTTATCCTTTTTCTCAAAGCGCTTTACAAAGGTAGTGAAGAAATATTGTCCCCATTTTACAGATGGGTATATTTAGGCACAGAGAGGCTACATGACTCTTCTATGACCCACGTAGGGGGAAGACGTGGATCACTAATGCCTTAACACAAGATGCTGTTCACTTAGGGTTAGAGGTCTTAGCAGAGATGGTCACAAAATACTTTATTTTTTTCTGGAAGGCTCTGAAAGGCTGGGAAAGATTGAACTATATATAATGCAGTGCCAATAACTGTCCTCCAGCTGGTCATTTTTATGTTTGGGGTTTTTTAACGCTACCTCATTGTCCTGTATTTTTCCTAAGGTTCTGATCTAGCAATACACATCAGCTCATGATTAACTTTAAGCACATGGGTATTCCTGTTGGAGATATACAAGTATTAACCAGGAATAATCTCTGCTTATATCTTTCCAGTGGTTAACTGGGTGTGCCAAAGGTTCCTCACCTTAAAGCCCCACCCAGCAGACTAGTTCCCCCAACCCGCATCTATCATCGGCAAGAAAACTACAGACAAGCTTGACGATAAAACAGATTGATTTATTTAACAAAGACTAAATAGTAACAGATAGGACCCCAAATAAACAGTACCACAAAGGGTATTCAGGTACAGATTGGCTTAAAAAACAGAATGAAGTCTAGGTCCCAAGCCCACAAGACAAGGGGGGGGTGGTTTACCACAGGAAAGGTACAGGTATACACAGCATACTACACCAGGTTCAGAGGAATGGACCCACAACAATGGACGTCATGGACTGGGTACACCAGGATTCTTGAATACAGCTAAGACAGGATTTGATTAGGGACAGGTTACTGGAACTACAGAGTTTGGATCTTCTTCTGTGATTTTCTGTAGATCCCTCGCAGTCTTGGCTAGGACACGCACTGTGCTGCCACCAGAAAGGACGCCCCTTCTCTCCTGTGCAGCAGTCTTTTATGTTCACCTGCTACTAGGCAGGACACAGGACATGTGACCCTTGCTCTTTTCCCGCCTTAGAGGAAAAAGGTGCCAATTATCTCAAGAAGAATGTCACCAACGTGGTGGATAAACAACAACTATTCACAAATAAAATGGTGAAATGCCTAAACAACACAGAACTTGTAGATTTTCCCCTGCATAATTACACACAGACCATAGGGATTAGTCACCTCCTTAAAGTTATGCACATGCTCAAGGGCTTTGGTAGTACCTATTTCATATGCAGTGAAAATTATAGTGGTACAAACCTCAAGCATTCAAAAATCATGAGTCCACCCCCCTTCTACCTCTCCAAGTGTCACGAGGTTAGCTTTAAAATCATGAAATTTTAAAATAATACATTTGAGTAATATTTTTATCTTTCTTTGAGACTTTAGTTGTCAAGCTTTTCTCCCTGAGCACGAGGACTAGAAAATTACTTCTTGCTTTAAATGAGAGTCTCATGTAATCAAATCAAAAAAGCTGGGGTTTTATGAAACAAAGCCAATGTCACACACTCTGCAATAAAATCAAAAGTGTTCACAACACTGAAATCACTCTACCCACACAAAACCCAAGTATTCAGACTCTGTGAGGTAAATTGCAAAGTGTCTAAGAGGTGAAATCATCCCTTTCTAATCTGGCCTTGGGTACAAGGATGTTGAGCTGTCCCCAGTAGCTGCTATTCTAGCTGATGGCACCGGAGCCCTTCTGTGTCAAAATCAGTTTGGAGTCCCCCTGGTTCCCCTGCTTAACATCAGCCCACCGTGACCTTTATAACTTTGACTTATGTAAAGCCAATGTGGAGACCCTTTCCTTGGCATACAGTGGGTGTGCAGACACCCTATGTGACCATTCCACCCATATTTCTCCTTATGCAGCCCCAGGCAAGGTTTAAGTGGTGCATGTAGCCCTCTTATTCCATCTGTGGATTTTGTGTGTGTGTGTTCTATTATATAACATATTTATTATATTTTCTGAGAGTCCCAACCCCATACTATTTTTAAAGGGAAAAAAAAAACCCAATCTGTTATTTGACAGGGTGAATTTTACAGCACAGGGTGTACCCTAGTTCACTGCTTTATGTATCTGGAAAATCCTCTCACTTCTGCTGTGTGAAAACTTTGTCTTCAAAGAACAGGATGTACATCTTGTGCCATAAAAATACTACTTATGCGAGTCTCTTTAGTGCCTTCTTTCATGCAGTTCTTTGTTCCGAGAAGACCCTCCCGAGCCCTACTTTCTATACCTCCACCCTCTTTCTTCATGTCCCTTCTCAAAATTCTCTTCTCCCAGGTGGCAATGAATCTATGATATTTCATATTTAAAAATCAAGAAACCCATGAGGTGCATGTGTTACTCTCTGAAACAATTGCAGGGTTTCATTGCCTTCACCCACACTTAACTCCCCATTTGTGCTTTGTGGCATCTAGCCATTGGCCCAAGTAGGAAGTGGGGTGGATCTGCCAGGTGAGTTCAGGGAAGGTCAGTACCATAGGGAGTTTTCCCCCACTAGACATTTCCCCCTGAGCAGCATAGGAGGGTTGCCCAGGCTGCAGGGTAATGACGACTTCTTCCCATCTCTGTCTCCACTGGGAAGCCATGTGACCGGGGAGGGGCACATGAGGAGGATCCCAGAGACTGCCGTTGGGAAAGGCCCTTGTACAGGCCCCCCAGTTAGGATCTTTGGAACAGGAACTCCATTTCTATTTGTTATGTGAAGCACCATGCATATCCATGACCTGCTGTAAGTAACACACAGTCATTCTGACACACAGTCAACAATAGTTAAGATGAGCACGCTAATATATGTGAGTTAAAGAACTTGACTATAGCCTGGATCTTTCCAACTTTTGAAAATGAGACATACTTGAGAATCAATGATTTTTTTGCAGGGAAGGGAAGTGATGCTAATGTGAATCCTTCTGGCCTGGAGGTGGCAGTCTTGCTGTTGTACAGAGAGAGAGAGAAATTGTATTTTTGGGTGCGTTTCCAATTTCTGTAAGCTTATCCTCCCTCTGATATCATCCAACTTCTGTCACGTTCCTAACTCCTTCTTACAAACAAACCAATCCCTAACAGAATTTTAGCACATACTGCATGTCTAAAAGCTCCCAGGCTGCCTGCTGTTCTGGTCTGAGTGAACAGAAACACACTGTAACTATTCCCTCATTCAGAGTCTTCCTTTCTCTGCCCAGATCAAGTTCTTGGACAGCATATGCCAGCTGACATCAAGACAGAAGGGATGCAGCTGTACATGTCAAATAAAGAAGAGTTCAGGAAACTGTAAAAGGGATAAGGAGATTTTTCACATCTAGGTCACCAGATCCAACCCAGCCTGGGTCACCCAGAGTTATTACCAATTGACGTTTTTCTGTGGCCCATATGAAATGAGATGGTGCTCTCAGCCCAGTGCCAAGTGGTGTTGACATGAGTCCTTGCTACTACAACAAACAGCACAAGTGGCACTAGGAATTGGACTGCAGCCACCAGCTCATTGCATATAAGCCTCATGACTCCCATATTTTAGGGATTTTAGTCTACCCCCCCAAATTCAAGAATCTGCACAACAGTTTGTTTGCTACACTATGTCTGTTTCTGCTCTTCAATCATGAAAGAAAAATTAAGATTAAGAAGAACAAGTAAATTGAAGAAGAATTAAAATCTAGAAAACCCCGACTGTCCTGCATGCAGAACATGAATCCACCATGCAAAATGTAAACGTAGAAACTAAAGAATCATAATAAATTGTCCTGTTGTATTACTGTAACCAAGGGTAATATCACACCTAGGACTAATTTTCAGACCTGCTGAATACCCTATTTATGTCAAAGAGAGGCGCAGGTATACAACACCTTTGAAAAATGTATTTAAATGATAGATTTATCATTCTTCAGGGTGGTCTCTATTGGTGGAAATAGCCGAAACCATCTATACTTTGAAGTAACCAGTTGGATCCTGTTATCTGATCAGTAGTATTGCACTTTTTTTCTATTTTTCCCATTTCCAGCAGTGTGTTGGCAGAAGGATTACTGCCAACAGCTTACAAAGCCAAAGGATCTGATAAAAAATGAGAGTCTGTGAATATTTTTATGAAGAAAATCCAAATTACAAGTTAATACTTACATATAACAACTCATTATTTTTACACAAATATTAATAAGCTAAGATTGATGGAGAGCAAAAAAAGAGAAGTCAGAATATGTATTATGTAAAAAGGTCAGACTGGGTGAATTAAAAGGCAATGTATATTAAAGATTCAGAGGCATTAACTTCCCACATATTCATCCCAGGACAGAATTTTTCCTTCCATATTCTTCTAGAGGGATATTATACATTGCTTTTTAAGATCAGTCTCTGAAGTTCAAGAACATTTCTGGAACTAAACAAATGTCTAAATGTCGTCTTGGGCTCTTTAGTCAAAGAGTGAGAGAGAGAGAGAGAGAGAGAGAGAGAAATATTCTTGTGCTGTTTCCCATCTTGGGATACTCTTGATTTCGTCCAGAACCAATATCAGGGTGTTCTCAGTAGAGGGCCCTTGCTTTTGGAATGTACTTGCTCTGATAATTCACTAAAACCCATAATAGGTGCTGGAAGGTGTGGTTCTGCTCTGAAAAGTGACTGTAAATATGGCATTGTAGGGTACCACTTTATTGTCATTGGTTCCATATAATGTTTTCAATATTTACATTAAAATGATATTTTCTTTATATGCCAACTGCGCAAATACAACCTAGGCTTAAAAATCAAGCTGGATTCTTTTCTTCTCTTGCATCAACATCAATAGACGTTTTTATAGGCCAGACTATTCCCTCATTTACAAATAGTGCATCTTCATTGTCTTCAACTAAGAGCTTCAGCTATACCTTTGAAACGTTTATGGAAGACTACTGAATATAAATCACATATACAATTTATATGTAGTCTGGTGACTATAAACATCACTATTGAAAAAAATGGAAAAGTATAAAAGGCCTTATCTATCGCACACTTGACTAGTACTGACTGATGATTATTATGATCTGGCTAATTTGGGAAATATTGTTCCAAATGAATGATGGGGTACATATATTTTGGAATACAGGGCCTAATTTACGTCTATTTCAGTGAAGGTACAATAGGGATAAATGTATCTTATTTTGCTTGATTTCTTAGAGATATTCAAATGTTGGACAATAAATTGTATAATTAGTAATAAGCCATATGGTAAAATATGACATAAGTAGCAGATAGTTTATAGATGGATATATTTCCAATAAACCCTCTCCTCTTTCCCCACTTGTTTCCCTCTGACTTCCTTTTTGAACAGAAATATAAACTAAAAAAGGAAAAAATATCTTCCTTCAATGGATCAGAATGATTTTCTGAGCCTAATCCAATTCCTACTGAAGTCAATGGAAGTCTGTCGTAGCAGTCATTCTATCAAGCCCCTCCCTGCTACTTAGTGAAAGGCAACACACTCGATGATCATAAAAGATGTGCGGTTCTCACCTGACAGTCCACAAAGACCCAAAATGAGGCCAAGTAGTACATTGTTATCAAAACAACAGCAGCTAACATCTTGTTAATGCTGGCATAGAAACAAGAATACTTAGGCTGATTTTCTTTTTTGAGGGGCAAGGCAGAAAAAAAGATTATTTTTAATGGGGATGGGCCAAAACCGGAGTCGTTTATCTAGAAATGGACTGTAAGCTGTACACTCCCAACATTTGGAGAAATTTGCATTTGGATCTGAACTTCTGTGGCTCAGGTCTCTCTCTGCTTTTGCCATATTCTCTCTCTCTACTTTACAGAAGATCAGATCCTGATCTGAACTTTGTGGACTACATTCCACCCCCTGCCCTGCCCCAACAAGCTCCTTTGTGCCACTCAGGTGGTGTAAAAGGGGACAGAATATAGCCATAGTTGGCCACCTGCATATATATATATATAGTATAGTATAGTATATCTAGTATACCTAGTATATCTAGCTCCTGTGACCACTGCCTCCCACCTCATTTAGGGGGCATATCAGGGACACAGAACAGTGCACTCCTCCTATTCTTGTCTGACTTGTAGCCCTTTGGGAACTATAGCTAGCTGGTAAACTACTGCTGTAACTTGCATTGGGCCTGGACCAGCACAGAGGAGCTGTATCTGACATGCTAACAACACCCCACTTCCCCCCCCACACACACACACTTTGGATCTTGGTGGAGCAGCAGTTCAGGAGCATTCTGGCTTTGGTTTGTTCAGAAGAAATTGAACTGGGATCAAAACAGCCGCTGTTTTGGTGTTTGTAAATCTACAACTTAACCAAAGAGGTTTTGCACAACTTAAACCCAGTTTTCTCAGGCCATCTCCAATGCTCAGCAATGGAAAGTAATAAATACGTCAGACAACCAGATAGTATCTAACGGGCATGTTGTAAGTCAATAGCATGCATCACACAATATTCCTAACTCATTTGTCTACCATTACACAGATTTCTGACACAGATCATTTGCCTTTGAAATGATGGTTTTGTTTTCAGGAATGTTGTACACAACATATTTTGGATGTTTATTTCTCTCTCTATATATTTTAAACAGTTTATCCCTTCAGTCACACTTCAGTTTCTTTTGTATGTCTGCGTATGATTTTTCCACCTTGCATGAACACAGTACAAAATTTTCTGCTGCTTCTGTGTTTATTTGAAAGAAGCAGGCCATTACATTAAAACCATCGTTAGCTAGTGACCTTCAGATGTAAAATCTGGTGAGCATTGTTGTTTTTCTCCGAATACAGGAAATGTTTCTAACTGTGCCTGGCATGTGGAGTTTTTATTCATATGTAACCTTTATTTCCCCTTTGCTTCATAGTAACTTGTTTATTCATAAATGAAGCTGCTATTTATATTCTTTGAGGAGTTCATAAAATGTTCAATAATGGGTAAAACATCAGGAATAATTGAGAGAGGAAAACATATTATCCTATGGAAATAGTGTCTCTCGTAAGACATTGATTTTAAAATCTAAAGTACTAACTCAATGCTGAGATTAGGACACTGTTATGGAATAAGTTTTCTGCTATTATTACAATGCATGACTAATAATTAGTCAAAAATGTAACTAGTAGTTCATGTCTCCTTTTGTATTAAGAGTAAATGCAATTCCAAGGATGTTGTTCTGGATTTTTGCTTGCTTAAGCATGAGGTAAGGCTTCTTCCACTGGAAAATCCCCTATTATCTGATTATCTGAGCTACGTAATATTGTCCATGGTTTGGATTTTTTTTCTCCTAATGATTGGCTCTGTGGCGAATTTATTTTATAAGCATTTCATTTTGTGACTCCAGTGGTAACTCAGAAGGCAGCACCTCACCTCACTTCTAATATAGGGCTCAATCCTGTAGTGTGTTGCCTGCCCCAATAAAATGTCCATACTCATTCTTTTGTATCTGGCAGCAGCTTTTGACACACTGAGCATGAAGGTCTCATCTGTAGACAGTAGCATGGGCAAGTCAATGTTCTCTTGAGTGGCTCCGTTTTCATTATTCTGGGAGAACTCAAATGGAAGCTGTGGACAGGGATGCCAATTTGGTTGGACATATTCCTGCAGTTTTCATCACATGACACAATCTTTAATTAAGGATTAATCTTTAATTCCTGGAGAATCCGTAACAGTCCTGAAGAGTTGGCAACCCTAGCAGCTGTGGACAACTGTTCATCTTTCCAAGAGTCCTTTCATGCAAGGTACCACAAAGGTGTACACACTCACCCCTTCTGTTCATATCATATACAAAGGAAGCCATTGGAGGTCAGTCTGTGATGTATTCAGTATCCCAGGTGACATGTAAGCTCTACATCTCACTCATGTCTAACGTGGTTGGAGGAGTGAGACAAATATCCCAGCTGTAAGAGCTTGGCAGTGTTCATCTGAAACAACCTAGTCTTTTAGTGGGTGTTGATCCTGC
The DNA here is from genome assembly GCF_009764565.3 of Dermochelys coriacea. Classification (NCBI taxonomy): domain Eukaryota; kingdom Metazoa; phylum Chordata; order Testudines; family Dermochelyidae; genus Dermochelys; species Dermochelys coriacea. The sequence continues at coordinate 164,166,514 of NC_050070.1, forward strand.
TGGAAAGAGTGAAGTGGGTCTTATTGACTAATTGAGGAAGGTGGTTAGGTATCTCAGCTGGACATAGGAGAGGTGGGGTTGGCTTTTTAAGGACACAGGATCTAGGATGTAGGCTGAGCAGTCTTGAAGTTAGGACCCTGAGAGTAGCAAAGCTTGGGATGAACTTCATGTTATTGCTAATGTCTTTGTTAATAAAACCAAACCTTATGGAGCGGAGGAGTTTTGACTCTATATAGTGTTTTAGAGCAGTGAGGGAAAAGCACCTATTTAAACCAATGTCTATATGAACTTGGGTCTTGTAGGATGATTAGCTGGCAGTGTCTCAGTCTTGGCAAGAGAGGGATAATAGTGGTGGGTGGGAGGAAGCAGCCAAAAGAGTTGGCAGAACATAAATGGATGCCACTGACTAAGGAAGTGCAACCATCACTTGTAACTTTGGTGTGTTATTACATCCTGGGTTGTCCCCTTGAGGCTATCCTGTTGTAATGCTCCTGGATGCTTAGATAGCAGCTGTGGCCAAGGTCATTTTTTTCCATTTGCACCTGGTAAGAATACTGTGGCTTTTTTCTCTCTCTCTGCCACATTATCCATGCCTTTGTCCCCTTGAGTCTAGACTGTTGTAATGTGATTTACCTGGAACTTCACCATGAAACGAATTGGAAACTGAACCTAGTATAGAATGCTACAATCTGGTAATTAAATGGAGTTGGGAGCTTATAAAGTCAGTCCTCCAGAATCCATGCTCCCTACCAATAAATTTCCAGGTGGTATTTGATATCATAGAGTTAGCCTGTTTTGGAGCTGAAAACACAGAGCCCTGGGTTCTCCAGGGCCCAGAAAGCATCGTCATATGTTATAGGAGGAGTTTAATAAAGTGAGGGACTTCTAGATAAGAGGTTGCATATGAAGACCTAAAGTGTTTGGGACCTGGTTACTTAAGAGTCCACCTCTTCTTCTGCCCACATTGCTGCTGTTGTGATCAGTGGTGGTACTTGCGCTGGAGCTCCCTCTTTGCAAATGGGTGGGGGTTGCAGCCAGAGCTTTAGGAGTGGGGGAGGGCTAACAGTTGGTGGGATCCAGGTTTATTTCATTATCCTCATATTTTCTGGTGCCCATCAGAAGGCACAGTCCCTGCCCCAAAGAGCTCACAGGCTAAGAAGACCCCACACATGCCCAAAAATAACCCCATACCAAAACAAACAGCAAAGCCCCCTCAACAATCCCCAAGCCCAGGTGAATGTGGGTGGAAAGGGGTATAACGCAGAAGTAAAGTGATTAGGGTGATGTTGGGCACAGTCTGCTGGCCCCATTTCACCTTCTTTTTTATGTATGTAAATGATGGAGGGTGGTGTGGGTAAGGAAATGAGAAAGAAGGGGAGGACAAAGGAGAGGGACATTGAGAGGGAGAGAGGAAGGGAAAGAAGCAGGGGTGAAATATGGGGCAGAGTAGGGAGGACAGGCTGGAGAGGAGCAGTGGGGGAAGGGAGAACAAGGCTAGCAGAGGAGAGACTATTTCAATTTTTTGTTGAAAAAACGAAAACTGAAAATGATTTGGTTTTCATTAGGTTTCAGCTAAAAAAAAATTCATTTTTCGTTTTTCCACAACAGTGAAAATATTCTGCTGAAAAGAACCCATTTGTTTGACCAGCTCTAGTTACAGTTAGGAATAATGGAAGGAAAGGACCCTGAATGATTCCTCTCTCTTTCACTGGGATATGCCTTGCTGCATTTGGCAGGGCAGCCTTTTCAAAAACAGGCAGCATTTGGCATAACCAGCTAGCAAAGAAATTGATGCCAATGTGACATTAACTGATTAAAATATAACCATATAGATCGCTGTTGCAACCGCTGTTGCAACCACTGTTATATATCTGCAGCAAATATTGTACAAAGGTTGTTGAGTGAGGTGTCTATGAAAAGGTTATGTTTTGCTGGTTATGATTATGCTATCTGTATGCATGTATCATTTTTGTATGTGAAGTTATAAGTATTGGCTCTGTACTTGGATTTCAAATGTTTGCTCCTGGGGAAACGTCTACAAGGTATCTAGCCAGTGCATCTTGGAGGAACTCTTCAAATTTAGTGGTTCATCATGAAACACTTGGTTGAAAATGGACCATGGGAGACGCCTATCTGCACTGAGTGGACTGTCATGTAAACGTGCTGTCTGGAGTGTACGTAATGGCTTCTTGCAATGACTGAGGGAAATTGGTCATGAATATGTGACTTGCCCATGTGACTCCAAACTCCATCTTGTTGCTGTAATTTTCCACAGTAAGAACAATGGGTTGCCCTACACATGGCAAAAGCTATAAAAGGCCCGGAAAACACCTCCATTTTGTCTTCAGTCCTGCTTCTTACCTCTGGAGGAACTTTGCTACAAACTGAAACTCTGAACAAAGGACTGAATGACCCATTAAAGCTGTGTATGTACTCCAGAGACTTGATATAAGCCAGTAGTTTATTCCATCACTATTAGAAGCCTGAACCAAGAACTTTGCCATTACTGTATGTATTTGATTCCTTTAACCAATTTTAACTCTCACCTTTCTTTCTTTCTTTCTTTCTTTCTTTCTTTCTTTCTTTCTTTCTTTCTTTCTTTCTTTCTTTCTTTCTTTCTTTCTTTCTTTCACCTTTAGATTTTAGATACTAAGGGAATGGCATCAGTGTGATTTTTGGGTAAGATCTAAGTTATATTTGACCTGGGTGTGTGGCTGGTCCTTTGGGATCAGAAGAACCTATTATATGATGAGACTGGTTGTAAAGAACCACTCATCTCTGAACCCAGTGTTTTTGGTAGTGATATAAGAACTGGAATGCCTGAGGAAACTGCCTTTATGTTTTCTTGTTAGTCAGTATAGTGAAACAGTAGTTTACTTTTGTGGATGGTTTAGTATATCTTATAAAAGAATAACTACCAGTTTGGGGTTATGTTTGCTCTATTTCTCAGCAGTGCATCCTGAATTTGGCATCCTTAGTTGTGACCCACTAAGGCATGGTTACAGCCAGAGATTCACAACTATCAGCAGTGGGAACACCAGAAGCAGTTTTGGAGCCACAAGAATCAGGATCAGGATAACTTTAAATGGTTTTCATGGTGTGGAAGAGGGAGAAGATGGATTATTTTCTATCAGAGGCTTTGTTTTCGTCTCTATAATCTACAATAACCCTGTGCAGTACTCCATTGCAGCAGTTGTCTTACTGTGTCCTAGTGATGGTCTGTTGAAAAAGAAATCAATAGAAAGTCAGAACATACAGTACCTCTAGTCAGATCAAGTGCAGACATCCTTGGCATGTTAGACAACAGGTTATTGTTGCCAGGAATATTTTTTTAAATTTAATTATTTTATTTATAAAATGCAATTATTCTTCATGCTTCAAGGACTCATCAAAATTCATAGCTCATTGATAGTAACTAAATAGACTCTACCCCCCAAGATAGCCCCATGTCCTTACTACATTCACCCTAGCAAAACTTCACTGCAAACACCTGAGTGAATAGGGCCCATTGAAGTCAAAGAGTCTTTCAGTTTACTTCAGTGGGCTTTGGATTAAGCCCTAGATAAGACTCACATAGGTGGAGATTGCAGCTTTGTCATGAGCCCTAATGGAAAGGACACACATTGTTGGACAACACCAGGAGCAGATCAGGGATCAGATTGTGACTCAGCCCTTAAACAGATGCCAGATCACTTATACCCATCACATTGTGGGAGTGTCTGCCACTCCCTGCCCACCTATGCAGGAGGAGTGCCCTATGGAGATTGCTCTCCCACTCACACCATGACTTGCAAAATGGGTAGCTCACACAGGGGAGTAAGGAGGTACCATACAGACACATGCAGGTGGAGGAATAGGACAGGACATCAATATGTTCATAGTTAGGGATAACTTGTGGCTCTTCCTGCACAAGTGTGTTGGTATCTAACTGAGATAAACTGGTACAGACGCCTCTTCCCCATACCTCCCACCTCCCCCCCCCCCCGGCCTGTACCCAGCCATGCAGGACTTACACAGTGTGCTTTCTTAATGCTCTTTGAGCACAAGCAGTGGGCAGCTAGTGCAGCTATCGGCACTCTATGCACTGAGCAGGGATTGTCAAATGGAGTCAGTGTCCCATGCTGCTGCATGCCTCTTAGCATCTAGCAGCAGGTGTGCAGGAAAACGCATGTCGTGGCTCTTTGAATGAGCTGTGATGAGCACTAAGGATTAATCCGCATCCCCAGCTGTTATTCCCAGCCTCCCGCCTTCATGGCTTTCTGCTTGTGTTGCAATTGTACCGAGTTCAGGTTACCTCTGCTCAGCCATCGCAGCTGCTCACCCCAGCACTAAGGAGGCCTACGGGCCCAGTTTGCCCCTTAACTTGTTCTCTGGCCTGATTGTGATATTTCACTCGATTGCAGTATTAGCTGATTGTCATTTATTAACAGTGGTAACTGTTGTATCTTATACCCTTACTTCCAAATACCGAACACTTCTCCTGAGAACCACGGGTGCCCCAGCAATGCAATAAGAGGATTTTTCTTCCTTTTCTGTGGGAAACAGGAGTGTTTGGTCCCTGCCAAAGGACATATTTACTTCATCTGCATCGCAAGAGGCAACCTATGGGCCAAGTGATTTTTTTTATTGGGCATCAGTGGGAAGCCCTGGATCCTGTGTGAAATACATAAGCAGGGAAAATGTGCTTTGCATACCGAAGCCGCCTGTCGCTTTCAGTGATATGGTCCCTGGGGGTAAAGCTGAGGCCATTTAACTGACTTCATGTGAGACTGCAGGAGAGCTAAGAGGAGAGAGTGTAATGGGTTCTTTGAATCATTCTAGCCCCACCTCTTTTGCTTAGAAAAATAAATTAGGCTGTGCAAATACTTTGCTGATCACAAAATCTACTGGCAAAATTATTGTGTTCTTCATTTTGTACAAAAGGGAAAACAAGAGCTGGCAAGAGTCACAGTTGTGGATGTTTATGTCAAATCCAATAAAAAGAAAAACATGAGCACCAGTCAGCATCTGAACTGATATGAATATCACAAACCATTTTTGTTAAACTCAACTGACAAAATCTAGAATATTTCTCAGTCATTCCTTTCAAACGTACGTGGGTAACAAGTTCAGCTTATGGTGCAGAGGACTGTTTTATGTGGTTGATAACCTTGCTCTCTGATCTCTCTTTATCTCAGGATTGTAAAAGGGAAGTGTATATAAAAATACAATAAAGAGAATGAACAAGAGCTATTTTAACAGAAAAAGAGGAGGGCATGGGGGGGAAGTATAATGCCAAAATAGAAAGGAGACGGGGAAGAGGAGGAGAAAAATCAAAGGAGAATAAGGAAAGGGAAGAGAGGGGAAAAAAGAAGAGCAAATGGAAAGGAAGTGAAACACAGAAAAGAGGGGAGAAAGAAACAGGAAGACACAATGGAGTGGGAACCAGGAAAAGGAGAATCGGAAGCAGTAAGGAGGTCAGAAGAAGAAGAGGTGAAGACATACAAGGGACACTCAGCTGAGGAAGGGTTTCTTGCACACGGTACAATGTTTCCTGCTATGAAAGCCATTACAAATGGGGCACTGTGGGTGTCACCAGAGGTCCATTTTTACATTAAATGATTGCCATCTTCCAGGTGGGATCCACAACCACCTTCAGTTGCTCCTGTTTCAAGAGAAGTTCCAGTTCATTCCTACATGAAATTCTAGGCTTGCTGGGAAATGAGGAGAACAAAGAGTGTTTAAGTCTGTAGATAGCCCCAGGAGAAGACTGAAAGCAGAATTATATTCAATCCCACCCAGAATCCAGAGGAGAGAAAATATTGAGGGCCTGAGCCAAAGCCCATTGGAGTCAACTGAAAGACTCCCATTGTCTTCAGTGAGCTTTGGATCACACACTAGTTGTGGAGGGGATCAGCTTCAACAAGATTATTTCACTGCTGACCTCCTCCAGCAACACATAACTGGTCAATACCTCTGGGGCAGACATTATGCAGCTCTTGAATTTGCAAAAAGTGTCTCATTGATATTAGGATTTGTAATAGACACAACCACATGCATTATCACCTAAGTCAGGGGATGTTAATGGACATAAAGTAGCTTTGTTTTTAAAGAGTAAATGATGGAGTGAAAAATCCACATAGCTACCCAGACTGCCAGCTGTTTCCAGCCCGCTTTAATTTCTGCAACTTCAGCAACCCCAGCTGAAAAAAAAAAAGGAGTGGAATATTCTTCGTTTGCTTTTTTGAGCAAGGAACAGCTCTGCTTCATATATTTTGACCCATTTTGAGGTTTGACTGTAGCCCTCAGGGAGGTAGTGGAGGGTTTGCAATATGTGTGTAGGCAAAAGGGCCTTTTGTAAATGACAAAAATGTGGGATTTGCTCATGTGTGTGATACCCTTTTCTGTGAATTGCAACAGAAAAAGTTTAATTCAAAAGTTTTGCCTTGAGTACTCAAATCTGAACTTCTCACTGGAATTACTGATTTGACTTAGAATGCTATGGGCCAAATCTTGCCCTGTGTTTAATGGATTCAGTAGATGCCTTCATACTAGCAAAAATGCAAGGTTCACACATGTATGATGTATAAAGTATGCAGCAGTGTCTTTAACTAGGCATGATCCTTTCATGTTTCTTACATTAAACTTAGATTAATTGTTCGTTCCATGTATTGCCTCATCCAGACATGATCCATGTAGGGGCAAAAACAGCACATGGATCCTTCCGATCCCATTGTGCAACAGGAGGGTCAGATGGTTGTCAGAACACCATGGTCATGAGGTGATTTGGTCTGCTGGCTAAAGGGCATGGCCAGGCTATCAGTTGGCACTATCAGTTGGGAACAGGCATTAGCCAGTGTTGCACGCAGCACCTTTGCAGAGCATCAGCATGTTGTTTCAGGCACACGCTGAGCAATTCCGTACTGCATTGGCAATATGGCTTTTGGTCCCTATGCTTGGCCAAATGTTCACTCCCCTTCCTCAGTCCCAGGATCACATCAGTAAGGGCAGGATTTCACTTTCTACCTTCAGGTGGGAGGTGCTAATCAATATGCTGAGGTTAGGTTCCCATCACAATTATTTTTGGATGGTGCATTGTGGAAGATGTAACCCAGCCAGGGAGCCCAGTCTCTAAGGGAGAATAGGATCACGAGGCTCTGAACTACAACTTCCATAAGGCACCGCAGCAGCTCAGGTGGACACAGATTAATGTCAAACTGACCCCAAGTGAGGTGTTTAGATTTGGTTTGACAAACTGAAATGTTTTCATTTGGCTTGACATGAAACAAAATATTTCAATTTGATTTTCCAGATTGAAAATTTCAGTTTTGTGTAACTATATTTGCCCAACAAGCTCTTGTTACCTCTCTATTTATAGAAAGACAGATAGCTAGAGGTATATCATAAATTGGATACACTTGTGCTAGCTTAGCTGGTTTTGGTGGGACAGGAAGTTCTTCTATTCCTAATGTTAGCTCAGGTTTCCCTTGTGTAGAAACATTTTTTTTAAATAAATTGAATGGCCCTTGGGGGAAATACCCAAGGGTTTAAATCACCGGGAAGAAACGTTCTGAACCTTGAGTCCAGGCTGAATTTAATTGGTTCCAGAGCCAATACAAATGTGTTTCTTAGTGCCCTGGTGAGCAGCTCCACTTTAAGAGCTGGGAAGGAGAGGCAGTTTTCTGCCATGTTACCAATCTTCATCTCAGAGACCCTTGAGGTCACTTCAGAACATGAGCATCCTACAGTACATGGTCATAAATTGAGGGGATTCCCATTTGGGATCTGCTTCGGTACATTTTATTTATTGATTCATGGCTATGTGACTCAATTTGCTATTTATTTAAACATTCCATTCACCAGTACACAGCCACATAAAATATGGACTCACATTCTTGTGAGAGTCCTAGAGGCCTGTAGGTCATTGACACAAGCCAAAATTTGCTTGGGTCAAAGCCATGTGTTCAGTTCACATATACAATGAGTGACAGAATGTAGTTTGTAAATTACTGTACAAACTCATAAACTGTAAGATGTCAATTTATATCTCATGGAATAATGCCAGATTTATTTTTCTGCTATTGGGTAATCACCGCGGCCTTTAAGATGCTGTCAGGTGAGGGTTAAGTATCTCTGGTGCCAAAAGTTTGAATTCCTATCCAATACATAGGGCTTGCTTCATTTTAAAGTCATGGATGATTTTGTTTTGCATGATGTCCATCAATGTGTGGCCACACTCACGAGTCTTTGCTACATGCAGACCAAGCCTGCATTTCAGGCTTCTTGGAAGAGGCAGGCAAAATGTCCTGCCTTTACGGGACTTCATTACATTCAGCCACAGCTTGAGTTTAGTCTGCTGACTGAGTAATTACAGCTTGGTTAGGGGTTTAATGATGTAGAGACTGCCTCTTCTATTAGCCAAACCTCCCTCCCAGACACTATCTTTTGATTCCTCACCCCTGGGAGAATAACATGAGGGGGAAAGGAGTCCAGGAGAGCTGGCTGTATTTTAATGCATCTTTATTGAGGTTGCAGGAACAAACCAAACCATCAATGTGTAGAAAGAATAGTAAATATGGCAGGCGACCAGTTTGGCTTAACAGTGAAATCCTTGCTGAGCTTAAACACAAAAAAGAAGCTTACAAGAAGTGGAAGTTTGGACAAATGACCAGGGAGGAGTATAAAAATATTGCTCAGGCATGCAGGAGTGAAATCAGGAAGGCCAAATAAAAATTGGAGTTGCAACTAGCAAGGGATGTTAAGAGTAACAAGAAGGGTTTCTACAGGTATGTTAGCAACAAGAAGAAGGTTAGGGAAAGTGTGGGCCCCTTACTGAATGTGGGAGGCAACCTAGTGACAGAGGATATGGAAAAAGCTAATGTACTCAATGCTTTTTTTTGCCTCTGTCTCACGAACAAGGTCAGCTCCCAGACTATTGCACTGGGCAGCACAATGTGAGGAGGAGGTGACTAGCCCTCTGTGGAGACAGAAGTGGTTCAGGACTATTTAGAAAAGCTGGACAAGCACAAGTCCATGAGTTGGATGCACTGCATCCGAGGGTGCTAAAGGAGTAGGTGGATGTGATTGCAGAGTCATTGTCCATTATCTTTGAAAACTCATGGTGATCAGGGGAGGTCCCAGATACCTGGAAAAAGGCTAATGTAGTACCCATCTTTAAAAAAGGGAAGGAGGAGGATCCGGGGAACTACAGGCCAGTCAGCCTCACCTCAGTCCCTGGACAAATCATGGAGCAGGTCCTCAAGGAATCAATTTTGCAGCACTTCGAGGAGAGGAAAGTGATCAGGAACAGTCAGCATGGATTCACCAAGGGCAAGTCATGCCTGACTAACCTAATTGCCGTCTATGATGAGATAACTGGCTCTGTGGATGAGGGGAAAACAGTGGATGTGTTATTCCTTGACTTTAACAAAGTTTTTGATACGGTCTCCCACAGTATTCTTCCCAGCAAGTTAAAGAAGTATGGGCTGGATGAATGGGCTATAAGTGGATAGAAAGCTGGCTAGATCATCAGGCTCAACAGGTAGTGATCAATGGCTCCATGTCTAGTTGGCAGCCGGTATCAAGCAGAGTGCCCCAAGAGTCGGTTCTGGGGCCAGTTTTGTTCAATATCTTCATTAATGATCTGGAGGATGGTGTGGATTGAACCCTCAGCAAGTTTACAGATGACACTAAACTGGGAGGAGTGGTAGATATGCTGGAGGGTAGGGATAGGATACAGAGGGACCTAGACAAATAAGAGGATTGGTCCAAAAGAAATCTGATGAGGTTCAACAAGGACAAGTGCAGAGTCCTGCACTTAGGATGGAAGAATCCAATGCACTGCTACAGACTAGGGACCGAGTGGGTAGGCAGCAGTTTTTCAGAAAAGGACCTAGGGGTTACAGTGAACGAGAAGCTGGATATGAGACAACAGTGTTCCCTTGTTGCCAAGAAACTATCAGCATTTGGGCTGTGTAAGTAAGAGCATTGCCAGCAGATTGAGGGACGTGATCATTCCCCTCTATTTGGCATTGGTGAGGCCTCATCTGGAGTACTGTGTCTAGTTTTGGGCCCCACACTACAAAAAGCATGTGGAAAAATTGGAAAGAGTCCAGCAGAGGGCAACAAAAATGCTTAGGGGGCTGGAGGTTTAGGTTGGATATTAGGAAAAACTTTTTCACTAGGAGAGTGATGAAGCACTGGAATGGGTTACCTAGGGAGATGGAATGGGTTACCTAGGGAGGTGGTAGAATCTCCTTCCTTAGAGGTTTTTAAGGTCAGGCTTGACAAAGCCCTGGCTGGGATGATTTAGTTGGGGATTGGTCCTGCTTTGAGCAGGGGGTTGGACTAGATGACCTCCTGAGGTCCCTTCCAACCCTGATATTCTATGATTCTATGATTCTGAGCCACAGCTGCACTCTGATGTCAGAGAGGGGCTTCCTGAACTGCTGCCTCTCTTCTTGGGAACATTTTCTTGACCCTGTACGATGGCACAAGGACCAGAGGGTATACCTTCACGCAAGTACCTCCTCAACTTCATCTTTCCAGGATGTTGCACCTGGGATGGTCTGCCTTCATGCACTTTCCCTTAGCCTCCTGGGAGGATTCTTAATTAGTCAGTAGTGATAATTTCTCAAGCTTTATACTGAGTATCCTGACAGTACAATGGCAAGCACATTGCATATTAGAAAGAGGAGACAGCACTTCTTTAAACTTAGAATAAGAGATAGTTGTTGTACCTCAGATGCCACTGTATCATATCATCTCATCCACTGTTAATCAGATTTCTCTATTAACTCCACTGGGGAGTTCTACTTAGGAAAGAATGGAACAATCATGGCCACTCTATGTATGTGAGAGAAGAGGAAATGTATATATTCATTCCAAATTTCTGTGAAACAAAAGTAGACCTAATTCACTTGGAAATGAAACTATGGCTCTCCTTAGAAGTGTATTTTATCAGAAATATAAACATGTATGTCATTTATTGTCTCTTGCAATGGAACTATTAATGTTTCAATGGATGACAGAAAAGTTCCTGTTCTAACTTTGTCACGAACACAACATGATTTTCCTATTGGTGTCCCTGATCACGTATAAAATATTTTCTGTTGGAGTAATGATTTCAGATCAATAGTCTATTGGCTCTCATCCTTACTCCAGAGGTTATGACAATAGAAAATTCCAGAAAGTAATGTCACTGAGACATGACATTAATTTTGTGTGTCTTACTAGTTTTGCCAAAACAGCAGCCAGGACTTAAGAGCTTAGTGAGCATGCAACAACCTTCTCTGAATGGAAAGTTTAATTTTTCTCTCAGGACTCTCACTTTTTATTATTCAATCTGCTCAAGCTAGTGAAGGCTCTCAAACCAATATGGTTCTGTGGTATTTGATGCCCAGGTCAGTTACTCTGTTCCCATGCAGAATCCTGCCACTTGTCTGCCTCCCTTTACTGTGTGAATGACAATTTACTGCATTTTATGAGGGGAAGAGAAGAGAGATTGAAATATGCAGTAACAAAGCAAGGAGTTGGGATTGAGATTAAGGGAATGCTTTTGGAGAAAGCTTGAATGTACTTGAATGTAATTGGCCAGCTTCTCTAGTCAGGATTGGTTGATTGGTTTGTTTTGCACCATTCAGAAGACATAAAGGCAACAGAAGCTGAATACAGATTCCCAACACAGAGTTCCCTTGGTGTAGAGTAACACTCTACTGGGAGTACCTGTGTCTAATGGGGTCTTTGCCTCTTCCTCCTCACTCTGGCTCAGGGGGATAGAAGAGACACACTGGGGTCAGGAAAGTGGTATGACGTAGTTCTGTTTACCACATCAGTTCTCACTAGCGCAGGGTCCATGAAGGATCCTATGTCACGGATGCAACTGAGAGTTGCCCAACAGCAGCTCTTACTGCGGTTTTGGCTGCGGATCAGCCTCAGAATCCGCCGAGCTATCACCAATTCCCTGATGCCCAACCCCAACTCACAAGCAAAATGGTACACTGGTGTGGGAGAGAATTCACCCAAAGATTTTAAGGGATTTCCTGGGGGGAGAGATGAACCATTTGAAGTCCATGTTCTGTTAAGCTCTGTCCCTGAGGCATGGTTGGGGAGAAAAAAAGGAGCTGAAGTGTGAGTGACAATAATGGTAGAACACCACAGTATAGACAGTAAAGACAGTGTGCAGCGTACGATTAGCACAGCTGAGAAGCAAAGCTAGAACTATAAAGAACAAGTAGGGGGTCTTGAGGAAGGGGTGGTGGGAAGGTAAGGAGGAAAAAAATAGTGAGGAATACAGGGCACTGCAAAGAGAATGTGGAGCTTGACAAGAGAAGGAGTTGGTAATTCTAGGAGGGAAGGACACGGAGAAGACTAGAACTAAAGAGGAATCATTTAACACAATGCAAAGAAAGAGAAAGGAGCTGACCTGGGAGCAGATAGGGCAGGTCAGACTGCTCAGAGAGAGTAATAGAAATTAGAGTAGAAAACCTGCTAGGTTATCTAGCAAAATCAATCCCCCTACCAGTGCAGGGTTATTTCTACAGTACATTTTTCCAGTGAGTGAAAGACAGAAAGCAAAGAGCATAAGGCAGCAAGAGATTCTTGCAATCCTGCAGGCAGAAGTGGCAGGAAGAGAAAGAGCACAGCAGCAGAAAAGCAGAGAATCATGGCAGCTAATGGCAGGTATGTTAGGTTCCACCCAGTAATGTCTCCTGTGCAATCAGCTGCCAGGGTTTCTCTTTTCTCCGATCCTAGGCCCTTTCATTTTCTCCTGCTCTCCTTCCAGCTTTACCTGCATCTCTCTATGAACTTTAGAGCTGAGCAAAACCGTTGTGGTGAATAATTTACATTATGCATCTAGCCCCTTCCGCTGCTCTGGGATGTCCATGTGCACATGGAAATTTATCCAAGTGTATTTTTATTCTAGTTGATGCTGAAAATGTTTTTTCCCCAAAAGTTTTTACTCTACAAGTCGGTCTAAAGAAGCTAACTGGGAGCACTAACTTCTAGTTATTTGATATTTGAACTGTGTTGAGTTGTGATGAGTCAGATACGTGGCATGGGCACTTTTTCTGTTCACTGACTAGATGAGAGTAAGTCCTGTAATCAGGACAGGGTTTGGAGAAACCACCAGAACTTTAACGCTCTCAGCGACATATAGCGAGTAGGTTAACAATCTTCATAAGACCTTTGTATCTTTGGCAACTGCAACACTGGAATTCGTTGTGCAGGAGAAATAAATAGATCACTCAATGTGCCTTGTAGCCCTTTTATTATCACTGACAGCCTCCAGCCACTGCAGTCCTTTCATTTAAAAGAAAGAAAGCCTGGTTCTAATCCGTGCTGACTGCCTGCCAGTCTCATTGGCCAGTGACCAGCCCCTCTCAGGATCAGGCCAAATTATCAGGACGCAGGTTGAAACCACTGAAGGTTTCCAATAATCCATATAATCTTGTTTTCCTATACTATTATCTTTGTCATTTTCTTCCCCCAACTTCGTGTTGCGACTCTCAAACCCAGCTGTCAAATCATGTCACTCTTAGTCGTTGGGTGAAAAAAGGTCAGAATTCCTGTGAAGATATTGCCCTGTTTTCTCATTGCCAATTTCATTTTTTTTCAGCCCGTTCTACACTGTGTTCATATAAGGGATAGTGATCTTGAGATGGTATCACAAAGAAATGCTTCCTAAAGTGCCAGTAGGACTCATTACACTTAGGGATATCATGGGAATTTGTACCTTCTTCTGAAGTATTTGGCACTGGCTACTTTTGGAGATTGGAGTATGTGGGGCAAGGGCCAGACATGGTACAGCAATCCTTACATTTGGATTTATAAGGCAGTTCTCCTGCATTTTTTTATAGGTAGCACAAGTATTTAACTATATGTATTTGATGAAACACTTTCATTGTTGTGGTTTTATATCAATATTAAACAATATTCCTCATGAGCCAAAAGTTTAATGGTGTAATTTTTTTCTTTATATGGAAACTTTATAAAAAACAAAAACAAAACAAAAAACCAAAAAAAACAAAGCCACTGCTGTAAAGATCAAATGTGTCTTTCTGAGAGATCACTACTTTCCTTTTTCAGGAGCCAGGGCTTAACAATGCTGTAGGAAAAAAAATCTATATGACAAATTGTGTAGTACAAGTTTATGTGGTTAACCAAGAAACATGCTATGAGTCAAGCCTTTGGAAAGAGTTTAGTAATTAAAGACAAATGCTATGACATAATCATTTACACGCAGCAGAAAGATTTTTAGATTAAATCTGGCCTGACCCCATTGCTCAGCAAGTGTTATCTGGGATTCTAGAGAGTCATTCATTTATTTACGTTCTAATTTGGCCCACATGTTTTATTAAAAACAAAAGCCTACATTTCTCATAGGAACTAGCTCCAGTCCAATTCTGGTTAATGAGTTTGGTTGAGTTCTGGAATGGATCAGCTCCAATAGGTGTCATATGGAGATACCCATAAAACAGAGCTCTAAAAGAGCTTTTCAGCTCTAAAATGACACTCTTGGAAAATTCAGAACTTTTCAAATAAAATTTCCTTTTTTGTGTGTGTGTGTGGTTAAAGTGAATATAGTTCTTGTGAAAGGCTCCTGATTGACAACATTGGAGACTGAGCTCTTGTCCTTAATACAGCATAGACAGTGCAAGCTTCAGTTGCACTAGTAAAGGATGAAATTCACCCTACTGCAGAGAACTTGTGCCAGCTCCACTGGATACCCTAGGACAGGAAGTAAGGTGGCATAGGAGTCAGCTATGCAGAATTTATGGCAGCTGGCGACTCCCTCACACCAGATGAAATCCAGCTACTTTCCAAACCTGATAGTTTAGGAATGGTCCCTTGTCTGTACCTCTATAAACACAGAAATTTACTGGGGGTGTACCTGGAGGAGCTGCTAGATGCTCCTAAACTGCTGAACAAGCCTCTTTCCTACCTTAGAGGGGATAGCATTCATACTTAATCTTCCAGCTGAAGTGCACTGGTAAGGGCTCCTTTTGCTCTCTCTTGTCTAGTCTCAGACTAAGCACAACAAGCCAAGTCCAAATTTGCTATCTATTCAGCAAGGCTTCTGCTGGGAATGGTGTGAGAAGGGCAAGGATCTCCATCTGGAAGGGGGCAGGGATTGAGGCTAGGGAGTAACTGCTCATGGGGGCAGTAATGCAGTGAGGAGAGGAGAGGATAAACCGAATCTATTAGGACTGAAGGAAAGCAGGAGTGAACTGTGGCCATGAGAAGATTCCCTGCACAAAGCTTGGTAATTCAGCAGAGTTAGTCAAAAAATGGGGGTGGGGAGAGGGATTACAAAGTGAGTTTTTCACTTACTCAATTTTTTTGGCCAATTTTTTTATAGAAATTGTTATAGAAATGTCTATAAAAATTGTATAGAAATGTATAAATTTTATTTTATAATTTTATAAAATTATACAATATATATTATAATTTTATAAAAATATATAATATATAAAATATATAATATTTTATAAAATTGTATAAAAATTTTAATAATTTTTTTAAAGAATATGTTTATAGAAATTGGGGGGTCAGGATGGGGGAAGGGAGAATGTCCACTTTGAAAAAGATCACTTTTTGGCCAAAAAGATTTCATTTGAAAACTTTCACTCAGCACTGCTAGTGGGGCCTCATGCTGGGGCGGGGAATTTGAGTAGTACACACAAATTCTCATTCTACCTGCTTCACTTTTCAGAGTACTGACCCAAGGTGCTGCGTGTCTGGTATTGCTAAAGATTTCAATCAGAAATCTCCATTTCCCCAAATCTCTGGGTCATCCGCTACTAAAGTAGAATATATTATTTCCTTTGAAAAATAGCTGAACCTGGTAGAATGCTGTAGACAGCTATTGGGAGGAAAGGGGCAGGGCTTTATTTTAAATGAATATTTACCCATAAAAGAAAAGTTCTGACTGACCTATCCAGCTTCATGGCTCCAGTGAGGCCCTAATCCTGCAAAGTGAAGTACACAGACTTCAATGTGTTTCTGCGTAAGTGGAGGGATGCACCTGCATGCATTTCTTGGGAGGACATGACCTTGGTGAATAGGATGTGGGGAGGGGGAATATTACTGGTGACTGTACAGTGTATAGAACAGAGCAGGTTTTCCCCAGAATATGTGAAGATGGAAATAACGTGGAAAGGAAAGGAATAAATTTATTATTATCTGAAGGAAGAGATGAGTTTATGGCTGGGATTTTCAGGGGCCTAAGAGAGCCTGGCACCCAACTCCTATTGGAAGTGAATTGGAATTGAGGTCTGGATTCAAACAGGTACTTAGGAGCCTAACTCCCATTGGGTACAGTGGAAGTTAGAAGTTTAATGACCTTTGTGAATCTGGACCTGGGTACCTACGTTCTTTGGTGACCTTTGAAAATCCCAGCCATTTTACTAACATATACAGGGTTAAATCAGTAGTCCTGTTTGGGCTGAAGAAAGAATGTCCTCCAAAATGGAGCCTTGTTGTTTTTAATCTAGAGCACTGAGAGATGGTCACCCCTTTTGTTCATTTGTCTATGGCAATATTGGGCTTCTACTATAAATTACTTGGGATTGAGCTGAGAATGCTTCTGGCTTTACTCTAGAGAAAATGATTACTACGGATTTGATCCTCTCTGACCCCAATCAGGGCAGACCCTGGTACTTGCATGCAGCTCTATTGATAACAGTACTGTTCCCTGCAATATCTGCCTGCATAAGCTACTTGCAGAACCAAAACCCATCCGTGTAATGCTTGTTGAAGCCTACAGAAGCCTTGCTTGCTGAGGATCATATGCTCAAGACCTAAGTATTAAAAACTATAACAATGATTAAAATATAAACATCTTCCAGCCTTTGTTTCTCACTTTGTCATGTGTCTGCAGAGAAAATAGAGCTGCTTTCTTGGTTTGCCTTTTTTTAATTATTATTTATTTGCTTAGGAGAGCTGAAGTAGGATTCAAAGATGTATTTGCCATTAGTAACTGCTTGGCACTGGTATTTAAAACAGTTCCATTCTATCTATGGCAGCTTTTACCTTTTCCTAAGCCTCACAAAACCAAGATTTACAAGCTAATGAATGCTAACTGACAATATGTAGATGATATCCTGTACTCTGACTTTTTGGTGGTAGATAGCTAATGCTCACAAGTTTACTCTCAAGCTGTATAAGACTGGTTATCTGCTAAGATACTTTATCCTTTTATGAGGGTGAATCCAAAGTGCATTAAGTAATGCATAATAAAATTAGCTTGGGAAAAAAAAGAGAGAGAAAAAAGTTAAGCACAGTAAAATAAGCTCAAATGACTTCACTGTTAAGTAATGACTCCTACCAAATTACTGCATTGTAGTTTTATCTTTCCAACCAAGATTGTGTTAATGCTCTAAAATTAAATCTCTTGTGAAAGTTATCTGGAATTTCTCAACAAGTTTTAAAGGGGTTTATTTTTTCATCAGAGGTCATGCCTCAAGAATTTGTAGGAATTCCGCCTGGAAAGTAATAATCAGTGGAAACTGGCAGTCAAAGCTAATTTATATTACTCTTCCAGATAAAAATTCCTTCCGTCTTAGACCTGCATTTCAAAAAAGATTATTATCACTCTTGAGAGAATACATCAGTGAAAAAAGAGAAGGAATGACTTAAGAGAAGTCTCTCCTGCATATGTAGATTTGGGGTTTATGGTGGGTTTTGTGTTTTATAATTCTTCCTTCTGGAATGCCTGAAGGATGGAGGCATAAAGACAGGAAAGGGGGAAGGAGAGGTGTGTATGAGGAGGAACCAAAGCAAACTTTAAAAATTCAGTTACCAAGTAATTTTGCAGGGATTTTGGAGGTAAGTGGAGTAGGATGACGCATTTCCTAAATACAGTAGTTATAGCCTTTTCTCCTGTTTCTATTCTATTCACACAGCATGCCCATCACTTGGGTATCAGTCTTCCTGTCAGGATTTATTTTAATGGGCTGATTGCTGCAAAAGAAAAATGCAGTCAGACCTTTCCCAAGTTCAGTTCATATTTAAACAAATGTCCTCATATGCCTCTTCAGGGCCAGCTGGAGCTAAACGTTAAGCCACACTAGGCATCCTTCCTCTGAAAACTATTTGGGGCCAAGGCTGGAAAGGCTGAGCTGGACCTGCATTTGTGCAGTGGCCCCTGACCCTAGCTGCAGTTGTGTAGGGGATTGGAAGGGTTTAAAAGGGAAGACCCCACATAACCTATGCAGGGGAGAAAAATAAGCTGGATATATATCCCTGAAAAATCAACTCTCTAGGTTGGGGTAGTCAATTATTTTTTTCAAGGTCCAAATTTCTTGGTCAATATATAGTCAAGGTCCAGACTACACATTGCAATAACAATAATAAGTAAATAAAAAGATTTCATGGTCTGTTCAAAAGCATCTGATGGTCTGGATTTGGCCCATGGTCCACCTATTCACTACCCCTGCCATAGGTGGTTGTCAGAGTGGTCTATACCTAATTTTAACCCTGGATGGGGCCAAATCCTGCTTGCCTGGCTGTCTGCAAATTCCCAGTTGGAGGCTGACAAAAGTGAGGCGAGCGAGATTTGGCCTTTGGTGATATAGTCTTCTAGTTCAGTAGAATTGGTCCTCAGAAGGACTCTGTGTGTGGGAGTGATGGGCAAACAGAGAGTGCTTTGATTCATGTTATCATCATAATGGCAATCAATAGTCAAAAGAACCCACTTGTAGAAAACCATATTACAACAACCACACTCAAGGCCTGAGTAAAGTTTGTTTATTAATTGAATCTCAGTTTGAGATGCTGCCAAACAGTATGAAAGTTATACACACATTACAAAACAGCATGTTTTGCTGTCCTGTAGAGTCATGCTAGATTAGGTAATCTCACTTTCAAGCACAAAGCAGACCATTTGTGAATATGGGAAGCTTTCTATTTACTAGGAATTCAATCACTTTTCATTTTAATGTTTCTACAGTTTGGTTATTTTTTTAACTTAAATCTGTCAGTGTCATACATACACACACACATGTGTGTGTGGGTTTTCCACAGGATTCCTAATCGTATTTTTGGTGCAAGGCCATCGATAATCCTGTGAGCTTTCAGAGAGTAGGTAATTCTTTAGGAGTGGAAACATAAGAGAGGTTTGTGTCCAATTGTGAGCTCATTCCTAGGTCACCAGGAAAGCAGAAAGAGAAATAGGCTCCAAAATAAACAACAGTTTGACCTGGAAAGCATTTTTCACTTAGGGTGCCCAACTTTGCATGAAGAAATTCCTAAATATTCCCCTCAACCATTCAAAGAGCCGTTTTACTTTCCACGGTCATTAGTGGACATTTTCAGTGAGCGCATTGTGACAACATACTGACTCCATGGTACTTTTCATGGAGGAAGGTTCAAACCAAAAGGGTCATAGCTTTAGCTACTCTGGAGGGAAAACAACAGTTATAAATGATGTGTAGTAACAAATTTGTTAACTTAGTGGGACAGACAAACTTGTATTAGTGCCAGAGAGTTTAATTTTGTTGTAACATATGAAAATTTTTCAGAAAATATTAACTAATGGATGAACTATGCACAGATTTCCTTACTTAGGCTACCTGAATCCTTTCTTTCTTTCTTTTTTTGTTTGTTTGTTTAATTGTTAGTCTAAGCTAGGCTGTATGAAAGTGATTAATAAAGACTCAAAAGCTGTTAGCAGGTGGTTTGGTTTCATTCAGTGCTATTAGTTGTACAGAATGTGTCTTTTCCTCTCCCTCAATTTTAACTTACACTGTATTTGTTTTCTGATTTACTGTATACTTCTTTTGCAGAAGTCATAGGCAGAGTGTTTAAAAGGGGATGGCAATGGGGGGAATGTAGACAATGCATTATATTGAATCCAACAGCTCTCAGCATCCTAAGCATAACAATCATTAGCTGCCAAAACTGTTCTTCATGCTTTCATGTCTTAGTACTGATGTGACTGCCAGACACTAGAGTGGAGTCCCTTATCTGTTTTTGTGGGTTGCACCTTATCACAACTGAGACTCGATTAGCGACCGTTTTGGTCCTTATTTCATATATTTTATTATTTGGACTTTCACAAACTACAATAAAAGAGCACCCATCCAATGATCCAGCTGCCCTTGACAGTTTTTAAAATACACTGTTAAATAAACAGATCTTTCACTTTTTAAATCAAATTAGATCAAAAAACCCCAACATCAACATAAATATAGCAAGCCTCCCGCCTGACTCTTATGCCATTGCTACCCGGCCCTACTCAACACCCATCTGCTAATGTGCAAGGGAGCAAAGGTGGACTTTGCAGCACTCTCTAAAGGCTAACAAATTCAAGCTATTACAGATTTGGAGAGGAAGCAAGTTCCAAACATCCATAGGCACTAGATCTATTGGGTGAGCCAAAAAGTAGTCTCCCCTGGCCAAAGCCATAGGAGCTAAGCTTCTCTCAGCTAGAAGTTTGCATACCTGGCAGCATTAGGTATTATAATGTAATCAGAGGCATTAAAGAGAGAAGAGGTCTATAAGATCATACAGTCTGCCTTCCTGCAAATGCAGATTTTTTATGTAATTTCTTGGCTCAAGATTTGTCTGTCAGATTGTTCCAAAATTCAAAGTATCCAAAATATGGTGGCTCATCTTTTCATCCATTCACAGGAAGCAGGAACTCATCATCTTGATCCTTGAAATTCTTCACTAGCCTCCTCTACATTTCTTGAACTAGTGCCATCATTCTCCATCTTCAAGATTCTCCTTGGACTTGCACTCTCCTCACTTCTGTAACTTTATGTCACCTTGTTCTTCATCCTTTCTTCACATTCCTTGTTTTTCCCAAGCCTCACTCTTTGAGAGAAGTGAGCCTCCATATATGGGATAAAAAGAAAAGAAGGACTTGTGGCACCTTAGAGACTAACAAATTTATTTGAGCATAAGCTTTCATGAGCTACAGCTCACTTCATCAGATGTAAACAAGAGCTCTTGCCTTTCACCTTGTCAGGACTAGGTGTCTTTAGGGCTTCCATGTGGCTTTTGATCTCAGGTGCAGAACTAATTGAAAGGACATCTGATTTCCACTGAAAGACTGCTAAATGGTTTTCAGGATGCTTCTTAAGCTGTTATGAAGCCTCAGGGATTCACCCCCTCCCAAAAGTGTTTGCTGAGTCCACCAGGGCTGAATCTATCTTAGACAGCTGCAGGACAGCCACCCAGCCCTCATTGCGCATATTTTCCCAGCATTTTGCTCTTGTGCCATTTACCAGAACTGATATGCTTTTGGTGATTTTTTTTACCATCTGTACTGAATCCACCTCCTCAGCAACCTCCTGCATAATTGAGGTACCACTCCTCACATGAAGAACCCACAGGGACACTACTCGAAGAAGAAGAGGTGATTTACCTTGTACAGTAATTGGAGTTCTTTGAGATGTGTCTCCTGACGGGTGCACCGCTACCTGCCCTCCTTTCCTTGCTGCCTCTGAGCCTTCGCTGAACTTCCAACAGTGAGAAGAAACTAAAATGGCAGTGGGTCGACCTCCCCCTTTCCCAATATACCTCCTCACCAGAGCATGAGGCTATCTAGGACACACGTGAGGACACTAGTGATGAAAATCTCCAATTTAGAGCATACAGGTGCATTCACATCCTGGTGTGGAGCACCAGTAGGGATGCAATCTTGAAGAACTTGAGTTACTAAACAAGGTAAGTAACCTCTCCTTATAATCAGCTAAGAAGCATTTAGTGATAGTTTAAAAAAAACACCTCTGATCATAACAAAAATTGTAATTAGACTGGGGTGATACAGTTTTGATAAAGTGAAAGCTTCCCCTCCTCAGCCTTCACCCCTTTTAGAACTGAACTGAAACTGAATTTCTGAAACCTGGGGATAAGTTTTCACTTTTAACTTCTGGGTCAGGACCGAAAATACCATAATTTCATGGGAAAAGCTGTTTGGGAAAAGCTATTTCTGGTCATGGTCAACAGGAGAACTTTCAAAATACCACAAGGGATGATGATGTGATCCTTCTGGCCCAACCAGAAGAAGGAAGTACCAGAAATCTCATAAGAGAGCCTGATTGTCAGGGTCTGGGCCTGGCAGCTGAAGTGAGCCCCAACACAATAGGTAAATAGTAGGTGCCATGGTGCACAGTTGATGGCTTCTAGCACAGACTCTAGGAAGAGCAGATGAATCCCCCTCAAAACCTGACCTGAAGGAAGGGGTGGGGGCACACACCGTGGCTAGTTAGTGTGCATGGTATACACCGAAGCTGAATAGGGATAGGACTCGGGGTGCAAAAAAGGAGTTTTGTGAAACCCTGGTCCAAAGTTTTATGTGCTTATGTGAACTTATTATTCAACAAAACGATGATATTTCTATGTTTCAACTTAGTTACTGTGGCCTGAGGAAATTAACCATGTTTTGGTTATTACAGCAAAAAAGTGGGACAACAGTAACCCTGGGCCCCAAAGAGAAATCTTGGTCCAAAATAAGGCACGATGCACTTGGTGTCAATTTTTTATTCATGATTTTATATAGAAGTAAAAATAAACAATTACCAGGACACTTGAAACAAATTTCTAGAACACTTTTTTCTGAAAGGCACAGTATTATCATTTGACCTGAGAAATATGTCAAACACGTATCCTGCTTAGAGTATGATGCTAAGACTAGACTCCCCTGGGTTCTGTTCCATTCCCAGTTCTTCTACCAATTCACAGTGTAGCCTCTCTGTTCCTCTCTTTGCTCAGGAAAGTTTGCAGAAATGTCCCCTGGTGATAGCAACGCTGGAAGCCAAATCTGCAATATTTTCCTAGAGTAGACAAAGTGTTTATCATATTTTCCTCATGAGTGAAATATGGATAATCCCTATCTCAAAAAGGTGTTGTGAAGCTTAACTAATTAAAGTTGGAAAGATATGTTGAGTGGATAGATGAAAGGCTCTATATACTTATTTGAATTAAGATTGCATGTAGTGATGCCTATCAGAACTGAGGTGTTAAATACTGTACAAACAAAGTAAAAGATGGCACGCATCCTAGAGAGTTTATAATGTAGTTAAATATATCAATACTGCACTGTTGGAGAAACAGAACTTGGACCTATGAATCTAGACCTATAGTTTTCCTGACAAACCAGACTGATGCTCAGGCAATTAATAAATGCACATGTACACGTTAACAGAAACTGACAACAGAAAGAAAGAGACCTCAATGGGCAAACTTTTTGGATGACCGACTGCACTCTTTTGAAGTTCCTTTCCATTAGATTCACCAGTTACTTTAAAAATATCCCGCAGCAAAAAGAGATTAGGATTTAGACTTTCAGGGGCAATACATTCCAGCCCACAATCCAATCCTGCTCCTGACTACGGTAATTCATTCAGATACTTATGTAGGTGCTGAATCCTTGCAAATTCTACACTCCGCTTCTGTAACTGTGTTGGAGACAATGTGTGCAGGTCTCAGATTTTTACATCAAGAATTAATGTTGGTAATTCACTAACCCCATTCTTGCTAAACCTTGACCCACCAATAAAAGGATTCCTCTGGGTCACTGCCCTTAGGAAGCGCATCTGCAACAGAGAGAACAGGGTAAGCCAAAGAAAATAATGGCTAACTGTTGCCAACAGATACTTGCTTTTTTCTTTTTAAAGAGAAAATTAAAAATGCTTTAATACCATGATCAGTCTCAGCCTTTACATTTTGAGGTGATCCAGAGGCTGGATATTTTACAATATGTAATACTGGCGTGGAGTTTTCTCTTTTAAATGGAATATTTAAGAAGGATCCATCACCAGGAGGATTTTGGAATTAAACTCCTGCCAAGGCCATCACGGCTACATGAAAAAGTGATGTGGATTTTTAACCAGCCTTTGAGACAACTGCAGCAACAGCATGTGTGTTTGCAGCCTTAGGAACATTTCTGCAACAGAAAGGGTGGTGCCTGCCAAAAACATTTGGGTGCAATACTCTGTTAGGGCCATAAGCTGACAGGGTGGCAAGCGTCATGATTTTCTGGTGAGGTGGAAAAATTAATATTATTTATTGAAGTGAATTTAATGTCACTAATGGGAGCCTGATTTATACACAGATGCCTCTAGTTGTAGCAATAAGGGGTCAGATTCAAAGGTATTTAAGCATCTAATGATACAGACAGGCCCCTGGTGGAATTTTCCAAAGCACCTAGGTGTCTAATTTCCATTGAAATCCAAAGGAGTTAGGTGCCTAGTGCCTTTTGAAAATCCCACTAGGTGCCTATCTGTATCTTTATAGAATCATAGAAGTGGAAAGGATCTCGAGAGATCATCTAGTCCAGTCCCCTGCACTCATGGCAGAACTAAGTATTATCTAGACCATTCCTGACAGGTGTTTGTCTGACCTGCTCTTAAAAATCTCCAATGATGGAGATTCTACAATCTCCCTAGGCAATTTATTCCAGTGTTTAACCACCCTGACAGTTAGGAAGTTTTTCCTAATGTCCAACCTCATCCTCCCTTCCTGAAATTTAAGCTCATTGCTTCTTGTCCTATCCTCAGAGGTTAAGAAGAACAATTTTTCTTCCTCCTCCTTGTAACAACCTTTTATATACTTGAAAACTGTTATGTCCCCTCTGAATCTTCTCCAGACTAAGTAAATCCAGTTTTTTCAGTCTTCCCTCATAGGTCATGTTTTCTAGACCTTTAATCATTTTTGTTGCTCTTCTCTGGACTCTCTCCAATTTTTCCACATCCTTCCTGAAATGTGGCACCCTGAACTGGACAAAATACTCCAGTTGAGGCCTAATCAGCGCAGAGTAGAATGGAAGAATTACTTCTTGTGTCTTCAAAAAGAAAAGGAGGACTTGTGGCATCTTAGAAACTAACAAATTTATTTGAGCATAAGCTTTCGTGAGCTACAGCTCACTTCATTGGATGCATGCAGTAGAAAATACAGTGGGGAGATTTTATATACACAGAGAACATGAAACAATGGGTGTTATCATACACACTGTAACGAGAGTGATCAGGTAAGGTGAGCTATTTCCCAGAAGTTACCTACCTACCACTGCATGCATCCGATGAAGTGAGCTGTAGCTCACGAAAGCTTTTGCTCAAATAAATTTGTTAGTCTCTAAGGTGCCACAAGTACTCCTTTACTTTTTGAGGATATAGACTAACATGGCTGCTACTCTGAAACCTGTTCTTGTGTCTTGCTTACAACACTCCTGCTAATACATCCCAGAATGATGTTCGCTTTTTTTCAAACAGCGTTAGACGGTTGACTCATATTTAGCTTGTGATCCACTATGACCTCCAGATCCCTTTCCACAGTACTCCTTCCTAGGCAGTCATTTCCCATTTCGTATGTGTGCAACTGATTGTTCCTTCCTAAATGGAGTACTTTGCATTTGTCCTTATTGAATTTCATCCTATTTAGACCATTTCTCCAGTTTGTCCCGATCATTTTGAATTTTAATACAGTAACTCCTCACTTAACGTTTTAGTTATGTTCCTGAAAAATGTGACTTTAAGCGAAACGATGTTAAGTGACTCCAATTTCCCCATAAGAATGAATGTAAATGGGGGGGGGGGTGTTAGGTTCCAGGGAAATTTTTTTAAAATCTATCTATCTAATCTATCTATCTATCTATAAAATCTTTTGTCTGGCGAAAAAAATTTCCCTAGAACCTAACTCCCCCCCATTTACATTATATACATACACACACACACACACACACACACACACACACAGAGTATAAGTTTTAAACAATTTAATACTGTTACACAACGATGATGATTGTGAAGCTTGGTTGAGGTGGTAAAGTCAGAGGGTGGGATATTTCCCAGGGGATGCCTTACTGCGAGACGATGAACTAGCAATTGGCTGAGCCCTCAAGTGTTAACTCATCATTGTTAATGTAGCCTCACACTCTACAAGGCAGCACAAATGGAAGGAGGGGAGAAGCATGGCAGACAGAGACAAAGACACACACCCTGTGTGGGAGAGAGAGAGATGCGCATTGCCCCTTTAAGTACACTGACCCCACTCTACGTACACTGCCTTTTTAAGTTAATCAGAAAGCTGAGATAGCAGCTGCTGCCAGGAAGCTCCCTCCGTCCTGAGCCCTGTTATGTGTCTCCCCATCTCTATGGAAGATGGGGTAAGTGGGGTACAGGAGCAGGGTGGAGGGGGACACCCTGGCATTAGCCCCCCTTTTTCCCCACACCCCGCACATCAAGCAGGAGGCTCTGGGGAGCAGCTCCAAGGCAGAGGGCAGGAGCAGCACATAGCAGTGGGGGGAGGGACAGCTGAACTGCTGGCAATTGATAGCCTGCTGGGCGGCTGCCGCACAGGGAACTTAGGGGAACAGGGAGTTGATAGGGGGGCTGCTGGTCCACGCCCCCAACTAGGTTGGTTCCAAGCCCCCAACTAGGTCCAACAGGGTGCTCTTCCTGCAAGCAGTGGACAAAGCAGGCAGCTGCCAAACGACGTTATAAGGGAGCATTGCACAATTTTAAACGAACATGTTCCCTAATTGATCAGCAACATAACAACAAAACAATGTTAACCGGGACAACATTAAGTGAGGAGTTACTTTACTATCCTCCAAAGCACTTGCAACCCCTCCCAGCTTGGTATCATCCTCAGACTTTATAAGTGTACTCTCTATGACATTATCCAAATCACTGATGAAGATATTAAACAGAACCAGACCCAGAAATGATCCCTGCGGGACCCCATTTGTTATGCCCTTCCAGCATGACTGTGAACCACTGATTACTTTCTGGGAACGGTTTTCCAACCAGTTTTTCACCCACCTTATAGTAGCTCCATCTAGGTTGCATTTCTCTAGTTTGTTTATCTTTAAATACCTTAAAATCTAGCCTTTAGAAGCCTAAAAGTGGACCTGCTCTGACACTTTTTTCCATCAATAGTCCAAAAACTTTATTTTGGGACAAAAAGTTGAAATTTGTTATAGAAACCAGTTTTGACAGAAGAATTTTGACCAGCCTTACCCTAAAAGCCTTACCCTTTGACTTTCACTGAGATTTAGGGTACATCTACACTTTAAGCTGGAAGGTACAAATTCCAGCTCAAGGAGACATAGCCATACTAGCTCTGATTGAGCAACCATGCTAAAGATAGAATGTAACACCAAGACTTTGTACTGCACATTATTGGAAAAATGTGACTTCTACTATGGAACTCAGATATCATAAACTATGACTGTCTTAATGGAAGCTTTCACACCAAGTACTTACACACGAGGTGTGCAAAAAGAGGGTAAGAATTTAGAAATCTGGTCATTGTTTTTAGCCTATGCAGAGGAATAGGGCTTCCCAGGTAGCAAGCCACAATGTTTAGCCACATTCTTTGAATATTATCTTGATCATTCATCAACAATAATGTGCACTATAGTTTAAAAAAAATGTAGCTGCATCAGCCTGAGTATATACCTAGCTTCTTTGCGGGTCTAGGCCTAAGTCAGTTTGGAAAATGGGACTTAGGTGCTATTTGAAATTTTTACCCTAGATCAGTTAATAAAACATAGTTCCTCAGTTCAGGGACCCAATAGCCTTTTACACCCATGAAGGTCCCCATACTGTATCCTCTCAGTATGAATTATTTATTGAATTATTACTAGAGGAAACAAGAAAAAAAAGAGAGAGAGAACACCAAAGTAATGTCTCCGTGAGAGAGAACAATGTGTGTGTCTCCTCTATAACAAGCTACTGTAACTCTGCTTCTCAAAATGGCTTCTTGTCTCTCCAAGCAGAGATTTAAAGATGCAGTACACAGAAAAAGTCAGTAGCAATGACATCACTAAATACATCACAGGACTACATCAGCTTTTTGTCTTACGCTGGGCACACTGTCAGCATTAAGAAATAATTTATAATAATTAATAGTCAAAAGTATGATTAACAAGCAAGAAAAGCTGCATAGTGTGCGCTGAGCAGGTCCAGACTTGTGCTCTGTAGGATTGCTAGAGCAAGAACACTACTACCACCCTTGGAAAGCTGAAATCTGGGCCCGGACAGACCACACAACAGAGCACCAATGGAGAGTGAAGTCCTCTTTATTGATTTGATTGAAGTTTATTCAAAGAACAGGTATACCAAAGGCAGAGATAGGTGAGAGGTTAGTCCATAAATCCATTCACTCCTTGGCTTCAGGCAAAACTGCCACATCAGATGAATTAGTATTAAATATAGGCAGCATGTTTAAAACAAACAAAAGGAAGCATTTCTTCACACAATGCACAGTCAATCTTGCCAGAGGATGTTGTGAAGGCCAAGACTGTAACAGGGTTAAAAAAAAACCTAGATAAATTCATGAGGGATAGGTCCTTCAATGGCTATTAGCCACGATGGACAGGGATGATGTCTCTAGCCTCTGTCAGAAGCTGGGAATGGGTGACGGGATGGATCACTTGATGATTACGTGTTCTGTTCATTCCCTCTGGAGCACCTGGCATTGGCCACTGTTGGAAGACAAGATACTGGGCTAGATGGACCTTTGGTCTGACCCAGTATGGTCATTCTTATGTACAGAGCTGGTTTTATGATGCTGACACTTGTCCAAAGAGAACTGGATTGAGACCACAAGACTTACTCATGTAGACCACCAGAAGAAAATGACTTTCAGTCATTAACAACCAAACCTGGATTTGAACTGTCAACATGAGGGTTGAAAATGTCTATTTAATTACAACCATGTTACAGTGGAGTGGAATAAAACCAACTATATTTTTCCACTTAAGGTCAACTCAAGATCTGAAATCAAGTTCTCAGGTAAAAGGCTAATTAATACATTCTTCTGCTGAACAACCTTTTCCTCTCTCATGACACCATAGAATCATAGAATATCAGAGTTGGAAGGGACCTCAGGAGGTCACCTAGTCCAACCCCTGCTCAATGCAGACCTAATTCTCAACAAAATCATCCCAGCCAGGGCTTTGTTAAGCCTGACCTTAAAAACCTCTAAGAAAGGAGATTCCACCACCTCCCTAGGTAACCCATTCCAGTGCTTCACCATGCTCCTAGTGAAAAAGTTTTTCCTAATATCCAACCTAAACATCCCCCACTGCAACTTGAGACCATTACTCTTTGTTCTGTCATCTGCTACCACTGAGAACAGCCTAGCTCCATCCTCTTTGGAACCCCCTTTCAGGTAGTTGAAAGCAGCTATCAAATCCCCCCTCCTTCTTCTCTTCCGCAGACAAAATAATACCAGTTCCCTCAGCCATAAATCATGTGCACCAGCCCCCTAATCATTCTTGTTGCCCTCCACTGGACTCTTTCCAATTTTTTCACATCCTTCTTGTAGTGTGGGGCCCAAAACTGGACACAGTACTTCAGATGAGGCCTCACCGATGCCAAATAGAGGGGAATTATCATGTCCCTTGATCTGCTGGCAATGTTCCTACTTATACAGCCCAAAATGCTGTTAGCCTTCTTGGCAACAAGGGCACATTGTTGACTCATATTCAGCTTCTTGTCCACTGTAACCCCAGGTCCTTTCTGAAGAACTGCTGCCTACCCACTCGGTCCCTAGTCTGTAGCAGTGCATGGGATTCTTCCATCCTAAGTGCAGGACTCTGCACTTGTCCTTGTTGAAGCTCATCAGATTTCTTTTGGACCAATCCTCTAATTTGTCTAGGTCCCTCTGTATCCTACGCCTACCCTCCACCATATCTACCACTTCTCCCAGTTTAGTGTCATCTGTAAACTTGCTGAGGGTTCAATCCATGCCATCCTCCAGATCGTTAATGAAGACATTGAACAAAACTGGCCCCAGAACCGACTCTTGGGGCACTCCGCTTGATACTGGTTGCCAGCTAGACATGGAGCCATTGATCACTGTTGAGCCTGATGATCTAGCCAGCTTTCTATCCACCTTATAGTCCATTCATCCAGCCCATACTTCTTTATCTTACTGGCAAGAATACTGTGGGAGACTGTATCAAAAGCTTTGCTAACATCAAGGAATAACACGTCCACCGCTTTCTCCTCATCCACAGAACCAGTTATCTCATCATAGAAGGCAATCAGGTTAGTCAGGCATGAATCCATGCTGACTGTTCCTGATCGCCTTCCTCTCCTCGAAGTGCTTCAAAATTGATTCCTTGAGGACCTGCTCCATGATTTGTCCAGGGACTGAGATGAGGCTGACTGGCCTGAAGTTCCCCGGATCCTCCTCCTTCCCTTTTTTAAAGATGGGCACTACATTAGCCTTTCTCCAGTCATCCGGGACCTCCCGGAATCACCATGAGTTTTCAAAGATAATGGCCAATGGCTCTGCCATTCACCATTCGCCATTCACATTCGCCAACTCCTTTAGCACCCTCGGATGCAGCGAATCCGGCCCCATGGACTTGTGCTCGTCCAGCTTTTCTAAATAGTCCTGAACCACTTCTTTTCCCCCAGAGGGCTGGTCACCTCCTCCCCATGCTGTGCTGCCCAGTGCAGTAGTCTGGGAGCTGACCTTGTTCATGAAGACAGAGGCAAAACATTGAGTACATTAGCTTTTTCCACATCCTCTGTCACTAGATCGTCTCCCCCATTCAGTATGAGGCCCACATTTTCCCTGACCTTCTTCTTGTTGCTAACATACCTGAAGAAACCCTTGTTACTCTTAACATCTCTTGCTAGCTGCAACTCCAGGTGTGATTTGCCCTTCCTGATTTCACTCCTGCATGCCCAAGCAATATTTTTATACTCCTCTCTGGTCATTTGTCCAGTCGTCCACTGCTTGTAAGCTTCTTTTTTGTGTTTAAGATCAGTAAGGATTTCACTATTAAGCCAAACTGGTCGCCTGCCATATTTACTATTCTTTCTACACATCAGGATGGTTTGTTCCTTCAACCTCAATAAGGATGCATTAAAATACAGCCAGCTCTCCTGGACTTCTTTCCTCCTCATGTTATTCTCCCAGGTGATCTTGTCCATCAGTTCCCTGAGGGAGTCAAATTCTGCTTTTCTGAAGTCCAGGGTCCGTATTCTGCTGCTTTTCCTTTCTTCCTTGTGTCAGGATTCTGAACTCAACCACCTCATGGTCACTGCCTCCCAGGTTTTTGCTTCCCCTACTAATTCTTCCTGGTTTGTGAGCAGCAGGTTGAGAAGAGCTCTGCCCCTACTTGGTTCCTCCAGCACTTGCACCAGGAAAATGTCCCCTACACTTTCCAAAAACTTCCTGGATTATCTGTGCACTGCTGTATTGCTCTCCCAACAGATATCGGGGTGACTGAAGTCCCCCATGAGAACCAGGGCCTACTAATTTCTATTAGTTGCCTGAAGAAAGCCTCATCCACCTCATCCCCCGGTCTGGTGGTCTATAGCAGATTCCCACCACGACATCACCCTTGTTGCTCACACTTCTAAACTTAATCTAGAGACTCTCAGATTTTTCTGACGTTTCATACCGGAGCTCTGAGCAGTCATACTGCTCTCTTACATACAATGCAACTCCCCCACCTTTTCTGCCCTGCCTGTCTTTCCTGAACAGTTTATACCCATGCAGGACAGTATTCCAGTCATGTGAGTTATCCCACCAAGTCTCTGTTATTCCAATCACATCATAATTCCTTGACTGTGCCAGGACTTCCATCAGTAGGAGCTGGCAGAATTCTGGTGATGAAAAATCTCAGACAAGACAGCTTCTGGGTACTGTATCATGGCTAATGGGCTTGCCAGAGGAAGGAGAAAGAAAAGAGTGGAAAAGAGGGAGAGAGAGAAATCACCCATGCAATTTTACTAGTAATTTTTAAATAAAAGGTTCTCTTACTCCCCAGTTTAAATGTTTTGCAATCAAAAACAGTGGAATGCACTAAATCAAGGCACATGAAACTTGCATATGAAGACACAAAGTTAGTTAAAAAAGTTACACTGGCTCATCTTCCCTTCCTATTATGGTACTATTGTGGCTTTGCTCTCTACACAACGTTAATAATATGAAGAAAGCACAGACTCAGTTGGCTTCCAAAGAACTGTGTTTCTAGCCATATACAAACATACGAGGCCTAGCTACATATATACTGTTACTCTGTTAGGAATTGGTGGCTTCTGCAATGGATGGGGGGAGGCACGAGAGGGCTCCCAAACTATTTAAAGAGCTACCAGCCCATTCCCATACACTGAAGGCACTAAAGGGTAAAAAGGGGACCCTGGCAGAGATGAGCCTGTCCATCAGCCTCTAAAAACCCCAAGCAGAATTTCATCTCTTGACTGCACCTTGAGTCGGCTTGGTGCAGGGTGAGATGCATCAGGGAGTCAATTTCTTGCTCACTGATTCTGTACTGCCCAGTGACCCTAGTGCAAGGTACCAAAGAAACCATAGGTCTTAGATTCATAGATTATAAGGCTCGAAGGGACCACTGTGATCATCTAGTCTGAACAAACTTTGCCTCTGTTCCCAAGAAGCTGATGGATGGTTTCTCTTAAGATTTGGTTGGGGGTCTGGTCTAGAAATTAATCGTATACTGTTTGCTGTGGAATGATCTGCTTAGAATTAACTAGAACATTTCCAGTTAAGATTATTTGTTACAGGATGTGTGCTAGAATTAACCAATGTGCTCTCACTAGACTAAATAAATATCTTCATGTGTAGTAATAAATGACTTGTTAACATGCTTTTGATAACTGTGAAAAGAAATAAGAGCAGCTTGTTCAAAACAATGATTTTTCTGTCTGGTTTCTTAACACACAGGGACACTGGTTTTACAAATCTCTTGAGTCAATGTATGGGTCAGCCTTGAAATGGATATATAAAGGAGTGCTCCTTCTGCCCAGTGATTATTACTAAATGGATATTTTAAACCTCTCTCTTTGTCCTCGTCTGCTATACCTTC
Organism: Dermochelys coriacea; assembly: GCF_009764565.3. Classification (NCBI taxonomy): domain Eukaryota; kingdom Metazoa; phylum Chordata; order Testudines; family Dermochelyidae; genus Dermochelys; species Dermochelys coriacea. Next base: position 164,199,296 of record NC_050070.1, read on the forward strand.
ACGCTCGCCTCCTGCAAGTCCCTCCTTGAAGCTGACTTGCAAAAGGGTGGGAAACATGGGCTTTTATTTTGCTTCTTTATGATCTATAAAGGACTAGTAAAAGATTTTTTTAAAATTTTCCCCTTCCCTTCTTCCCCCTGCTTGATTATTAGAAACTTAGGTCTATTCTAAGCTGGAAAACTCTTCAATAACTAGAAAACTAATGTAATAGTGAAATCATAAGTGAAAATTTAGCTTTTCCCACGGAAAGGATTTCGAGTCTGATCAACTAAAATGCATTTGTTGTCAATGGCTAATTAATATTTTCAATAGAGGAAGCCTTTGTTAAAGATTCAACACCTTCACCTTTTCAACTGTGGTGTTAAATACCTGCAATAAACTCCCCTATTACTTCCATTGGTCACCCAGGAATGCTAGGAAAGTGCAGACTTTCCTTACTTTATAATTCTGCAGATTTTTAAAAAGAAAAAAATACCAAACAACATAACGACCCCCTTCGTGTCTACATTAGAAACAAGCAATGAAGGACATATTCCCAATTTTAAAAAAATCCTTAGCAGGTTACCTTTAAAATGTACATCTTCCCATAGGGCAATACAATCTAGCTGGGCTTGCCACAGACAAATCCTGACACTAACAAGATGCACATTCAACCACATCTCTTCTTGCCCCCATCTTTTGTCTTTATAAGATCTGTTTAGACTGCAACATCTTCCAGGCCAGGATTTTGTCTTCATACCAGTCAGTAAAACACATCTCATGCTATTAGTTCTATGCTAATGAATAAAATAAAGAATGTTAATAATGTGAAAGAACAAGTTGGTCCTTCACAGTTACAGTGTGAACTTCACCTCTGACCCCTCCCAGTCTCTGAGTACATCCCACTAGGTCTCAGGCCTTGGACTGTCACCTCTCTCATGATGGAATCACATGATTCTTCCACTCTCATACCAAAGGATGGGATGCAGTCCCCTGTGTTTCAATCATAATACAGGTCTGACTTATGAATGCACCCTGCATTTTGTTGGCCTGCACTCCAGGCAATGACGGTGGTAATTAGTGATCAAACAACCTCCTGAAAGTATTATTTGATTAGAACAAAAGTATGTCAGAGAAAAACATATTTTAAAAACAATAAAGTAACCTGTCACTGTAAGCATATCTAGCTTTTCCCCTAAGGCTTACCATTCCCTGGATCTGAGAAGGCCCAACTACTACCCTTCCAGAGTCTCTCTTTTCTATGTCACTGTGTGTCTCCATGGACAGTCTTTCCCCCTCAGAAAGACTTAATTCTTCAGCCTTCTTTTGGACTCTAGCCTCTCAGCCTAACAAAGCAAAGTTTGAAACTCACTGGAGACAAGATCCTTAAAGCTAACAACCTGACCTATCTCCCTTAAGTGTGTAGCTAGATGCTTTTATCTGGGAAGGTATTGTGTTGCTTCCCTGTTTGTTCTCCCCACAACCCCTATTCAAGTCAACCATTCTGGCATATAATAAACATTCCACTACCCCAATGTAAGTTATACAATCTCATGCAATAAACTAGGTTACTTTTCAGTATTCTTACATATCAGCTCCTATAGAATTCATAACCTTATTACATATGAGCTCCACTTCTAGCACAGGACCTTCTTAGGCTATTGGCATGAGAAGAAAGTATGTTTACTGCTGTAAAATGGGTTGGCCCCAGTTTAGAAATCTATTAGTATGGCACTTTAATACCAGGTGAGAGAGCTGATGTCCATTGCAGTTTTCAGCACATAGTTCCCTAGAGTAGCAGGGGCCTTAGAGTTTGATAGTCCACTTGCTGAGCTATGGGTGTAGATGCTGTCTAGCTGTAAAGGGTCTATATGAATTCAAGTTACAGTTCTGATAGGAGCTGGGGTAATTAGACTGACCTTCAATTGTGGTAACTGAAAGCAATGCTAAACACCTGCAACTATTTTCCCCAAACACCCTCAGTGGGGGCTGGCTTAACTCATGGTGGTTTTCCACTAGGCATCAATTTAGTCTTAACTAAATACATCACAATGTAAATCATAGCTCTAATGATTCAAACAGAAGAAAGTCTGAATCGTTTGGTCATAAGGGATAAATTCTGCTCTAGTGAACTTATTTCAAAAGGGTTATTATTGAAAAATATTCACAATGGTGCAATTATTTAGCATGTTTATTACAGTAATGCCTAACAGTCAACCAAGAGTGGGGGACCCCATTGTGCTAGGCAAAAGTAGTAGATGGTTCCAGCCCCACAGAGCTTATAATCTAAATAGACAAGTCAGACACAGGGTGTGGGCAGGACCCTGGAGAAAGACAGCTGCTTCTGGGGACAGAGCAGAGGTGCCTGACCTGAGGTTTCTGCAAGAGGGGTTTCTTACAACCCCTGTTCAAAGGAACTGAACTTGTGTACATCTGGTGTATCAAATAGGTCACTAACCTGCAAAGCCCCAAATTCTGCTTTTGCTCAGCAAAATGGAAACAATACTCTGGTTTCAGAGTAGCAGCAGTGTTAGTCTGTATTCGCAAAAAGAAAAGGAGTACTTTGGCACCTTGATGCATCCGATGATGTGAGCTGTAGCTCACGAAAGCTTATGCTCAAATAAATTTGTTAGTCTCTAAGGTGCCACAAGTACTCCTTTTCTTTTTGCGAATACAGTAGATTGATTTTCTTTTGAAAGGTCAACTTGATAGGATGAATGAGGAGAGCTACATTTTGTCTGGGATTTTCTGATGGAACATTTTTTGATCAGAAAATGCTGATTTGTTGAAACCATCTTCTGCAGGAACGTTTCAACGTTCTGTAGGAAGGTGCCGTGGAGGCAGGGCCCCTAGTACTACTGGGCTTCCAAACCAGAATTAATTTTTTGCAGAAATGTGAAATTTCCCATGGGAAGAAATTCCAGTTCTCCGCTCAGCTGTATCGAGGCCATAATTATCATTATTTTATTGTGGTAGCTGCAAAATGCCTCAGTCCAGCTTGGCAGCCATCTTTTGCTAGGAAGTGTATAAACACTCAAGACATAACCTTTGTCCTGAAGTGTTTATAATCAAATCTGAAACAAGACACAAGTGAGATAACTATAAAAAGATAATGCAGTTACCTGACTGCTGCTCATCACCGTAGCCACCATTGGTTGGCTCATTTCTTTTGGCATCACAGCAGACGTGAGTCTTGAGGATTTCAAAGATGAGAGGATGGTAGGGAGAAGAGGACTGGAAGGGCTAAACAAATTCAAAATGGGATTTTCAAAAGCACTTTGCACTGGCTGAATGCTGCGTCTCAATCCCATATTCTGTTTTTCTGAGCTGTACCACTGATGTTAGTAAATGTACTAGGATTTTAAAATACTGCTGGATATTAATTAGGCCTCATCTACACCCAGTTTTTGTATTGGTAAAAATATGTTGGTTAGGGATGTGATTTTTTTAACCAGTTAAAGTAGTTAAAAACTCCATTAGTGTGAACACAACTGTACCAGAATAAGTGTGTTTATATCAGCATAGCTTATTTCCCCTTTCCATACAGAAATGGCTGTGCTGCTATAGACACTTTCACACCGGTATAGTTACAGTGGCACAACTTGTGTGTGTAGACAAGACCTTAGAAGCTTGCACTGCTTTTGCTGTAGCTCTTCAGTGGCTAACTAGAGGACTTACCGTCTGAAGTAGTCCATCTGACACTTTTCACAAGCACTGCATTCACTTTAAATTAAACCCAGTTTCAGTGCAGAGAGTGAGGACGCAGTAAAAGTTCAGAGGCTCACATGATGATTGCAGTTTGATGCATAACCTGGTGCCCTGGGTGCTGATGGGTACCAAAGCCTGCAGCAAGCTATCATGTTACTAGGATAATAGCCAGGGCTGGGGAGCCTGTTGGTTTTTCAGCTGAAGTCTTCATCATTTATCTAAATGTAGATCAGCACGTACATGGTATTTTTTAAAGTGAGAAATCTAGCTGCCATATGAAAGTGGAACAGCGCTAGATTCCCTATCTTCCGTGCAACTCAACCCCAACTGAATACAAAATCAATCTTATTTGTCATTCTTTGTTTATTTACCCTACAGTCCTAAGAGATCATATAGCTACATTTTAGCAAATCTGGGCATGTATATTTTTTGGGCTCCCAGGATACCAAGCTGGGACACATGCATTAGCTCTATAGCGATCTTTCCTAGATCTCTCCTGTTAGAGTTGTTTTTTGGTCAATTTATCCTTAGGTTAACGGGAACCCAAACAATGGAAGCTATTGTGTAGTTTGCACTCCTTACTTGTAAATCTGTTTTAGAAACAGGAGTCATTAGCAAATGCAGAAGCTTATTTCCTTTACCACTCTATTTTAATTCAGAATAATGCTGAGTGTGCTACTGACTGTCAGAACAAGCAGAGCATAATTTAACAGATGTGAGATTATTATGCACTCATTTCCTGAAGCAGTGAGTTAGAACCTTTTTTTCCTTGTCATACCAAATAGCCATAGAAATACTGTAAGATACAATGGCAAGTCTAATTAATGTTTTCAAAAAAGAGTGTGTGCATTTGAAAGATAAAACTCTGAAGGGGTAGGAAAATTATGTGTGCAATCAACTATTTCCAAGGGCAAAACAAGTTTATTTTGTCTACAGCATATTGCTGATGATTCAGAAAAATGACATGAGGATTCTACCTCCCATCCAACAAAGGGGGTCACACATAGTTTGCTGACTCCACAGGTTCAGATCTTCCAAAAGAAAATTCTTAAATCTCATTTTTGACATTCCACTAAAGGATGCAAATCAATAGCTTTTCAGTCGGAATTGGGAAGCCAAATATTTGATAACAAGAAACCATTCAGTACCAACTATTTAGACATTTATGTGCCAAAACAGGGTAAGAGGTAAGGGAGCGAAGTCCTACAAAATATTATGAGAACATTTCAACCAACAATCAGATAGCGGGTACATCAGTCTCCCGTCAGCTCCTCTTGCATTGTAGAAATCACTCAGGGATCTGTCTTTGTCCCTCTCCTGTTGTTTCCTTATTCTCTAGTCATGGGTGACTTGTACTCTCAGACTTCAACTGCCATGTCTGCCAATGACCACAAAAATGTACCTTTCTGCCCTACTTTCCTCCCTGTCTTTGCAACATCTCATCTTGGATTTCTTAGCAGTAGCTCATACCCAACATGCCAAAAAAACAGTTCTTATCCTTTGCTCCCCAATTCCCTCCCTTACCTTCGGGGTGCTGCTGATAATTCTGCTATCTTCTCCCTCATGCAGGTGTTTAGCCTTTGTGTCATAATCAATTCTTATTTCTCCTTCTTTTCCTCTACATTCTTTCCTCTACATTTTTACCAAATGTTGGCAAAATATTCAAAATCTGTCTTTCCTCTTCATCTTTGTCATCATGAATTTTATTGGCGTCCTGGTCAATTCACATGTTGACTACCGCCATTGCCTTCCTTTAGTGCCTTCATCATTATTATTGTATTATTATTATTACTGTTATTGACTTGCATTGCGGTACTATCCCAAGGCCTCAGTCAGCGGTTGGGTCCCCCGTTGTGCTAGGCACTTTATGCACAGATAACAAAAACACCGCCCTGGCCCCAAAGAGCTCACAGTACAAGTATATGACAAGAAACAATAGCTGGAGACAAGAAACAGATGGGGGAAGCATGAAGTAGCAACGAGTTGATCAGATTATAACTACAAGGTAAGAAGCAGCAGTCTTAACATATCAGCTGCCTAGATACTGTCAAATGTGTTGAAAGCATCATGAGTTAAGGAGGCATTTGAAAGAGGATATTACAACGGTTTTGTGGATGTTTATGGGGAACTCCATAAGGAGAGGGTACTGGAGAAAGTGTGAAGGTGTTTTGGGGACAATTGGACTGATTGGCGATGAAGACTGATATCGTTGGCACTGCTGAGGTGAGGTTCAGTGACTTAACAGCATGTAAGAGAGGGTAGCTAAGATGACTTAAACTGAAGGCAAGTAGTTTGTATTTGAGGAGGGATCACTGAATTTTAGCAGGATTAATAAAGGGATTATGCCCTTACATGGATGACAACAGCAACCACAATTACATAAAAAGTAGGGGATCTAAACTCTCATGCTTTGAGGCAGATGCCAAACACTAATGTCATGGGGACAGGAAGAAACTTCACTATGGGCAGGTTATTTTATATTTGTCCATTAAAGAGAATCTTGCAACTTATTTATTTCTTTGTATTACCATATTGCCAGGAGCTCCAGCCACAGACTAGGATGCCATTGTGCTAGGCACTGTAAAAACACAGAACAAAAAGATGATTCTTCTAAAGTTTCTTGTACTGGGTGGTGCCAGCATTTCACTAGCAATCAATATAATCACAGGTAAATTGTGCTAAAGTCCTGCCCTTCAAAACTTTCAACTGAAAGGCAACAACTACCCTATATTTTACCAATCCCTTGAGAAATTTACACTCTCCTAACAGCATCTTAAGCTGTCAACAGATCCCCAGCAAATACACATCAATCACATAAGCACCACCTTTATATATATTTCCCTTTGCTGTCTGGGGAAAAAGTGATATCACAATGAAGTTCCCCATCATGAATGAAGTATATTGAAATAGCCCCACATCAACTTACATGTGCTGGCAGTTCTACATGACATCATGGGATAGATACAAGATGGATTTCAGGTTGATGCAAACCACTGTTTAATTTCAGTAGTATAGGTATCAAACAACTCAGCCTTGCTTCATGGACATTAAAAAATGTTTACCTTTTCCAGGCAATTACTTAACTTTCCCAATTATCAAGGAAAATGACCTCATTGTAGGGAGTAAATGTGCTTTAGGTGATCTTCATGGAGGTTACAAAAATACAGGGTTTTTAAAAAAAAAAAAAAAAAGAAATGGGACAGGATTGAAATACTTGACCTGGTGGTTATGATCAAAATGCAGTATTATTAATCTGACCTTCTATAGTGCATTTCATCCAAATCGCTCAAAGCACATTTACAACCAAGTAACTGTGTCTCACAACACCCTGGTGTAATAAGCACAATACTATCCACTTTACTGATGGGTAAACCAGTGGCAACGAGCAGTTAAGGGAATCAATTGAGCTTCCATACAGAGTGAGTGAAAAGTGGACCCTTTGGGTATGTCTACACAGCATTTTGGAGCCCGCAGGAGTGAGTGTCCCAGAATGGGCATACTGGGGCTCACACTAGCACTCTAAAAATAGCTGCGTAGACAGCTTTGAAGCACCCTACCACCTAAGCTTGAACCGCAACTTCAAAGCACTGTCTATGCAGCTATTTTTAGAGTCCCCGCTACTCCAAATCTGTGAATCCAGGCTGGGAGTCTCGCTCCCATGGGCTCCAAAATGTCATCATACAGTCCTACCAGTCTCCTGCTGTAATCCTTAGCCAACACTCGCTCTGGCGCTGCCAAGTACCCAGAGGAATATCTGGGGGTTGTTTGCATGCTGCTGCCATCTCATCCCATGTTGTCTCACCAGCATTTCCAACCATTCCATATGGATGTTATATAACGTGGGACCTTGGAAGTCAAGGGTGATCAACAAAGCCAAGGTCCAACAAGATGACCGGGGGTGTAATTACTTTGTCTCTGGCCATATGCTGATCTATCAGAGCAGTAAGTGCTGTCCCAAAGGCTGGGTGATTCTTCCCGATTTGCAGGGAGCAACAGCCAATTTGTGGAGTGTCTTCCTGGCTAGTGCGGGAGTCTAAATGTTATTTCTAGGGTGATGGGTATGTCTTTTCTGATTCATGGAGTGAAATCCAGATGAGCAGGTACCTGTGAGGGATCAGAACTGGGACCAAATCATGAGGTCAGGGAGTTAAGAGAGTAGGTGTAGCCGAATAGTAATCTGGCTCTTGCCTGCTCCCTTCTACTTTCCACCCAGATGCCTTCCCCCTAGAAAGTTGAATTTCTGCAATTAGGAAACAAAACAAAAACAGTTGGAGACAAGTATGGTGAGGCTGAAAGGATACAGTAAATGCCACATCTGAATGAATGAATGAAACACACACATGAATTTTCCTTTGTGTTTCCTTTCCCCTCCTCCTAGAATTACAATCTATAACACCTCTCCTTAAAATATTAAAAGGACAGGGAAAAGTGGCTCCAAAAGAATGTTATGTTTGGCTTTTAGAGAGAATTGATTAATATGCTAAATTGTCCTAATAAATTGTTAAATACATTTGCATTGAATTCATAAATCACATTTGCAGTGAATTCATAAATCAATGTGTGTAAGGCACTGAAATCATAACTGGCACTACTGTTTTGGCTCAGTTTCCAGTTTTACACCAGGGACTTATTTTCCATTTTTTTCCTCTAAGTTGCTGTAATCGTGTGCTGCAGTAGAACCTAAACTGAACGACATGCACAATAAATGTGCTCCCTCACTGAGACCATACACACATTATAAAATGTAAAATGTTTATACAACCAAGAAGAGAAAAACAACTCAACTGGTCAGATTTATCTGCTCCTTATTGGCTTAACAACAAAGAGTATGTATGTCTTAGGAAGAAGTTTGTGAAGTTTTGCCTATCTGAGAGGCAAAAATTAACTTATCCCCCTCCATCTCCCAAACACCCAGATCTTAAAGATGCCTAACTTTTTGCATCTAAAGTAATGTGAAACGAATGCAAGAGGAGCCACTGGAGTGAGTGGACACTGCACCCTGACCCATGTGCCTTAGGCCAGGAAATAAAGTTCAGTCTCTTACCAGCACTCATGTGTTTTACACGTTTATCACAGCTTGGGCCTTCTGTAACATAAACCGAGAAATCTTCAAAAACCAAAAGCTCAGCATGCAGCTATTACCAGAAGAGAGCTTGTTGAAACAGCAGAGCGGGATTCCATATTATTTATTGTCTCTCATATTTCCATATCAAATACACATAGTTAAAAGTCAAAAGTTGATCTTTCAAAGTTTCACCATTGGGATCTGAATATGCTCATGAGAATTTAACTGGATTTTAGTGGTGATGAACAAAGAGCAAGGGAATCCAGAACCAAAGCTGGAGTGGTACTAACAGTAAATATTTTTTAAAAAATCACCGAGGTAACAACAGTGAGCTAACATCCTGAAAAAAAGGACAAACAAAGTTTAAGGCACTAGTCTGCCACTAGACTTCCTGTGTGGCCTTTGGCAAGTCACTGAATCTTTGTGTCTGTTTCACATCTCTGACACAGGCATAATAGGAACACTCTATTTGCTTTCGCTATTTAGATGATAAGTTTCTCAGAGCAGGAACTCTCTCTTTTTGTGTGTGTTTGTACAGTGCCCAGCACAATGGGACCTGATCTTGCCTGGGTACTCTTGGCACTAATATAATGCACATAATAAATAATAATATTAACGATCCAGTTCTGCTTATTCCCTTTCATCTACCATTGCACTTTAGCTGAAGTAAACAGAGGGATCCTCAAAAATAAAAAGCAGTTTTAAGTACTATTTTACTCTCCCTCCACCCCATACTTTAGAACACATTTAAGCACTAGAATTTTCCTGATATACCCAACAAACACTAAATTCAGAGCATTTGATTTTATAATCCAATGTTCTATACAATGAGTGACTGAAAACTTGGGAACCATGAAGTAATACATCTTTTGATTTGGAAAATTTGACTAACTTTGAATGCACATTAAGAAATGCATACTATTGAGTAGTGTTTTTTTTGCTTTGCTATGAAAATAGCGCTTTCTCCATTAATAACCTATGCTTTTGAAAAAAAGAGATGTTACAGTGCTAGACTTCTGTTTTTAACTGTATTGGGTTTTGGTTGTGTGTGTGTCTGTGTGTGTTTTGTTTTTAAACATTTCTCATAGTATTTCTCTGCAAATGAAACAGACATCTCAACAGAAGAGTCTTAATTGCATTTTCCATATAGCGAGGAAAATAAACCATTATACAATGAGTAACTGGGACCTTGTTTGGTCACCTGAGACACTTGCTTTTCTGCTGTTATGATTCTAAACATTTCGACTCATTTTTAAATGTTCCATGTTTATGATAATTCTAGTAAAATAAACATATTCTCTTGGTCGTGTGGTAAGGGTGCTAAGCCGGGACTCAGGAGACTGGGTTCAATTCTCTGCTTTGCCACAGAGTTACTGTATGACCGTAGGCAAGTCACTTAGTCTGTGCCTCAGTTTCCAATCTATAAATCAGTAGTTCTCAAACTTTTTTACTTGTGACCCCTTTCACAAAGCAGGCCTCTGAGTGCGATCCCATTTATAAATTAAAAACACTTTTTTTATATTTAACACCATTATCAATGCTGGAGGCAAAGTGAGATTTGGGGTGGAGGTTGACAGCTCACAACCCCCCATGTAATATCGTCATGACCCCCTAAGGGGTCCTGACCCCCAGTTTGAGAACCCCTGCTATAAATTGAGCATAACGCTTCCCTACTGCATAGGGGGGTATTGAAGATAAATACATTCAATTTTTTAAGATACTCAGATGCTGTTGTAATGGGTATAAATACCGTAGATAGATAGATATTGATTTCCACTGTTTATGAAGAAATCCATAAAGCACACAATTTGAAAGAGCATATTTTCAGTAGGGTCTCCCTAACTGTGCCTGCACGAGCATCTATTTGCAAGCACAAAGGATGAAATCCACCACTATGCCAAGGACCAGCACAAGCCTATGGACCTCTTTAATCTCAGTGAAGTCCTATTTTGAGGGCTGGAGTGAAAATTATGTTGTGCATACATCTTGCGCTGGTCCTCTGCATAAGGATGAAATTCCACCCAGGACTACATATCGCATACACTATGTTGTAGTTCCCGACATGCAGGTGAGTCCATTCCTGATTGCAGTGGGCACAGACAGGAAGACTCCATAAGATGTTTGAAGCCAACATTTCATATACATCTTACATGTATTAGCTGTAACAAAAACAAAATGTGTCAGGTGTGTAATAGTTTTGGCAGGTGAAAAAATATTTTTATCATGGTAAGAATTAGATGATTAGATCTGGTGCCCAGGTTGGCTAATCGTCATAAGAGTTTTGGAAATTTTTAATAAAACGTTAGAGGTTTTTTAACAGTTGCTTGAAGGAAAGATACTTTGGACTTGTCATTTACAGAGGATTTTAATAAAATTAGCTCAGTCTTCAAAAGCCAGATTCTGCTACCCTTAATCACAAAGAGAAGCAACTTCCTCTGAAACTAACCCCCATTGACTTCAGTAGGACTGCTACTCATGGAGGAAGCTGTTACTGAATAAAGACATGGGCAGCAGAATTTATTACCAACTACAGAATTTTAACAGCTAGGAAAACACAAAACCATAGTTCTCTTTTACCCAAGCCACAAAACACCTTAGATGTGGATGTGGTTGTGCAAATAATAAAACTTTTCAAGTTCAGAGGATTTTAGAAATGGGAAAACAAGGCAGAGAAGTGATTAAAACCAAGAGGGAGCCTGTGTCAGAGCTGGGATGAGCAACTGAGGAGATACTGCCCCGCAGGCTGGGGCTCAATTTGCTGGAGAATGTTCTCTCTCTCCTCCCTCTCCCCCTCTCTTTTTGGTTCTATCACTTATGTGAGGAACACAATAGGCCAACTGAATGGTATTGCGAATCGTGCCCTAAGAAGTAAAGCAGCTAAACAGATCATTTGCAATTAAGTCACTTACAGAATGGCTATACACAACCCACATGTTGAGCTCTGGCTTCCTGCCGCCTGCCCCAGTTCGAAAAATGACTCCAGGAACACTTCTAGAACAAACCTTGTCCTCTTGCCGACTTCTGTGTAGCCTTTGTTTTTACATTCATTTCTAAGTGAAATTACTCCTGGTTGGAATCCAGTAGCACAAAACAAGACAGTCCATTTAATCACATTGCTGCGCTATTTCTTCTGACTTGGGAAAGGAAAATCAGCATTACCAAGAAATGCTCCCTCTTAAAGCTAACACTGTGGTCTCTTGTGAAAGTGCCTGGTTGGTATGGAAGTGTGGGATGGAGTTTGGAAGAATGCTTAAATTCTGGAGCACAATGCAATTGCATCTGTTGCCATTTTATGGGTTTCAAAAGTCACACAACGGAGTGAGCTCTGGACTTATTTAGTGTAGATTTCTCTCATGTTTAGTAACCTCTCCCTGATCAGTATTACGTTTCCTTTCCCCTACAATGGTTTGTATGAGCATCTCCTTCGGGAGATCTATTGACTGAACAAGACTTTAACTGCCTAGTCTATAGGAAAAAGTCCAATGGCAACATAGCAAGTCAGGAAACACTGGACACATCCAGCAGAAGTTACTGGGGGGAAAATTAAATGCCTGTAAAGAAAGTGTTGTAATTTAGTTTTATTCTAGGTCTAAAAGTGGAAAAATTTAAAACTCAGTTGCTCACTGCATTACAGCGGCGCTGTTCAGGGTCTGCCAACATTTCCATTATGAACTGCAATTTTTAGGGGTTTATAACACCACCAGAAAAGCTCTTTGGGATGAAACTGGAAATAAAAGCTCTCTGCCTGAAAACTAATTCCCCCACACACACTCCAGCAAAAACTGTTGCTGTTGGTTTTTTGGGGGGGAAAAGGGGGTATACAGAAAAATTAAATTGGCTTATTTTTAAGCCAAGTACGTGAAAAATAATAAGTGAGGATGTAGTGTCTGATATTGGTTTAGCAAAGTTTTTTAAAGCAACCTATGTCAGTTTGCTGTGTCCTTTTTACTACTACATTTAATGGCTTACCTGAGAGACTGCTACTCCCTCTCCCCTCCACCCCCTCCCCAAACACTGTTACGGTCTGGTCAGCAGAAATGCTAATGCTAGACCCCATCCCTTAATATAACAGAGGGGATAATGGGCAAGACATTCTCCCCATAAGAGGAACAGATTTCTAGAACACCCTACTGTCTCTTTCAGGGCAAGCTGCAGGGCTGATTTGTTTCACTGGGGCTATGTCTACACTACAGCTTATGTTGGCAGCCTTAGCCTCAGCCTTTGAAGAGACAGGGAGGAGTTGAAGTATAAGATGATGAGTGGAGATGGTTCAGGCGTGAGCTGACTGAATGGTGTACTTGGTTTGGTAATTTTATTATTTGTATTGTTGTAGTGCCTAGTAGCCCCGGTGATGGACGAACCCCATTGTGCAAGATTCTGTACAAACACAGAACAAAGAGACCCCGCAAAGAGCTTACAACTTAACTATAAAAGAGACAACAGGTGGATACAGACAGATATATGAAGTACAAGGAAATGGAGACAATATTGGTCAGCATGGTAGACAGGAGGTTAGTGACTATGGACATTTTATTATTATAAATCAAAAGAAAAAATATATAAAAAGTAGGAGAACCAAGAGCCAGATTTTGCTAAGCTTCACCTGCTCTGCGTCACTGACAACACAGAGGTGTAAAATCATCTTAACGGGCGGTTTAAGCAGAGATTGCATCACCAAAGAAGCACAAACCAGCTGAAGTTTACCAATAAATCTGGCCCCAAGTGTTTTCCTGGTAGAGGTCTAAAATTTATTCTTCCCTTACCATTCCTTGTCCATGCCTTTGGCCATCTCTCATTTTGACTAGCTCAACCTCTTTCTGACCTCATTGTCAAGACCTTCCAAAAAAGTTGAAAAAAAATCATCTGCTGCTTGGATCGTGTCACTCCTCTAATCAAATCCCTTCACTGGCTTCCTCTCTTTATGCATTAAGTTCAAGACGTTTGGCCCAAACTGTTTCCAAATGCATGAATAAGAGATTCTCTTATCCAAAAAACATCATAAGCTCACTTAGCCTGACCTTTTGAATTCATCTGGTTACAGTACCTGGTGCACAGTTCTCTTGAAGTTGGATAGTCATTTTGCTGTAAACACCAACACTATTTTTAAAAAATTGCTGCACTTAAGTTCCAAGCACTGGAACAAATTCTGATACCCTTACTCAGACTGAATAGTACCTGAGTTCCCCAGCAGTCCCACTGAAATCAATGGAACCACTGTGGAGTAAAGTGCTACTCCATGAGAGTTAGAATAACAATCCACAAAGGGATCAGATTTTGTTAAAAATGAAAGAATTTTTGCAATCTAATTTACATTTCCAGAAGTGTTCAAAAATCATGAGTCAGCCCCACAAAATCTTGAGACTGCCTTTAAAATCAGGGAGATTTTTTTTTTAAAAGAGACTGCATTTTGGGTTTTCTATTTGCTCCTGGTTTTGTCATATTTTCAAGCTTTTCTCCACAGTCACGATGGCTAGTAGTTTTTTTTTTAAATGAAAGCTGAGATTCTTACATATTCATGTGATGTCAGAAACTAGGGCTTTAAGAAACACATTAAATATTGCTAGTCTTGCTTTAAAATTATGAGAGCTGTTAACAAGGCTGTCATAGTTCAGGGCAACTGCACCTGCATTCCCCCTCCATGTTGCAGCAATGGCATCCCCACTCTTATGCTTCTGGTCCTCAGTCATGGCCTCTCTTTGGTGGAGACGCATCTCTCTCCCTTCTGACCAGGGCATTTCCAGTCTGCACTGTTCCCTGACTGAACTGTGATATCCCCAGCAAAAGACAGGCTACCTAAGCAAGCTTCTTTTATCTTCTCTTCAGAGATGGTACACAGTGTAATTGCCACAGTTATAAATTACCACATAGCTCTTTCTAAGCAAGCCCATTTTATTCTTTGGTAGCAATACTACAGAGAAAACATTCCAAAAACAACAAAAGAACCTGCACACATGCTAATAAGTCTACCAGAGATCACATCAACTCCAACCTACATGGGCTCTGGCCAGTAAGCAGTCCTTTAAAACCCCACACAGGTGTTTTCATGTGGCTTCAAGTTCATAACACCCTTTGCCCAGAACAAAAACCATTATGACTCTGAGTCACTCATTTATCCAGGTAAGGACTTTGAAGAGACCAGGAATAGGTAACCAGCCAGAAAATGGTTTTCTGCTCAAGGCTCAGCTTTAAAAGAATGGATTCAGAGATGGGTCATTTGAATTCCCCTTACCACAAGTATTTCCTAGAAAATCCCCTTCATATGTATTCTCCCAAGAAGTCCTTTGAAGTATCTTACACTTCCTAGATTGCATTAATTGTGTCTTCCTCCTAAGGAAGTTCTATACAATTCCACAACACTACATAAACATTTCCATTACTAATACAATGGATTCCTAAAGCACTTAATTTAGTAAATTTTAACTTAATTTCGTAAGAGTTGGCCATGATATTGTCATATTTGTCACAACTGCATTGCACCATTTATGTTGCTTGCCTACTTTTTTCTATTTCACTCAGCATGGACTGTAAAACATGACTGACCATCTTTCATTCCCCCTTTCCCTCACGAAGACTACTCACGAAAATAAGGTTAAGCGTCTGTATATGTATTTGCAGGACCAGGGACTATATTAGTATTATTTTGTTTCACATGTAATGCTGTCTGAGGTTACTTTACCCTATAAAAATGTTTGGTTAAAGACTGCTGAATGTCATCTTCCCCTCATTCCTTCCTGCCAAGGCAAAAGAGCAATCTGTCAGAGCTGGTTTAAAATAGAGCATTTTCTGTAAACATTTTTGTAAAAAGTGAATTTTTTGTGTATTTGATGTAAGAAAAAAAATCCCCCCCTTCCTCCGCGTACAGTGGCAAAATGGAAAAAAGGAAGTTGAAAGGAGAAAGGACAGGGGGAGGGAGAGAAATAAAAAAAATAATCTGATTTTGTTTTTTAAAAACAAGGACAAAGTGTTTTTTCCGAGGAAAAACTACAATTTGATAAAAACCAAATATTCTCTGGCAAAATTTCCATTTTGTCAAAAAGCTATTTTTTCACTGAAATATTGTTTTGATTAAACAAATTTCAACCAACTCTACTTGTCACATTTCAAAACCTCATGCAATAAGGGCAGCCAGCCTGAAAGCCTGGAATGGAATTCAGCACATCTTAGTGGAGATTTCAATGAAGCCACAAGGGGAAAACATTTAAAGATCCATATGTTTGTTTGGCATGAAACCAAGTTACATTAAATGCTACCATTATTCAGCAACACAAATTTACTCACATTGTGTTCACATGAGGACTAATTTCTTTGCTAGGAGTATTGCTGATGTTTATATAAGTTTATTCTAATGAAAACAATACTTTCCAAACTATGAACAAATACCATACTGATAGCTTTACAGTGGCTTAACCAAAGTATTGGTAGTGCTTCAAAATGGGAATTTATACAATATGCATACTCCCCAATGCTGCACATGCTAAGTGTAATAAGAAGCGCCACTAAATCTCTTATAACCCAAGTAGATTGTACCTAATCTCTACGTTGGCCATGAAAAGTTCTTGGGGTCAGGGGAATTACAAACAATTGTAACCTTGGGAGCCTGCTAGGTCTGAAAATGCTTTTTAAGAAAATCTAATGTGTGTGTCCAGTTCTCTTATGCACTGGACCGTGATGTGAAACTGCCTCATCTATCATGATACTCTCCAGAAATCACTCACTCACTGCCTGTATGGACTAAACATCAACACTCCAAATTTCAGATGTGGAAGTTAAGGGCATTTATATAATCCAGAAAGCCACATGCCACAACCTATCTTGCCAATAAGGCTGCCAAATACTTTCACATATACAAATACATTAGTGATTGAATTGTACTATAAAAACAATAGCACATCTTACGGATTCTACTTGCTAATTCCACGTGGTCTGGTATTAATCAGATGCCTTCAAAAATTATTTTCTTCGTGGGGAAAGTGCTGTTCTTCCAAGAAAGTCACCTTCAGTGTTTCAGATGTGTACATTTTTCCTTACAGAAGCATCTTTTTAAAACACATTTGAGAAAGAGCCAAAGATGATTTAATGATGCACTTACTCAGACCTCTGCAAATTGTCTGTTTTTTGGGTCAGACTTCTGCATACAAATGTGTTTTGGCATTTGTAACCGTGGTATTATCAGTCTTTTCTTTTCAACAAGACAGTTCTGACTTCTGGTTGTGAGTCACACTAACTTATAAGGACAAATGGAATCAGAGAATTCATCATTTCCAAAGAAATGTATGTCAGCACAATATTAAAAGATACTGGCAGCCTCTTGCTTTTCCTTCGATCAGGTCAACTCCCACTGAAGTAATTTGAAGTAAGCGGGTAATGTGGCTACCCGCGTTGTCACTGAATGTATCACAGATAGGTTTATCCTTATTGGCCTTATAGGGTATAGCTACACTGCAGTAAAACACCTGTGGCTGGTCCATGTCAGCTAACTCAGGCTTGTGGGGCTCAGGCTGCAGGGCTGTTAAATTGTAATGTGGACATTCATGCTTGGGCTGGAGCCTGGGCCTGATTGTCTATGCTTCAATTTTATAGCCTTGCAGCCCAAGCATGCGAGCCCAAAGTCAGCTGACATGGGGCAGCCACAGGTGTTTTATTGCAGTGTAGATATACCCATAGTGTCTCACAACATGGCAAAGCCACTGCAGTTCCAAAGCACAGATGAAAAGGGGTGGATGCCAGGAGCCTATGCCGAGGGGTGATCTGTGCTATGCAGACTGCAGAATATGGCTACATATCGTCAGCAAGTGTGCCTGGGCCCAGTAGCTTTTTTCAGGATCTGGTTAGTATGGAGGATCTGCTTCTAAATGAGGCCTCCAAACCTTTCGTTTCTCCCCCAACATGCAGGAAACCAGGAGAGCCAGAGAGGTACTTCCAGCCCCCCAAGATAGAGTAGGGGCTGTGAAATGCTCTGGTCCCACTGCACAGCCTGGGAGAGAACAATTCTGCCTCACTTCATACCCCACTGCGTTACCCAATACTCAGATGAGTGAGGGTTTGATCCTTCTTCCGTACAAGTAAATGGAAAAATTCCTATTAACTTTAATGGTGAAGGATCAAGCCTCTATTGAGACTGGGGGCAGGATTTGGAGCAGTAGGGGCTTGATTTATATAGTTATATATTAGGAATAAGGCTACGATTTTGGTCACTGAATCCGTGACTTCCAGAGACCTCCATGACTTGAGCCTGCAGTGCTTAGGAGCTGCAGGGTCCCCCTCACCACCTGGGAACTGTGGGGGCCTCGAGCTCCCAGACGCAGCAGGCTACAGGTGCCCCGCAAGTCCTGGCTGCTTTGAGTTCCTAGAGTTCCAAACCGGGGCCCCTGCGGGTGGTGTAGTGACCCTGCAGCTCCCCATTTTGTCATGCATATTTTTAGTTAAAGTCACAGAAACCCATGACCTTCTTTATTGCCTGTGACCCATCCATGACTTGCTAAAAATAGCCTTAGTTAGGAACAATTCTATCACAGTCAACAAAGTCGTATCAATGAGAGAAAAGGAAGCGGGCTCAGTGTCAGCTAATGGACAACACAACTCAGTTATATTCATCATTCATTGATCATTTTGGCATTCAGTTAATAAAGGGCAAAGTTCTCTCAGAAAGTGATCTGAAGGTGGGCATTGGTGTTTTTGTTGTTTTTTTAATATAAATGAGGTTTGTTCTTGAACTATATTAACCAGCAAATGAATGATTTAACTTAAATTTAATAATAACCAAAACCAAACATAGAAGCAATGCCCTTGTCAAACTGCAGAAACCCCCTTATAACACTTAAAAAAACAACAATCAAAACCCAAATCTAATAGGTGGGAAAATTAGAGTTCTAACTATACAACACATACTAAATCACTTCATTTGCATTTTTGACATAACTGTGAGTACTGTCCACAAATATGATCAAGATTACTTTGGGTGTCACTGATCCACATAACTAAGGCCTTGGCTACCTACATAGGGAATTTTACAAAAAAATTCCCATTAGTGCTAGTACTATTTCAGCTGGGACAACATCAGAGAGTACTATAGGCTCTGACTGAAGTCAGTGGGACTACTCACATTCTTAACGTTAGACGTGCTTAAATATCTTGCTGAATAGGGGCCCTAGTGTAGATGCATGACCAGTCAATAGAGCAGCGGGTTTAAGTAGCAAAAACTGGCCTGGCTTATCTAGACTGTGGCTCCCTCTGGTTCCAGGTAGCTAGAGAAGGAATGTGCAGGGCTCATGTGGATGTCTCAAACTTTGTGTGACAAGTATATCTTTTCACTACTAGTCAACTCACACTACAGTCTGATTGTCTGAAGCTCCAGGATTAAGACAGCAATCAATAGCTCCACTCCTCTGCCACAATGGAACTCTCTGCAGTGAGTAAAGCTCGACTGTTCAGGAGACAAGGTTTTCTCAGGGGCTGGTCTGATCCTGTAAAATGTACTCCTCCAAGAACTAAGGACCATTACAAACCTCACCACCTTCTGAGGCGAGTGCAAGGACCTTTTTTTTGACATTTTCTTCTCCAACAAACATATAGCAATAGGTATATTTATATTTAAAAAACCCAGAATATACACACTACCAAAACAAGACACTCCACAGCACATGCTTCTTCCTTTGGGGAGAGGATGAGAGAACAAACAACACATGACGGATGTGCAGTCATGCACTACTTAATGCTTATAGGCTTAATGCACTACTGGAAGGCACTCAGATACTACGACGACACGCCTGGTCTATATAGAACAGAACATGCAGCATGGTTACCATCTTACACTTTGCCAAGTGCCTTCAACTACATTAACAAGTGTACCAGTAGGTGATCAACTGTCCTGTGTCTTATATTAGGTTACTTCTCCTTATTCTTGCATTTAATTTAAAATAAAAAACCGTTTCAAGGAGCTTATGCTATATATTCTGCCACCACAAAATACAGCCCCTGTACAAAGCAGTAAAAAGGTCTAATACTTTCACTTATTTTAACTCTAGTCACTGCTTTTTAAATTTTTATTATTTTTAATCCCAGGTTACCTGGATTATTTGGATCTGCTCTTCCATGCCTGGTCCCAGGACCCTGGCTGCCTTTCCAGATGCCATTTGTGGTCCAATAGGGATGTTTAATTCTGACTGTCTCATTTTCTCACAATCAGTACTAAGAGCCAGCAACCAATGTAGGCTGGGATTTCAAAGGAGCCTATCGGAGTTAAATTTCCAAATCCTATCCCATTTCAGTAGGATTTGGGCACATATTTCACTTTGGCTCCTTTGAAAATCCCTGCTGTCATTTCCCCAAGTTTATTTTTATTCATCTTCTCTCTCCTTACCCTACCCCTTCTCTTTAAAATGCTGTGTGGGAGAAGCTCAGAGTTGTGAGTCAAATGCATCCGATGAAGTGAGCTGTAGCTCACAAAAGCTTATGCTCAAATAAATGTGTTAGTCTCTAAGGTGCCACAAGTACTCCTTTTCTTTAAAAGGGAAGCAGACACTTGCTGTTCCAATCCAGCCAATGTTAGCAGCACTTGAGAATAGCTAGGGCATCAGATAAGGGAGTTACAGCTAAAATACACAGACTTAAAAAAAAGTTATATCTATTTTCCTTCACCTAGAAAAAGGGGGGTTAGAGGGTTGTTTTTTGTTTTATTTAGTGACTCAGTCCTGGTTTTGCATCATTGGGCTTTGGTGTCTGGCTTGGACAGAAAAGCGTAATTGCCTAATCAGAGCCTGGCTTTGAACCACCAGTATACCCTGCACCAGACTGTAATCATTTATAAATGCAAGCATCCTGCATGGTAGTGCTTCTCCTGTGGCAAGCTGTCTCAAACACCTAGATTGTAGTGCAGTCGGTTGGGCTACTCCAGGTGCTCATCCCCTCAATCTGTCAGGGAAATCTTAGCATATTAGCACAGTGTATATTAATTGGCACTGCTTTTCCCTCTGTCCTGTACTAAGGGGGACCCACTGGATGCATAGTTCCTGCCAGAGTTGTGCTATCTGTGGGTGGACATGAGGGAGTGGGACGGGCAGTAGCATACACAAGGGGCATCTGTGCAGATGTTAGGGAATCTGCAAATTGAAAACAGAACTATCAGATTCTTCTGGGGTCAAACTACCCAGAAACTGCATGAACTAGTACTTGTAGAGTTTCCTTTCGAGTCCGCATGTGAAGCCATAGCTAGCCATCTTATTAATGTAGGTTAACCCAAGTTCATCTCAGAAAAGGGAAGGTTCAATTTCTCTTCAGATGGGACATTTTCTAAAACCTCTCCCAGCTGTCCTCCTTTGCTTTCCTGGAGCATGATCTTTGACCAGAAAACAGATATCTACTACCTTCCTTCATCCATGTCTTAACAGTTTTCTGGCTAACGATTCCAACAGGTCCCCACTTCCACGCTTTGCCATTTGGATCTCATCTTTGTACATGGAAGTTCTGTTCATCCACTTGGCTCCCTTCATCTGCACAGACTTGTTAAATTGTTTTAAAGATGATTTACTACCAAACCTTGAGTGTTATGATTTAACAGGAGGAGAGATTAATGTAAGTGCAGAACTCATAATTTTGATATTAAAAATAAGGTTACCAGTCATTTTTGGCTTCCCAGGTTGATCAGCTGATTTCAGTTTATTTGTAACTGTCTCTGGCTCCAAGTGTCTGCAGTAACATGCTAATTAGTCAGGAAGGATTGCAGTTCATAGCACCAATCTATTCACACATTTTAAACCTCTTTTAAATACAAATTTATAATTACAGAAGATTAAAAACAAAACACACACTTGTGCTTTGTTTCCAAACAGCACAGAAAACATTTATGAGCCCAAGAGAATAAGCCTAGTTTAAACTAATTTTCTTTTGCTCACTGAATTATGAACCTTACTAAAATAGCGGCAAGCTCCAGCAGGTATCAGGAACCTGAACAGTTAAATCCATTCAGTCATTTTTTCATATTTTCCAAATGGCCTTCAAGCCCAAAAGTGAAATGACAGACTATCTAACTTTGAAAAAAGTGGTATTTGGAAGGACTGCTGAGAACATATGTTACATGCTGGCTAATTGTGTCCTATTCTTCTTCAGTGACTGATCCACGTAAGAGGATAAGATCCTGCTACTGTTAAAAGCTCATGGTGTTACACCTGTGCTTGGTAGCTGACGGTTCTGCTTTTTATCCCTTCTTATGACCTATGCTAGTGGGTCATTAAATATATTTTCTCTCCCCACACCCCCATCAGGAGGAAGCACCTGAAAAAACTGATGTGAACATGCACCCACAGAATAATAAAAATCTAGTTTCCCAAATATTTCCCTGCTATATCCCCATTGCCTTCAAAGTGCACTTGGCCCATTGACATGTGAACATTTTCAGATGAAAGGCAGTAATACATGCATATTTGAAAGTCAAGGATTGGGAATTGGAACTGCTGGATTCCATTCCTGCTATGAATTATTATGTTTCATTTATTTTGATTTAAAGTTTAAAATGAGCCATGTGTACAAAGCTCTAGGTACTCTAACACATACTATACCACTACCACCACCACATTAATTATTCAAAAAGCAACTCTTGACAGTCCACCCGTCTGTCATTCAGGGAAGCACAGCCTTAAACTCCACCCAGAGACCAATAGGCAGCCAGAGGAGATCCCAGAGTAGTGGTTTCATATGCTCCAGTGAGATGACCCTCTCAGCAAGTGAGCCACATTGCTTTCAGCCTCTGAATGGTTTTAAGGTGTAGCTGTATGTAAAGTTAAAGTTAAACACACATATACAGGCTTGTACTGCACTTCACAGAAAGCATTGAGGTTTGTGTTAAAATGAGATGTCTTTAGCTTCAGCACTGATGCTTGTTATGTACTATCATTGTGGTGAAATTTAGGGGTCTAGTTTTGGAACAGCTGTTAAAGCCGTATTTTTTTTGTTTTATTTTAGGTATAGGGAATAATAGAGTGAAAGATGCCATAATGGTTCTTAAATATAGTGTTTTTGAAAAAAAAATCATTCTTTGGGAAGAGCGTCTGTAGAGACTTATATTTTTGTCAACAATTGTATTTTGGAGCCTGCAGGATCACATTTTAAACTAAATGAGGACACTTGAGTCCTCAGTGTGCATTTAAAAGAGCTGTAAATAACGACTGTGGTATAAAGAAACCTTGTGTCCCTGTTATTTATATTCAGCCCTGTGTCAGTGTTTGATAAATCTATTCTTATTTCATTTTTTTCCTTTGTATTTTTCACTTTGCCCCAATTTCCCCTCCCCAAATTCAATAACTTTATTGGCATGACAAGGTATTTGTGTTGCCAAAGTTAATACATCCAAGTCTCTTGCTTAATCTCCTCCTTCCCCCTTTGTTGAAGAGCAGATTTAGGACACTGTTGTATGCTCTGTCACAGTAATCACTGCCAGTATTGGCTATGACTTCAGTGGGGTCAGCCAACTCCACGGGGATGAGAGGTTTCTTTTTACCCTTGTGTGTTTAGCTCTAAGCTAGCTTTCACCTATCTTGAAGAGTAAGTGAAGGAAAAAAAGTGTCAGCATTAAAGTACAAGGCATGTAATTGGCAGTAGCAAGTAACAACTTCCTGCTGCTAAAAATATTTTGCGTTATTTCATTTCACTGGCATTAGCAAGTCAGCAGTCTGTTCTGAAAAACAGGACATTAAATGGCACACAAACTTTACTATTTGAAATAGTAACTCAAAAGCTTTTTTCTTTGCTGCCCTATGTTTCCTAATTATCGCAGATTAAGTTGAAACAGGTGTGTGCTGAAGCAGCTGAGCTAACATTGCCTTAGCACAGCCATAATTACAACCTGTGACAAGTAGTCTCTTAAAAGTGTAATGACGATGCATCAGTTTGGTTTTTGTACTATTTTCTGCTCTTACTACAGTTGCTGTCACGGGAATTTGTTAAGCACTAACATTGGGTGGTAACTCATTCTGGTGACAGGTGCAATGAGACAAAGAGAGATGACAAACTCTTTTCATTCTGCCATTATGGCTTTTTAATGATATCAGAGAGTAGATCAAAGAAATTGGAACAAATATGGTGAGAACAGGAATAGTTACAAAGAAAGGACGGTCACGAGAACCAGGATTCATTTTGTAGTATCAATGGACTACTTTGGTTCCCTTTATTAAACACCATAGCAGACCTGGAGTTTTGTTTATTCCCATTATACAGATTAGAGACCAACTGTGACCAAGGTCAGATCCAGATCTGGATTTCACTACATTTTGGAAGATGTTTGGATACAGATTTTGTGCCCATTTCTACTCTTTAACTATCATCACACCTGTGAAGTAGGTAAGTGTTATCCAACTCCTGAATAGATATGTTATGATTTACACACAAACTGGAAAGGGTTTTGTGTTAATCAGTCTTTATGGTACAAAAAGTCATGAATCGTCCAATAATCTCAAAACTCTGAAAATATTAATTTTCAGAAAATCTCTATGGAACAGGTGCTCTAAGAAGTACACTCTGAAGATTACAGATGGTTAAACTGGTCCACGGGGAGGATATAAGTAACATGTTCAAGGCTTGACTTGGATAGTGAGGTTAGGCCCCTTAGCCAGTGTCTAGCTGAGGTTGGGGCATGAATGAAAGTGAGCAAGATTCCCATGATATGGTGGGTTGCGGCAAGTGGAGATGGCAGAGGTAACATCAGACCCTTTGACTGAGAGAGTACATTGGACATTAATTACTGGGGTTAGCAATCAAGGGGTGACTTTAGATCCCAGCTGCTGTTTGATGACCATATTATAGTAGTAACCATGCCCTGGTTGTGATCTTTTCTTTCAGTTGCGGACTGTGCCACTGCTATCCATACTTTTGTAACTTCCTGCTTAGACAACTGCAGTGCACTCTAAGGGACTACTCAGTGTGTAAAGTTAAGCACACGCTTAAGTCTTTGCAGGAATGGCACCATAATTTTTTTCCTCAAATGTAACTTGCCTTATATTACACACTGCTACATTTGTAGACGGTAAAATTATTTTTATGCTTTTTTTAAAAAAAACTATTACAGCTTTTTCCATCTTGGAATAAAAATAGGATGATCTGGAAAATCATGGAACAATATATATATTAAAGTTTTGAAGAGTTTGGGCCATTTATAAGTATGGTTTTAATACTCTCAGTATCTTCCACAGAATGTTGTACCTTCCATGTTTTGCATATTGGACAGTAAAAACATCAGTAAGTATCAGTACTTTATCATCGTCCAGACTAGGTTGTAAGAAAGTTGTATGTAACATCAGTGTCTATCTGAAGCTGGATTTATAGTTACAAAATAAATGATGCACACTCTTAGGGCTTGTGTGAGATGCAGGCTAGTGTGCGGTAGACACACACCCCAGGTTTCCATGCACTAACTGTCCATATACTAACCATTCCCTGTGCACTTTGATCTACTCCTGTTTCAAAGCAGGGTAGACCAAAGTGCACTAGGGAACTAGCGAGCCAGCAGGATCCACATGGACACTTAGTGCGTGGCAAGCTGGGTTGTATATTTACCTCACACTAGCCTGTTGTGCATTAACTGTTAATGTAGGCAAGCCCTTGCTATACATAAACATGTTATTTTGAAATGTTAAGTTAATGTCATTTATTCATTTGACATGGCTGTCTCCACAGGCAATTTCTTTACAATCCAAGAGCTCAATTTTTCCAGTTCAGTTTTGTGTAACTCATGATTAAGATTTGGAAAACTATGAAAAGATGTTGCTACTCCCAATGATTTTAACATCTTGTTGGTCTCTTCACCCCACGAGTGCAGAACTAACTCATCAGCTGTTCCATGACACTGAAATAATTCAGGAAGGACACTTTCATTTTTCTGTAAAGCCTAGATGGGGAAGAAAAAGTTCAAATATGGATTTTAGAAGATGCAAATGTTGATATATGAAAAACTTTATATATGGAATTCAATGTGCTAAACAAGCTCCGTTTACAACTGCAAAAAGCTACATGCAGCGTTTGATCTTGCTCCACGTAACATGAACAGAAAGATTCATGTTGACCTGAATACAGCAGAATGGAGCCCATGACCTTTATAATTTGCTAGACATTCTCAAATAATAGGTACAATAATTAAAGATGCCATGTAACTAAACAAATAATTTGATTGTCTAATGTTCCATTGCACACTTGGCATACTTTGCACAGTGTAATAGTAGTGAGACTGCAAAAGTAAGCAAATAATGTGTAAAGATAAAAGTCGTTTTCAAGCCTTTATTCCCTGATATTTTGCTTAACAATGTTCTCAGTGCAGAACACTCCCTGCGGTTAATGACCACCTGGAGCTAATCAATTCCACTCCCCAGGAAATGCTGTGCTTCAATTGTTTTTGCCTAATTATCAGTTTATCTTTTTAGGTGGAATTTGTATGCGCTCCAAAAGGTATTTGTAAAAAGACTGGCATTCACTCACCTGGTAAACAGCAGATGTCTTATTGAGAAAGCTAGAAAGAGCAAAGACTCCAGCCACATCTTGATGATACCTGTACGCTAAATGCATTGCCATGCCACCTCCCATTGAAAAACCTCCTAAAACGTGACCAAAAAAAAAAAAAAAAACCACTGGGATTTAGTTATGTCTTGCTAATCTAACATCTGACTTGATTATTTTCACAATATTTTAGATTTTGGAAAAATATCATACATATAACATTTTTATATATATTTTATAGCTTTCTAACTGAATCTTAATTATATATATAAAAACAAACTAAGATTCAGTTAGAAAGCTGGAGAGTTAAAAAGAGGAGGAAAAATTTATAAACCAGAATGGTACTATTTCATAATCCTCTCATTTAATGGTCTCCATCAGCTGTTTGGACATTGTAGGTGTGTGTTTTATAGACAATGCAAAGCAGAATTCCATGATGTGGGTAGGGCTGTTACCTCCAGTTCTTCAGGTGACTTTTCATACTTTGTCAGTCTAGCACTCATGAAGGATGACAGCATATCACCATCACTGTACATAATCAATATTCACACCACTGGACCACCATGCCAGGCAGACTGAGATCCTCTCTTTTTTCACAGGAGAGATATGTCATGGGCGGTGCAGCTGGACAAGCGGAAACACTTCCCCACAAATGTGCCCTACCCCTGTTCTAACAGATCACTCTGAAGGGTAAGAGAATTGATTACTCTCTCTACCCATGGTCTACCTTTTGAGAACAATAACTAGGCTGCCACCAGCTTTTTTTTTTTTTTTTTTTTTTTTTTTTTTTTTTTTTTTTTTAAGATGACAGATACTTGCCTGTTAGGAAATGGACTCTATGACCATCACGTTACTTTCCATGTACACAATGTAGATGGTATTTTATTATTGTATCCTGCTAATAGAGGACATTAGAAGTGAAGCACTTAGGTGGAATGACTGTTCTGTTGAAATCTCTCCCAGTGCACAGACATAAGCTAACAGAGAATGGTTATGACTTATGCTTAATTAGAACAGTATTTTTACACAGTTCACTTATTTGGTGGTGCATTTGATTTTCACCAAGTAGTTTGGTGCTAAAAATAGATGTGACATTCTGAGTTCTGGACTTTTTAAACACAAAACGTACTGAATATAGATTAGAGGAAAAAGAAATACAAATGAAACACAGTATGGTTTTGACTGGGGCTTTTAAAGGCAGAATGGCAGATTGATGTCATAATCCATCCCCTGGGTTGACCCAGTTCCACTCTACTTCTGCCCTGAACAGCATTTACACAAAGCTGCTAGAATGGAAGTTCTGTAAAGACACTGCACTGAGCATAAACGTAACTCTGCACTATATAATTTAGGTATTGTGGGCTTGACTTGGCCACATGTTATGATAGTGTATCCCAAGCCACAGTGCAGAAAAATCTGTCTGGGGATAAGAGCAGCAATGGTGACAGATGATTACAGGCAATCAGTGCTACATCAAAAGTGTGAGGCCCTAGCAGGGGGAAAGGAAACAGCCAACATGCCAGGGGATGCACACATAGGTGCGGGCAGGAGTGGGGGAGACCAGAACGCAACTTAAGACTGCACCTTGTACCACCCCAGCTGAAACCCCCAGCAGAAAACCAGTGCAAATACTGCTTGGTCTTCTCCAGCAGGAAATTTCTTTTTGGGCACAGGATTTCCCACAGCTGTTTATCACACAAAATGCTAAAGTTCAAAGGCAAAACAGAACTCAAAAGACCACCACAGAAAAACTCTCAACTATAAATGCAGGATCATGGAAACATGGAGAGATGGAGAGAGAGACCCTCTCATTCTCAACATTTAGATAAAATGTTACAGCTACCCAAAACTCACTTCTCTAAAACAGCAATGTGTCTTGGCTGAAGTGTGCTTTATTCTCTCTAGTGAGATCCAATTGCTTCTCACCCACTTCCTCATGCCAGCCCGGCATGCCATCTTCCAAACTCATAAAAATAGTGTATTACACTCCAAAAGGTTATTGTATGTGTTTATATCCATACATATAAATACACACACACTATACATGCAGATATACATTGTTCATATGTAAATGTAAGCACATTTTTATGTTTTAGAATCTAGACAAATGTGTGCATTGAAAACCCATTACTAGTTTGTAAATGATTTAATCTAAAATTTTGCACCCAGTTAGTCACACTCTGGCAGACTATCTGCAATTACTCACCAGCAGTCTTTGACAATGCAATCACCTTCTGTGTAGAAGAATATTAGGTAATGGTGCTTTCATGTGGCTCATACTACTATGAGAAAATTTAATACAAAGGGCTAGTTCTTTGAATTCAGTTTTCCATGGGAAAATCTGCACTTTATCACTCAATACCACAGTAGCGTCTGGGTAAATACTATATAGTAAATGCTTCGCAGACAGTGATTTCAACGAGTATTTATACATGAAGGCAAAATATTATGATTCCAAAAGGATAATATTTCAATGTACGTCTAAGTTTGACATAATACATAAAACACATGTTCACTCAAGGAGTTTTTAAAAGACTAGAAATATTAAAATGAAACAAAAAATAAAATATACACATTGTTACAGAAAATAAGATCTCATAACCAACACAACTTACAAGATACAAGCAAACATAGATGATAATTACATGCAAGTTTAAGTACTAATTATCTCAGTAGAAGGAAAGATAGCATGGAACATGCAAGACTTACAACATTACTAACCAGATTCTGTTGTGAGTATCCATCAAGATCAATGATGCACGTACAGATGTTTTAATCTTAGATGTGCAGACCACTCCACTCCCAAGGAGTGCATAGAGTATCATTAAAATATTAGAATTTGCCAATAGGTTCCACACAGAAAATATCTGCAAGTATCACAGACTTTCCCTTATAACTACAATTCGAGAGATCTGTGGTTAGTGCTTTGTAACAGTTAGTAAATGTTGGCTTTATAATGGATTCTGCTGCATATCAAGAACAGTGATCAAAAAGCAATATGCTCCCCTGTGGCCCTGATTTAGCAAAGCACTTAACTGTGTGCCCTAACTTTAAGCATACAAGTAATCCTATTGACATCAAAGGGGTGACTCACTAGGGATGTAAAATGTTAACCGGCTAACAGATAGGCATGAGGCTTAACAGTAAGCATTTAATTCCGGTTAGCATTTAAACTCTGCTGCAGGACTCTACCGCGGGCGCCCCCATGCCCAGGGCTCTGCGCAGGGCCAGCAGCCGGGACCCCGGGGCCGGCAATGGAGCCTAATGGTTAAACATTTAACCACTACAATTTTAATAGTTTAAACGTTTACTTGATGCGAGAGCTGATGGATTCCTTCATCAAGTAGTTGCTAAACCGACTAGAAGGGATGTCATTTTAGATTTGGTTTTGGTGAGTAGTGAGGACTGCATAGAAGAAATGGTTGTAGGGGATAATCTTGGTTCAAGTGATCATGAGCTAATTCAGTTCAAACTGAACGGAAGGATTGACAAAAATAAATCTGCGACTACGGTTTTTGATTTCAAATGGGCTGACTTTCAAAAATTAAGGAAATTAGTTAGGGAAGTGGATTGGACTGAAGAATTTATGGATCTAAAGGTAGAGAAGGACTGGGATTACTTTAAATCAAAGCTGCAGAAGCTATCGGAAGCCTGTATCCGAAGAAAAGGGAAAAAATTCATAGGCAGGAGTTGTAGACCAAGCTGGATGAGCAAGCATCTGAGAGAGGTGATTAAGAAGAAGCAGAAAGCATACAGGGAGTGGAAGATGGGAAGGATCAGCAAGGAAAGCTACCTTATTGAGGTCAGAACATGTAGGGATAAAGTGAGACAGGCTAAAAATCAAGTAGAGTTGGACCTTGCAAAGGGAATTAAAACCAATAGTAAAAGGTTCTATAGCCATATAAATAAGAAGAAAACTAAGAAAGAAGAAGTGGGGCCGCTAAACACTGAGGATGGAGTGGAGGTTAAGGATAATCTAGGCATGGCCCAATATCTAAACAAATACTTTGCCTCAGTCTTTAATAAGGCTAAAGAGGATCTTTGGGATAATGGTAGCATGACAAATGGGAATGAGGATATGGAGGAAGATATTACCATACCTGAGGTAGAAGTGAAACTCAAACAGCTTAATGGGACTAAATCGGGGGGCCCAGATAATCTTCACCCAAGAATATTAAAGGAACTGGCACCTGAAATTGCAAGCCCATTAGCAAGCATTTTTAATGAATCTGTAAACTCAGGAGTTGTACCGTATGATTGGAGAATTGCTAATATAGTTCCTATTTTTAAGAAAGGAAAAAAAATGATCTGGGTAACTACAGGCCTATTAGTTTGACATCTGTAGTAAGCAAGGTCCTGGAAAAAATTCTGAAGGAGAAAATAGTTAAGGACATTGAAGTCAATGGTAAATGGGACAAAATACAACATGGTTTTACAAAAGGTAGATCGTGCCAAACCAACCTGATCTCCTTTTTTGAGAAAGTAACAGATTTTTTAGACAAAGGAAACGCAGTGGATCTAATTCACCTCGATTTCAATAAGGCATTTGATACCGTGCCACATGGGGAATTATTAGTTAAATTGGAAAAGATGGGGATCAATATGAACATCGAAAGGTGGATAAGGAATTGGTTAAAGGGGAAACTACAACGGGTCCTACTAAAAGGTGAACTGTCAGGCTGGAGGGAGGTTACTAGTGATGTTCCTCAGGGATCAGTTTTGGGATCAAACTTATTTAATCTTTTTATTACTGACCTTGGCACAAAAAGTGGGAGTGTGCTAATAAAGTTTACAGATGATACAAAGCTGGGAGGTATTGCCAATTCAGAGAAGTATCGGGATATCATATAGGAGGATCTGGATGACCTTGTAAACTGGAGTAATAATAATAGGATGAAATTTAATAGTGAGACGTGTAAGGTTATGCATTTAGGGATTAACAACAAGAATTTTAGTTATAAGCTGGGGACGCATCAATTAGAAGTAATGGAGGAGGAGAAGGACCTTGGAGTATTGGTTGATCATAGGATGACTATGAGCTGCCAATGTGATATGGCTGTGAAAAAAGCCAATGCGGTTTTGGGATACATCAGGAGAGGTATTTCCAGTAGGGATAAGGAGGTTTTAGTACCATTATACAAGGCACTGGTGAGACCTCACCTGGAATACTGTGTGCAGTTCTGGTCTCCCATGTTTAAAAAGGATGAATTCAAACTGGAACAGGTTCAGAGAAGGGCTACTAGGATGATCCGAGGAATGGAAAACTTGTCTTATGAAAGGAGACTCAAGGAGCTTGGCTTGTTTAGCCTAACTAAAAGAAGTTTGAGGGGAGATATGATTGCTCTCTATAAATATATCAGAGGGATAAATACAGGAGAGGGAGAGAAATTATTTAAGCTCAGCATCAATGTGGACACAAGAACAAATGGGTATAAACTGGCCACCAGGAAGTTTAGACTTGAAATTAGATGAAGGTTTCTAACCATCAGAGGAGTGAAGTTTTGGAATAGCCTTCCAAGGGAAGCCGAGGGGAAAAAGATCTATCTGGCTTTAAGATTAAACTCAATAAGTTTATGGAGGAGATGGTATGATGGGATAATGTGATTTTGGTAATTAATTGATCTATAAATATTCATGGTAAATAGGCCTAATCCCCTGAGATGGGATATTAGATGGGTGGGATCTGAGTTACCCAGGAAAGAATTTTCTGTAGTATCTGGCTGGTGAATCTTGCCCAAATGCTCAGGGTTTAGCTGATCGCCATATTTGGGGTTGGGAAGGAATTTTCCTCCAGGGCAGATTGAAAGAGGCCTTGGAAGTTTTTTGCCTTCCTCTGTAGCATGGGGCACAGGTCACTTGAGGGAGGATTCTCTGCTCCTTCAAGTCTTTAAACCACGATTTGAGGACTTCAATAGCTCAGACATAGGTGAGGTTTTTCGTAGGAGTGGGTGGGTGAGATTCTGTGGCCTGCATTGTGCAGGAGGTCAGACTAGATGATCAGAATGGTCCCTTCTGACCTTAGTATCTATGAATCTATGATGCACATGTTTAAAATAGGCAACCACCTATTGGGCCCCAATTCAACAAGGCTTCTCCAAAACGAGCACCTGAGATCCTACACCAAAACCTGCTCTGATGGGGCTGAAGTCTACTTCCGTAATAGGTCCGCCACCCATATGTGTCCTCTCTGAAAGTCAACCACTATTAACAGAGAAGGATATGGATAAAGTGAAATTTTAGGACATAGTGCCCAAGTGGAGGAAACCTCTTGTCCTTGAAATAGCTAGTTGTGAGCTTCCAGCTGAAATCAGAACCAGTCACATCCTCACTTTCCAAATAAAGAACTTGAATCAAGGTTGAGCTCTGCATGTGTGATACCCATGTTAAAAACGAGAGATTTAAGGCAGGCTGTTCTCTAGAACTTCAGGTGCAGTATAGAGTAACTCAATCACTTAAGTGCACGGTGACATAACATGGGAGGAGCAGGCAGAGACTGTGCTTCCCATAAATATTTTATTCCCTCTCAAGGAAGATTAAATCCCAACTACTGCCATGTTTCAGTGGCAAGTAAATAAATTCTTTCATATACAGTTTATAAAAGGGCTTTAGGATTTTTCATAATGAGATGTTCTGTCTACATGTAAGATCTTCAGACTTGATTCCCCTTAAACCTTTAAATTTCAGTGAGGCTACTCCAAATAGACACCTGAGAGATGAGAATCAGAACCATATGTGAAGCAAAATCTGTTGCTTCAATCACTATGCTTAAACCCAGGAATCGATCAGTTTGCTTACTATAATACTTCAGTTATATTCATTTCTTTGCATTACTCACAACCCACTATTCACTCATCAAACAATGGTTTGGGTCTCAAATCTGTAAATGAATGCTTAATTTCATGACCCACAATGAAGGATGCTTTATCTAAGG
This sequence comes from Dermochelys coriacea, assembly GCF_009764565.3. NCBI lineage: Eukaryota > Metazoa > Chordata > Testudines > Dermochelyidae > Dermochelys > Dermochelys coriacea. The sequence continues at coordinate 164,232,454 of NC_050070.1, forward strand.
TCTCTCTTAGAAGTGCTCTGTATACCAGCCAGCATGTTAATTTATCTTCTGATCTCCCTTGTTACATTGTGTTTGATTTCCTGTCTCTGACTTCAAAATGTTCAGTTGTCTTCGAAAGTGGAAGAATATATTTTTCTCAGTCATGCAGACTGCACCCCATAATGGGCTCTAGTTTTGTCTCAATGGTTTTCTGAAATCAGAGACTGAAAAATGTACTAGTATATTTGTTGTAGAAAATAATCTTAGATTTACAGTAGAATGGACAGGTGGCCAGTTAGGTTTTTCCATCTAGCTTTAACATGTTCAAAGCCACTTTCCTGGAAACTATTCTACTGACCCATAGACCTATATTGGGTCAGACGATTGGCCCATCTAGACCAGTATCCTGCCTTCTAACAGTGGCCAATGCCAAGTGCTTCAGAGGGAATGAACATAACAGGTAATCATCAAGTCATCCATCCCCCTGAATATTAGGAAGCGTTCCCTAATAGTCAACTTAAACACTCCCTTTATTTCACCAAGTTACTCCAAATTTAGCACCATAAATAATTCTGCCCTTACTCCTTGATGTTTCAGTGCTCTGCAGCGCTAAAGCCTAGATTCTTCTCTCTCTCGCTGGTGTAAATCATGAGTTGCTTCCCTGAGTCATAATCACGCACTGGTGTAACCCCCTTTGATCTAAGTGAGAGGAGAACCAGGCCCTTAATCATCACTTAGCCAAATTACGTATATTCAGCTTTTTAGAATCTTTCCTCATTAGTCAAGCCCTTCTTTGATAATTTTTCCGGCTCTTCCCTGAATTTCTTCAAGTTTATCAATACATCTCTGACAATGAGTTGGCCAGAAATGAACATAATATTCCATATGTAGTACACCAGCATAGCATGAGGAGAGACAATTACCTTCTTGCCCATTTTACTGCCATGATGCACTGTATATTCAGGTCTAATTTTCTGTCCACTCTTTCAGCATTACTGATTCCCGGATTTATCCTTGCCATTGAATATCTGAATTTAGGATAATTATTACTCAGAAGTATTAGCCTGTATTTTTCCAAACTGACGCTCATTTTGTTATTTTCTCCTCATCTTTCTGCCGTCTCTAGGGGCGATTTGGGCAATTTCTCTTTCCCCATTGGTGAATGCAACAAAATATCCTAATAAGTGACCTGCAAAGAGACTCATGTACTCTTTACTTCCTTGTTTCAAATCAGTATTTCCATAAGCATAAACACACTACAGTATCCCACCTAGACACTTCCCCCAACCTGTTACAGTTTGCCTTGAGCTGAACAGCAAATATCAAGTAAGCACTAAGTACAAAGGCATATAATGAGCATGTGGCCACTAGCTGAACTGCAATAGTGGGTGCAACAGGAGAGAAAGTGCCTTGACAAGACAACATAACAATAGCTTATTATTGTACATATGAAAAATTACTGTGCCCCAGAACTAATAAGGCATACGATTGAATATTACAACAGTGGATGAATGTTAACAGGATAGCACATTTTCTTTATCTACTCCATACAAAGAACTTCATGAACATAATTGTCTTTTGTCAGTTCTTCAGGGCAAGGACTTGTTTATCTGTAAAGCATTGCTACATAACTCCTACGCCTATCCCCTAGCAATACTGAAATGTACAGTTTAGAATCCACTACAGTTCTGTCCTCTGTTTGCTGTTCAGTAATTTTTTAATGCCTTTACAAGAATAAAGGCAGCTTCCTTTTGGTAGCCAGAAACTCTCTCTTTTTACAAATTGGGAGCATGAATAAATTTGCTGTACAGTTTTCTCTCCTGACAAAACACTCAAACAACATGACATGTTTTCAGCAAACAGCTAAGTGGTACAAGTTCTACGTTTTTATTGTAAAAGTGATACTTTTTTTTGCTGTATGTATTGTTTCATGTTGGAACTCAAAGAAATTTTGCCACATTTTCACTTGATATGAATAACACATTTTCATAAGACTACAATTTTTGAAGTTCATTGGCAGAAAAGTAAAGACCAGCAAGAAAATATCCATTTGTCTTTTACCTGATTATCTTATTACAACTATGGTTTAACCCCTATTTCTGTATGCCTTTATGAAGATGAGACCATAGATGTGGTACTGGGAAGATATCTGTCAAACATAACATTAATTTCTTACTGCTGGTGACCAGTCCACACAGACAGACCTCTGCAACCATTTACTTCAGTGGGGAAGTGCATGGGTGTAGGGATCTGCTCTCACTGATCAGGATTGAGGGTCAGCTTTGTCACAGTTAATTAAATGTGCTTTTGCTGATATAGCTTATACTAGCTCCCCAGCTGAAATAAGCTATACTGGAAAAAGAACCCCCCCCCCCAGTATAAATGCATTTACATCTGAGCTTTTACTGGTATAAAAGTGTTATTAAAAACAATCCTGCCACCACCACCACCTGCCTGCACTACACATTGTTATATCAAGCAAAAGTTTCTAGCATAAACCTGGCCTAGCACATGGCAATGGCCTGCAACTATAAAAGAAAAAAATTTTCTGTTAACAGGAATTTTAAACAGTGGAACAATATTGCCAAGGGAGTTTTTTTGGGGCCTTATGTGACAGATTAGATTAAAACCTCCATTTATTTCTACCTTTCCAGCCCCCTGCACCAACTTTGTTCCCTATGAGTCTCCAAGCCTCCCTCACAAACCCACATTTTAAAATCTGTATCTCACTCACATCTTGTACCTTCTTCCATGAAGCTTCATCATTTGTGAGGTTGTCTCCCTTCTCGTAAGCATCAAACCACCTTTGCTCTTTTCAGCTCCCTCCTAAAAAAAGGGACCTCTTATTCCGGGTTGCCTTTCAGAGATGATCCACCAAAAGTAACTAACACAATGTCAAGCCTGAACCATCATCTAGTATATCTGTACCATATTAGGTTTATTGCAGGAGTGGGTGGGTGAGATTCTGTGGCCTGCATTGTGCAGGAGATCAGGCTAGATGATCATAATGGTCTCTTCTGACCTTAATATCTAGGAGTCTATATTGTGTGTCTCATTTTGGCCCTAATCTCAAAGACATATGAGCATGAATAGTTTCATTTCAACTGGGTACATTTGAAGGATCAGGATTTACATGCAGCAGAGACTATCTTCATGTAAATCTCTATGAACCTGAGCACCCAGGTGGCACTAAAATAAAATTAAAACAAACCAATAGTAATAACTGGTTGAAATATTTTGAAACTATGTCAAAAAATTGACATTTGTGTAATTTCTCACACACACACACACACACACACTTCTTTTTAAGCCAGCACTAATAATAAAACATTAGTATACAGAATAATATTGCATGCCAACTGCAAGATGACCCAGAAGGTTTTTTCCAATCCTAGCATCAATGATTGCATGAGCTTATGGAAATGCTCCAACAATGGGACACTGACAGGTACATGGCAAGCTGGTGATCCAAATGCTAGAACAGATTCAGGATTGCTGATCATCATCTGGTTGGTGGTACCCAAGTATTATAAAATTCATATTCTACTTGCTCAAAGCAACATTGACAAATCTGAGAATTGGTCCAAATTCAACATGATGAAATTCAATAACGGTACATGGAAAGTACTACATTTAGGAAGGTGAAAAAAATCAAACGCATAACTACAAAATGGGAAATAACTGGTGAAAAGGATCTGAGGGTCACAGTGGATCACAAATTTGAATATGAATCAACAGTGTGATGCGGTTGTGGAAAAGGCACTGGGATGTATTATATTAACTGGAGTGTTGTATGAAAGACATGGGAAGTAATTATTTTGCTCTACTTGACACTGGTGATGCCTCAGTTGGAGTACCATGTCCAATTGCGGGCACCGCACTTCAGGAAAGACATGGACAAACTGCAGAGAGTCCAGAGGAAAACAACAAAAATTATCAGAGGTTTAGAAAACCTGACCTATGGGAAAACATTAAAAAAACTGGGCAGGTTTAGTCCTGAGAAAAATACACTGAGGGGGAATCTGGTCTCAGTCTTCAAATACATTAAGGGCTGTTCGAAAGAGGACTGTCATCACTTGTTTCCCATGTCCACTGAAAACAGGACAACAAGTAATGGATTTAATCTGTAGCAAGGGAGATTTAGATATGAGAAAAAACTGTCTAACTACAAGAGTAGTTAAGCTCGGGAATAGACTTCCAAGGGAAGTAGCAGAATCCCCATCATTAAAAGTTTTAAAGAACAATTTGGACAAACATCTATCAGGGATGTTCTATGATGCCCATTATATGTTATCAATAATAAATACATATTTTAAAAAATTAGTTGAACTATAAAGACATGAACATGGCTGAACTGAGTAACTGCTGATTTTATTGCTGTAACCCTTGTCCTTCCTTACTCCAACCTTTCCCTACTGTTTGCTAAGCCTGGTCCCTGTACCAAGCATATCTAACTTAGACAGGATGACCAGGTGTCCGGTTTTCGATCCTGGCAGCTCTGGTCAGCACCACTGACCGGGCCATTGACTGTCCAGTTAGCAGCACCATGCAGGGAACCACAGCCAATAGGAACTGCGGGGGCGGCGCCTGTGGATGGAGCAGCACACAGAGCCACTTGGCTGTGCCTCCATATAGGAGCTAGAGGGGGGACATGCCGCTGCTTCCAGGAGCTGCTTAAGGTAAGCACCGCCCAGAGCTGGCACCCCTGACTCCCTCCAACTCTCTGAACCCCTCAATCCCAGCCCAGAACACCCTCCTGCACCCCAAACCCCTCATCCCCAGCCCCACCGCAGAGTCTGCACCCCCAGCCACAGCCCTCACTCCCCCCATACCCCAATCCCTGCCCCAGTCTAGAGCCCACTCCCACACTCCGAACCCCTCAGCCCCAGCCCGGAGTGCCCTCTTGCATCCCAAATCCCTCATCCTCAGCCCCTAATCAGAGCCCACACCCCCAGCCCAGAACCCGTACCTCCTCCCACACCCCAACCTCCTGCCTCAGCCCAGAGCCCCCTCCCATACTCCGAACCCCTCAGCTCCACCCCCACAGCCCCCTCCTGCACTCCAAACCCCTCATCCCTGGCCACTGGATGCCTAGCTGGAGCCCTCACCCTCCTTCTACACCCCAGCCCCCAATGAGCGAGTGAGTGAGGGGGAGATGGAGTGGGCGGGACATGGACAGGGCCTCAGGCGGGGAAAGGGAGTTCGGTTTTGTGGGAGTAGAAAGCTGGCAACCCTAAACTTAGAATGCAAATCTTTCAAGACCTATGACTTTCTGTGTGTACTGTAAACTGTGTGTACTAGCAGAGTTTGGGTGCTGTAAAAATAAAACAAATCAGTAAAGACAAAGAAATTGAAGTATATGATCTTGTGGCAGACATTATTAGTTACCTCCATCCACTGCTGGCACGTCTGTTTGACATTTCTCCTGTTCACACAGATAGGATGAAGGAAGATGAGAAGAATAGGAATGGGTGGGAGTATGACCAGTGGTAAATATAAAAGCTGTCACATTTTGGGGTGAAGGTTTTTGTGAGGTGCTGCGTGCGCGCGCACACACACACACGTACGTAAAATTCTACTTCGTCATCTTCACGTTCAGATTCTACAGGAATGGGGCAGTAGAACCCAACCCTAAATTTACCTCTGGAGAGCTCTGTAGTAAGTGTCCTTACATGAAGGACAACATACTTCATCTTCCAATAATTACAAAAGATGCAAGATGAGAGAACTTGGAGGCTGGAGACATAAAAAGCCTTGGCTGTAGGTGAAGTTGTTTGCCCAGCATGTTTTAATGATTTATTGTTGATTTTTCATCTCTCAGTACTTACAATGCCTTCTTTCTCTGGGATGTCTAGTGCCAAGATATTTCTTCCCCCATCCCATTTTCACACATACTGAGAGAGATGACTATGCCAATATTTACAAGAGATGCAGCCCTTTCATGTTACTTCCACCATGGTCCAGTAGCTATGTAAGAAGTCTAGCAATAAACAAAAAAGTGGTTGTGTCTCATGTTATTGTTATAGTACAAGGGGTCAGGAATCATGCATGTGTTTTTTGGCACATGATCAAGTCTACAGGACTGTTATTGAAAGTTTATTTTCACTGGCAGCTTATACAAGTGACTACAGGTGGCAAAGACCAACGTGCTTGGATCAGCACTTCTGTGTATACAGAAAGTGACCTGTAAAACTAGGAAAGTAGTAGGAAATCAAAGGGGGCGGGGAGAGAAAGAGGGGAGGGAAAGTCAGTTTTTGCTTAGGTATTCAAACATCATAACTGAACGTTAGAGCAGGCTTCAACATTAATTGACATCTCATTTTTAAATCCAAGGATCTTTTTGAAATTCACACAGAATCAGGGTGCTTGTACTACAGTGGTGGGTGTAGTATAAAAAACCGAGATATGAACAGAATAAAAATTATTCTCAAGTGTTCTAAAATTTCAGCATGATTTGCATATTTTAGGATCTGCCTAATTTGGCATTAAACATAAACATAAAAACAGTCAAATTTGACCCGTTTTAACATTCCTTTGTATCTTTAATATCCACAGAATTCTACTTCTAAGATTATTTTTAACCAGTAACAGCAAGACCCAACAATAACAAATCAATTATGCACACAACTGAACGGGGAAGGGGGCATTTGGCAAGAAAATGGCTTCCATTTTCAAGTTCTGGATTGGGTTATTACTACACAACAATTGACGGCTTATCTGCCATTTTAAGTCTCACTCTCTCCTTTATTGACTCAGTTGTCTAATCCCTCTACTCCTTCTTTCCACAGAACAATGTCCCACATGGCTCACCACCACCATTCAATTTCCCTGCATCTGCGCCACTGAACATCTCTGGAGAAAGTCTCCTGAGTAACAATGGCTTCCACAACTAGAAGCTTGTTCTCTTTGACTTCCTTGTCAAACAGCACTCTACCTCCCCCCACTTCATATCCATGAATCAGCTGCCTGTTCACCACCACCATATCCACTCTTAAAATGCTCTCCCTCCTCCAGGTAGAATGTTGCTGGCATCTCTTTGAAAATGGCAACCACAGCAGTAGAGAAGATACAATGTGTAACTATTTGTGTTGTCTAGATGCTTATTGAAATAAGAAACTACATTGCCTTTGAGAGAACTCAAGACTTGCATTCTTCAGAAGCCATCTAAATATGAAGAGTCCAGATAGACATAGCAAAGTAAGAATAGACTAGACATTGTTGACTGGTATTTAAATTTCAATGATATATGAGCAATTCAAAAAATAAACAAACAAAAACCTTATGTTTAATTTGATGGGACAACGTACCCAGCAAGCCAAATGCTCCATATGTTTAAACCCACAGCACCCCAATGAATTCAAAGCAGTTTTACGGGTGAGACAGCCTAATCTGACCTACCAAGGGCTAGGTCCTGCAATGCACAGAGTGCTCTCAACTCTGAATGAAGGTCATCTGAGATCTGGGGTTGCTCAGCATGTGCAGAGATTGCTTGTCAAACTTGCAGGATGGAATCCAATGGGAACCCAAAGTGAGAGGCTCTCTCATAAGCCTAAAAAAAAAAAAACCATAAAAAAACCCTTACCTAAAATTATCTTATTCTTGCTGATGCCATTTTTAACCTCCTCATCAATCACGTTTGTAAGCACCTGACACATTGAGTCAATGGATTCAATGTGTTCTGGGCACTCATTAGATATCTTCCATCTGTCAAACCACACAGTGGAGAGGGCCCCTCTCATAGGTGTATACGGTCTGGGGGAAAAGAAAAGAAAGGTTGATTAAAAATGTATGAAAACAAAGGCACTCAGTATAACCACGGTAAATAACATACAATTTGGTGACTGACTGAAAAAGGAGAGGAGGAATCAATTAATTGTGTCTCAATTCTAAATGTGTCTAATTTAAACGTTATTCACCACTAGCTATACAAAGTCTCTTTGTACATCAAGGACTATCCTTAAAGGGTGAGGACATTTAGAAAACGGTTTAAAATACAAATGCAAGTTTCAGTCAGCACAAGGTCATGGCTGCATAGTTTCATATACTAAGTCTTTTTAGAGCACAACCCTGCCAACAGATCTGCAGGTGTGACTCCTATTCCTGGGCATATTTACTGCTGAAATAAATGGGAATAAGGGGTCAATACATTCTGATCTATTGTCTATGAGTTGCAGAATCCTCAGGTCACATACTATGTATGTGTTGTGGGCGGGCTCTGATTTTATATCAGGAATAAGGCTGAGATTTTTTCAAAACCACCTTGGGGATTCAGAGGCAGAATTCCATTGAAAGTGATGGGAGGGTTTTGTGATTTTTTATTAATCTTTTAGGCACCTATGGAAATTTCAGAGAGAGAGAGAGAGAGAGAGAGAGAACGAACATGAGTGAGTGGTGAGAGATAGTTTATCTTAATAATCCAGATAACTTTATAAATAAGGTTGAAAAACACACCTTTGCTTATCTTGTCAGCGTGCAGGTTGAAATTAGAGATGTAATTACACTTTTCTTTGCAAGACTGTAGTGTCAAATTAGTATCACAAATACCTTACATACACTGTCCAAAACTCAAATAATCAAGGAAGTTGCAATTCAAAGGAGACACTTTTTTTTATGATGATGATGATGAATTGGCCCCTAAAATCCCCAGAAAGATGATCTAATTGTCTTACAAAGGTAACAATTCAATATCAAACCTACTGCACTGAGGTCAGTGTTTCATGTCAAGGGGGTCAAAACCAAGACCCCTAAAATCCTTAATTGCTAAGTTTAATCAAGAGGCACATTTTTCACTCTAAACTTAAACTCAGAAAAGCTCAGATCAGATTACAATAGTTGCCTACAAACAGACAGCCTTTGATAAATTTGTCTGGCTGGGAACCCACTGAAAATGAAAATGAAGCCTTCAGTCTTTTATCTGGATTTTCTCACTACTAAGGTTTAAACAAAATTCCACTAACAATCCCAAAAATGCTTAATGAAGCAGCAAATTCTGCCCTTATTTATACCATTGGGTTTGCACATGTGTGAAGTAGAAGGGTCTATTTCTAAACCAGAGAGACTATGACACTCCAGAGCCCTAATTATGCACCAGGACCCCATTGTGCTAGCCACTATAAACACAGAACAAAAAGACAGTCCCTGACTTAAACAGCTTACAATCTAAGTATAAAGAAAAGGAAATGCATCTGATGAAGTGAGCTGTAGCTCACGAAAGCTTATGCTCTAATAAATTTGTTAGTCTCTAAGGTGCCACACGTACTCCTTTTCTTTTTTGCGAATACAGACTAACACGGCTGCTACTCTGAAACCTGTCATTAATCTAAGTATAGGCACTTAGATGCTAATAGGGTGATAAGTAATAGTCAACATCGGTTTGTCAAGAACAAATCACGTCAAACCAATCTACTTTCTTCCTTTGACAAGGTTACTGGCATAGTGCTGTAGACATAAATTATCTTTATTTTAGTACAGCTTTTGACATGGTCACCAGGTGGGGGTGGAGCTTGGGCTTCAGCTTCAGCCCTGGGTCCCAGCAAGTATAATGCTGGCCCTGGTGACCCCATTAAAATGGGGTTGTGATCCACTTTGGGGTCCTGACCCAGTTTGAGAACCGCTGGTCTAGAGAAAAGAAGACTGGGGGGGGCAGGGGTTGATAAGTCTTCAAATATGTTAAGGGCTGTTCTAAAGAGGACTGTGATCAATTGTCCACTTCCACTTCAGGTAGGACAAGTAATGGGCTCAATTTGCAGCCAGGGATATTTAGGTTAGGTATTAGGAAAAACTTTGATTATAAGGATAGCTAAGCACTGAAACAGACTTCCAGTGGAGATTGTGGAATCCCTGCCAGTGAACATTTTAAAGAACAGATTAGACAAACACCTGTCAGGGATGGTCTAGGTTTACTTGGTCCGTCCTCAGTGAAGGGGGATGGACTAGATGACTTCTCAAGGTCCCTTCCAGCCCTTATATTTCTATGATTCTATAAGAGAAGAGACTACATTCTCGAATGAATTCCTACAGGAAAATGATAGAAGACAAAGCACCCCATCACCTGGGGGTGAACACTTTTCACAAAGCGATCACTCCATACCTGAGCTCTCAGTCCTCATCCTTAAAGGAAACCTGCACAACATTTTCAAAAGACAAGCCTAAGAGCTTAAATTCATAACTCTGCTAGACACCATAGGCTGACTCCGTGGGTGCTCCAGGGCCGGGGTAGAGTAGAGCGGGGGCTGTGGCCTTGAGGAAAGGGGTGGAGTGGGGGCAGCGCCTGGAGCAGAGCTGGGGGTCGAGCACCACCTGGCGCAATGGAAAGTTGGCGCCCGTGCTAGACACTAAAAATCATGGACTGAATAGGGACACTGGATTTATGACTTATTACAACAATCTGTCCCACTACTAATCCGTCCTTTCTTTTTGTCCTATGACTGCAGAGGTATTAACACACCACACCACCTTAAAAGGTCTCTTAGAATATGTACTAACTACCTATGCTAAACAATCTGTTCCACCTTGTATTTAGCTGTGATGCTTGGAGTACCTTTCCCAGACCTGAAGAAGAGCTCTGAGTAGCTTGAAAGCTTGTCTCTCTCCTCAACAGAAGTTGGTCCAATAAAATATATGACCCCACCCACCTTGTCTTTCGGATAGGCAGACAGACAGATGCAGGAATATAACATGTCTATACAACCCAGATCTAGGCACAGGATTCAGGAAAGCACATTCGAGTTCCACTGCCTTTAATTTGCTTAATTCAAAGTTAATCATGTATTTAAAGAAATATTGCTATTAAACACATCACTTATCAGGCCTTAGTTTGGATTCCAAAGGATAAATAGTGATTGTTTATTAAAATAAAGGAAGATCAGCAAACAGTATTCAATACACAGAAGCAGCTCAACTGAAATCTATTTAAGAAATTTTGTTCTTTGCTTCTTCTATTAGGGACTTTACCATTGCTATTTATTTTACATGGAAGGCACTCAGATACTATGAGGAGTAGGAGTATAAAACAATTTGGGATAGATATTATTCAAGTACTGGTTATAGGCCCTTTCTCAAAAACCTTGGCATCAATGCTTATGGTAAGCACTGCTATTGACAATGGAGCAAATGCCAAGAGACTTCACCTCCTAGAACCAATGGATTAATACATAGGTTGTTAGAAAGAAAAACAAAAAACAAAAAAAAACACATGTAAAAGTTTTTTAAAAGAACTTTGTCCTATGGTAGCAGGATTGCCCCCACATTTACATGGAAAAAGCATGTGTGGATATTGCTGAAATATCCGTAACAAATTTAGTGGTATACACAAAATAAACAAACAAAACCACACAACACAGCACCTTTTCTTTGACTTTCCCCTATACTGTTTGTTAGCATAACAAACCTTTTAAAGTTGGAAATATGTCCCCATCCCCTTTGATTCCGTTTCCCTTATTTGGTAAATGATTTAATTTGTCAGCTTAGTGGTCCCTTGCTCTCAAGTGGGGAAGTATTGCGCCCAGTTTTTGGGTGCCTCCCAATACAGAAAGGATTTGGACAAATTGGAGAGAGTGCAGTGGAGGGCAACAAAATGATTAGCGGGCTGGGGCACATGACTTATGAGGAGAGGCTGAGGGAACTGGGCTTATTTAGTACGCAGAAGAGAAGAGTGAGGGGGGTTTGATAGCAGTCTTCAACTACCTGAAGGGGGGTTCCAAAGAGGATGGAGCTCAGCTGTTCTCAGTAGTGGCAGATGAGAAAACAAGGAGCAATGGTCTCAAGTTGCATTGGGGGAGGTCTAGGTTGGATATTAGGAAACATTCTTTCACAAGGAGGGTGGTGAAGCACTGGAATGTATTACCTAAGGAGACGGTGGAATCTCCATCCTTGGAGGCTTTAAAAGCCCGGCTTGACAAAGCCCTGGCTGGGATGATTTAGTTGAGGTTGGTCCTGCTTTGAGCAGGGGGCTGCACTAGATGACCTCCTGTGGTCTCTTCCAATCCTAATCTTCTATGATTCCTGGCTAAGGCAGCCAACAAACACAGAGTCTAGGCCTAGTCTCTTTGCTGGGGCAAGCCACAAACAAAGCACAGGCCTTCTGGCTTAGGGGTGAATAGACCACAAAACCAAGGGTGGGGTTGGCAGCAGAAGGGTAAGGGGACCTGGGCTCACCCTACTCCACCAGGTCCCAGCCAAGGGCCCTAACAGTGACAAAACTGGAGCAAAGTCTGGTTTTCCTGGGCTCCTTCCTACCCCATTCCAGATGCAGGGCTCCATAGTCCAAAGGTGCTCCGTCTCCTCACAGTACAGGGCTGATGGCAGTCCCGACAACACGTGCCCAGGATAGGTCTCCTCCAGGGGCAGGGAGCTGCACAGCACAGTTTCAATTTCAGAGTGCTGCAGTGGGCTGGAGACATCTGCCTCCTTCTGTGGCTCCCACTCAACTTTATCCTTCCTGCCCCGCCCTGGTACTTCTGGTGAGGGGGGAGAGGTGGGGAAGATTTGGCTGCTCCCACCAAGCAGAGTGTAATGGTCCCTTGTTCTCAAGTCTGGAAGGAGGTTACTCTGCCTCACTACACTTATTAATCAGGAATTACAGCCTTGTAGCTAAAGAATGGTGGCTATGAATCAGGAGAATCAGATTCTGCCACAGACTATCTGGGTGACCATGGGTAACCATGAATCTTTCTATGCCTTTATCACCCAATCTCTGGAGTTGAGATAATGCCACTTACCTATATCACAGAGGTATTGGCAGGCTAAATTAACTGATATTTAAAGAAATGTGCATTGAGATCCTGAAATGGAAGGTCCTATAGATGCAAAGCATTTATTATTTCCCCATGCAGCCTCAAAAATCCCTAATTTTGATGATGCCATTAACAGAAATGTGAATAACTGTGAGAAACCAGTCATATATTTGCAAGCCACTCCACTTTTAACTCTCTTTTCACAATTACTGTGTTGCATGTAGGTACCTGACGTGACAAAAACCTAGGCTGAAGACATGGGAAGATTTTTGTGTCATTAAACCAGAATGGTAAAAACATATATTATTATTAATTCTCTTATCATAGTGCCTTGTGGTCACAATCCAGCACCCCACTCAGCTAGGTACAGTGCATACAAAGAACAAAGAGAGCTCACAATCTAGGTATAGGACTAGGGACAACAGATGGATACAGGCAGACTGACGGGGGACTACAAAGAAACTATGGAATATTTTAATACATTATATATGTTTGCTACAACTGAAGATGGATTTAAAATTAAAGATTTCGAATCATGGTAAAATCCATAATGTAATATGACTGTACAGTTGATCAAACCTGGGATTAAGGGTCATAACATGCAATCTTTATAAAGCCCCAGTGAAGGAGATAGGAGATTGATCCATTTAAAGAGCACAGGAGCAGACCCTCAAATGGATTGCCAGAATATTTTCTGTTGTCACAAAGATGTCCTCACAACTAAATTTAGTTTCTCAGAAATACAATAAAAAACTCACATAAAAGAATCTTACTTTTCAGCTTTAACACTACATCCTACTGGCACATCTGTTTTAGTCATTCACCTTGTTCCTTAAATAAATCCCTTTATTAACCAATATAATACAACTCAGACATTACCACGGTAAACAAATATGTTTGGCAAGGAACTATCTGCACAGCTCCAAGAATAGAGCACAAAATTTTTTCTTTGTGGTTTAACTGTACGAAAAAAAGACCCCAATGTTACAGTAACATGAGGAGGTTGCCTTGAAATGTACAAAAAAAAACAAGGAAATTTAGAGTGCACTGAAAATTTAGTTCAACACTGATCCTCACTGGACATCATTGCAACAAGGCTCTGAAGCAAAGCAGCTCCATGCCTGCAAGCTGTGTGAGCAGTTAAGGACAGCGTCGGACCACACTGTGTGTCTTAACTTAGATTTTCTTGCCTTTGAGAGTTTTAATCAAACCCTTACCATTACTCCCAACAGATTTTTGTGGTTCAAGTTTGTTTTTTTTAAATGGCTTTGAAAGCAAAGGCCCCATGTCCCTGTAAGCTCTGTTTTTGAAACTCTCTGAATACAAATTTATGGTCCCCTAGCAAAATGTGTTTTAAAATGTGGATTTACTTTCTGTAGTGATTTTTTTTAAAACAGAAGTTATATGAAGTACTTTGGAGCACATGAAAGACTCAACCCTTCAAAAGAAAAAAAGCTTCAATTCAACCTCAAAACTCTGGCTTGTTTAAAGAACACAGCCTACCTCTCTCCCACCTCCTCCCCCCAAAACAAGCATTGGAAATGCAACATTATACAAGTTGAACTAACTCTAAACACTAAAAAAATGGGGAAGAGATAAACAGTGCTAAGGAACCCCAGGCACCCCATAAATGGAATCTTTAAAATGCTTCCAAATGTCTTCACATCTCGCCTGCATTGTTGTATCTGAATGGATTATTAAGGGATTTTTTTAAGTGTGCATTTTTCATTATAATTGCTTGTTCAGGGGAATATATTAGGGACTGAATCTATGCTAATCCATAATTTCAAGATAAGAATTCAAAGTAGCACACATGGATCCAGGAATCTGAACGTATGGTATAAAAAAGAAATGCATTATGAAAACCTGTAACTGACTGACATCCACAGCAACTCACTTTAATCGTTTACATTTTTATTTAAACACAAAAGGTAGTTGTCATGCAGATTAAGGGCCAAATTCAAAGGTAATGAATGAAGAAGTATAAATTAGACATCCTTTAAGTAATTTAGAAATACTTTAGTAATGTGTAAATCTAAGTTGGTGTAATTTATACACCGATGTAGAAAACATAAGTGAAAGCAGGGAGGTAATTTATATCTTTTGCAGCTCTCTGGAGAGTAGATTACACCAATTTAGACTCCCTTACACCTGGGCTGCCTTAAAATAAGTAGGTCTAAATGAGTTTAAATCAATGGAGTGGGAGTCTAATTTATGCCATTTTAGGTATCACCTTTAAATTAGTCCTGCAAAATGTAATTTGGAAAATATTTTTAACATAAAAATAACTCAGTATTATTGGTACTGTATTGATTAGTTAATAAATAATTGTACTTGCACTTGTACAACATAAAACTTAAAAGATTATGTGAAAAAATCAATCAGCTAAAGCCTAATTATAGCAAGAAGGTGAATGCCTCAGGTAAGCAGGGTAAGATGGCATATCATTAATTTTAAATATTCCTACTTTCCTTTCTGCTGGTACAGAAGTGCAGTCCAATCATGGATTATTGGCTCCACTCTCTGTGTGACTAGCACTCTGCTGATGAAATCACACATGCTACAAACCCAGGTAGAAACCTGGAGCTGGCCTGGAAAGGGCAAGTACTAGCTATGCCTTTTGCAGAAGTTTTTAAAATGTTATAATGAGACCTTGCTGATGTGCCACATGGCATGGGAGCTGGGACTCTGTTGCGGAGCTAAGAACCCTGTACAAAGAAAGAGAAAGGTAAACTTTAAAAGTTAGTAATATGCTGATTCTCCCCCCACCCACTTTATTCTGATTGGGGCTCTGTACAAGACATTATAATGCTGGATTTTTGTTGGCTTACATTTATATGCAAGAAAGATCACAGGCAACAGAGCAGGGTGCCAGATGAAAGTGTTTAAAGCTCTAGGGTGAAATCCGGGCAGTGTTGAAGTCAATGGATGTTTTCCCATTGATTTCAACGGAGCCAGATTTCACCCCAGTGCCAAATTTTTTGCTGGTGCAATTTGACTCATTGCAGTAATTTCCAGCAGCAGAGAATTTGGCACATCGTTTTATCTGTTTATTTTTACTTATTTAAATTCAATCTACTTGAATGAATAAATTTATGAGAAGAGGGGAAAAAACTTTTTATTGCCCTTTTTCCCTAGTTTAACTTTTTAAACTATTTAGGATGAGTTTTGCAAACTCTTACACCCAGGAATAAAGGCACTCAATGCATATAATGGTTTGCAGGATCAGGCTCTCTGTTTAATATACTTGGTTAAAAAAAACTACACAATATTCCTGTATCAAAATCCTAAAGCCCAGGGTACATTTCATGCCAAATTTATAAGCCCCTCAAAACCAGGATTTATTTTAGAAACATGGACAAACACATTCCTATTGTTAACAGGGCAGCCTTATGGTGCCATACTGCACCAATAGTTACTGCATTAGATATGTGTCAGGAGAAGTTCAAGAAAATTAGACTTGAAAGTATACTTAAACAAAAGGGGGGAAAGAAAAGATTACCTATATACATATCCAATTTTCAAACACTTCTAAACTAGGACCCCTCACCATTAGCCCTGACTCATGCATGCTGTTCCACAGAACTCAGTGGGCCAGATTCTGATTGGTTACATTAGTGCAATCTATACTGGAATTGCTCTGGATTTACACCAGTGTAAATGAGAGTAGAATGGATCAGTTGGAGTAGTTATGTAGCAAGAATTTAGAAGGCTATGGGTATTTTTGTTGGGGGAGGGGAGAATCCGATTACTTTATACACAACTCCTGACAATTCTGGCTATTAAATCTTTTTTTTCCACTGGATGTAATTTTTGCCTGAGAGCAAGGGGACACACATACACTAGTTTTATATTTTTAAAAAATCACTCTTTTTTAGACTAGACATCAAACAACATTGAAAAAGGAGGAAAAAGCTTTTAATCTCACTTTTGCAAACCCTTGCTGTTTCATAGCTAATCTCCGCTAATGACTGGAAGATCCACTGCACATTAATTAAATACTATGAATTAGTGAATTCTTTTTTTTAAGTTAAGTATAGTACATAAAAATTGTTTAGCTTTAATTGTATGAGAATCTTTCTTAGCCTACCAGTAAATGTTTGACAGTACATCTATAAAAGTATTGACATTTTAATAATTTGAGGCTTCACTGGGATGCTATGGAAACAAGGTGCACCTTTCCATAAGCAACACCCCCTTCCAAGTCAGCACAGAATATACTTAGGCAGGAAAAAATCAAATGCACAACTACAAAAGGGGCAATAACTGATAATCCTGCTGAAAAGGATCGGGGGTTATTGTGGATCACAAACTAAATGCGTCAACAATGAGATGCAGTTGCAGAAAAGGCTAATATTCTGGAGTGTCTTAACAGGAGTGTCATATGTAGGACCTGGGAGGCAATTGCCCTAAGCTACCCAGTATTAGTGAGGCCTCAACCTGTCTCCAATTCTGGGTGCCACATTCTAGGAAAGATAAGGAGAAACTGGAGAGTGTCCATTGGAGGGAAACAAAAACAATAAAAGGTTTGGAAAACCTGACCTATGAGGACAGGTTTAAAAACTGGGCATGTTTACTATTGAGAAAAGAACACTGAGTACAGTCTTCAACTATGCGAAGGGCCGTTAAAAAGAGGACAGAGACTGTTCTGCACATCCCCTGGAAGTAGAACAAGAAGTAACCAGCTTAATTGGCAAGGGAGATTTAGGTTAAATATGAGGAAAAACCTTTTACTTGTAAGGATAAACACTTGGATAGGCTTCCAATGGAGGTTGTGGAATCCTCTTCAGCGGAAGTTTTTAAGAACGGGTCTGACAAACACCCGTCAGGGATGATCTAGGTATACTTGGTCTTTCCTCAGAGCAAGGGATGGACCAGTTAACTCTCGAGGACCCTTCCAGCCCTACACTGCTATGATTCTATAACATAGACCTATGTACCACTTAAGTCTCTTTCATATCTTAAAATACAGCATAAGTGGGACTTTAAGTGGTGATGCACAGACCTCATACAGGCCCTCTGCAAAGTGGTGAATTAACCTTTAAATATTTACTGGTAAGTGGAGTAAGGCAATTAGGAATTTTTGGCAAGAGTTATGTGGTTTGGAGGGAATTAGTGGGCCAATATCCGCTTTTAAATAACTGCAGCAGTTTAAATCCCAAATAACTCCACTGTAGCATCTTTTAGAGGTAGTGGAAAAACAGATTAAGTCTGCAGGATGCTAGGAGTTACTCGGAATTTGTATCACTGCAACAGAGCACTATTCTGCCCAGCGAATTTTATACCATAGTATTATTTTATTGTTTTGGATCTTTCGGTCTGCAAAGCACATCAATTTTAAAAATTTCTACACAATTGTAGTATTTACTATTTGAGTTCAAATGGTCTTCTCAGAGACCACCTCCACCCGAGCGTCCTCCTATTGGTGACTCTAAACTCACTGTCATTTTGCTGAATGAATATGGCCAGAAACATACCAGAAACTCTATTTGGAACACTGGAAGGCACTTCTAAGCCATGCTCTGAAGTTCAGAACAGCAGCTTTCCAGAACTGATGGCAAACAATGTAGAAGGGATTGGCAGATGACATAGGGACTCAACAGACTAATCACAATGAAAAAACCTAATATTTACAATGAGAAAAACATAATGAAAGCTTTAAAATAAATAATGTAACATACATCTCAAACCCCCATAACTTGCTGGGAAACAACATGAATAATGCTGCAACAGCAGAATTCTTACCCATTCCCAAGGTGGAGATAACAGGTTTCCCGCTGCACTGGGAAAAAGTTGAAATGAAGAGAAATGGGAGGAAGAATGCCACTAGAGTATGGATTAAGGAATAAGGAACCTGAGACAGAACCATTATTATACACTGCTTTTCCTCCCTCAAGGTATCTGCTGGGCAAAGATGCATTCACTGTATGCATGTATTTCATATGGGTATGTTATCCTGAACATTAAACGGTTCACGTACTTGCTGCAGCACGTAAACCACAAAGGATACATGAGAAATGAAATGAAAAGATATTCAATCTGCAAAAATATGCTTTCTCCATGCTGCAGAATAGTGGTATAGTGTAAACTCCAAGATAGGTCTTGATATCTATGTGGTCAAAATAAAGAGAAACAGCTTGACAATATCTGAAATCCGTCTATGCGTCCATCAAAATCCCACTTCTACAAAGCTCCTTTGTTTTAAATTTATGAATGAGGTTAGGGCTCATGAAACTGAGGGATTAATAACATTTGCTTGAGCCAAACATAGTACGAATAGGCACAGTGCATGCTCCCCCATACAGCTCTGCCAATCCATCTCAATCTTGACCTGCAATAATCCTGCTGCTTTTCCAATCCTAGGCCTCTCACAAGCAGAGACTGCTGCCAACGTAGCTGAATGGTGCCAAACTGTCTGGGGTTTTTGTGATGTGGCCAAATGGGGACTAGTATGAAATGAAACTCACCTCCACTCATCAGCAAAGTGAAGATTTGAACCCAGGTGAAACGCTGGAACACTAGCCCGTAGTACTGAACAGCCTTTAGCAACCCATATACTTCCAACAAAGGAAGGACAGTGTATTTTGCAAAATGTGTAACTGCAGAGTGGTCTGTTGGCCATGAGAAGATATGCTAGTGGATGTCAAAAAGATCCACAAAATAGTCCAAATTGTGTATTTACAGTTTACTTTCCGACTTACAACGGGAAAGACTGTCTGAAGGGAATACTAAACAGCGCAAAGAAACTTTGACCTAGATTTTTCAAGAGAATTATAAAGGTAAGGTATATTTATTAAAACAAGCGGAGCCTCAATAGTTTTAACTTTACCACATTAGCTGCTGCAATGCCAATTTAAACTATCACTTTCTTTCTTTTTTTTTAGGCTAAACTGGGTGGTATTCAGTTCTCCTGATTTAGATAGTCAATAGAAACCGAATGTTTAAGTCACAGTGGTAGCTGAAACAGTATTTAAAGCTGCAGCCATGCTGACCCAAATAAAGAAGAAAAAAAGGAAACCCTTTGCCTTTAAAACTGTGAGTGCAGAAGTTGCTTTAAGTATTGCATCAGCTACTAGGGCTACAATTTAAACCCTTGGTTTTTAATTAAATCGTGTGCATTAACATTACTGGGGGGGAATCCTAATTCAATTGTGTTTAACAATTTAAATCTGGCTACAGAGACATCAATGCTGGAAGAACGCTAAAAAAGAAGTTAATTGAATGATCCATTAAAATAAAACGACAATCATCTTTTTCAATATTTTAAGCTTATACAGAGATAAAACAAAATGCTTCTAGGAAAAGGGAAAAACTAAAAACAAAAACTTGTAAAATGATTTGGCCTCAGCTACATGTCTGTGCCTTCTGGAGTCTATCACATTAATTTTCCCCCAACTTCAACAAAATTATCCACTTCTTATTTTATTAAATTAGGGTTTGATAAATGCATGCATTTCTTTCACATTAATAAACAGGGGCCCACATGCTCTCTGTATCAGAGCATTTGTTAGTACGTTAGAAAGTGGTGTTAGATATACATAACAATATTTTCATCATCTGAAAAGGAATAATGCAAGAACTGAAGTCAGACTGACCATGGACTAAGTAGCTTGCTCTGGGACCCGGCAGCTATTGCAGTGCCTTTATAAAATTTGGTGCAATTTAATGTCAAGAACAAAAGCTAAACAGGAATGTGGCTGAAGTACTTGTCATTGGAAGGGTTTGTTTTGTTTTTTAAAAGAACATTAAAATAAGGCATTGCATGGCTCCGAAGGCTGGTGACAAATAAAAAAAATCTAGTGCCACATCAGTAATGACTGAAGCTATCATTGGATGACTATTTGGTAGTACATTCCCACTTCTTAAAGGACAAGTGACCAATTAAAAAAATCCACCATGTCACTAACTGGCAGTCATCTTGGTAGTCACAACGGATACAACAAGGAATGAGGGCCAAATCCTGCAAGGTGCTCAGTGCCCTCAACTGGAGTCTTCAGTCAACTTCTTCATTCAAATGACTTTTATTTAATCATCTTCTGATATCAACATGTCTATCGACACCCGAAGCCAGAAAACAGTTGAGACCATCAGCACCTCAAAGTGAAATACCCCAGCAGATACATTGGTAAGGATGTACAAGGAAGTTGCTGTCCATGTTATACTTGTTCTGGGGATAGAAGGCCGTCAGTCTCCTGGGTGATTAATTTAGTTCCTTATAGCAGAATTATTTCCATATATGTATATATATTTTAAAGTAAAACAAATGTTAAAATTATACTTTGTTTTTAGCAACTGAGAGCCAGACACGTTATACAAACTTATTTTTAAAGCAGACAACTCGGATATTTGAAGGTGGTCAGCTTCCATTACAGAAGAGTGTAATAAAAAAAATGATAATCTTTCTCTGGGTTTTTTAAACCTTCTATAGAGCAACAGAATTATATCCCTTCTACAAACTAGCTAAAAACAACTATAAAAACTGATATAATTTATTTAGCATCTTATCGCTTTAATCCCTATTATATAAGGCTTTTCCCTGAAGAGTTTTACTCTTGGGGGAATTCTGCGCAGCAGAAAAATCCCTCACAGATTTTCTTTACCTTCCGCAGAAAATGGTTTCTATGGGGAAGCAAAGAGAAGCTGCATCAGTGCTCACTCACCCCTCCCTGGCAGCTCAAACATGTCTGTTTGGGCAGCCGGGAGAGAGGTAAATCATTGGGTGGAGCGAGGTCTGGGGATGCCCAGACTGCCCAGGGATGTCTCGGCTGGGTGGGGGAGGGGGAGGAGGATGGAGATGTAGTTCCCCCTCCACCTTCCCTTCCTTGCACAGAGCTGCTGAGGCTGGGTTATATCAACCACCAGAAATTTCTCCTAACTGCAGGAAGCTCTGCACAGCAGGGAGGAGATCTGGGTGCAGGGTGGGGGTGAGGCTCAGTGGGGTTGGGGTTCCAGGTGCTGGAGGGGAGTGAGGCTCAGCGGGGGGGGATGGTGGCGGGGGGGGGGGGGTCTGGAGGCACAGCGGTTGGGCGGATAGGGGGAGCAGCTCCTTGTATAGTGATTCCTCCCCACATCCGTGCACCCAGAACCGTGCATTGGGGCCCCCCGCCCCACCCCACCGAGCCCACCAAACTCACACCCCGCTGAGCCTCACCCCCCGCATCAGGAGCCCACCACACCCAGAACCCCCCTACCGAGCCCCTACTCTGCTGAGCCTCACCTCCTGCATCAGGAGCCCCCACACCCAGACCCCCACCCCACTGAACCCAAACCAGCTGCACCTGACACCCCCCACCAAGCCCCACTCCCTCAGCCCTCCCCCCGAGCCCTAACACCTTCACCTGGACTCCCCTGCAGAGTCCAATTACCCCTGCCCCTAGAACCCCACACCAAGCCTCTGTGCAGCCAGATTCCTTCCCCGTACTCAGACCCCCCACAAGCTGCCCACACCCAGACCGCACCACACAGAACCCTGGTACTCAAGGGAATTCTGTGCCAAAAAAATTGAAAATTTAAAATTCTGCAAAGTTCTGCAAAATAACATAGTAACAAAATAGCAATGTAATCACACCCTTTTAAATTATTTTGGTAATTTATTTCAAAATACTTGTCAGCAAACATTTGAAAATGGTTTGATTATATCGTGTTATTTTAACAAATAAAATACGCAGATTTTTGCCGAACTTTAAAATATTTTGAACAGAATTTTTAATTTTTTTGGTGCAGAATTCTCTCAGGAGTAGAGTTTGCCTTGTATCATTCCTCAATCAACACTATATAATTTTATATTTTAAAAGTTAATCAGGCAGAATGAATATGTTTTTAGGATTTTATTCTGGAGTATGTTCTTTGGTTGCTTCAAAGGAGTTCGGTCTATGATAGTTGGTGAGTTAAGCGCCAGTAACTCCTATAGGAAATAGGAGGGGGAAAAGCAATTATTTCAGTACTAGGATAAAACAATTTAAAAAAATTCCAAGACAGCATGATAAAAATTATACAAGTTCTACTGCTTGTCAGGTCCCTTAAAAATTCAGGCAACGTTTATAGGCATGCCTAATTTCTGAAGCTTCTTTTTGCTTTTAATCATTAGGGTCAAAACTGCCAATAAGTGTTATGCTCTGATGCACAACTGTGGATTGCTAACCTGCACAGAACTACTTGGATGTCAACAGAGCTCCACCCAGACACAATCATCCCCTTATAGGTTATCAACCATAGGATCAGGGCCTCAGTATACCTGGACAGGTACTACTGGATAATTTAAGGCCTGATTTTCAGAGGTACTGAAAACCTTAACTGGTGCTCAGTACCATGGGAAAAAGAAATCAGTCCATATATTTAGGTTCCTACATATGGATGGAGGAGCCTACCATTTCTCATTCCAATTTGACATTTTTGGCCTTGATTTTTCTCTTCTATGGAAAGAGGGAAGAGAAACCATTACAGACTTTATGAAGTGTATAACATGCATTAGATTTAAACACCAAAATAACTTTTGCTTGGCCAGTATAGGTTTTTGTTATTTACATTGCAACCAGTAAAGCATACATTTACAAACTTCTTTTGTTTGTATATAGCTCCAAACAGTGGCAAGCATTACTGTACTTAAACGCATCTGTTTTATTTCACTGTGTCAGTTAATGGTGCTTAACAGGAACAAAGTGGCTGTAAAGCAATATTCTGTAATGTACTTCTCAGTTACCAAAGACAAATGCACTACAGGTATTTTTCTTTGGATATATCCCTTTCACACAAGGAGAACCGAATGGAAAAATCCTGCTGAAAGCTGCAAAGTTGAATCAAATCATGCTTGACCTCAGTTTGCTTTGGAAAAGAATAATGAGAGTAAACTTGACTGAAACAGGGCAACTAATTATTCATACTTTTTACGTTACAATCTAGGATCTTTTTTACATGTCATCTTTATTGATACCTTACAATCTGTGTCCAAGTAAAAAAAAAAAAAAAAAGCTCCTTGGTAAATCATAACATGGACTGATCTAATCATTTACAATGTTGCCTATAGCTGTATTTATCTACAAAAAAATAAAATAATAGGGCAAGATTGTGCCTTTGGATACCCTGGAATGGGAAAGTGGAACTTTAGTGGCCAAACAGATGTGGCCCGAGGCATTTTGCCCACATAAGACACACACAGGAAGGCTGAAGGAGGAACATTACAGAAGTTAATTCTAGCAAACCTGCATCTACTGCCAATATTCATGCAGAGGATGGAGTCTTTTGGGCCCCACGGATAATGCTAGCTGCACACTTAGCCTAGCGTCAAGGGAGCAGTATGTTGTTTGAATAAAATCATGCTCATAGTGGAGCTGACCTATTGAACTACCTCCCTTAAATCCCTCTATAAAACACACTTCTTCCACAAAGATTTTCTGCAATGTCCTGTGCAAGTTTTCTCAACAACCCCGAGTTGCTCTCATCCATATACAATGAGTCTGTTATGTTGCATACATAATAACTAGACTGTAAACTCCTTGGGACAAGGACT
Organism: Dermochelys coriacea; assembly: GCF_009764565.3. NCBI lineage: Eukaryota > Metazoa > Chordata > Testudines > Dermochelyidae > Dermochelys > Dermochelys coriacea. The sequence goes on from NC_050070.1 coordinate 164,256,673, forward strand.
GTTTCTATAGAGATATTTGACGAGCCAAACAAAATCTCGACTGTCTTTTTGTCTGTGTTTGTACAGAATCTAGCACAATGGGGTACCAGCCCATGATTAAAGTTCCTAGGTGCTACCGTATTACAAATTATTATTATTAATAATAATTCTTGGTTTTGTACCACCTGAACCATTTCAATAAAAACTCTCTCAAACTTCTGGTCCTTGAAAGCCTACATGAGATGTCACAAACCCCACCCCATATATATATTTAGGACAAAAGCTTTCAACGTTGGTACCTAAAATTGAATACTTCAATCCCTATTTAGGCCCAGACTCAAAAAAACACTTACACATTCGCTTCAGTCTCACTGACTTCGATGGAAGTTCTTTCCTGAATCAGGTCATCAGACATTCAAATAAGTGGCCTGATTTTTCAGAGGCACTTGGCTTATCTCTGAAAATCAGGCTATTTATTTGGATAGCTAAATTTCAGTGCCTAGCTTTAGGCAATCAAGTCTGAAAATGCTGGCCCTAGCTTGTAAGCTCCTTAGGGCAAGTACCATTAGCTCCCTCTATTTCCTGTATACCACTAAGCACATTGTGGCTCTTTACTATGACTAAACAAATAATAATGGGGCTTGCAAACGCAGGCACCTTCGATGAGGAAACTGGACTCAATTTTTATTGATTCTGTGCCCAATTATTCTAAATTAAAAACGAAAGCAACCTTGTGATTCAAATGTTTTAATTTCCAGTGCTATCACCAATAGCTGAAGATGATCCTTGGATTGCTCCTAATTATATATTTATTTCAAGGCAAATACTCCTACCAGTCACACAGGACTACTGTTCGTCAGAACCAAAGTGTGATATTATGTATAGCGAAACATTTGGTTAATTCTGGTAATAGATTTATGGAAACAATTATAGGTATGAAGGTAGCCTAGAATATGATTTAATAAAACATGGTTACAGCATGTCATAGAAAAATCCCTATCTATATAATTCTTGTGAAGAATTCAATTGTAATGTGGACAGGGCTTTAATGTGAATTAGAAGTGTGTGTCCTACATAAAATCTCATGCATTTAAAAATAGGGTCCTGTGGTTGCAAAGCATTTCTGAGCTCCAAGTATCACCAAAAAAAAGTACAGAAAGAATTGCAAAAACGAAGCATTACCTGTACCCAAAGGTATAAGAATATTTTCACAACAATGATTTTGTCAGAAGATTAGAGGAATTTAGTCTTAGTAGTAAAAGGCATTGCACAATACCTGGCAGGAGCTGTTGGATAAATTACTTTTATATGCTGGAAAACCAAATCCTGATTCAGAACTTGTTTGATCCACGTTCTTACTCCTGGGCCAGTGTCCCCTGCAAACACAAACAGACAGGAAATGTTATTCCACATATTTATAGGTAACACCATACAATGCCAAAAATATTTATACCTGAAATTCACTTAATTTACAAACTCCATCCTGCAAGCTGCTCAGCAACTTCTAAAAGTACTGAGAACCCTCAGTCCTCTTTGAAATCATGACGTACTCAACACTTCTCTGATCACACTCTTAAAGGGGCTACATACTATTGCTTTTATAAACATTTTGCTACAGCATTACTGCCATTGATTTCCCAATTGGCCACAAAAATCTTGTATCCTTCTTATAACCTAGATAATTATCCACTGATAGTAAAGTGATAAAAAACCCACAGGGGAATGCAAGAAAATACAAAGTAAAAAACAAACCAAAAAGCTTGTCAGTTGGTGTCCTCTTAAAAAAGATGCATTTTATTATTTTCTTCATTTTTTTTAATTACAAAGGTTTTAAATGAACAGTCCTCAAAATAATAACCGTATAATTAAATGTGATGTTTTTATTAGAAATAGACTAAAATCTCAGATCCAAATTCCCCTGAACTCTTGGTAAAAAGGAGTTCAAAATATGAACCCAGATCCAAACATCTGGCTCCTAGAATTATGACAGGCTACTCAAAATCCAAACCAGTCCCTTTCTTGAAAGTTGGCTGAGATCAGGGTCTGAATTTTGTGGCTCCAGCAAACACCCAAAAACAGTTGAGTCCATGATCCTACAAGCAGGTGTCCACATGTGTGGATCCTTGCAGCCTTCAGTGTTTTCAAAGTGCCTCACAAACATCAAACATCCATCCATTTTCTCCTCCTTTCAAGCTCTTATCTTCAGCAAACATCTGCAGTGTTCTCAATGTATAACTCAAGTTTTGCCTTTAACCTACCCAACGCTCATCCACACATACAAAAATGTCTAACTTTGAGTTAAATGTTTCTTTAAATTGGAGCTAGCTGACTAGTCAGGAAAGTGGGTTGAAGCTCTAGGGGTACTGACACTCTAGCAAATAAACAATGGGGAAGCAAAAAGAAAAGGAGTACTTGTGGCACCTTAGAGACTAACAAATTTATTTGAGCATAAGCTTTCGTGAGCTACAGCTCACTTCACTTTTCTTTTTGCGAATACAGACTAACACGGCTGCTACTCTGAAACCTGTCAAATGGGGAAGCAGTATCTTGAGTTACAGAAACTGATCAGCAGCAAATCCAATCACTCTGTGCTACTAATCCAAATCACTGTGTATCTGAAGTATTGTTTGACAGTATAGTCATTCTCAATGGAGCCAGGCTAACCTGAGTGGAGTAACTCCATTGTATGCACTCAAGGTAACTGTTGCAGTGAAGACAAGCCATCAGGTGGAAAAGGCTTTTTATTGCTTTAGGTTTCAAAAAAGAAAGCCCCGAGATATTATTTACAAAATAAAATGTAAATAGATACTACTGGGATTATGCTTCAGTTAATGAATGGAAGGCAAAAGGACCCTGTCCTGCTATTGTTTACTGCCAAGCATAAAATGTACTATGAATGGCCCTATTTATGTCAAATCGTAAATAACTCACATTAGTAAGCGTCGACAGTCTTTCCAGGATTGGGCCCAAAAATTGTACAGTGTTTATTTTGACTTTGCCATTTTTTAAAAAAATCTATATACAAATTAAAGACGTATCTAGGAACCCATTGTGGATTTATTCCTGCAAACATGCTCATGAGTAACTTCAATCATGTGACTAGTTTAGATCAAAGCAAATCTTGTTCTCAACAATCAAATTTGAAACATATGGGTTCTCTGTCTAAGATACACTATTAACAAAATACCTTTAAAAGCTTGAAAATAAAATTCCTTTCCCTACATATATCTTTCCTTCATTAGGGGATGTAAGACTTGATTTTGCAAATCAAAATTAAGTGTGAATGCTTATAAGCATTTGCAGGATTGGGGCCATAGATCTTTATATGTTTACTCTGTGATACAGGAGATATCACATCTCCCCTTTCTTTACCAACATTTCATGAGCTTTGAGCAGGAGCATGCATAAAGCTGGGAGCCAGGGCTTGTATACACTACCACTGTATTTTCCACTGAATGCATCCGATGAAGTGAGCTGTAGCTCACGAAAGCTTATGCTCAAATAAATTTGTTAGTCTCTAAGGTGCCACAAGTAGTCCTTTTCTTACTACCATTTATATCAGTATAACTTATATTGGTCGGGGTGTGAATAAGCTCCTCTTTCTCCCCCTCCTCCCCGAGTGACTTAAGTTACACCAACCTAAGCTTCGGTGTGGACAGTGCTATGGCAGCAGGAGAGGTTCTCCTGCCAACATAGCTAATGCCTCTGGAGAAGATGGTTTTATTATGCTGACGGAAGAGCTCTCTCCCATCGGCATAGAGCATCTTCTAGTGTAGACCAGCAGCTGTAGCGCTTCTAGTGTAGACTAGCCCTTTGTCTGTTTGAACAGCTTGCAGAAGATTCATTAGTTAAGAGACTTTGATCCTCATGTACCAACTGCCATCATCGCCCTAACATTGTCATAATTGCCAGGGCTCCCATTTGGATGCAACTAATTTCTGTTACGTAAAAAGCACACATCAAAAAGTGCTGGACTTCAGACATTTTTACATAATATTTTAACACTATCTTCTCTTCTGAACGGTACTAAGAAGAATGAATAATGCACAACCAATGCACAATTCAGTTTCAGGGACCTATTTTTGAAAGCCTGTGGCTAAAATCAGCTAGCTGTGGTACCGATTGCTACCTTTTCCTTTTAAAATAAAAATACAAGTTTTAATTTCCCTTTCAACCATGAGTGGTCAAACTTCTCCGACCCTCCATGTCTCTCTCAGACACATACACAGAGTTGAGTATCTGTCTACAAAATGACTCCAGTGTCTTAAGACCACCGCTTTTCTTGCTGAACTACTATATTGCTTGATGCTAATACTGGATTTACTGCATTGGGAGTTCTCCACTACCTTCCCATTCAATCTGGGGTCAACTCATCTTTGTATTACAATTAACTGGTGGCAACCATGAAGAAAAAAAATGGATTAATGGGACTGCTACTGAGCTGTTGCTCTGTCCAGAGGGCATCAATGCAGTGTAACATGCCAATGCAGTGCAACTACGATAACTGGCTATCCCTGCTTTGGAACCCACCCTGCAGAACTGTTAAAATAAAACCAGATAAAAGAGCACTCTTACTTTTCCTTACAGCTCCATTGTAAATATTATGAGTAGAGTTATAACAACAATGAAAAATTGTACAGTACTTAAACCACTTATGGAATCAACCTCTAACCATAATCTTCCCCCTCTTCTAAAAAATAGGAGGAAATTATTTCCTCCAGCATTAAAGTATTAGAGTTAACAGGAGAAGCGGAGCATATTGCATTAACTCCCCTTCATTTGTATGCTTTGTGAAATCAAAACAGTTTTGACAGTCCTGGTTTAATAAACTAAATTCAAACTGGATTATAAAAATAAAAACACATATGAATACTTTGTCAAATCAAATATAAACATCATAATTATACATATATATCAGTAAAATAACTTTAAGAGATCTAATTCAAGCACTGACAGATGCTTGTAGACACCACAACAGAATGGATTCCTAAAGCCTCAATCCAGCAAACCCTTATGCATACCCTTAATTAATTAATTAGAGAGTCAATTTCAAGATTACACTTCACCTGAAGTTATTTTTTTACCCTAATATTATTACAAGCAATACCTAAAATGACTATAACTTATAATGGAGGAAATATTTTTTCAGTTTGTTCACTCTGTGAAATTAAAAGCATTTTTTCATATAATTAGTTTAAATGTTTCACCTGTGTCAGGCAGGAACGGGGTTGGGGATTTCAAAAACATTTACATGATACAGGAGCACCAGTCCCAATGATTTAGGCACTTTTGAAAATGTCACCCGATCCTGTAAATTTTTGTGCACACAAATAATTTTTTACTTATGAAGCAAAACGAAAAGGAGTACTTGTGGCACCTTAGAGACTAACAAATTTATTAGAGCATAAGCTTTCGTGAGCTACAGCTCACTTCATGCATCCGATGAAGTGAGCTGTAGTTCACGAAAGCTTATGCTCTAATAAATTTGTTAGTCTCTAAGGTGCCACAAGTACTCCTTTTCGTTTTGCGAATACAGACTAACACGGCTGCTACTCTGAAACCTTACTTATGAAGGTAATCCCCTGCATGAATTCAGTTATCCGTACACCTAAGGCCTTGTCTAGACTAGGATAAATATTATATTCGCTAACACATGTCTTTAACACACATTGAACTGGTCAAGTTCAAGCTGAGGAGAAGCCTCAGCTTTATGTGTGCATGTTAAAATACATCCCACCTTGTCTACACTAGACTTTTCAAATACCTCACTTAGGATGTGTTAGCTACTACACCTTTAATCCTAATCTAGACATGGCCTAAGTGTTTGCAGGATCTATAGCCAAATGCATCCGATGAAGTGAGCTGTAGCTCACGAAAGCTTATGCTCAAATAAATTTGTTAGTCTCTAAAGTGCCACAAGTCCTCCTTTTCTTCCTGTTATTTGTGTGCAGATTGCAGCAGGCGAGAGAAACTGAGGAAATTGTGGGTGTAAAACCACATAAACTAGCATGGGAATTTGGGAGCAGGCACAGAACCTCAAACTCATTTTAACTCAGTTTTTGAAATGTCTAGATTTCAAACCAGCAGAGTCCCGCTACTGCCCCTATTGCCATTTTACAGGTGAAGAATAATGAGACATGGGGGGGGGGGTAAGGGTCTGCTTTTGAGCCCGTACCCACACCAGTGATCTCATTAAAGTTAAGGGTGCCATTCACATCAGTAAAGCCCAGAGCCTCCAGCCTAAATTCAGGATGGCCCAGACCTGTGCACTAACCACTACCACACACCCCTAAGGCCCCAGCCCAGCGCCTCCCCTGCAGAGTGGGGCAGGGCCCCCGTGGCTCGCCCCAGCCCAGCGGCCCCCACCCCTGCAAAAAGCAGGGCCCCCGGGCTCGCCCCCCTGCAAGTGCCTGGGGACACAAAGCCTTGAGGCCTGCACCTGAGCCGTGCAGCAGGATCACCGAGGCGCGGTGCCTGCCCGCCGGGGACACGACGCTCCGCCGCAGCGCGGCCATGACCGCGGCTCCCCTCCGCCAAGCGCAGGGCGGGCGCCGCTTCCCGTCCCGCGCCGGCGCGCGCTCGCTGTCTCCGCCCCGCCGGGGAGGCCTTCGCGTGGAGGTGGGGCGGCCGCGCGCCAGGCCGCGCGTTGCGCGTGAGGCGCGAGCCAGGGGCGGGCCTGGGGAGAAGGCGGGGGAGCCGCGGGAGGCCTGAGTCCTTCCCTCACCCGGCCCGCTGGAGCCCCCTCGTCCCTTCCCAGCCGCTCTCCTACAGAGCCCTCCCCCACTCGCCTGGGGGTGGGGCTCAGGCAGGGCTGTGCCCGCTTTCCCTATCGCCTTCAGCTCTGGTTTGATCTGAGGTAGAGCTGCATGGGCACCAATGCCCGGGGGACCCTCCCTAGCTTGCCTAGGCACGTAGGGGGCCATCTCCACCGTGGTACAAAAAACAACCACCACCACCAGCCAGGGATGAGCCTGACCCCTAAAACTGGAGAGCCGACAGCGTGTACTGATTTCAGAGTAGCAGCCGTGTTAGTCTGTCGCTGCAAAAAGAACAGGAGGACTTGTGGCACCTTAGAGACTAACAAATTGATTTGAGCATAAGCTTTCAGATAGCTATTTCCCATAAGGTGGCAACCCTATCCTCGGGTGGGCATGTACGCCGATGCTTTGGAGCCCCACACACCCTTGTGACTCGTTGCAATAATGGGTTTTGTTCCCAAGGGAGCAGAGATCAGGGCGGGTATCCGCTGCAGTGAGCCACTGGGGTTCCAAAATTCCAAATGGGGTTGGCGGCAAGACAAGGGACAGATTTTTCACGGAAATGTCATTTTTTTTTTCAACCTGCCGTAGCTGCCACTGTGTGATTTTAAAAAATGGGGTTCTGGGGAAAAACAAGTGGTAGGAGGTGAAGAAATGGCAAAGGGACTGAGAGAAGGAGCAATGCTATCACCACAAGTTCTAGAAGATTCAAAGCTAAAGATTCTCATTTTCTCATTAACAGGCACTGAAAGAGAGGACTGATCCTGAGTCCCTGGCTGATCATTGAACTTTTTTTCTCTTTACTTTGAAAAAACAAAACAGGAAAAGAGAACAACACTGAATTTTGCGACTGTCACTTTGGATATTTCGGATGTTTCCCCAAGCCCCCTACGAAATAAAGTTTCATTTTGTAAAACAGGTCCCAAAGATCAGCATAGACACCACTATATAGTTAGAACAGCAATGAGCAGGAAAATGCACCAAACTGGGATGCTTAAAGTGCTAACTATCATTATTATTAACCCCTGAAGCCGCATTGTGTGTTGCGTTCAGAATTTTATATGATGGGTTCAGGGTTGCCTTTAATAATCTATCAATACTATTGTCACAGTTCAGGGCATCTTTGGCCCCTCTCTCTGTTCTCTCTAAGTGCACCCCCACAGGTGACAGGCTTTGTGTCTTCACTTCCCTCTGGGGTGGAAGCCCATGATTCTCCCACTCACAGGCTATGTCTTCACTAGGAATGCTGCAGCAGTGCTGCTGTAGCACTTCAGCATAGACAATCGCTTCAGTGTAACACTCGTTACGGTGATGGGAGGAGTTCTCCCATTGCTGTAGTTAATCCATCTCCCTCAGAGGTGGTAGGTAGGTTGAGGGAAGAATTCTTCCATTGACCTAGCGCTTTCTGTGCTGGGTCAGCTTAACTGTTGCTCAGAGAGGTGGATTTTTCACACCAGTGCACAACATAGCTGGGACCACCTAACTTTTTTATGTAGACCTGGCCTCAGACTGGTTCTTGGACTACAGCCTCCTATGGACCAACCAGGACTGCTCAGTAGGCCTGACTAGGTTCAGTACCTGCAATTCTTCCCTTTAGGAGCTGGTAAATACAGTGACCCAAACAACAGCTTCCTTAAAACAAAGTATTGTTTCATCTAAACAGGAACACAGCATAGGAAGAAAAAGATTTTTTAACACAATAAACACTTTTAACCCATATCTGTTTTACCTAATGCTTTAGGTAAGGCTGGTTTATCCCAGGTGCCTCACCTCTTGGTCTGCAGAGGACAGTCGGCATCCATGCAATCTCTGTCTCTGTCTCTCCCTTGTCTTCAGGTGTAACCCTTTTATTTACTCCTAAAGTCTTTGTCAATGCCCTGTGTCTCTTGAACCTGGTTACACTGTTTTATGTGGTCCACAGAGGTCCAGGGGGAGGAACAGGTGTATACTTCAAAGCAATTGATGCTCTGCATTAATCTTATAGATATCAGCAAATGGGTCTACATGCAAGTATTGTCTGATTTCTAGTTTACATGCTGTCTATTCCTGTTGGAATTAATCCATTGTAGTTGTATAGGAAACCACACAATAACAATCTAACAGATGGATGTATAATATAAAATAATTCAGGCATCACCCACTTCCTTCACAACTATGTGCTAGATATGTTGGTCTGAGTATTGTCAAGATGTTTACTGCATGCATATATTGGGTTAATTCAATATCCGGGTGGTCAGGAAATGGACCCAAGAAGATGGACAATAGGGATCCCCACATAGGAGCTCTGTGGCAACACCCAGGATTATTAACTGTAATATTCTATTTCCGCCTGTTGGAGGGCTTGCCAGACTGGCTTTCCTAGGACTCAGTCACACACATATACACTTCCATGAAGGAGGGGAGATCAAAAGCCAGGGGGATTTAAAAATATTGCATCCTATCGATCGGGGTAGATGGCTAAGGCAGAGAAACTGACCCCCAGGCTTCCTGGGATGCTTTGAGGAAGCTTCCCCTGCCTAGATCTTCATTTCAGGATGGTCAGATTTAAAGTAAAATAAGCATTTTGTTATTTTAAAATTCTCTTCTCCCATTATGCTGTGTTCCTGTTGTTACAATTAAACAATATTTGTTTTTAAGAAGCCTGTTTTGTGTCACTGTATTTACTACTGGTCACAGTCCCAATGGGAAGAGTTGGAGGTGCCGAACCCAGTCTGGCTAGCTGAGCAATTGTGGTTGGTACACAGGGGGTTAAGTCTGAGACCTGGTCTGCGAGTGGGAGAATGCCAGGATCCCATTCCTGAGAAAGGTGAAAGTGAGAGGCCTGTATCATAAATATAAAGGGAAGGGTAACTACCTTTCTGTTTACAGTGCTATAAAATCCCTCCTAACCAGAGGCAACATCCTGTTACCTGTAAAAGGTTAAGAAGCTCAGCTAACCTGGCTGGCACCTGATCCTAAGAGCCAATAAGGGGACAAGATACTTTCAAATCCTGGGGGGAGGCTTTTGTTTGTGCTCTTTGTTTACGTGGTTGTTCTCTCTTGGGACTGAGAGAGGCCAGACAGAAATCCATCTTCTCCAACCCATCCTAATCCAAGTCTCCAATATTGCAACCAGTATAGGTAAGCCTGGCAAGGCTGATTAGTTTATCTTTTGTTTTATGTGAATTTTCCCTGTGTTAAGAGGGAGGTTTATTCCTGTTTTCTGTAACTTTAAGGTTTTGCCCAGAGGGGGTTCCTCTGTGTTTTGAATCTGAAAACCCTGTAAAGTATTTTCCATCCTGATTTTACAGCGGAGATTCTTTTACCTTTTCTTTAATTAAAATTCTTCTTTTAAGAACCTGATTGATTTTTCATTGTTCTTAAGATCCAAAGGTTTGGGTCTATGTTCACCTGTAAAAATTGGTGAGGATTATTATCAAGCCTTCCCCAGGAAAGGGGTGTAGGGCTTGGGGGGATATGTTGGGGGAAGACGTATCCAACTAGTCTCTTTCCCTGGTCTTTATGTAAGATGGTTGGTGGTGGCAGCATAGGGTACAAGGACAAGGCAAAGTTTGTATCTTGGAGAAGTTTTTAACCTAAGCTGGTAAGAATAAGCTTAGGGGGTCTTTCATGCGGATCCCCACATCTGTACTCTAGAGTTCAGAGTGGGGAAGGAACCCTGACAGCCTGTCACCTGAGAGGGTGCACTTAGAGAGACCAGAGGGGGTCAAAGGTGCAGCTAGCACCAAACCATGACAGTTGATATGAACCCACCCTTGCTACCAGAACAAATCAAACCCCTGTCACTTCCTTCTATTTGAGACGGGCTCAGAAGCTTTCATTGTTGTTCCCTTTCCTCTGTTTTAATCTATTTATAGAATACATTTTAGATTTGTGGTTTCTATATTTAGAAATGTCATACGGTAGGCAAACTGTGGAGCAAACAGTAAAGGAGGTTTGTTCCTTTCATGTAGCTATACATGTCTGGAAATGTAATTAAGTTTCAGTGTGACCAGGTGTAGTTTTACAGATAAAGGCCCAGTTGGCAAATGAACTGAGCGGGACCAGGTGATAGAGACTTTGCTTAGTAATTCTTCAAGGTATATCTCAAAGTGAGGGACCTAGACAGACCCAACATTGTGAAAGGCCCAATAGACATTGCCAGTTTTGCCCGCCCTTAAATCCATCCCTGTACATAACTACTTTGATGCTTTTGGTAGCTCTTACTGTTCTGCGGGTCTGAATACCTTGTGAGAAGACACAGGAGTTTTCATGTATTGCACTGTGTCCCTTGCCCATTTTCATGAAGCATGTATACTTTCATCAAGACCATAAGAATATTTTGGTGCTGTGTAGGATTAACTACTACCATGGTGATTTGAGGTCCAAAGCATTTAAGTAAGGACAACCAAACAAATCCCAATACTGCCATTTCACTGGCCAGGTGCAGGGTGATCCAGGGGGTGAATAATGAGTTTATAGTTTAGTTTTGCAGTTCATCATGAAGTATTTGGCAAGCCATGGGGCACACCTGTTAGTCCTTAAAAACGTAATGAAACCTTAACCCCTTGAGGTAGTATGTTATTACCTTAACAATGGCTGTGGGTTATGTAGGTGAAACATCAGTGTATGTGTAACATGAAGAACCTGGAGCGCCATTTCCTATCATACCTAGGCCATCAAATCTGTGGGCATCACTGTGACTTGCAGTGGCACATGTAAATGGCATGCTGCATATCTAAGATATATGCAAATATCTTCACTGTGTAGCCAGAAGCATTAGCTGTTCTAAGAGGTATTGTTCCTCTTAATATTATACTTAAAGAACATCAGGCTTAGTTGTGGTCACATGTTCCCCCTAGTTCAATAAGTAAATAGAAAAAAAAATTTCTGCATTTAATGGAAATTGAATGAATTTACTTTAATGGGCAGAGGATCGAATTTAGCTGTTTGTCAAGCTTTATAAGATTACAGTTGCACAACACAAGAATGCAAAATTCCAGTAAAGTAGTGGTCACCAAGAAAAGAGGCAAATGCAGTGATCAGCGTAAAAAGTAAACATTTGTCACCAGTTATTATCTGAGATACTAGTTATATTCTATTCAAAGAACAGAGAAATAACTGTGATATTTCCCATATTGATATTGTTGATAAATGTTGACTTTTTAAATGGGTTAATCAGGAAACATCAATTATTATCATAAGACATATTCATATTTTTAAATGATGCTTATTTATTAATAGCTTTACTTCACAGTTCATGATTCTGTTTGTGGGTAAATTCTAGTGCTCATAAAAGTGAGGGGTTACCCTGGGCAAAGGTAGGATATTGCTATCTGGCTTAGCTATGGAGAAAAAGATTGTCTCTGTCTCAGCCTCTTGTTTTTGTTCTTTGAAATTCAGACAAAACCGAGGCAAGTCCAGTTATCTTTAAAGGTAGAGAATTACTCTGTGTCAATGAGTAAGACTAGATGCCAGAGCCAAACTGGAAAAAAAAATCTTGGGTTTGTTTGGCAATGTATTGCTTTTGCATGTTTTAAATTATTTTTTAAAAAGTGAGAGGGGGAGGCACAGTCTTGGCACATGATTTAATTGTTTATTTTTTATTAAAAACCAATTAAAGGCTGTCATTAACTTTCCTTGAAGTCAATGGAAGGATCTCTATGGGCTCAATGGGAAGGCTGTAATACCCTTCAAACATTAGAGATTCCAACACAAGCAATGGAGGTGGATGCTAGCCCAGCTGGTTCCCTATGACACTATTCCCCTCTGTCCCCCATGCCCCACCCCTCAACTGCAGTCAAGCAGACCTGAGGTGACCTAGCATGGACAGCACGAGGTCGATGGAAGAATTCTAACCCATGGTTTTATCATGGAAGTTATGGGCATTGCAAGCATACAACTTTACTAATCAGGAGAAGGTTAAATTTGAACAGATTATTTTAACAATATAATAATAACCCTCAAGAAGTATAGCCACTGTGCTAGTAGTTTGCAAATTGTGTAGGACTGAGCAATTTATACTGCATGTTCTGATGTAAAAAAAATTGTCACTCATAACAGACGTATAATATGTCTTCAAAGGGTTTATTGTATTCCACAATATTAATAAAAATAATTCCTTCCTACACCACTAAAAACCAATACATTTTCTGTTGAGAGCACTGCTATTTTTTCCTTTCACTGCATATACACGGTACAGGTATTATTACATTTTTTGTCTTAAAACAAACTCTACATAAACATTTAAATGAAAACATAGGGGCATATTTGGCTTTGGTCATAGCTCAAAATTAATATTCACTTTCATTATTCTGCTTCTCAGTATTGAATGCCACTCATCGTGCTCTCTGATATATATGTACTAATTTTCACCCTAGTCAGAGGAATCCACAAGAGTTTGATCCATCTGTAGCTTTTTGATGTTTTTTTCTCATTTAAAGTGGTTTTGCACTTCAAAGTTAATTTTAGCTGAAAACAATAAGCTGCAGAGTACTTTTTATATCCGGGGTATGTAACATCTAGCCTGCTATAATTACATACAGGGATCTGAGTCTCTCTCTCCCCCCCCCCCCTTTGCTCCCACCTATAGAAATCAAAATGAAAATCTAAATGCCCTATTTATTGAAAAATACAATTTGTGGTCAGCTTGTATTCATTCAACATTTTCTTTTTTATGAGTCAGTTGGCCCACAGGTGCTATATAGATTTTTTTATTTCTAACGGGTCTATGTTTGCATGCAGATGGAGTTGATATAAGCAGGGATTCTGGTATGGAAATTAAGCATGAAGTATATGTTGGGACATTGTCCCTGCCACTACCACCACTTGAAGGTCCCATGATTAGCATTTGGTGTTCAATCCAGGTAAGTTAAGTAACAATAGATATCATTTTATTGCTTTTTTCCAGAACAGAAGGCATCAGAAATAAACACCAAATATCTCTGATTCTTTCCTATCCTTTCTTCCTCCTCACATCCTTGCCTCAATTTTTGCCTGTTCATTCTTCTTGTGAAGGCCACCATACTGGTTACAATGATTAGACACAAATAAACTACCTCCTGAACTTTGCATTCCCAAAACAGATTCAAAGAAAAGGAAAGCTGTGGCATTGCTTTGATCTACAATTCACATGGGGTGTCTTCTTTATTAGTCATCTCTTTTCAGTAAGTATCATGGCTTACCTGCATGAGGAATTTTAGCAAACATTTCCCACCAGAGCTGCTGCACTTCTGGTAGCAATTGTCTACTAAAATTCTTCAGTGTAGACTTTGCTCTGATGGTCTATGGTCAAGAATACCTTCTCTGGTAGGTCATATTTCTACACTGGCTTCAGTAGCACTCTAGTACAGTCTGCACTTCTGGGCACTCATTGTTTCAGCTAAAATAAACATAAAAAATAGTTTTCCTCAAAATTTTTCATGGAAAAGTTTGACTTTTCAATGAAAAACCAAAATATTTCAATTCTGAAATGTGCCACAGTACCTCATTGGAGTTGTAGTTCAAACAAAGTAGTTGGTATCACCAACGTGCTTATCAAAGGGTTTATACAGGCAAATGCAGAAAAAATCCCATTACCTAAGCCCTTTCTAATCATCAGTCAATCTTCTTTTTCTCCAACCTTCTATTATTACATCACTTGCCAGCACAAGCAGTTTCTATAAGCTCTTTGGTGCAGGGACTGTCTTTTTGTTCTGTTTGTACAGTTTCTGGCACAATGGGGTTCTGGTCCATGACTCAAGCTCCTAGGCATTATTGCAGTACAAATTAATACACTAGTAAGAATTCATTAATAAAGCCCCCTGAGTTTGCTGAAACATTCTCCTTTAGGGTTGAAATGTTCTATGATTTCTTTCTTCATAAAGGTGATATATTTTTAATGTTTGGATAGAATTCCTTCAGCAATTGTTGAGTTATGGGAAAGTGGAAAAAATACTTTACCCACAGTAAAATAATTCTAACCATGCTTATTTTGTACAGGGTTAAAACAAAAATGGCTGAAGCGTGTACCTTGGAAATGTCCTCAAGGATGCATATGCTTCCCTAAGTTTTGTGTCAGGAAGGCAAAAAGTATAAATAATTGAAAAATCACTTCTGAGAATGCTCGATGGACGTGACCTAAAATTTTAGCAGAGCTCAATGAAAGCTCCTCCTTTCCCTTGTGACATTATTGTACATTTTCTCTTCCCAGACTGACTGGCCAAGAGGCTACTGCTGTCAGACACTTGGGGGGATAATTTGAATGAGGGAGACTGTAAATTTCTCACTGAAGCACACATAGCAAAATCCCTTAAAACTGCCTTAATATCAGGGATAGGAAAAAGTCACTGACGCACACACAAAAATCGGAGATTGATGATTTTAATTTCTTTCCCCATTTTTGGCTGCACTCTGAAATACTCTGCAAATTCTGATCTTTTATTATGAAAAAATTAAGCTTCTATTTTTTTTCCCATTGCAAATTAACAGCTGTCATCCTGTAAATCAATGTTCTTCTCCTCATTAGCTCAGCCTAGGGGAAAACTAACTCCAGCTAAAGAAATAGCAGCAAACAAGGGAACTCACCTCTCCTTTGCCCCTTTCCCCTCAATGAGGTGTGAACATCAACACCTAATTAGTACCATTTAAATGCTAACATTATTGAAGTATAAGTGTAGCCATGTCTGTCCCAGGATATATGAGAGACAAGGTGGATGAGGTAATATCTTTTATTGGACCAGCTTCTACTGGTGAGAGAGACAAGCTTTCAAGTTAATAGTCTACTGTTACACTCTACCTTGAATAGTCCTTTATATGTGCTAACTAGTTGTGCTAAACAATTTGTTCCACCTTGCATTTTGCTGTGGTGCTGGGAGTTCCTTTCCCAGATATGAAGAAGAGCTCTGTGTAAGCTCAAAAGCTTGTCTCTCTCACCAACAGAAGTTGGTCCAATCAAAGATAATATCCACTCACCTTGTCTCTCTAACATTATTGAACACAGGCAAGTTCTCTCACTCTCTTTTTCTCTACTCTTGTCTACATTAAAGAAATTCAAACTGGCGTCACTAGATAAACGTAGTTGTATACTGGTGCAAATGCCTAATGCAGGGATTCTTGCCCAGTTCAAAGCAGGGTTTACACTGGTGCAACTTAATCTAGTAACAGAACAATTGGGGCTGAGGTAATTTGTGCTTCCCCAATCCTAATGTTGCAGCCATGCATAAGAGGGCATTGCATTGCAGCATCTGGAGATCACTGGAATGCAGCAGCACACTGGTCATGGCCCCTTCCCTCTGACATCCTCTATACCAGGAACTCTGAGGGGGGATAGTGCAGAGGCAGGATATCTTATTTAACTCACCATCTCAGGCCAATTTTAAGTGCAGTGCAAAGCAAACTCAGTGGGCCTAAAATTAAAGTCCTTACTCTATAAAACTCCATTTGAGAGTTTTACTTCAATGAGAGGTTTGCCTGAGCAAGCATTTCAGCATAGGGTCCACAATATTCATTATTTAAATCTATCCATTTAGTCATAAGTCATGCTTTTGGGCCCAAGGATTCTTGATCTGAAACTCGGTGTTGCAAACTCTTGTGATTTTATTGTGACTCTCATAATATTTTGTATTTTTCTTAAAGATCCTGGTCCAGGATCACATAATTAGATGAGGACTTTTGTCTTTGCTTTTAAAAGTATGACGTTGCACTCCATAATGTTTTAGGGAAATATGCTTATGAGTGTGAATATGATATAACTGGAATATGCTTTATGCAGAAGGTCTCCTGTAAGGTATCATTACAAAGCTTATGATCTACTGAGTGTGTTCATCCCATTTGTTTGTATGCATTATTTCTATGTCTGGAGTTAGGAGAATAAGATATAAACTTGTATTACTGATGTAAACATATTAAGTGGAAGCCATTAAGGGTGCTTCAGAATCAGTTACCTGTAAATAGCTCTGTTAACTTGCAAACCTTCCTGGGTACCTGCAGGCCAGCTATAAAATGGGATGGAACAGAACAAAGAGGCTGCCAATCATGAGAACACCCGTGCTTTTCACCTAAGGTATCTGCTGGAACTAACAAGGACTGTACTGGGGGAATGATATGGGCCCAGACTAAGAAGGAGTCTAATCTGTGAAAGAAGCTAATTGGAACATCTCAGAGGGTGAGATTTTACTTGTAAACAGAAAAGGAGTACTTGTGGCACCTTAGAGACTAACAAATTTATTAGAGCATAAGCTTTCGTGAGCTACAGCTCACTTCATCGGATGCCTAATGAAGTTGACAGATTTCCACTCTATACGGCTAAATTCAGTGCCTTGCATAATCACAGGTTTCAGAGTAGCAGCCGTGTTAGTCTGTATTCGCAAAAAGAAAAGGAGTACTTGTGGCACCTTAGAGACTAACAAATTTATTAGAGCATAAGCTTTCGTGAGCTACAGCTCACTTCATCGGCATCCGATCTGATCTGATACTTGTAAACAGTTTCTTAATGTATTAGGCTTAGACTTGCGTGTTTTTGCTTTATTTTGCTCGGTGACTTACTTTGTTCTGTCTGTTATTACTTGAAACCACTTAAATCCTACTTTTTATACTTAATAAAATCACTTTTGTTTATTAATGAATCCAGAGTAGGTGATTAATACCTGGGGGAGCAAACAGCTGTGTATCTCTGTCTATCAGTGTTATAGAGGGTGGACAACTTAAGAGTTTACTCTGTATAAGCTTTATACAGAGTAAAAGGATGTATTTGGGGTTTGGATCCCATTGGGAGCTGGGTGTCTGGCTGCTGGAGGCAAGTAAACTGTTGAGCAGTTTTTGGTTAAAGTCTGCGTTGGACCATGGACCAGCCCTGGGTCTGCGTTGCAGCAAGCTAACATATCTGGGTCAACAAAGCAGGGTTCTGGAGTCGCAAGCTGGCAGAGAAAATGGGATCAGAGGTAATTTCAGCACATCAGGTCACAGTCCCAAGGGGGTCTCTGTGACTGAACCTGCCACAAAAAGAAAGTAAATTTCTAGCACTCTTGATTGCAGAGAAAAGTTTGAAAATATAAACCCTAAAGGCTCTAGACCCAGAAGGCAAAGAAAAAGAATTCAGATTTTTTTTCCTTTTTAAAGGTCATTGTTTCTGTGCCAATCTCATGATTTTTTGGGTCCTGACTCATATTTGAATGCTGAGGGTTGACATTAGGGTGACCAGACGTCCCGATTTTATAGAGACAGTCCTGATATTTGGGGTTTTGTCTTATGTAGACACCTATTATACCCCACCCCCATCCCGATTTTTCATACTTGCTGTCTGGTCACCCTAGTGATCCAATGAGAGCATAGTGCTATGTAATGCAGCAGTTCTTAAATTATTACTAAGTTTGCTTTTCTACGTTAGTACTAGATTCTGATCTCACTTACCCCACTGTCAAGCTGGAGGAACTCAGGCTGACAACAGAGATGTCAGATTATAACAGAGATGGTAATTTGGTGCATGTCTTCTTGACTCACTACTGTCTAATATCATGACAATATCCATGGCACTGTACCTACAGAAAGCACATTTTTATTACATAGGATGAAACTGTTATAGTAATGCCCAAGTTTAAAATTGTTTTTTTAAGTAGGGTTGCCTGGCATTTGATTTTCGACCAGAACAGCCTGCCCCACAGCCCTCCTGCACCCCAAACCGCTCATCCCCTGCCCCACCCCAGAGTCCAGACCCCCAGCCGCAGCCCACACTTCCTCCCACACTCTGAACCCCTCGGTTCTAGCCCAGAGCCCCCTCCTGTACCCCAAACTCCTCATCCCCGGCCCAACCTCAGAGACCTTCACCGCCAGCCAGAGTCCTCATCACCCTCCCCACACACACATACACACACTCCAACCTCCTGCCCCAGCCTGGGGCCCTCTCCCAAACCCTGAACCCCTCATTTCTGGCCCCACCCAGAGCCCGCACCCCCAGCCTATACCCCCCCGAACCCCAAACCCCTCATCCCCACCCCCACCCCAGAGCCTGTACCCCCAGCCAGAGCCCTCACCCTCCTCCCGCACCCCAACCCCCTGACCCAGCCTGGTGAAAGTGAGTGAGGGTTGGGGAGAGTGAGCAATGGAGCAGAGGGATAGAATGAGTGGGGACAGGGCCTCGGAGGAGGGACAGGGCAGGAGCAGGGTAGGGGTGTTTGGTTTTGTGCAGTTAGAAAGTTGGCAACCCTATTTTTAACAGTATTTTGTTAAATTTGCCCATTTGGGGATCCAACAGGTAAAATGTTCTACAAATTTGTATCAGTTTAAGAAACATATGTTAAATAAAGAACTCCCTGATAGACCCTTCTTATTGCCCTCCTCTCACTTTTATTCTACTGGGACCTGATTCTTATGGCTTCCACATTTTGACATTTATTTTTCGAAAGTGGGGCGTAGGTGTAAGTATATTTTTGCCAATTTATGTGATGCCATAAAACAGCATTTTTCATTTTTCAACACTTATTAGCTCAGCTCCCCAGCTGTGCAGCACCACACCCTGGTGTGAAACTTAGAGGCATAATTCTGACAAGTTTATATTGGCCTAAATTTATAGCATTTCATCTGGGAAAATGAGTATCTTGTTCACATTTCCAGTGCAATTTTGTGATTATTTGATAAGATTGACTCATAACCTTTATAACACTGAAAAATACAGGGCATTATAAGAAAATTGATGCAGAGTGCAGTAGGCAAAAGGAAACAGTTATTAGAAAAGAATATGAACTATCCACTTAAATATTGTGTGTTTCTTGTAACACACAGAATAGCACATTGCTTCATCAGAGAAAGTGTTTGTAAATATTTCTGGTTGTGAAACATTGCACTGTGTTGGCTGATTGCAGTCTAAACATTCAAGATAAGGAAACTACACTGTGGCTTATCTTTTTCATGTAAAACGTAATATACAAAAGGGGTTTCCAATGCATTTTTATAAAAATAATATATGCATTTAATGTTGAGAGTTAGCACAATGTATAAACTCATTAAGCCATCTTTTATTATTTTTCTCAATAGCTTATACTGTATCCCAAAACTGCAGGTTTGATATCTTATAATAAGATAAGGTCTGGATGTACTGTGCAAGGTACAAGCAGTAATAAATGCCAAATGTAATAAAGCTTAATAAGATGGCTGTTCTCTATTGATTTGATTTACTTGGACTTTATGTTTTTACTTTTAACCTTCTGTTGTTGGACTTCAAGTCATGGCCATAACATTAGCATTTGACCTATTAGTATCTTGAGAAATCTGAGGGTTGGATGTCTCAGAGGACTGATTCAAACCCACTTCAGATTGCTAGTTACTCATTGCTTTCTGATGGGAATGTGAAATGAACTAGTGTCCTCAGCTCTGTTACTACTGGACATTTATCCACATCATACAAATTACTACCACAGTTAGCAATAACAAAAACTCTTCTTGTCACCCTCAGCAGAGAAGCTAAAGAAAACTGAGGAACATTAGCAGGTCAATGTAGGGAAGCTAGATTGGCCACTGTTAATGTTGTAACTTTTCTGATCCTAGATGTGCCACCATTATTCCTGTACTCATGTAAGCACTCAGCCATGCGAGTAAGGGATGCACATCATTCTGTGTCAGTCTGACACTTTTCACTAGAACCTAGTTCACTCAAAGATATTCTAAAAATAAAACATTTGAGCAATAATGAACCAGGATAACTCAACAAGCACTACTGTACATACAGGGCCAGGTTTTCAGACAATGTGCAAAATCTCAGTTAAATCAGTGCAAATTCACACTGAATCCACTGAAGTCTAGGTTTGCTCTGATGCAACTGAAAGCATAATTAGGCCCTTGGGTGTCTAAGAAATATTTACGAAGGGTTTATGCGTATGTCACGTGTTGTGTGAAGAAATACTGCACAAAATATGTGAGTATTTTTTAGTGCCCCAATGTCTGGAAATGTGGCCTTTATTAGATATGTACAGATATTATAATAAAAATGGATATGTGAAGATGAATATCCTTGTGAAGAATTGATTGGTCCATGCACTCAAATATTTGTGTTATGAAGATCTTGGCTTGGATTTTTATTACACTACAGTTAGCCTATGTTTTCAAAATGACTTGCATAGCATCTCAGATTCAAAGGGCATCGCTTAGCTCAGTAAACTCCTCTGCAAACTGTGCCTGGTGCTAATGAAACCAAATAGTACATGAGACAAATACTCTTTCACTGTCCCCAGTGTGCATCTGACTTTGGGAAGTTCTGAAAGTCTGAATATGCTAATTACTCTTTCCTTTGCTCTGGTAGATGCTGTTTAACTCTAGAAATTGGCTCAGGGATCTGCATGTTTTTGTGATGTGCTAGTTGCCATCTGCTTTGGAGATATTCCCATGCACTTTTGTTGATGCAACAGTTATAGTGTTTTCAAATGTTGATACTATGAAAATGTAATGTGATTGGACTTGGACAGGTGCCTTAAACAGACCACCCATCATATTTATTTTGCTGCCAATCAGGTCAGACAAACTCATGGGTAGAATGTTGAAGTACTTTGAATATTCCAGATAGTGAATAATTTACATTTCATTTCAAAAGATCTTCTTAACCTTCCTACAAAATTCCTGCTTAGCTAACTAGAAGTCAACATTATGGTCCTGTTTTTCAGAGTTTCTTATAGTTGACTAAGATTTTATTTTTACTCACAGTGATGATTTTTTTTTAATTGGCTTACCTGGGAAGGTTTATTTTGTTAGTAGGGGCCAGGAAAGATGAAGTTTGTTGAAGTTTAAAAAAGCACAGGACATGAGCAAAAGGCAGCACAAGCAGCTATACTGGGTTCCATTTATAAAATGTCTGGATGTATCATACAAGGTACATGAACAATATTGTATATACATTGCAAAGAAGGTCTAGTGAGGACTTCTTTGCTCCTGAAACCCTTGCATAAGCTTCTGTTGCAAATCCATGTTTAGAAATGGCTAATTTTATGTTTAATGGGCATGTTTTATCCTTGTCAACCAAGGAGAGATATAGAAATCAGGATTCAAACTACTAATGGGGCAAATTACTATATTATTAACATGTCCAATTTTTCTTGTTTTACATTAATACTAAAGATAGTCAAAAACTGAGACCTCAAATATAAATCCTTTCAAGTGTCAGGGAACCAATAGTAGTAGATTCAAATATATGGATATAAACCCATTCCCTGTAGTTAAAGTAGATCAAAATACAAATCACCTAATCAACATAGGTGGTCAACATGATGGGTCTTGAAGACACATGGCATTGCAAGCTGAGGGATTCTATTTCAAAATAAGGAGGATTATTATGGTAATAGATACCAGAGTTATCAAAATTCAGTAGAGCAAATGGGATCTGGGGAGGTGCGAAAAGTGGACAAGTAGAGCAACTGGGTCTGATTCTTTGCTCACACTAGGTGCAAATCAAGAGTAATTCCATTTAAAACAATGAAGTTACATGGATAAAAAACTGATGTAAATGAGAAGAGAATCCACCTGCACTCAAAGACAAATTTGTATGAGGCCTTATAGGTGGGGACATGTAGCTTAATTTTGGTGTAGTTTAAGGAAATAAGATTCTGTTTTCATGCAAATATTCCTAGTAATATTAAAAAAATAGCATACGTACTACAAACGTAGAATTGTCTCCAATGTTTTTCATGAGGCATCAATTAATTTTTAATCATTTATAATCATAAACCGCAAGGAAATTTGGATTTCAAAGTGATTGGAGAGTGGCAAGGAGAGAGGAGAGAAACAGAAGGTGTGGCTGGTCATTTCTGAAAGAGAGATACTGTTAACAATAATTAAGAGGATGGCCTAATGGCAGAGTGATTAGCCAGAGTCCAAACCGATGGGCTCACATTCTTGCTGAAATGTTCAAATTACCTGAGCACACTGTATTTTTCCAGATGATGACAGAGGAACATAATCATCCCTGCCTTTAAAAATGCTGATGGAATTGCTGAAAAAATTATCCCCCAATTATCTTGATAAATCTAGTCATACAAGCTACACATAATCTGTTTTTGCTAGCACAGAGGAAGAGATGAAAATGTGTGGGGGTTTGTTTTGTTTTAAGAGAAGAAAGAGGGGTTCTTTCAGGGTGGAGTTTTTTCACATCAGCTTATTTATTAAGTAGAGATGAGCTGAAACTAGAGGTGGCTAATATGCAAGTTCTGTTTAATTTGAACCAGATGTTCAAGGTGGTTCTGATAATAGATTTCTGTTGATCTCTAAAATATTTGGTCTTGAAAAACCAGGGTTGGTTCAGTTCCAGTTTTCCTTTTATCAGGTGTTCCCCAATGTTCAACTGTTTTATATTAAAAGGCTCCAGTTTGGTCTGTGAAATCAGAATTTAGGAAACCACATCATTTATATATGCAGATGCCAATTTCAGTATCTAGGTATGAGGACTGGGCTCCTCAGATTAAGCATAGCTTGGCATCAGAATTGGATGATATGCTTTTGAGATACAGGGAAAAATATATAAGGGTTCTTTTTCAAAAGAGACCTAAGGTCCAAGCATAATGTTGTGCATGCATTTGCATATTACATGTTTGTGAATAGTTGCCATGATTGGTGTAGGCTAATTTGTTATAAACGGTTAGTCAGAATCTTAACTAGTCAATTGTGTACTACTGTGTGGTTAATATCCATTTCCTTCTCTTTGTTTAAAAAAGAACCTTAGAATCTTTGAGACCAAGTGCAGTAAAAATATGGGTTAATATGTTGGTCAGAGGTGTGTTGGAAATATTCCTTGAGTCTGAGACGTCGAAAATAGGATTCTAGGTCACCACAGAACTGTATCATGTTCGTGGGGGTGGAGGGGCAAAAGGAGAGGCCCCGAGATAGGACAGATTCTTCCGCTGGGCTAAGAGTATAGTTGGATAGATTAACAATATTGCTGGGTGGGTTACGGGAACCATTGTTGTGGCCCCTTGTGGCATATAGTAGTTTAGATAGCTTAGTGTCCTTTTTCTTTTGTAGAGAATCAAAGTGTGTTTTGTAAATGGCTTGTCTAGTTTTTGTAAAGTCCAGCCACGAGGAAGTTTGTGTGGAAGGTTGGTTCTTTATGAGAGTATCCAGTTTTGAGAGCTCATTCTTAATCTTTCCCTGTTTGCTGTAGAGGATGTTGATCAGGTGGTTCCGCAGTTTCCTTGAGAGTGTGTGGCACAAGCTGTCAGCATAGTCTGTGTGGTATGTAGATTGTAATGGATTTTTTACCTTCAGTCCTTTCCAACACACCTCTGACCAACATATTAACCCACAGAGACCTTCCTGCCAACACTACAAAAAGAAGGATTCTAGGTGGACTCCTCCTGAAGGTCGAAACAGCAGCCTGGATTTCTACATAGACTGCTTCCGCCGACGTGCACGAGCTGAAATTGTGGAAAAGCAGCATCGCTTACCCCATAACCTCAGCCATGCAGAACACAGTGCCATCCACAGCCTCAGAAACAACTCTGACATCATAATCAAAAAGGCTGACAAAGGAGGTGCTGTCGTCATCATGAATAGGTCAGAGTATGAACAAGAGGCTACTAGGCAGCTCTCCAACACCACTTTCTACAAGCCATTACCCTCTGATCCCACTGAGAGTTACCAAAAGAAACTACAGCATTTGCTTAAGAAACTCCCTGAAAAAGCACAAGAACAAATCTGCACAGACACACCCCTGGAGCCAGGACCTGGGGTATTCTATCTGCTACCCAAGATCCATAAACCTGGAAATCCTGGACGCCCCATCATCTCAGGCATTGGCACCCTGACAGCAGGATTGTCTGGCTATGTAGACTCCCTCCTCAGGCCCTTCGTTACCAGCACTCCCAGCTATCTTCGAGACACCACCGATTTCCTGAGGAAACTACAGTCCATTGGTGATCTTCCTAAAAACACCATCCTAGCCACTATGGATGTAGAAGCCCTCTACACCAACATTCCACACAAAGATGGACTACAAGCCGTCAGGAACAGTATCCCCGATACTGTCACGGCTAACCTGGTGGCAGAACTTTGTGACTTTGTCCTGACCCATAACTATTTCACATTTGGTGACAATGTATACCTTCAAATCAGCGGCACTGCGATGGGTACCCGCATGGTCCCACAGTATGCCAACATTTTTATGGCTGACTTAGAACAACGCTTCCTCAGCTCTCGTTCCCTAATGCCCCTACTCTACTTGCGCTACATTGATGACATCTTCATCATCTGGACCCATGGAAAAGAAGCTCTTGAGGAATTCCACCATGATTTCAACAATTTCCATCCCACCATCAACCTCAGCCTGGACCAGTCCACACAAGAGATCCACTTCCTGGACACTACGGTGCTAATAAGCGATGGTCACATAAACACCACCCTATATCGGAAACCTACTGACCGCTATTCCTACCTACATGCCTCTAGCTTTCATCCAGATCATACCACTCGATCCATTGTCTACAGCCAAGCGCTACGATATAACCGCATTTGCTCCAACCCCTCAGACAGAGACAAACACCTACAAGATCTCTATCATGCATTCTTACAACTACAGTACCCACCTGCTGAAGTGAAGAAACAGATTGACAGAGCCAGAAGAGTACCCAGAAGTCACCTACTACAGGACAGGCCCAACAAAGAAAACAACAGAACGCCACTAGCCATCACCTTCAGCCCCCAACTAAAACCTCTCCAACGCATCATCAAGGATCTACAACCTATCCTGAAGGACGAGCCATCGCTCTCTCAGATCTTGGGAGACAGACCAGTCCTTGCTTACAGACAGCCCCCCAATCTGAAGCAAATACTCACCAGCAACCACACACCACACAACAGAACCACTAACCCAGGAACCTATCCTTGCAACAAAGCCCGTTGCCAACTCTGTCCACATATCTATTCAGGGGATACCATCATAGGGCCTAATCACATCAGCCACACTATCAGAGGCTCGTTCACCTGCGCATCTACCAATGTGATATATGCCATCATGTGCCAGCAATGCCCCTCTGCCATGTACATTGGCCAAACTGGACAGTCTCTACGTAAAAGAATGAATGGACACAAATCAGACGTCAAGAATTATAACATTCAAAAACCAGTTGGAGAACACTTCAATCTCTCTGGTCACTCGATCACAGACCTAAGAGTGGCTATACTTCAACAAAAAAGCTTCAAAAACAGACTCCAACGAGAGACTGCTGAATTGGAATTAATTTGCAAACTGGATACAATTAACTTAGGCTTGAATAGAGACTGGGAATGGATGAGTCATTACACAAAGTAAAACTATTTCCCCATGGTATTTCTCCCTCCCACCCCACCCCCCACTGTTCCTCTGATATTCTTGTTAACTGCTGGAATTAGCCTACCTGCTTGTCACCATGAAAGGTTTTCCTCCTTCCCCCCCCTGCTGTTGGTGATGGCTTATCTTAAGTGATCACTCTCCTTACAGTGTGTATGATAAACCCATTGTTTCATGTTCTCTGTGTGTGTGTATATAAATCTCTCCTCTGTTTTTTCCACCAAATGCGTCCGATGAAGTGAGCTGTAGCTCACGAAAGCTTATGCTCTAATAAATTTGTTAGTCTCTAAGGTGCCACAAGTACTCCTTTTCTTTTTGCGAATACAGACTAACACGGCTGCTACTCTGAAACCTGTGAGTTGTTAGATACTCCCTCTTGTCTTGTCCCTAAATTGAACAATAATTTCTTACAGTACAGGAAGCCAAATAAAGAATGGCTAGTGGGGGAGGGATTTTGCTATCCGTGGCAATATGGAGGATGTGCTATTCTTTTGTGTAAATCACAGTTATTAGAAAGGAAAAAAGGAAAATATGTGGTTTCATAGCAGGGAAAAAGTAGAATAAGTTTAAGATAACTTTGCATGGAGACATATGACATTGCCTTTCTTTTGTTCCAGGGCATGGGATAAGAGTTTAGCTCCATTAACTGCCCCAAACTTCAGCATTGAAAAGGAACTCACATTTTTATGAACAGAATGGATTGCGGCATTTCCCTAATACATATTTAAAAATAAATGTAGGGTTTCAATTAATTCTGGTCAGCGCATTTACATTGTATCCTCCCCAGATGTACCTGAGGCAAGGTCCACACTAGGAAATTAGGTCGCTATAACTATGTCACTCAGGGGTGTAAAAAATCCACACCCCTGAGTGATGCAGTTAAAAACTGACCTAATCCCCAGTATGGATAGTGCTATGTCAACAGGAGGACTTCTCCCATCAACACAGCTGCCGCCTCTCGGGGAGGTGGAGTACATACGGTGATGGTAGAAGCCTGCCCATCAGTGTTGGTCATGTCTACAGAGGCGCAGCTGTGCCACTGCAGCCTTTTAAGTGTAGACTGGCCCTGAGCGATAAGTAGTTGGAGTCTTAAAGACACCCCATTAACAGGAAGTTCCTTTGTCTCAGAGTCTAAGACTTAGAAATGCAGAGTAGATTTTTATTTAATAAAAATGACACATTTCATCCATTTGTATAGAGCAAGGGTTCTCAAACTGGGGTCAGGACCCCTCAAGGGGGTCGTGAGGTTATTACATAGGGAGTCGCAAGCTGTCAGCCTCTATCCCAGCCCGCTTTACCTCCAGCATTTATAATGGTGTTAAATATATAAACAAGTGTTTTTAATTTATAAGGGGGGTCACACTCAGAGGCTTGCTAATGTGAAAGGGGTCACCAGTACAATAGGTTGAGAACCACTGGTATAGAGCTTTGGGGGTGAAATTGATCCCTGTGCAGGGGTCTAGGTCAAGGCCTATGTACTGCTAAATCCCACTTAAACCCTATTTTTAAGTCTTAAGGGGGACTTAAGTGATTCATGGACCTTGTGCACAGTGATGAAATTCACTTTCAATTCCGAACTGCAGTTTAAGAAGGCCTCCAAGAAGGACAGTCCAGGCAGCATGCCCTATAAGATCAGAAGGGAGGCTTTTCGGTATAATGGAGAATTCTAGCATTAGACACTTTGTGGTAATGGTGTAAAAGTTCTATAGGCCTGGCCCTGTGAGTGCTAAGTGCCTTGTTCTCCTATCAATTCACAGGACTGGCACTTATAAACCATATGAAACCATCCAAAATTGTCATACTTCATTAAGAGAGAAGCAAGAAAGCAGAGTGAAAGTTCCTCCTATTTTAGGGCCAAATTCTTCAACTCTTATTTATAGCAAGCAGCAGTTGTTATTCATGTCAGTATGTGCTACTTTGTTTTGTGTAAGAGTTGCAGATTCCCGTCTTAATTCAGAAGCACTTTTAGGAAGCACAAAGGAACATCCATAACTTCTGTAAGTGGGTTTTTGTTTGTTTGTTTGTTTGTTTTTGGTCACAGCATAGGAAGAAACATTTATCAAGCCTTTTAATTTTAAAGCAGAACCAGTCAGCACAATGCACAATGTTGTACCCTGATATTTTAGCTGGACAGAAAACTTGCATTTTGCTCATGCCACCCATGTGTCAGAACTTTCGACAATAGTGAAGAAGGAGCTGTTTTACCAAGCTGTTTCTGATATAGAAAAGCAATAAGATGATTGCAAATTATTTCTCCCTTTAAAAATTCTTAAGTGATGATTTTTCTCAGTACAATAATAGAGTTGTTATATTTATTTCCTAAGGGCATCCAGGTGTTTTCACTGGAATAATGCAATTTTGCTACGTTTCTTTCCTCCCATGCCAGATGCACTGAACTAGTCATTTTCTGTGCTAACATGATTCGAAACCCGAGAGGGGTTGGTAATGGGATACAGCTTGTAGGTGACTGCCTTCAAAGCCACCAATGGTAGTAGTGATTAATACTCTTCACCGTCTTGTGGCTGTTCAACTACAAGAAATTAGTTGGTGGTTTCAGTCCAATTTCAACGGACAAACGATCATGTTGCAAAAAACCCACAGTCCCAATGGTCAATAATTAGTACCCTCAGCAAAGAGGCAAGGAACTGGCTAGAGATCAGAGACGGGTCCTTATCGTGCCTAGAGGCAGGCTTTCAAGAACAACACTGAGGCTTGTTGTCAGGGTAGCAAAGAAGAAGCTTGCTTTGATATCTGTTGTATGTCTCAACGGAGTGGGACTAGAGTGTCCAGTGCTGTCAATTCAGCAACATTCATGTGCATTAAATTTACTGGAAACAAAAATGCTGAAGTATGAACATCATGCCTTAGGGCAAATCTGATTGAGAAGGAGGAGGCTAATGGTGCTGTTGTGAGGAAACAGAATGACAAATGTCATGTTAAGTAAGAGTAGTAATCATATTTCACTGCCATTTACTTTTTCAGCATGGCTTTTAGTTAATTGTCTAACACTGTTTTAAAGGACTGGTGTAGACACACAGTAGAATCAAAGGATTACTCCATCCAGAAAAGGCCTTTTGGCTCCGCATGCCTTCTCCAGCTTACGTTTTTGGAATTAAAAATATAGAGCTAGATCCTCAGCTGGTTTAAACTGGTATAATGCCACCAAAGTCAATGAAGTTGCACTGATTTACACCAGCTGAGGAGCTGGCCCAGAAGCAGAGCTGAGCAACTAAATTCAGGGACAGACCTGAACTGTTCCAAAACTTGGGGTTTAGATTTGGGTTCAGGCCAACTTTAAATAGAGTTAAATGGTTCTATAGCAACAAGAAGGTTCTGCTAATTAAAAGCTAAAGTTAATAATAATGGACCTGCTCCTGGAAGGTGATAAGCACCCTTCGCTTCCATTGGTCTGGTCCAATATTTCCAATAATAAGGCCTTTATTGTAATAGTTAAAAAAGGAAATTGGGCTAATTCTTATGGACCTTGTAAACAAACCCTTACTGGTAATTCCATTGTGAGAATCTAGTACTCATTTGGCTCTATTCAAACAAATAAATACTAAGTAATACAACAAATAATAATAATTAATTTCATTGTCTGTTTATAGTAATCTTTGTGGTCCATGTGCAGCCTGCATGTTGATCAAGTAGCCTCCTTTTGCCCCCATTACATTTATCTCATTTCCATCTTCTAGTTTTTTTATGTTTCTTGACCTTCTCCGTAAAACTGCTTAAACCATTCATGCAAATGTACTTTTACAGCCTAATTTGGCAATTTATCCTATGTATTGATTGCTCTTAGAGAAAAAAGTTGTTACTGGATTCTCTGTTTATTCATACGTTTATAATTGTTGGCCTGTGTTTCATGGTTGTTGAGCCTCACAGCTTAAGATGGTTTATCTTGTGCTTTATTATCAGCTTCTTTGTTATTTTGAAGCTGTCTATTCGGTCATCAGTTGTGCATATACTTTGTGCTCTCCCTTTGTGTTTTCTCTATACTACTGCATCCTTTTGTATGTAGCTTGTCTTCTTGGTGTTTGAGCTCTTTAGGACTGGATCTTATAATATATTCATAAAGAGTCTAGTGTATTGTGCACACTATCGCAAACTAAATAAAATGTTATTCATATTATAATTAACAAATCCATTTCTTGGTCAGTAGACGACAAGACTCTTTAACTTAGCGATCTAACATATTCTATATTTCTTCTGTAATTCTCTTTTCCGTTTATTGGTATAATGCATACGGTAAGCAAAACCGCTAGGAAGCTGATGTCACTACCAGTGGGCTACCTTGGGATTCCACTACTGTAATGGGAATCCCCAAGTGGTATAGAGCTGTCATAATGGCTTAATATCACCCCCACTCTCAGCCCGCATCGTAGGGCCACATGAGGCATGTGGCCAGAGAACAGCTGCACCTCAGTGATTTTTGGCTGCCAGTCCCTTCAGGATCATTGAAACCAATTACTAGTTACATCAACTTTGAGGCTGCTCTAAGTTGCACCAGACTTGAGAGACTGGAGTTGAGAAAGATTGGAAAGGTGGCATATAGCCACTTCTATTTCTCCTCTGCCATTTGGACAGCTGAGGATCTGTCCCACTGAGAGTTTTATGATATACTTCAATGCATGTAGGATCGGGCTATAAATCAGGTATTATAATATAATACTTGTTTTTTCCTTTCATCTCTTTACTATTATTAGTACCATTTCCTTTGTCCCTGCTTCTCGTTGTTTTGCGTTTTTAGGAGATCGCTATTATTTTTTCCTTGTTCTGTAATGTGAATATAGCTAAAGAGTCCATTGTTGTCAGTTGAAGTATTTATGCAATTTAGCATTCAGTAATTCCATTTGCTCTTTTAATTTGATCCTTTAATTTACTTCTGCTTATTTTTACACAAAGTACTTCCAAATCCTCCACACCAGATTTGTTTATATATTTTTAAAAAGCTTTCAGCTTACTGCTTGTAAAACTCTTTGCATCTCATTCCTTACTTAACCACAATGGCCTATGTTGCACTTTTCCCTCTCTAGATTTAACTGGGAAGAATTTCAGCTGCACTCTCTCCAACAGTTGCTTAAACATTTCCCACTTTTTTTCTAGTAGCTTTCCCACAGCTAGTAGAAATCTAATCAGAAGTACGTTCCACTTTCTTTCAAAGTCAGCTACTTTGCTTCTGTTATTCCTTCCAGCACTATTCTGTACTCACTCTTGAAATAATTCAGCCATTTTAATTTAATTCAGCCATTTATTTTCAAGGCAGGATTTTTTAAAAAAAATATTTAGCTTTCCCCCCCTCTTTCTTCTTCTTGGTTTGAGATTCTCTTTATATGCTTCAATGGAAAAACACCCCTTTCTCTCCTTTTTCTTTTAACTAGGGCTCTGAGATTTTCCCAATGTAACAAAATCACCAGTGGGATGGCAGACATCTGAAATTAGAGGTATGTTCTGTCTGAGGGGAATTCCCAGACTCCGTGGGCATTTTTGGTCTGAGCTCTGGACATGGACAAAACCCTCCACTTATTTTTAAGGTGGAGGTGGGAGGAGCCATTTTTAGGCCTTGAAAAGAGTGTGTAGCAGAAAAAAAATACATACCACTTACTGAATATTTTCATTTTTAACCTGGTTGCTTCAGGCCCTGTGCTCTTATTTCTAAATAGAAATCACAGAGCACTTTATCTTTTCCACTGGGTATAGAAAGCTAAGCAGTGGATATGCTATTTTGAAAACTGGCTCCCTAAATTATGGAAGTTTAGATAAGTCTCCTAAAGTAGTCAGAACTCTTGAAATTTTATACCTTCAAAGAACTCAAGAAGCATTAGCTAATCACATATGAAAGGTAAATACACTGGGACTAAAACTTCATTGCAAGTTTTCTGTTGATTTCATTGGCATAAAACTGGGAACACAGTGACAAATCAGGCCCTAAGAAAAGGAGTACTTGTGGCACCTTAGAGACTAACAAATTTATTAGAGCATAAGCTTTCGTGAGCTACAGCTCACTTCATCGGATGCATCAGGCCCTGTAAGTAAGTATTATTTATTTATGCATAGATTCCAAGGGCAGAAGGGACCATTGTGATCATCTAGTCTGACTTCCTGTATAACACAGGTCATACAACATCCCCAGAATAATTCCTACAGCATATCTGTCAGAAAACATCCAGTCTTGAATTAAAATTGTCAGTGATGGAGAATCCAGCATGACCCTTTGCAAATTGTTCCAATGGTTAATTACTCTCATTGTTAAAAAATTTCCAGTCTGAATTTGTTTAGCTTCAACTTCCAGCCATTGTGTTATACCTTTCTCTGTTAGGTTGAAGAGCCCATTATCAAATATTTGTTCCCCATGTAGGTACCTACAGACTGTAATCAAGTCACCCCTTTACCTTCTCTTTGTTAAACTAAACAGATTGAGCTCCCTGAGTCTATCACTACAAGGCAGGTTTTCTAATCCTTTAATAATGCCCATGACTCTTCTCTGAACCCTTTCCAATTTATCAACATCCCTCTTGAACTGTGGATGCCAGAACTGCAGACAGTATTCCAGCAGCAGTCACACCAGTGCCAAATACAAGGTAAAATAACCTCTCTGCTTCTATTCACGATTCACTTCTTTATGCATCCCAGGAAAACATTAGCCCTTTTGGCCACAGCATTTCACTAGGAGCTGATTATCCACCCTCCCACTCCAAATCTTTTTCAGCATCATTGCTTCCCAGCATAGAGTCCCCCAGCCTAGAAGTATGGCCACTATCCTTTGTTCCTACATGTATAAATTTATATTTAGCCATATTAAAACACATTGTTGCCTTGCATCCAGCTCACTAAGTGATTTGGATCACTCTATATCAGTGACCTCTCCCCTTCATTATTTACCTCTCCCCAACTTTGAGTCATCTGCAAACATTATCAGTGATTATTTTATGTTTCCTTCCAAGTCGTGGATAAAAATGTTAAATAGGATAGGGCCATGAAGCGATCTCTGTGGGACCTCACTGGAAGCACACCCACTTTATGATGACTCCACATTTACGATTACATTTTGAGACCCATCGGTTAGACAGCTGTTAATCTGTTTAACATGCACCATGTTGATTTTATATCATTCTAATTTTGTAATGCAACTGTCATTCTCCTCATTTACCAAAGGAGAAACTGGAACAGAGGGGTGAAGTTAAGTTGACTCAAGATTTTCTGATTCCTAACATTGACCATTCCCCTAGGCCATGTCGCCTCTGTAAGGACATGGTCTTGGAACATGCAGGGCACCCTCAACATCAGAAGTAGGGGCCAGATCTGCAACTGATTTAAACTGGCACAACTCCAGTGAAGTCAAAATGTAAGTAATGGAGCTTTGCCACTTTACACCAGAGGTGAAGCTGATCTCTGGTCACTATCCCAACCTCATTTGAAGTTTATTTATTTTCTGTCTTTCTTCTTGTTGTGGGCTGGGTCCACCCTGTCAGGGAGGGTTGGGTTGTGGGGGAATTAAAGTAAAACTTGGACAGCCTAAGTGATCTAGACTCCCAAGTTCCCACAGCAGCCCTGGTTCCGAAGGCACTGTTTGCCTAATGGTCAGAGTCCATGCCTAATGGCCAGAGTCCTTTGTTATTGGGCAGAAAGGCCTGAATCAATAGGACTACCCTTCTAGATAGGGCAGAATAACTAGGTGGGTGCAAGGGCAGCACCCCCCAATATCACATGGCGACCTGCAGCACATATGCAGCTGTAGAATACGTATGCTTTAGTGACCAGAGCTGATCTTTCTATTAAAAATGAAAAGAAGATGCTGGGGCACAATTAAAAAAAATATTAAACTCCACCCCCAACAAACAAAATACTTTGGTGTACAAATTCAGTTAAAAGAGAGGAGTGGCAGGAATCCACTAACCATTATAAATCCAGATCTCAGCATAGAAACAACTGAGTTATATTATGTTTTGGTTTTTGGTAGGTGTATATCAAATGGCAAAATACTGTAATGAAATGGTGTGGGGGAGGGATATGTATATGTGCACATGTACCACTGCTCTCTATTAGACAGAACTGCGCAACTGTGAGTCATAAGTCCTATATTGCTAATAGTGAAAGGAGTTCTCCTATAGCTGGGTTGGGGGCCTGTGTTTTTAGAGCAGGAGAAATTTCAGAGGGGTCACAGCGTGAAACAGGGATAACTGTGAAATCCCAGGTGGCCACAAATGTCTTACAATATTACCGGTAGATGTTTAAACCCCCCCAATGATTGGCTTGACTGTCTTGTGTGTCCGATTTTTTATTTTTTGCTAGTTGAGAAGTAACACAGCAAAGCAATCTGTTGTGTAAGAAAACCAGTGTCAACAGAAGATTAGGAGGGCACTTGCCTGAAGAACATCTGCATTAAGAAGCCACTTGAAAAAATAACCACTCGGTAGCATGATAAGAAAACATCTGTGAAGCATGCAGCAGTGGGAGGAATATTAGAAGAGGGAGGACAAGTGAGATTGGTAGTAGATCAGGGATAGGCAATTCATTGAATGCCAGTGGCATAACCTCTATTATCCGTTTCATGATCCCACCCACATTTAAAGTCAAGTTTAGTGTTGGACGTGGGAGAGAGGAGGGGTGTGAAAAGGACAGCTACAATTTACTGTTAAAGGAATTGTCAAAGGGGAAACAAACAGTACAACAACACCTTATGCTTTGTACACAAAGAACGAATCCCCCTCCCCATCCATGCAGCCAGGAAGTGAGGGTAGGACGGAGGGTAGCTCATCACTAATCAGGCATGAGGACGACATTTCAGCAGTTTACATAATCAAAACCTGGTATGTGTGTGCGTGCATGCGTGCATGCATGCGTGTATATGTGTATAAAGCCTTACTCAATATTTCGCTTTTGTTGTGTTTTACATGCTGGATGAATCACACAAGATTTTATTAGAAGAAGATTGTTCTTTTTAAAATCATATATAAACAAGCCATCTGCCTTTACACATATCTGCAGATTTAAAAAAAAACACTTCCAATTTGATTTCAAGGCAGCTATGAAATAATTCTTTGCTAGGTGTTGGGAGTGTGACACATGGCAGTGTCTGAGCCATTAAGCATATATTTGACATTAATGGATGTTCATATTACACTCCCCTGTAAATAGTGGGATAGCTAGTGTTTATTCAGTTACACCAACGCAATTCCTCAGCAATTTTCAATAAAGAAAACATATCACTGAGACATTTCCCACAGCATGCTGCACCCTCCTGCTCCTGTTGGTTAACTATAGAATAAATAGTCAAGAATTCCTGGAAAATTAAAAAACAAAAAACACATGTATGGGAGGAGAAAATTAAATTAGTGACCTTAGGTACAAAAGAGTAAGATTTGCAGGCATCCATTCTGTCTCTAATTTTATGTATTCCTTTTCTGGTATTAATCAACCCCTTTGATTTCCTCTTGGATCTGATATTTTCCATTATGAATTTAAATGAAAGTGTGGAGTAACAATATTTATCTGATATGGAGTGTATACGCTGTTTCACTAATACATGCACTAATATATGTTTAGACCATAACAGTTAAGTACATGACATAGATGTATATATATGTACATAATAAATACAGATGCTTGATATTTGGTACACGCATTCATTATAAAATGCTCAGTAAAATAATAAAACCCCAAATCTGAACTTTTCAGCAAAGATCAACTAATTTTGTCTTGTTACTATTCTTTTGACTTCCAGTTACTGCTCTTATTTCGTGTTATATCTCAAGCAATGAAAGAAGAATGATACTGTGGGTCAGACACAGGCATCGTAGTCAGGAGATCCTATTTCTACACCTAACTCTGCCACTGATTTTTTGTGTGGCCCTGGACAAGTCACAATTTCTGTGATATGTAAAATGGACATAACAATACCAGCTTCATCCGGGTGCTTTGAGCCTACCCTGAAGACCCTGAGCCAGGAAAATATTTAAACACATGCTTACTCTTGACAACGCTTAAGGAATTCCGTAACTTTAAAGGTGTGCTTAAGTCCTGCTGATTTCAGTGATCAGTAAATTTAAGGTGTGCTTAAATTTAAACATATATTTATGTGTTATCCTGATAAGAAAGTTTTCCTTAACCAGGACCCAAATGCTGCTTTGAGATCACTAGATGGAAAGCACTATATAGATTCAAATTAATATTCTATTACATCAAATACAGAATGCCGGTGTTTGCTCAGAAAGCTTTATTAAATCTACATGTAAGAAAGCAGAGTAGTTGCTGCTGTAGAAAGAAGAGAGTCTCAGAAAGTATCTTTGGTCAGCTTAGGGGGCAGTGGAAGGTCACACCACTGACTGAACTGCGTCCATTGTCACAGGCATACATGCCTTAGTTTCCCTATAGAGTCTGCCAGGTGCTAGTACTGTGCTTCGTCAACAATAAACCTGGCCGAGTGCCTTCATCCCTTAACGGATTTTGTGATCATTGGGCGGTTCGCTTGAGGTCTGCTGTGCCAGCTGTCTGTGCAGGGCTGGGGTGGCATACAAAGAGAACACACACACACAGCCAAACATCTGTCAACATCTTACCACAGCTGCCTATGTTACTCGAGCAGTAGAGCTACTCTACTGGTTCTGCCTGAATGGATGGCTGCTGCAGGTGCTCTTTGACAGAAATTGAACCATCTTTCTTTGAAGAAACATGCAGCAGGGCTATTTTAATACTGGCTACAGTGCGAAGATTTTGGTAATGAATGAGTTTGGTGTATAGTAATTGACAGAATTTAGTTATTTACATTTGTGACATTCTACCTATGCATATGAATTACTTTTTCTTTTATGTATTTAACATTTATAATGTGCTAACCATGAGTAGAGGGGCTTTTCATACACCATTATGCCACAGTGTGATTTCAAAGCTGTGAAATCTAGTTATATTGTGAAATAAGACTTTGGGCCAAATCTTCAGCCGGAGAAAACTGGCACAGCTACATTGACTTTCAATGGAGCGATGCCAATTTACCTCAGCTGACGATCTGCCCTTTTCTATTCTAGACGGTGGTCTGGTGTCTATTGCCTAAGTAACATAAGGCCAAAATTTTCAAAAGTAACTAGTGATTTGAGGTGCCTCAATTTTTAATGGGGACAGATTTTCAAAGGATGGGCGCTCACCATGGAAATCAGTTTTCTTTAAGGTGTTTCAACTTGGGAAGCCAAAAGTTGGGGCACCAAATGTGATCAGTTTTGAAAATCTTGACCTTAATGGTCATCACGTCTATATATTCATACTCTCGTCTGTACAAAATATGATGTATTGATAATTTCTTGTATTGAGAGTTAAAGTTCAGAAAAGCTTTCAAACTAACCACAATTGGATCTGTACAGGCAGTCCCTTACCTCCAAGTGGACTCCAAAAGAAGTCAGTAGGGCTCTCTATGGTATCAGGCTCAGCCTGCATGGATCAGATTGCACTATCAGAGCCTGTTTAAAGTCACACTGTTTTAACTAAAGGTGTGCTTTGAAACTGACATAATTAGCCTGGTGCAAAACCCTCTATCGCCATTTTTAGTTTGATTTAAACCTTCTTTACAGTAATGTAGCTTTGCCAGGTTTAAATAGATTTAAGGGTGTCAACACTGGAGTGTGCACCAATTTAACTAAACTGGTTTTTAAAAACTCCTTTAGTGAAACCAGTGTAGGCTTTGAGTGCAAGACAAGACCATAAGCCCTGATCTTCAAAGATATTTAGATGCCTAACTCCCACTGAAATCAATGGAAGTTAGGTACCTAAAAATCTTTGCAGATCTGGATCTTAGTCTGTAAAACTAGGTTATGAATCCCATGACAACATCCTTCTTTTGGGATTTCCAATAGTTCTTTCTTCTATCTCTTCCTATACGTTTGTACCACACCTAGCAAATGGGGAGCTGATCCTCATTCTGGCCTCTGCGTACTACTAGAATATATAAATATTAAATAATAACATTCCTCGGGAACAACTTTTGTTGTGGTAATTCAGGCCTGACTAAAATCAGGCAGAACAGGTTACACAGAAATGAAAAACACATAAGTTTACCAAACTTTTTAAAGGCTGAGGAAGGCTCATCTTGGGTTAGAATTAGGTCTTATTTTATCTGAACCCCATTGCCCATACCCCATAGAAGACAAAAATCCTCTCTGCCACCTGCAGCATCCCTCCTTTCTTTCAGTTGTAGGGAAATGGAGAGAAAACTAATTCTAAAGCTAATAAACATTCAGACCCATTTATTTCAATCACTAGTAATTGCCACATAATGATTTACAAAAATTGTACATCCTCTGTTTAACTAAGGTTTTGCCTGTGATCATCATAATTGGTTCTGCCTCTTGGAAGAAACGCATGCTTGCACAGCTTGAAACATTTAAAACCTTACAAGCTGGACTTTGGCACCTCTGATGGTATGTATTGTGCTTATGACAGTTAATCTTGTGAATTGAATTTTTTTTTCCTCTTCCTTTAAAGTGGGTAGATTTAAGATTATCTCCTTTTTAGACATATTATTTTTTCAAAGTTAAGTTGCCAGTGCATGAAACTACCTGAACTGGAAAATAAACACATCACCACATGCAGCTTTGTTCTGTGACTGGGGGATGACAAGAGAAATCTGACATGTGTAAATATAAAGACAACATGTCAATTTGAAACAATAAGGCCAGATTTTCCAAGTGAAGTGGATGGATTTTTCAGAAGTGCACAGTGATAAGAGTGGGGACTGCTCGTTATTGAACACTTTTGAAAATCTGGCCTTAAAATCTTGAGGGACCAAGGATGGATTGCAACAATCATGAAAACAACTTTGAAAAATGGTCTCTCTTTAGTTACCTAAAAGTAATGAAGATTTTATATACACTATAGGCTGCAGTGGGAACAGCAGATGTGTGGCACTTCTGAAATCAGGGCCTGTGGACCAGATCCGCAGCTGGCATAAATCCGAGTAGTTCCCTTGACTTTTGGTGGAGCTACATCCATTTACACTAGGATCTGGTCAATAACTTCAAGAGTTTATCAGGTTAAAAACACCTCAGTAAGAAGACACTTTAAAGTTATGTGAACAATTTCTGAACAGGAAATTTAACTCATTAAAAAAAGTATAGACCATATTCACCTCTGGTTTAATTTGTCCTTATAGGTCCAAGAGGCTTTTGTCTCTGACTGACTGTAAATTATTCACTGCTCTCGGAAGCTTTTCTTGAATTATAAAATGAACAGCTTTGCATTATGATCCTGGTAAAATGTTCTACATTTTCTGCTTTTTGGGATGTGGTGTAGTGTCTTATTTTTAAATAATTTGGTGCTGGGGAGGGAGAACTGATTGACAGTTCTAGAGAACTATGCCCTGTATTTTAAACAGAGACCAGGTCGGACACATGAAGCCTGATCTTCTGGAGCAGTGGGGCCGCTTGACAATCTGGTGTAAGCAGTCTAAGGAAGATTACCCCAGTGAAAAGGGGACTGGTACTTCCAACTCCAGGCATTCAAAAATAATGAGTCAGGAATCAGCCCTCATAATGTTTAAGTCAAAACTTGGCATTTTTTTTCTTTGCCTTGTTTTTTGAGTCTTTGTTTTCAAGCTTTTCTCTGCAATGATGAGGGCTAGAGACTAACTGAAAAGAAAGTTGAGGTTCTCACAAAATCACATAACTCCATGAGTTTGGGGCGTAAAGAAAATCCCCACAAGTCATGATCGTTGGCAACACTAGGTGATCCTCCAGTGGCACAGAGCTGATGTTGGGGGTCTTAGGACTCTTTCCCTACTGCTAGCATAAAAGGGAAAGAGGCCTTGGTGGGAAAGACGGTGTGTGAGCAGAATGCCAGTACCCAGGTCCGCCCAGCCATTGCACCTGACTGTGTGTTACAGCAGACCAGTCTAATCCAGCACAGGAAGAGTGGCTCTAAATTGTATAGAGCTGAGGAGGATCAGGGCAGTGTAAAGGGACTTTAAGCCTCTTTTGCACATTGCCCCTGACTGTACATTTTGGCAGCAGCCGAAGAGCTGGCCTGGTCAATGGTACCTAATACTTCCTCATGGGAGTACTTCCATTTACTTCATTTGGCTAGAGCTATACCCATGCCCCATGATGAATCCTCTCTCTAGTACTATAGACTTGCTATGAGCCTTGCAGAGGATTTTCTATATAGTCCAGAATCCACTCAGGATGAGGGAGTGGAAACTAGGTAGGCTGGAGGAAGGAGTGGCTGAGGTGGGGGAAAACAAACCATCTTCCACCAGCTCCATGAAAATTAGGCAAAAAGGCTGTATTATCTTTTCAAAAGATCTGCCCCCTAGGGCTCTTGGGAGCAGCTACAAGAAGGGGAGTCTCTGGTGTCACAGGGAGCTTTACTGCCAGGGAACTGGAGCAAGAGAAAGGCACAGACAGGCTACCAGAGGCCAGAGCCAGTGTGGAAGCACAGGGCCTCCACACAGTTAAATCTTGTCCTCCTCTGGATCCCCAGAGACTTCCATAGATTCCTGGGGACCTACTAGCTTTGGGGATGGATCCCACAGCCTTTTCATCAGGGGATCAAATGTCAACCTGCCCAACAGAACAATGTGGGGAAATACCCACATAGGGAGGAGATAATCTGAATCCCTGGGACTATTCAGGGGAGTGAATACTGCAGAATCCTGCCTCAGATAGTGGGTGCTATTAGTCTGGATCCTCCTGGACTAGATTTGAACCAGGGAGTGACCTAGAGATGAAAGTTTCTATGTGCCAGTCACCATCTAGACCTCCTCAGTCCTCTTCAAGTTAAGAATTCAAGCGTGAAATAGTCACAGCTCATATTAAGGCAGTGGAAAGACAATTGGCTAGTCTCAGGGCATGTCTACGCTTACCAGGGATCGACGCTGCTGCGATCAATGCACCGGGGGCGGGTATTTAGCAGGTCCAGTGAAAATCGCTCTCCCTTGACTCCGGTATTCCACCAGAATGAGAAGAGTAAGGTAAGTCGAGGGGAGAGCATCCCCCGTTGACACAGTGCGGTGTAGACATCGCAGTAAGTCTACCTAAGTAACGTCAACTCCAGCTACATTATTCATATAGCTGGAGTTGTTTAACTTAGGTTGACTTACTCTGGTAGTGTAGACAAGGCCTTAGAAACATAAAGGATCATGACACTAATATGAAAAGCAACTTTA
This sequence comes from Dermochelys coriacea, assembly GCF_009764565.3. Lineage (NCBI taxonomy): Eukaryota > Metazoa > Chordata > Testudines > Dermochelyidae > Dermochelys > Dermochelys coriacea. The sequence goes on from NC_050070.1 coordinate 164,297,813, forward strand.
GAGTACATGAAGAAACTAAAGAATAAACTGGACCCTTTGAGAATGCGTGGGAGATTTTAATGATAATACACGCAGACTCAAATAGCTCTTTGGATACATAATTATTTGGAATAGTCAATTCATACAAGAATGAATCATTGATCTAAGGACAGGATTAAATCTCAAGTGATTATCAGGACACCTCCCTTTTCTTTAAACAACATGTGTGCGGTTTCAATTCAGAAAGTAACGTGGAGAGAATTTTTGGTACATAACAAACATAACACAGGATGTGGGATCAATAAATTAGTGTTCTGGAATAAGGATATTGATTTACTTTCTTTTCTCTTCATCTATCTATCAAATGCCCTTCACCCGGGTATCTAGGCACCAGGCAGCACCAGAAAGTCCATCGGCAGAAGGGAGAAGGATAGGTCAGAACTATCTGGGTACATCCCTAGCCTATATAAAACATATTCTTATTACTGTATCCTCATCCTTCCCGTACCATTGTGTCTCATGGTTACACCCATATGGCACCTTCTTTTAATAAGAGGACAAGTTCTTTGGCCCAAGTACCATTTTCCCAACCTTAGTTTGTATAATGCCCCAAACAACTAGGTCCCGATCCCTAGTGAGCTCTAGAGACTACCTTGAACCAAATAATAAGTAATCATAATCATATCTGAATAACAAATTACCTAGTTTTCACATTTAAAAATATGTAATGAAAATGTCAACAACAAAAAAGCATGCTAAAATTAGCACCTAGTACCTGCATGGGATTCAGAAAAAGGATTGTCTTAGACCATGCTACACTGCTAAGACAATGACTGTAGCCATGCCAATGATATTTATTTTCCATTTAATTTGTATTGAACATGTCAAGCATTTACAAAACAGCATCAGGAAGGTGAGAAGACCTATTAATCCACTTGATCTTTAACTATTGTGATTCCAGGTTTCTTGCAGTGTTCAACTGATTATGATATTTATAGCTGCACTGCACTGTGATTTTTTCACTTGTCCCTGAAGCAGTAAACAGGGACCATGGGTTAGATGAATAAGGGAGAATTCCATCATTGCTTTCATGTGATAGCAAGGGGCAGAGAGTTTGGTTGACCTTAGTCCTTTCTACAGTATCTGGTGTTTTCATGACTTTGGCCACTCACAGGTTTCAGACATTATAGGTAGTGGAACTCTGTGGTTTATAGTGCATATAACTGCACTCCTTTCCCATAATTTTGGTTATAAGATGAAAAAAAAGAGAAAAGAGACAATTTTTTAAATTTGAGTTTGTATGGTTCATTGTATCATATTTGCCTAAAAGATCTACACTTCTTTTTACCCTGGATATCTTGGCAGCATCCATCAGGCCATCCATCCATCACTGCCTCATCATGCAGTAACCATTTTTCAGCATATCTAATTATGCTGTTCCTTTTCATCTATGCAACCTGCTATTAGTATAACTGCTTTATTCTGACCTGGAGTTATTGAGAGTTGCCTACATTTGTGTAGGTTTTAGTGATGTATATGGAGTCACAGAAGTGGCAATCCAGTTAAGTTTACAAAATAACTAGTGGTATGCCTAAAAAGCAGGCTATATTCCAACAGATTGTTCGTATATTCATGGGACAGGATGCTGATTGTGCATTTACAATTGGATTTTTTCCATCCTTTCCTGATGGTGAGCCATGTTTCCAGCTGCTCTGAACAATGTTCTTGGCAACAAAGAACAGGTGCCTGCAAAGGTTCTTACAAGTAGTTCATCAAAGGAATTATTGTAGAGCAGAACTTGCCATTTTGGATGAAATTGACACTAGGTTCTCTAAAAAGAAAGAGGAGTGGTGGTGGTGGTGTGTGGGGGTTATGACTAGGAAAAGACAACAGTAGGGATTATTTTGCAATGAAATGTCATCATGGATCAACATTTGTAACATTTGTGGGTGTAGTTTTAGGGAGGGTCATACAAAATAATTGCTTTTTTCCCAGATTGTGCATGTCATAGCTACTATGTGTTATGGCACATCTAGAGTTGTTTGGAATGGTTAATTATGAATTGATGGGCTTAGCTAGTGTGTGTAAAGTATTCTGTAAATGGAAAAATATGACACAAAGGCTGAATGTTATTAATAAGCTTGATCCTAAATATTTTGTACTGCATATATAACCATCTCTCATTTTCTCTTGTTTCCTGTGTTGGTAAAAATCTAACAGGTAACCAGCTTCCATAGCACACTGCAACAGACAGAACCTTTTCCAAATCACTTGATATTGCTTGATACAAGATGAAGAATAGTGTTTTTCCCTCTCTCATACCACCCAGATTGTTAATTGGAACTCTGAAACCTTGTCTCATAGCAACTCTGCCTTGTTATGCATGGAATTCATTTACTGCTCTCAGCTCAGCCTATAGTAGACACTAATTCACATCACTTAATTGTTACATGTTCTTCGGCACCATAGGTCACTATTGCTCAAGGGAGGCTAATGGTAGAGCTAACTTGCTGACTTAATCCCTGGGACCTCAGAGGGTGGTTTCTGTAGTTCAGGGACCACATTCCCTCATGTAGGTTTGTTTACAGTTTATGTTGTTCACACACATTAAGTAACTTCTAGCAACTTTGGCTGAAACTCTAGTTAAGAGAGTGAACTCAGATGGTCAGCATTTCTTCATCACATAGACATGCACTATTCATAACATGGTGAAAGTGAGGGCTGGATTAACCTTTTGTGTGCCCGGCACCAAACATATTTGTGGGCCCCCATGGAGGCAATGGAGTATGGTGCGGGGAGGTCAGTCCCCAGAGCGAGAGGCCAGCCAGAGGCAATGGGGCATGGCATGGCCGCCGCCCAATGTGAGGGCACTATTTCCAGACTGGCAGTTGCCAAATGCACAGTGGCCTGCCCGGCCCTGTGCTGCCAGCATGCCCCTTCCCCTCGGGGTTGGGCCAATGCCACCCCCCCCATCCAACACCCCCCGACTCCCTATGGCCAGAGGCCCTCCAGATCCCTCACAAATGCACAGCACCCTGTACAACACCATCCCTGCTCACAACCCCACCACAACTGCCCAGCACCCCCCACAGATCCCCCACTCCCTAGTGCCCCAACACACACATATCCTCCCTACCCCTTCACAGCCCAGCACCCCCCAAGACTCCCCACAGACCCACTCTCCCAAGCCCTGCCTCCCAGCCTCAGTCACCGGCCCTGCTGGGAGGCGACAATGTCTGCCAGGCTGAGCCTGCAGCACAACCAGGGCTGGTCCTAGGCCGGGAATCCCTCCGGCCCCTCGGGAGTGGCACGATGAACCAGGCCAGGGCCTGCCTTGGCCGGGTTTCGTCAAGACACACTTACTTGGAGAGGCCCAGCCAAGCCCTCCACACCGTCTCCCCCGCACACCTGGCTGAGACTGGCCAGGCTTCTGCACCAGTCTCAGGTGGCTCAGCTCTGGGGAGACAGGTGGGGCCCCACAGGTGGTGGGAAGCAGAGACTGCCCAGAACCGGAGGTGCACTGGTGTCTGGCCAGGGGGCTGAGAGGAGCAGGGGGTGGGGCCAGGGAGCGGAGAGGAGCAAGTGGTGGACAGGGGGAGCTAGCGGGGTCTTGGGGTGCAGTGCAAACAGAGCAGGCCAGGGCCCCTTCTCAGCATGGGCCCGGCTCCATGGAGCCACTGGGACCATTGTAAACCCGCCACTGTTGACTCAACAACCCAATACCCTTTTAGACAGGGAAGATGTTTGTTATCTGTTTGCAAGTAAACACAGCCCCATTACTCTTCCAGTGTCCACTTGAGTTCACATTTTGAAGAGAAATATTTATTCTATCATCAAAGAAAAAAGATAACATTTGAAGGACTCTGGTCTGCTGCAAAAGCCACTGACATATAAGAAAAAAGAAAAGGAGGACTTGTGGCACCTTAGAGACTAATAAATTTATTTGAGCATAAGCTTTCATGAGTTACAGCTCACTTCAGCTGTAGCTCATGAAAGCTTATGCTCAAATAAATGTATTAGTCTCTAAGGTGCCACAAGTCCTCCTTTTCTTTTTGCGAACACAGACTAACACGGCTGCTACTCTGAAACCTGACATATAAGAGGTGATTGTGAGTGAGTGAAGTGGGGCTACACCAGTGTCAGTTGCTAGAAGTTTTGAATTTGATTCTGCTTCTCCTGGAGTCAGTGGCAAACCTCTTATTTATTTTAACAGGACAGGCTCCAATCTTCTTTGGAGCACACACCCAGAGGAATGACAACTACTGGAGAAGAGTGTATTCCTTCCAGCCTCAGAATGCCAACTGGTACAGAATGGAGGCTAAGGGGAGGAGCTTTGGCCAATCCCACCTTCTTTGGGGATCAAGTGCCACTGATGACCAATGACTCCAGTATGCCTTGAGTTGAGTGTGGTCAAGCCCTAGATCCCAGGCTGCCCTACATGCAAGTGCACATGGCCTCTTTTCCCATCAAGAAGCTATGCAAGAGTAGCTAGAACTGGACTGTAAATTGACAGTTCATCTTTCTTCTTTCAGTGTATTCTGCATAATCCTCTTGATAATGGACTTTGCTCCTTGTGAATGATCGCTATTGTTTTTCTATGTAAAGGGCTGCAACATTTTGGTGCTATGAGCATGTGCCCTACCTGAAAAATATTTAAGCTGTGAAACATTTTTCAGTTTCTACTTCTGGTTAAATGTGTTATTAATACTCATTTTGGCATCAGCCATAGTTGGCTGTTGTCAGGGTTTTCTTGGCTTCTGTTGTTCCTCGAATGCTTTTCAACAAATACTATGGCAAACTTGAAAGGAGAATATATCTATACTCAAAGCAATTTTCTTAGAATTTTTTTTCTGCAGTCATATGAATTGGTTTTATCTCTCTCAGCCTAGCGTATCCTGAATCCTACAGTAAAGATACATGGTCAGGTTCAGAGGAGGGGGGATGGTGTAGTACTGTAGGTAGGGCTTCTTTTTTGGGGGGCTTGTTAATTTAATTTTTGGGGGGTTATTTTGAGCTATTTTTGAGTTTTATATAGATGTCCTTAAATCAGGGTTTGGGAGTAGGGGCTCTTTGTATTTGCTATAATGAGTAAATGTTTATGTCATATCATATACATGTCATATATATTACTCATTACAGTGATATATACTGTAAAGAGCAGTTGCTTTCTATTGTTCCCTAGGGTGCACCAGCAAGATCTACATGGACCAATTAATGCACTACTGCTGCATTAGTCTGCATTACTGCTCCATGTAGACAAGCCTTTAAATACAATAACCATTTCTGGTGGAGTTTTTGGTGTTTATTGGATAAACACTGATTGATTGATTTATTTGTATCAATGGTGTTTTATTGGTATTTACCAGTCTAAACCTAAAATCAGAAGCCCTAATTGTAGGTTATATGTCAGTAAGTGGGGATTAAGTGGATGTAAATCCGGAGCAACATCATTGATTTGTACTTACATTGATCTTAACAAAGATCTGGTGCATTGAAGCTAAGGGACTCTAATCCCTGACCTGTTGGTACGTAAATTACCATTTTAATGGCCTGTTATTTATGTATAATTCAGAATCAGCATTTTCAACATCAGCAGGGAACAAGATAAAGTTACTCTTACCCCCAGCCCATCACCACTTACACTCTAAGTATAAGACCAGAGGAGATGGGGACAGACGGGGGCTGGGACTCCATTAACTAAAATATCAGACTGGTGTCTTGAATCTACAGTAATAGTTCATCAATAGCTATGTGAAATGCTGTTTATCCTCATTAAAATCATTTAAATTAAGACCAGGTTTCATCCACAGATTTGTTGGGTGGAGAAATAAGGAAATAAAAAAATCCCAGTGTCATTTTTAATATATCAGATTTTGACATATATCTATATATATACAGAGAGAGAGAGATGGCTAATATAAGTAATAAATTGTAGGGAGGTTAGAACTCCTGCCTGACTCCTATTGTAACAACATGTGAGCTTCATTTCTCAATAATATTAGAGTCAAATCTTGTTCTCCTTGTTTGAATCCTTGTTACTGGCATTTTTCTCATTTTTTTTTCTTTTCTATATTTTACACATTTCAGAATAAAGCCATAATCATTATGTTGTGTTTTTAAAAGATAGAAATAGAGGAAAATGTGTGACTGCAACTGTGGATTCAAGAGAGGACTAGAATCTAGACTGGCTTCCTGGGTTTATTAATCCTAAAACATCCCTTTTTCCAATATGAGATATTGTCCAAGAGTATTCTGGTTGAGATTTGTCTGAAATCCCAAGGCTCATCTTAGATTTCTGCACGTTTTCATAACAGCAAACCTTGATGGATGGACCAAGAACTTTAAGATCCTCAGATGGAAAGCACTTCAGGAAAGGAAGGGTCTCTTTTTGTCCCTAATATTACCCATCATTATTCGCTTATTAAAGCCTCTATTCTCCCACTGCTGTGCAATGCAGAAGGAAGCAAAACTGTAAGAGGGTCATACAAAAGGGAAAGGAAGTCACCCAGAATTGTCCCCCTACCCTCACTTCCTAGAGCAGTTTTCAAACCATCTGCATGTTACTGCAGAACGCATCATAGTAGGTAGAGCATAGCTAAGATTAGTTCATGCTCAGCAGCATTCAACTCTGTAACTCGCCTTAGAACATAAGAACGGCCATACTAAGTCAGACCAATGGTCCATTGAGCTCAGTATCCCAACTCTGTCAATGACCAGTGTCAGATGCTTCAGAGAGAATGAACCGAAAGAGCAATTCAAGTGATCCATCCCCTTTTGTTCAGTCCCAGATTCTAGGAGTTGCAGATTTAGGGACATCTTGAGCATGGGGTTGCGTCCCTGACTATCTTGGCTAATAGCAATTAGTGCACCAGTCCTCCATGAACTTATGTAATTCTTTTTTGAATCCTGTTATACTTTTGGCCTTTACAATGTCCTCTGCAATGAGTTCCACAGGTTGACTAAGTTTGTGTAAAGTAGTACTTCCTTTTGTTTGTTTTAAACCTTCTGCCTATTAATTTTAGTGGGTGACCCCTGGTTCTTGTGATATGTGAGGGAGTAAATAACACTTCCCTATTCACTTTCTCCACACTATTCATGGTACAAATCCTTGGTAGATTTGAGGGGAAGTAGAAGCCTAGAAAACTAAAAATTGTTTTGGTGTTTTGTGAAATGTACGTCACTGCTTCAATACCATCTACAGAGCCAGCTATTATATTTAGAACCTGATCATGTAGTCTTCTCTCAAAGGGAGTTTAGACTCAGCGAGGCCTGCAGTCTTAGACCATTCCACTGTTTTTTCTCCCATTATATGACATTTGTTGGCCATATTGCTTGAGGAAACTTGAACTAGTAATCCATGACTATCACAAAGAACAGTACGTCACCATATCAGCAACATGTTGTCATCACTTTTATATCTAGAACCCTTCCACAAATACCCTAGCAGTAGCATCATTCAAATCATAGTCATGGTTTTAGGATTTTTTTTTAAGAATATACGCTTGGAATTACATAAGCACTTTGCATGGCAGCAAATTGCAGGTCTCTCATCTGAAGTATTATCTTGCAGGGATTTCCAAGTTGCAATTATGCACTGCAATTATGCATTTTCTGTTTAGAAATACAGTACTTCATTATTGCTACAGGGGGAACTGTTGGCTTAATTTTGCTTTTGAGTCACTGTTGCTGAAATGATTAAGTTAATGATTTATGCTCCTGTGATCCAACAATCTCTTGTGTTTAAATTGGTTACTATGTTTTGTTTACTGTTTATAACTACCACAGTTGTTTTAAACGCCACTAAAACTACTTGCCAGCTTGTATGGTTTATTCATCCCTGTGGATTTTTACAAGCCACTGATTGATATAGAAATAAAAGCTCTGTAATGATTTATGTTTTTTAAAAAAATCCCATGAGCTATGAATAAACCACTGTTCCGCTATATAGGGGAAAAACACTAGTGACATTGAACAATGGATGTCAAAAACTACTTATGCTAATGCTTGCTTCTGGTTTTATCATAGTGGAAAGTGTGAGTGGTTTTTTTTTTAAAGTACTCTGACTACATCAATTTTGGACTATGAGCTCACTAGTTTTTCCCTGGAGAACTTTCTCATCCGTTTGCCATGTTCAGGACCCTGATCTGCTTAGAGAGACTTGCAAATGCTTGCAAATGTGGAAAAAATATTCCAGAGTTCATTGCTTGGCAGAGAGTTAGTTCATTTTTCCTCCTATTGCACAAAGAAAATTCAGGAGGCTAATTTACAGCTTCAGGGAAATCACTTGATAACAAAAGCAGGTCAAATTCATAGTTAGTGTAGCTCCATTACTTCTAACAAGAGAAGCACTTATTCTTTTCACAAGGCAAATATAGTTTAGTTAGAACTAGTAGAATAACATCTCACTGTAAAACACTATATGTTGTTAATCTTGTAACATGCTACTGAGGTCTCCATAGAGCAAACCTGTGCATTCCCCGTTCACACTGCTAAGAAGCATTGCTTTGTGTGAAATATCAATAGCAGTAAACAACAAGAGAGTTTTTCTGGTCAACACACCTCAGATCTGATTTTCTGTATTACCTGCACTCTTTATACACATCTCTCCCTTTATCTGTCCTGCTAGTTATCCATGTTGCATGTAGCTTAGTCAGTTTCTCACTGGGGAGTTTATGATTGAAACTGGAGATAACGCACTAAAACCACTTTGCTGAAACTAGCAGACACACAGCACAGCCAGGCCTGCAGACTGGTGGGAAGAGGGGGCAATTGCCCAGGGGCCCGGGCAATTTAAAAGGGCTGGGGGGTCCCTGCCGCTATCGCAGTAGCAGCAGCAGGGAGTCCCACACCCTTTTAAATCACCCAGGCAGGCCGCAGGACTCCTAGGTGCGTGCAGGGTGGTACTGGCAGTGGTGAAGGCAGCCAGGCGGGCATGTGCAAGCCCTGGCCATGCCAGAAGAGTGCCCATTGACTGCTCTGCCATGGGGCCCGGAATTGCTGTCAACGGGCCTGAGCACAGTTTTAATAGGTCACTTGACATGCAGATTCCAGAGGTCACACTCTGGACCAGAGACTGAGCTGCTCTTCATTCAGTTCAGGAGTAGGGGAACTAAGGTCGCTTTTGCACTCCTCAATCCTGGGTTGTCCAGCCACTGAACTGCTCTCCAGGATAAAAAGAAAACACAGCAACTTCAAGCTGTTCAGACAGCCAGAGATTGCTGGGGTGCAGCACCTCCCCACCCTGTCCTGCTACATTGGGGTTGACTGGGGTGTGGTATTGGAGCCATCACAGCAGCCTGGCACCATGGGGACAACTCGCAACAGGCTGGATCCACCAAATCTATCACCACTCGGCATCAGACTAGTGCAAAATGGCTGCAGCGGTGCTGAGAATCAGGTCCCATACGTTCATGCATAAAAAGTATTGGCAATACAGAAAATCAGTTGTAGGCTCTTTTGACTGGAAAAAGTTCTAGTGTGTAATTTACTGCTATTGCTATTCCATGTGAAAACAAGATAACATAGCCAGTAATATATACTGGGTAGGCATTGTCCTTCACACAGTCATGCGATAGGTTTACTGAGAGACAATTTGTTGGCAAATATTCACCCTGAAAGCCCATATTCAAAAGGACTAAAAGTAGGCCTTAAATTGAATTTAGAATTAAATGTCAGATATCCCTGCAGTACACACCCACCATGATTCTTCTGCACACCTCACCCATCCTTCTCAACAAAACAGTGCAAACAATATGAAAGAAAGACATTCAGATGACATACAAAGGAAAACTCAGATGAGTGAGTGAGAAGAACATGCTATCATGATGCGGGGATTGATGTAGTTATTCAGGATTTAGTTTTTATGAAGTGTTTGTGTCCAGCCCTGCATACCCTCACTCACACAGGTTGTGAGAAGGCACAGAGATGTAAATAAAGAATTCTTATGTACTCCCTTTGAAGTCAAGTGGCAGTTTCATCCAGGGTCTTCTCTGGGTACTCCTGGCACATGCTGTAAAGTAGGGCCTGTAGCAGAATGTCCACTTCAGGGGTGGGAAAAGATGGTTGTAGGGCAAGGTATTTGATAATGCCCCTCTGTCAGAGAGCCCTTAGGTACCCTAAAAGGATCCAGCTTTGACTTTGTGTGTGTGTCTGTATCTATGTGCGTGTGAGCATGCGCACTTGATTTAGCACATCCCTTAGACCAGCAGTTCTCAACCAGGAGCCTGGGGCCCCCTGGGGTGCTGCGTGCAGGTTTCAGGGGGTCCGCCAAGCAGGGCCAGCATTAAGGTCACTGGGGCCCAAGGCAGAAAGCCAAAGCTCCACCACCCTGAGCCCTGCCACCTGGGCCTCAAGCTGAAGCCTGAGCAGTTTAGTTTCACAGGGCCCCAGGCAATTACCCTGCTTGCTAGCCCCTAATACCAGCCTGGGCTTTTATATGCAGAAAACATGTTGTTGTGGTGCAGGTGGGCTATGGAGGTTTATATAACATGCTGGGGTGGGGGGCTTAAAAAGAAAAAGGTTGAGAACCCTTGCTTTAGACAGCTTCCATTGATGATGTTCCTGTGGAGCCTTTTGTGGAGATTAAAACTACCCTCCTCTAGCAGAAACCCCCAAGGGTACTGGCATCTGCCCTCCCCATAGGTGACTTCCCCTGGCATGTAGCAAAGCAGGCTGCCAAATGAAGGGGCACATCAATGGGCATAAATTGGACCCAAGTAAGATGGCAAAAGTTGAGCTATTCTTTACAAGGATTTGTGGAGAGAGATTCTTTAGGGGTTCTCCTGGGATGGCACAGTCGTCAGTGAGTATTTCCCAATGTTGGCTATTCATGAGACATTTTTCAAGGAGGCTCGTAAGAGAAATTATTTAGATGGCTGACTCAGAAGATGAGGTTATTCTGCAGGTGGATGTGACACTCCTACCATGAAAAGAACTTCCTCACCCACTATGCACAGTCATGCACACACTTGGATATCTGGAAATGTTTTCTATGGGCCCAGCTGAAATTTTTGAAAGACAGACCCCCTACACTGAAAGGGACAGTGGGAGATAATCATCTTTAAAATAAGCCATATTAAATGTTGAGGGTACCAGCCCCAGTAGGAAATCTTTGAAGGAATATTTCTCCCAAAACATGAAGTGAAATGAAAACGTGAAGTGAAATGAAAACATGACGTGAGGCTGATCTTCTACCTTATGTTCCAAAACAAATGGGCATTAAATACAGAAGAGTTGGTATAAGTCTGTTCCTTCAGGACAAAAATGAAGCAGTAGGAACATTTCAGATAATTAATTCACTGGGAAAGTGCAAACCCCTCAGATCAGCTTTACACTGCTGGAACAAATGGGGAAAAATCAATTTTTAGAGATGAACTGCAAAGTCCCTAATACATTTTAATGCATCACTCTTGATCAGTCAGAAGAGAGCTGTATACAACAGCATGAGCTGTTTTACTGTCTTTTACCAAGAAACAAAATTGATTACTAAGAGGGCAGTATAAAACTGTATATTTTTTATAATTCAAAAATGCTTTTTTTAAAAGTATGTTTTATTCCTGGGTGTAAAATCTGTTATAGTAGATGAATGACTATGTAATTACATCTCTAACTTTTAACTGTAATATCAGGAGCTGATTCTCTTCTCAGCCTTTGCTTTATTAGGGAATATAAATGCTGGCTTTGCAAATATAATCTTAAACAGCTTTTACTGCAAGAAAGTCATAAAACCTAACTTGGAAACAGGTACTACATTTTCAAATCTTTTTCCTTTAACTCTAGAAACACTCTTTGCCGTTAGGTTTTCTCCACTGTATATAAAAGTATACATCTTGAGGGCATAGCTACTCAGGGAATTGGTAACCTTTCCCCTTTATGTCACCAGCCAAAACCCAACTCAAGGTTCCCATCCTGTAAGGGGCTGAGCACCGTCCACAAAGTCAGTGGGAACTGAGAATACCTTGCAGGATCAAGACCAGATCAGTAGCAAAGGAAAGTTGTTATTGTCTCGTGGCTGTGAAGTGGACTATGTTAAATGAGTTTCATGGCTTCAGTTCATTCCCTTGTGGAGAAACCCACATCACAAGACAACTGTAGGTGGCACCAAATAGACACTCTTTTGGCAGTCCCAGCAGAGAAGCCAAGGAGTAAATGGGAACGGAGACTGAACTATCTTCCCCCACCTGGACAGTGTGCAGCCATGTTTGGGTTTAGGCATACTGGCAAAACAGCATGGGAAGCCTTCAGTTCTATAGCCCTATTTTGTGCCTGCTCCATGGAGAGAAGACGTCACTCTCCAGGCATAGGTGCTGGAACTAGGAGTGCTGGCTTGAAGTTGTTTCCATTATATACAGCATTATAGTTTGGTTCAATAGCTGTCAGTACGCCCCCATTATATAGATTGTTCCAGCACCCCTGTCTCCAACGTGCCCATCTACCACTCTTCAGTACACACAAAATTAAATTACATTTCCTCATTGTTTTAAAGCTACCACTTTGCAGATCTTATGATCATTAAAGTCCTGGAGCCTGATTATCTCCTCCATTGCACATGCAACACTCCGCTGGAAACCACTGCAACTGATGCGCTAACCAGGTTCCAGAAGAAAACCTGTGATCCATGAACACCAGCATTGATAAACCTCAGCACTACAACCTATATTTCATCTGCACCACTTCTGATCAATCCTTGACCCCTTATTTTGAAGCTATGTTGATTACATAAGCAGAGGATTTGGCCCACTATTTTTATGGGGAGTGGGGAAGATAAGATCTCTTGCTTTTTCTATTCCTGCTTAGTTACTGCACTGAAATGCCTGAGCCACTTATCAGATTTTCTGTTTCTCATTGCTTCCCACTGTCAATTAACTTGTGTCATCAGCAAATGTGGGTTTTGAAGTTGCGTTCTCACACTCCTTAAGGCTATTTGTTAACTTGGTAAACCATAGGTGCTGACTCCATGGGTGCTCTGGGTCTGGAGCACCCATGGGAAAAAAATGGGTGCTCAGTACCCACCAGCCACCCACCAATCAGCTGCTCAGTGGACCCAGCCCATCAGCTGTTTGGTGGACCCCATCAATCAGCTGTTTAGCGGTGGGCAGGAGGTGCTGGGGGGAGAGCGCAGAGTGAGGTGGGGTGTGCTTGGGGCAGGAAGGGGAAGAGAGGGGGTGGGAAGAGGCGGGGCGGGGCCTTGGGGGAGTGGGCAGAGCAGGGGTGGGAAGAGGTGGAGCAAGGGTGGGGCCTTGGGGGAAGGTGCAGAGTGGGGGCTGGGCCTTGGGGCAGAGCAGGAGTGGAGCACCCACCTGGAAAGAAGAAAGTCGGTGCCTGTGTGATAAACCAACCAGATCATCTTATTGACCATTGCAGCGCACCACCCAGTACCTCTCCCTACTCTAAATTCTTCACTTTCCCTAACACCTTTTGTGTCCTGTCTGCAAGCCAATTTTCAAATCTGTGTGTATACTGTCCTCTCGCTTTTTACACATGGGGCTTGAAGGGGGAGCAGATTATACCTGGCCCTTGTCTGGGGTTGTAGGTGTGGGGGTAGAGGCCAGAGGGACCCTTCCTCTCTTCTCTCTCCCCACTCACTTTGGCACCCTGCACAAGTGCCAGGCACAATTGAAATCTCTGTACTTAAGGCTCCCTCTGGGCCTTATCCATACTCCTTTGAAGTCAATGAAAACACTCCTATTGATTTCAATGGGCTTTGGATCAGGCCCTTGATACCCCCACAGGGACACAAATCACCACAGAGAGGGTGGGAGAGATTGAGGAGGAGGCTGGACTATGGCCCCATGCCCCACCTTCCAAAGCTAATCAGCTGTATTGGGAGGAACAGAAGAGCAGGTTGCAGCTTGCACATGTTCTCTGGCAACTCCTCAGAAAACTGAGGAATGATGACTCCTCCATAACACCCTGAGACAATGAGGCTCTGCCTTGTGCCCTCCTCAGGGCTGTGGCTAAGTGCCACAACCTAAACCTGAACTGGCAATGTGATGTGTACAGGTGTGTAGCATGTGGTAGTAAAAGATAAAGAATGAGTTATTTTAAACCTTGTTACCTCTTTCTTAAGAAGTAAAGTAACTTCAAAAACAAAAAGATACTTCAAAAACAGTGAGATGACTATCCATAAACAGTTAACACTTCACAGTAGAAGAAACTAGGTTACACCAAGTTACCAAATGCTTTCTGTAACACTATAGTCCTCTCCAGCGCACAGTTAAAAAGGTTGTTCTGCATTGAAGGACTGGTGTTGACATCACAAAGCAATAGAATTTTCTATGAAAATTTTGCTATTCTTTTCCTCCTGAGATCCAGTAAAAACTGTCTGCATTGAATTTCCCCTGGTTTCACTTCTACTGCAATATTAAATACATACTAATATTTATTTATGCTATACGGTCTGAATACATTAATATGTAACTATAAATGGATACTTTTATTTTCCATGGAAGTTGTGTAACTAACATTTTCAAGTTACTGTTTATACCTTTTTGAAAGATGTAACAAGTGGTTTTCATGAAGGAGCTGGGAGGCACAGATCCGCGTTCATGTTGCACTCTCCCTCAGTACCCGGCCCTAGCTGGGGAAGCTAATGATCCAACCAGAGGACCAAATTTGATGATGAATCCTGGTCATGTGCCACCTGAGGCATGTTGCGCATACACTAAGATGAAGGAGCTTTAGCAATAGTCGCATGGTACAGCACCAAATTCGTTTCCATACATTTGGTAATATATATTGCACAAACAAGTCAAACTTGCATTCCAGAAGGAATCTCGATGGTCCCTTATTAGAGTATAAAATTAATAAATCAGATTTTACAGACTGGTACCTTCCTGGATCCTCACCTATAAATTAACCTGAGAGGTACTGTACAGCTGTTGCTCTCTAGGTCTTCCATATTCACTCCAGCTTCAGGGCCTGATTATCCTCTTATGTGTAAACCTTGTGCTCAGTCTGGTGTTAAATGTCCCAGGCAGTGCGGCTTCCATCATTTCCCTGACAGAACATTTCAGAGATTAATAACTCACATTGTCAGGGAACTTCTCTTCCTATTCAGACTACATTTCCTCCTTAATTTCATTCCCCCATTCCTAGTGTAATCCTTCTGCCAGTTGGAGGCAGCCAGGGACAGGTTCAATATCTAGGGGTTCCTTTCCATTGATACAACACAGAACTGGCCCGAGCCCCCACCCAGTAACCTGGGAAAATTACACACCACCCCTGGGTACCTCTGATAGGCAATACTTCCCCACTTGCAAGCACAGAGTCCAAGTGTAGAAAAGAAACTTTTAATAAAAGGAGGGAAGTAACTCAGAGTTAATTTGGGAAAACACTGCAAACAGGATTCATAAACATAAACCATGAGTAAAAGACCCACCCCCAAATAGGTTAGGCAGTGCCCTTTTCCCCTCAGGTCCTTAAATCCAGCAACCCAAAGGTCCCTTTCACATGCCCAACCCTCCTCTGTGCCCCACTCACAGTTGCTGTCCTTGGTCAGTGCAGACCAAAACATCAGAGATGCCTCGACAGAGTTCATCTCTCACCCTGGGTGGGGGGTAAAGAGGCATCTTACTCTTTCCGCTGGCTGCTCACTGCTTACCTGCTCACCGCTCTCATCGCAGTCATAGAATCATAGAATATCAGGGTTGGAAGGGACCCCAGAAGGTCATCTAGTCCAACCCCCTGCTCAAAGCAGGACCAAGTCCCAGTTAAATCATCCCAGCCAGGGCTTTGTCAAGCCTGACCTTAAAAACCTCTAAGGAAGGAGATTCTACCATCTCCCTAGGTAACGCATTCCAGTGTTTCACCACCCTCTTAGTGAAAAAGTTTTTCCTAATATCCAATCTAAACCTCCCCCATTGCAACTTGAGACCATTACTCCTCGTTCTGTCATCTGCTACCATTGAGAACAGTCTAGAGCCATCCTCTTTGAAACCCCCTTTCAGGTAGTTGAAAGCAGCTATCAAATCCCCCCTCATTCTTCTCTTCTGCAGACTAAACAATCCCAGCTCCCTCAGCCTCTCCTCATAAGTCATGTGCTCTAGACCCCTAATCATTTTCGTTGCCCTTCGTTGTACTCTTTCCAATTTATCCACATCCTTCCTGTAGTGTGGGGCCCAAAACTGGACACAGTACTCCAGATGAGGCCTCACCAGTGTCGAATAGAGGGGAACGATCACGTCCCTCGATCTGCTCGCTATGCCCCTACTTATACATCCCAAAATGCCATTGGCCTTCTTGGCAACAAGGGCACACTGCTGACTCATATCCAGCTTCTCGTCCACTGTCACCCCTAGGTCCTTTTCCGTCCTCCAGAAGCCACCCAGCTGGCTGCTCATCATGCCCTGCCGCCGCCCTGCTGGCCATTCCTCACGCCTCTCTGGTGCCGCCCTGCTGGCCACTCTTTGTGCCTCTCTGCTGCCACCCTGCTGGCTACTTGTCATGCCTCTCCACCGCCACCCTGCCGGCTGCTCATCACACCTCTTCCCTTCGCCCTGCTGGTCACTCATTCGCCAGCTGACTATCAATCACCTTCTGCCTCTCTGCTGCGACCTCTGCAAATCAGTGTCTCAGTGATTTTCAGCTCTTTGGCAGGCTGGGTAGAAACACAGTCCTACCACAACTGGTTTCAACTCTGATTGAGCAATTAAAATAACAAAAGAGGCTCCTAATGAAGCTTATTTAGCTCTCTTTTTTGAACAGTGGGGAAGAACAGATTAAGCCAGTTTAGAGAGGACCCCAGCAGTAGGTGTGGGTGTATACCTCCTGACCAAGACTCTTTTCCCCCCCCGGTTACTTTCACAGGGCTTTGGCAGTCGAGCCCCTGGCTCAATGAGGCCCTCTCCGCTAAGGGTGACCCCACCATTTGGAACAGGTTAAGCACAGTCCTTCTTCCCTGCATTCCCACAATAATCACAGCATTTCACTACCCCTGCATTCAGTATTAATGTGATTTGTGACCCAGCTAAGTTGATTACAATGAGCAAAACACCACTCCATCTGCTGAATACCTAAGCAAATCTAAGCAAAACAGGAGCAAACTGTATTTACATAGCCACACCCAAAGCCTCTCCCAGCTCCCAGCTAGCTGTCAGGAAAGCATTCATTCACACCCGGCTTACATTAGTGTCTATCACTCTTGATATTTCCTTTGCTACTTAGTAACCAGGAATCAAGAATACCAGACATCAAACAGCTTTCCAGTCCTGCTTGTGAGACCTAAGATGGTAAAAAGACTCCAAATTTCATGCAGATATGCATCCAAACATTTGGGTATCTAGCCAAATTCTTGATGGTCAGCCATCACTAACCATGGTACTATAACAAATTCATAACCATGTAGTATATCACAGTTGTCACCGAGCTGAACACTGTGGCCATTCAGAATATCATGGTGACAACAGGAAAGAAATCACCTTACACAGCAGAAAAAGCACAGGCCTCTGGCAACCCAAGAAAGGAGAATTTCCAGTAGCTGTTAATTCTGTTTAAAGAAGGAGTACTTGTGGCACCTTAGAGACTAACAACTTTATTTGAGCATAAGCTTTCATGAGCTACAGCTCACTTCATTGGATGCATCCGATGAAGTGAGCTGTAGCTCACAAAAGCTTATGCTCAAATAAATTTGTTAGTCTCTACGGTGCCACAAGTCCTCCTTTTCTTTTTGTGAATACAGACTAACATGGCTGCTACTCTGAAACCTGTTAATTCTGTGGGGCCCATGACACAGTTATGATTCTGCCCAGTAGAGGGCAGTGGTACACACAGCCCAGATAGTTCCTTACACATCACCTTCTAAAATGATGCAATGTGGAGTGCTAATCAGCAAGAATTAGACATGCAGGCTTCTGTCTGAGTTTCATGACGGCACTCAAATGGGAGTGTCATTTTGGAGAAGCTCTAGGGGTTTTTTGATACTGTATGTGTTTCTCATGTAGAATTAAGAAGCCCGAATGAGCTGTGTGTATGTCCTACTTCCCCAGTGTCCCGAGAGCACATATTTCCATCAGGACTTGAGTTATTATAATATTTCCAACAGACTATGGGCCTCATTGTATCAGGTGCAGAGCATCCTCAACTGCCACTGACTTCACTAGGAATTGAAAACACTCGGCACCTTGCTGGATCAGCCTTCAAATGCAGGCATGGGGGAAAACAAGTTGGCTAGAAATACACTGTGATTTTCAGGGGTATAAGGCCTTAGGCTAATGTGAAAAAGATTATGTCTTGGGTCCTGTACTGCACCTCTCAGGTGGCGCAGCCCTAGAGGAGCAGAGACAAAGCCGCTGGAGGAGATTAAGCCACCTTATACCCCACTCCTTCAGGGTTCTGAATGTTGCCTGCAGCATAAGTCAGAGTGGTGCCATGGGTGATAGAAGATGACAGTGATCTTGAACTGCTAATTCTCTGTTGCTCTAGAGTAGACAGAGCACTGCATGTTCCAGCTACTCCTCCTTCTACCCTGACACAGGCCCTCCAGCTCCAAAGCCACCCGTCACATGCCTCAACACTGGGAGTCTGTGGCCTTTACACTAGCTTCAGCCCCAGAAGGGGAACTCCTCTGTGCCAGGGATATTGCCCTGAATCTGCTTAAACTGGCATTGGCCCCTTTTTGTAGGCTGAGCTGCTGCACCAGAGCCCCGACTCAGGCCTCCAATTGGTCAGGTTGGCTAATCCTATGTTTCACGCCACAACCAACCAAAACAAAACTGAACACTACATTTGTATTGTATATTTGTATTGTATAGCCTACCTTGCTTGTCACCATGAAAGGTTTTCCTCCCTCCCCCCCTGTTGCTGGTGATGGCTCATCTTAAGTGATCACTCTCCTTACAGTGTGTATGATAAAACCCATTGTTTCATGTTCTCTGTGTGTGTATATCAATCTCCCCTCTGTATTTTCCACCAAATGCATCCGATGAAGTGAGCTGTAGCTCACGAAAGCTTATGCTCAAATAAATTTGTTAGTCTCTAAGGTGCCACAAATACTCCTTTTCTTTTTACATTTGTATTGACATTCAAATGCAAAGCAAGGAAACAAACAGAATATCTCAGATCATTTGCAGTTAGTGGCATGAGAATAAGTAAAAGTTTCTCTTCAGCTATATGCATAGGAGCTGCAAAGCTTGCAACACTAAGACAAACTTTCTCCATATAGCATACAGTGCCTCCTGATCTCAGAGGGAAAATGTTGATTAAAACACAAACAGTAATAAACATGCTGTTTTGAGAAAAGAAAACCCCAATCTATAGGATGGAACTTGGTATTTAAAAGTTTATGATGGTTCTTTATGTGAGAATCCTTCATGGGAATAATCTTACCTGCATTACTCAGAAATACCCTCCAAACCCCAGCCCCCTGAATGTCTGTGACTTGCAAATAAAGCCATTCTGATCAATATGCAGTGACATTTTTTCCCTGTGCTCTTTAAAAAGAGAAAAGGGCTTTTCAATATTTCCCATTTTGTCCAGAAGGGGTTATGGGGCCTTCTCTCTTCCTTCGGCTAACATTCCATTTTGAAGGGTCTTGGGGGAAAAGGGTGAAATAAGAAGGAAAGAAAAGAAAAGAGAGAAAAAGAAAAAAGGGTGAATGTTGTGTAAATCAGTGGCATAACTTGGTGGAAAGAAAGAAAGAAAGAAAGCAAGCAACTGATATCGTGGTGAATTAATGACCTTTTAGAAGGATTTGTTAGATGCTGTCACCTAAATATATTTTAAAAGATCAACAGGAGATTATAAGAGAAAAGTTTTCAGAGCTTTAAAGGCTGAATGAGAGGATTTAGGACATTACACAGATTTAATTTGTAACCCTTTGTGTTGGGGTTTTAAATACCTTAGAGTGATGACAAGAAGATTGCTATTTAAATTGAGCTTTGGGTAGTATTGCAGCTGTATTAAATCACTACAGGGATTTATTTATCATGCCTTCTAAAAAAAGAAGGATTAAAGGGTGAATTCTTCCCTCTTTGCAACCTCACTGATTTCATGAGGGTTGCATTGGTATAACTGAGTATAGAATATAGGTGAGCAACTGTAAGGTATTTTGAAAGTCAATTGCTGTATGTTCATCGAGGTTATACTCAATGTATTTCAATGGAGTTACACTGGTGTAACTGAGAGCAGCGTTAGATCCACAGTCTTAAAACCAGACCCTGAACTCATTGAAATCTATGAGAGCAGGATGGGGTCAGTATATCTGTCCTCTTCCTTTTTTGTACTTTTGCAAGAGCAAGGACTAGTGTTAGGCTTTACTCGCACTAACATTTTCCAATGTTGCCAATTGAATTTATAATTATCCATAGGTTTGCTAATTACTCAGTCAATATTGCATCACAGAAATCAAGTCCATCTCTGCTAAATACATTTTCAATAATCTTTCATCTGGATATGTCAAAAATAAACATTAGCAATTAACATGGATGAAAGTTAAAAGAAATATTTTAGAGAACAAAACAAAACTTAGGGGCAGGCAGGCCACATGCAGTAGAAGGGCGGCCAAGAAGTCATTTATAGCTCCCAGATTCTTTGTCTTAGCTCTATCCTCAGTGCAGTTAAGAGCTGTGTGGATGCTGTCTGGAGTGGCTCATGACTGCGAGTGCTACTTCAGGGCAGACTGTCAAAAACAGGCCAGGCACCCTAAATTGGTGGTATGTTAGGTTAGATTTTACCAACCCCATAACAAGTGTGAACTCCTGGATCACTATAAACCTGGTGTCACAGACAGTCTCCTTAGGCTCTCCAATCTATCTTGCCACCAGACCAGCTGGATTTAATGATAGTCACTTACACACACAAAAAATCACAAAATATTCAGGTTGCTTCCAGTCCCGAGATGAGGCATTCCCTGATCAATTGGTACCCTAGATCTTACACCAAAGACAACACCTTTAGCCAATTCTGCAATAAACTATTTAAAGGTTTATTAACTAGGAAAAAGAAAAAGTTATTTACAGCTTAAAGCAAGCAAACATTTGGGATACCATATTTCAAGTTCCCGCATAGAGGACACTACCAGGAGGAGTGGAGAGGGGGTACAGTTGGGGGGTACTGGAGGGGTGTGTGTACTGCAACAGGAGGAGGTATGTGGGAGGTGTTGAGAGGGTATCTGTGGCCTCACTCTCGAGGTGGAGTAGTGTCACACTCCCTGTCACAGTGGCAGGGCAGCCGGTGCAGGCCTGAGACCCAGCACTAGCCTGTCAGTCAGGCCTGGCCCTATCACCCCTCCCAGCCCCATGGCAGAGCAGGCAGCCTGGTCAAGAGGTGCTTGGCAGCTCCGCTTTCCTGGCGAGCTGGGCTAGGCAGGATCCGGCAGCTGCGGATGCAGGGGAGGGACCAGTTGGGGCGTGGAAACTGGGAATCGGTTCTTTCTGATCTGCAATGAGCAAGGAAAAATCCCAGACATTTCTTCACATTTCAAAAATCCACCCAGAAGGAGATCAGAGGACCAAAAAAGAGGTCATGTCTGGGAAAACCCACACGTACGGTAACCCTAATAACATACACACACAGATCTAAATCCTAAGACTGACAGTTGTAGTGATCTGTCAATTCAAAAGGTCTTTCAGGGCAAACCCAGGGATAACCGTGGGAGATGTCACACTTCAGTTTAGAGTCTCTGGCCCTGTGAGAGTTCAACCAGTGAAGAGATAAGAAATCTTAATGTCAACTATTTTTATTTCCCTCTTGCAGCATTCAAACCATTGGGATGAGGCCTTCTGCACATCCTTCTCCATGAGTGGATGGGGCAATTAACAAAGATTGCGTCTTATGATGGCTCACTTAATTTTTGTTAGTCCTCCTGGAGAGGGGTGGGGGAGGGGGTGGGGGCGGGGGCGGGAACATGATTCCCATGCCTGGGTTCACAAGTTCAGAGCAAACATTTTCAAAGTTATAAAGCAAAACGTACATATTTCCTTACGACATGGAATACAGACATTATAAGTGGGATTAATGCATGTAGCAATTTACAAGTATTTCATAGAGTCTAAGCACTAAATACATTATAAGAAGACTAATACCTATTTTGAACACAAATAATGTACAGGTGAACTGGTTTGGTTTCCAGCTATGAATCTGTCAGTTCTTAGCTAATGCCTGCAGCCTTGGCCAGAGCTTGCACTTGGTTTACAAGTGTCACAGATGCTACTAAAGAAAAGGAGTACTTGTGGCACCTTAGAGACTAACAAATGTATAAGGTGCCACAAGTACTCCTTTTCTTTTTTGCGAATACAGACTAACACGGCTGATACTCTGAAACAGATGCTACTCTAACTTGTGCCAGCAGGCTATAGTCCCTAAGGGTATGTCTACACACAACCCTGTAAGTCCAGGGATGATGGGACGTGAGTCAGCTGACCCTGGCTTGCAGTGCTTTTCACAATCTTTGTGAAGCCAGAGGTGAGCCTGCCCCCGGAATGGCTTTATTACAGTGAGGAGCCACTGAATCAGTACATGCAGCCAGAAAAGGCAGAAAAGCTGGAGCTGGATGCACCCAGGCATCAGAAGCCAGGGATGCTGTGTGCTCCCACATTATGGGCTTACATGGCCCAGAGAATGTGCTTGTGGGGGGGAGGGTATGGGTCTCATTGATTGTGGGGAGGGGTGTGGACTGCTAGTGCCATGCAATGTACTTATGAATGACATGACCAGCTATGAAATGGAGGATGAGGGTTATTCACAGGATGAACTGATGGAAGGAAGTGATTGAAGTACGGATTGCTATAGATTGAGGGATAGTCTTTGCACGTTAATTCCTAATTGCCCCATCATGTGTTTACCTTTATTATTTTGAATATACATCACGATGTGAAGCAGCTGTAGAAATAAAGTGTTTTTTTATTTCGTCAAGAAAGTTTATTTCTAAATGTATATTAGAAAAGTACAACATTCACCCATTCCCAGGCAGGCCAGCGCTATTGCCCCACCAAATCACCAGGAACAACAGAACCTTACAGGGGGAAAAAAATGCATGAACAAACGAAAACAGTGAAGCCAGGTACAAAATAGAAGCCCCCCTACCGGGGGGGGGGGGGGCTGGCCTCTGGCCACCTGTTCTCCTTTGCCTTCTTTCCCCATTTGTCGTGCACGACACTGTAGGAGGGAGGTGGAGGCATCCACAGGGGAGAGGGTCTATATGGAGGGTTGCATGGGGCAAGGTTGCCCTGCCCAGCCGCTCATGGGGCCCAGTTGCATGGGCCACCCAGCCATGGCATCTTCCAAGCTGCTTTTGGACTGCAGCACAGACTAATGTGCAGGGGACTCAGGCCATGGTGTAGATGATGCAACAGGGGATGCTACTCTTGCAAGTCACTGGTGATGTGAGCCACTCAGACAATCTCTCTCTTCTGAGCACTATCCTCCTCCCTTAGCCACCATTCCTGTTCCAGGAACTGTCCTCAAGCTGTGCAGCCAGCCTCAGCCGTTCCTCTAGCTGCAAGTCCCTCTGTCGTCGGTACTGGGCCAGCTTGTTGGCCTTGTCCAGGACTTCAACCATAAATTCATCATAGAAACGCTTCCTCTTGGAACGGTCCGGAAAGGTACATCGGCCCAGGCTTCTGCTGCAGTGCGGGCGAGCAGTGGAGGTGCTCCAGCCAGAAACGGTCATGGGGCTTGGAACAGGACAAGACACAGAGGGTTATTGTCTCAAATAGCTCAGTGTAGGAGCACAGAAAAAATCCTTGTGGACTGTCAAGGACATAAAATGATACTTTTACAAAGTGAACTTCAATATCTTGTGAGAGGGCTGCTTCAGACCACAGAAATCCCCTGCAATAGGGCTCAAACCCTGGGTCAAGGCTTGACCTGGGCTCAGCCCCTGCAGCGCCTCAGGGTCCTGGGACTCTGGGTCTGAGCCCTGAGTTAGCATGATTTGTGTGTGGATGGAAGGGGTTAGGCTTGAGCCTGAGTCTGAGCCCAGGCTTACATTGCAGGGTAGACATACCCTAAGTGACACCAGTTGAGGTTTGCTGGAGCAGAATGCACTCTGGTACTCCCTCTCACCACGCCTCCCTGCTCCTGATATGTCCCAGCATGCTCTGCCCTTTGCGCTCCCTCCAACATGTCTTTAGCACTGGGGACTTTGTGGAGAGAAGCAGAGGAGCCAGCCTGGTCTGCCAGATCTATGCCTGCTAGAGCCACAGGTGTATCCCACCCACACTCAGAGAATGCCCAGCAGGTAGCTTGTGGGTGCTTTCTGTTCCCTCTATTCAACTATAAGATGCAGACTGTGGGATACAAAGATATAATAGTGCAAGCAGCTGAAAATGCGGGGAGGAGGAAATCATGTCCCTACCATCATTAATTGTAAAAAAACCATTTTAGTTTTATAATTTGGTATTTACCAATTACCCGCTCTTATGAGGCCCCATGGATGGATCTCTCATTGACCCTCTCTCTCTAGTATTTATAGTGCACTAATCTCTTTTGATATTTAGGTGCCAAGATACAGAAAATTAAGACTTATATACAAATATAATCAAAAGCAGGCTCCTCTCTGACTTGGGGTCAGTTGTTGCTTTTCATTTCTTCCTTCCTTTCCCTTTCCCCTGTGCAATGGGTTAAATTACCCCCCATTTGAGTATATCCCTGGTTATTTCAGGTTTACTGCTGCAAAAGGGAAGATTTTCCACCAAGCTGCAAAGATGATCAGACCACAACACAGTCTGAATTGGGTCTGTTAATGGATAGAGAGTCAGCATTGGATGTAAAACTCTTATGATGTCCTCTTTCCAGCTTGTTCAATAAAAGAAGTGTGCTGCTGTGTGTTCTACAAGATGCAGTTAGATTAACTGTTGTGGTAATCCAGCCCTAGCTGTAGGGAATGATAGTAACCAGTTGCAAGAAGCCAAACAAGCATAGCATGACTGCTAGGCTTTTATCCAGAGGTGGAGGAAGGCTTTCCTAGTTATGATTACTACCTGATTCTCAAGCTGCAAGAACAGGACTAAAAATACTCCAACTTCTATGCTAATTTGGCAGGAGGGCCAACACCCTTCATAGGGAGCATGGTCAAGGTCTTGGCTGGTTGCTCCAAGTGTCTTCCCTCTTCTTACCCCAGTCTTGCTGAGTTATGTTTTGATCAGCTGTTTTCATCTCTCAGGTACTGAGGCATCGGTATGATGGCTCTAGTCGCATTCCCTGAAGAGGATATAAAGCTGGATGTTGTCAGCACGCTGAAGACAATGGAATCTTCGGAGTCCCACAAGAGGTCTGACACATGTTAAAAAAGGAAGGAACAAGAGTAGTCCCTGCAGAACATCACATGTGAGACAGGAACTGACCCAAGTGGGAGCTCCGTGCCCAAATTCATGGTGGGATCAAGCCCATAGTGTAAGTAATTTTTAGTAATAAAAGTGAGATAAACATCTGATTTATGTTGGATGGGGATAAATTTGAGTCTAAAGTAAAGGACTTACTTATCAGTAGGGAGAATAGCTTGATATATACACAGGTGCACAATGCCATGTAACTGTGGAATCAAGCATTGCACTTGAGTACACGTGCATGGTGGTCCTTCATAAAATACATGGCAATGTATGGTCATATTTAATAGAGTGTAGGATCAAGTCCTTATCATGTAGTCTGAGGAGCGAATAAAGCAACATGAGTCAACCAGAGCAATGAGTTGTATAAACTCTTGCAATATAGTTCTCCTTGCAGTTTTGCTTATGCAGCACTTCAAATATTTCTCATTCCCCAATATCTTTTGAGATCCAAATATATGTCCACTTTTCAGCTATGAATTTGTAAATGGAAAAGTGCCAGAGGGCTGTAGCATGGTTTTGATTTGGAAAACCACCCAGGAGTTCAGATGTTTATCTGATGCGGATTCAGATTATCTGAACCTCATGGGCCACCTTCATCCCTGGTATAGCTCCACTAAGTTAATGGACCTGATTCTCCTCTGATTTGCACCACTGGAAAACAGGAGTAAATCCATTGCAGACAGGGAAATCAGATTAATGAGAGAGCAGCATCAAGCCCAATGGAGTTACCCTAGGTGATTCTGACCTCTGAGTCCACAGAATTGAACTCTTTGTATGTGAGATTTCTGGCACATCCATTCTGCTCGTATCATAAATACCACAAGAACAGACATTTTCATGCTAGTGCAGCACTTCCAGTTCTGGTGCTGAACAGAAAAAAAAGAAATTAAAAACCAAACATTTCAGAATTCCTCAAAAAGAGTATTTGTTTTGATTTTGATTAAGAAAGCACTTTATGGTTGGAGCATGTGGGGATCATGGCAGTATTCCTATATTTTTCCAAACCTATCTTCCCATCTCTATTGAATGGATATTATTATGAAAACATATGATCAGATTCGGATCTCAGCTCCTCCAGTGTTAATCAGGATGGACTACTCCTGACTGCCGACAGCTTAGCACAAATCAGAGTCTAGCTCCTATTTCCCCCTCTCTCGGACAAAGCAGCAGGAAGGTGTATTTAAATTCCAGCCAGTCCTGCCATGTAACAAAGGTTTTCAATTAACAGCTTCCAAACACATTTATTGAAAAAGCAAATAACACTTTCAGCGTGCTACAGCCTGTGAGATGTTTAGCAGGGCCTGCCAAAATTTTGAACCCCTGGCTATAGACGATGTGTTGAAGTTAAATGAGAATTCTGCTTCTATCTTAGTCATGTACACTATATTAACATGGGACAGTAAGGAAATAGGCTAGTAATGATGGAAGAATTGCAGCCAACATTATGTTTAAAAATCAACACCGTGAAGGGGAAGGGAACATTCATCATGGGTGAACTTTTATTAATAAAAAAGTTACTGTGTGCAAAGTAAAAAAAGATAAAGCATTTACAGTACAAGTAGCACAGTTTATAGAGAGATATACAGCATGTCATGTTCCAGGGGTACAAGTTTCATACAGGTATAACTATCTGTTTGCAAATATGCCGCCCAGAACTAAATGTTAGTCTTATCATCAATATAATGTCAGTAACGTTTTCTGAATATGATGTGATTCAGGGCAGGTCTACACTACTGCTTATGTCAATCTAACTTATGTTGTTCAGGGGTGTGAACCTCCCCCTGAGTGACACAAGTTTCACGCTGTCCTCACTGATGCTATGTCTGCAGAAGACACTCTCCTGTCGACATAGCTTCCGCTTCTCATCGAGGTGGGGTAATTATGCTGATGGGAGAGTGCCCTCCCACCAGCATAGCACGTGTTCAGCAGATACGCTGCAGCTGCATCATTGCAGCTGCACCGACAATGCGCAGTAGTGTAGACTTACTCTATGGTGTTGTGCTCTGATAGGATAACCAGAGCCATATAGATGTTACTGCTTTTTCCTAAATGAGCTAAGAGAAACCAAATTCAAAGACTTGGATATTTTATTTCTTCATCCTGTTTTCTCTCTCTTGGTATTTACTTCCCTGTGTTTTTATTATCTAAAATGCATGAATGAGCAAGAGAGAGGGGCACAGTACCAAGAATAACTCGGGGGGGCAAAGTCTCTCTAAAATGCAGAATCTCTGGCTTTGATTGCAGGATGCTGTTACCTATGGTACTACAGGTGAGTGGAACTCTTGTTATGGAATCCGGAGGGGCCAGCATTCTTCCCACTCCTGGCTTCTTTTCTGCCCACTTGCTTGAAGTGAGGAGCATTGGGCAAATAGTCCTGGCTATCCTCCCCAGAACCACTAGGAGTAGTAAAGTAAGTGGGGAGCCTTACTCTCTTGCCTATCTAAGTAAGGGCTGTGACAGTCTAACCCTTGAGACACTCTCCACTTGCTCTTCCAAAAGTTCACAGAATTCCCATTGTGCGACTGGGGCTGTGTGTGATATCTCATAACATGACCAGGCAAGGAGGAGAAGCTGGGGAGCAGACACTGCATTTCATGCGCTTATGTCAACCTGGTGAGTCAGCCAGGGCAAAGCCGAAGAAGTTAATGCTACCCATCAAGTAGCAGAATTAATTTCTATTTCCCATCTTCTATCCTGACAGAGAGGGTAGAAGATGGGGATCAGTCACAGAGACCAGCAGTAGCACAGCTTCTGGGTGAGCCACTCTGCAAGTGGAGGGGTTGGCCATGGGAAAGTGCAGAAGAACTAGAAAGAGATAGAACTGGGACTAGATTTTGCCATGATCTCTGGCTCTGCGTTGTGTGAAGACCAACTTTCAGATCTGGCTGCAAAAGCCTCCCTTAACACACCACCAGAAACTTGCAGAGGTTTAATTGTTATGTCCTTTCCTGTGAGATTCTACTTGGGAGGTGATAACTTAGCTCATAATGAGGTAGTGTTTGCATTCTTGGTGGAATTCATCCCTGTGCAGAAGGCCAGCATGAGGCCTATGCACTACTTAGGCCATATTTTGAAGATTTGAGTGATTCATAGATCTTGTACTAGGCCGCTATACAGAGGATCCTATTTCACCTAACATGCCTGGCAAACAAGAACAGGTATGAGGGAGCTGGTCTTGTCTATATTATAATTCCTTATCTACATACATAATCAAGAAAATCAAGAAATACAGAAAAAAAATACCTCTGTCTGGAGGACCCAGTCAGAAAACCTGAATCTCTCATCTGGTTTTATTTTTGTTGTTGAAAATACCAGTGTTGATTCAGCAATATTATATGGTCTAAATGGTTGCCAATTTTTTGAAAATGAAAGTTTAGATTTATGAGCATGAATATAATCTAGTAAATAACTCAATTTCTTCTCTTTATGTGTAATTTTGCAAATAAATATCCTTGCTGGCTATGGGTTTTGAGGCCAAGTTTCAGCTTGGGATAAAGTTTTGTCTGAGCTATCAGTTTCAAGAAGCCATACAGTGAGAGTGTTGCTACTGATAATGACTTATGTGCAAAATACCAGACAAAAAGCCACTTTCAGACCAAGTTAAAGATGTAAATACACATTGAATCATTTAGAACATTTGTTATTTTAAAATAAAGCATTTGAAAGGCAGGTAATTCACGGCTAAAATTCTCTTCTATTCTCAAAAGTAACATATAAATGGCCGTTGTTCACTATGAAGTGTTCTTTATATGTATTGGGAATCATATTTCCTTCCTTTTGTGACCAAAATACTGCATTTTCCTCCTGTGAGCCCTGCCGAGTTAGTACAGCTATGGGAGAGTGAGCTGGATTCTATTTCATCTTCTGCATCAACAGAACTGATTACTGAGTTGTAAGCAATCAGACTTGTGCAAAGCCACTGGCAATGCACAGGTAGCACTGGCCAGCAGAACCTTTCTCACTGGTGATGATGCACAAGTGTGAAAGCACCCAGCTTGATCCTCAGAGACCAGATTGAGTACCAAATCATGCCCAGCCACTAAGTTGTGGGTGCATATTGGTGGAGAGGAAAGGCATCAAAAGCCTCCCTCCTTAGTACTCCCTCATTTACAAGCCATCCAAAGTGGGGTAGAACAGGATCATCCCATCTCCTGCACACCTTCTGGTGGAGCTGGCCAAGTGAAGAAACAGGTATCATCCTAAGGGATTGTACAGTATCCTAAGGGATGGATGCTCCCTCTGAATTGCCCTTCAGCCCCCTTTGTGTACAAGTTACATTTCTTATGCACTTAGTGCCACATTGGTAGAAATGACATTTCACCATAGACCCCCCTTTTTTTGTAATCAGCTCACACCTAGAATGTAGCCTGCATTACGTTTGGTCCTTGCCGCATTTAGCCCATTCTTTTTATTTATTTATTTAAAAGATACCTTGCATCAACATACCATACTTTTATATTTTTAATAACTCTGTGGAAGCACTAACACTTTTCAAATGTTAAAGTTATGGTGCCAAGTTCTGATGCTAGTTTACAATGCTCTAAATCTGGAGTGATTCCATTAAATCGTGTGCAAGGTTGTGTATTTGACTTCAAAATTAGGTTTCCCGTCATAATCCACTTATAATCCAATATACTGATGTTCCATGTACTATTTTACTCAAACTGTGGTGAAACACAGCAGGTGTTTAACACTGCATAGCAATGCTATATAATAGTTTATGAAAGGAAATGAAGAATTCTAGACCAGATTCTCCACTCCAACAAGTTTTCTATGGTATAAATCCACTGATTTATAGAGTTACACCTAATATACAGTGGTATGAATGGAGAATCAAGCCTACTACATAACCCTTAAAATTAAAGGAAGGAATATTACTTAGACAAAAGTGTAATTATTGAAATTTGCATTTGTCCTTCCCTTTGGGGTTAAGCTTAACACCCCCACTCTTGACTATTTAATATCACAACTGGTCAGGAACTAGGTTTTCTGTTGCTTCCTAAATAGGACACTTCCAGCTGTACAGTTTCCTTTAATGCAATGCTGGGAGATTAGATCAGTAACCAAGTCAGGGAGATTGCTGCTGTATATGTAGTGCTAACACAAATTTACTTCTCTAAAATGAAGGCACAGTATGTGATCGTTTGGTAAAACAGTAAATGTTCAGTGACTCAAACATGCAAAATACCAGGAGTCACCTTCTTCTGAAATTTGTTGACTAGCTAAAAACCTTTTTGTCTGCTAATGCTAAGAGAGTTATTAAAACAGTCCTCTTAAAGGAAT
This sequence comes from Dermochelys coriacea, assembly GCF_009764565.3. Classification (NCBI taxonomy): domain Eukaryota; kingdom Metazoa; phylum Chordata; order Testudines; family Dermochelyidae; genus Dermochelys; species Dermochelys coriacea. The sequence continues at coordinate 164,328,340 of NC_050070.1, forward strand.
CCCTGCTAAAAGCTTTTTCTGTAATAATGCAATGAACAAGTGTTTTATTTTCTTACTGTAATTAAACAGCAGAGTTGGATTTTTAGCTGTATATAATTCAAGTGTATTATACTTGCAAATATAATTATTTGGATTTTGAAAGAGGTAGTATTTCATTACTAGCGCACATCTGCGTTTAACATAGAGGAAGCTGATATTTTCATCATTAACATTATTTAACGCTTAGGGAGCACAAATGGTTTTCTACATGATCTCATATATCAATTTAAAGAATGGTTAGTATCTCTGGGCTTTCCTAAAAGACCACTGAGGTTTACTCTTTTGTTCAGATGGAATCCATTTAATCCTGTATTCATTAACAGTTGAGCACACACTTACAATACTAACATGACCACACACACAAAAACCTGACAACCACCCTCCCCTTTTTTTTATAATAGGAAATTGCTTTGTGTCAAATATAGAGCCTTTCCCCTCTATTTTCCTACTGTATTTCATTTCCTATCATTAGTGTGAGAAAGTTGTTCCCATCTGTCAGAAGGCAGGCTGGTGTCATATGAGAAAGGCAATGATGATGTCAGGCCAGCCTTCACAGAAAGATCTACAGCACTGGGATTGTCACTAGTTGGCCAAGAGTGGCCAATGTCGAGAGCCTGAAATACCTTCTGAACTACAAAGATGATCATTTCATGCTAGCGCTGACGCTCAGTAGCAGGGGAGGACACTGCTGTTGCTTGTGCTACACTTGGTCTGTGGATAAATAAGGGGCATGTTTCATGAGCACTAAAGAATCTTTCAAAAACAAAAGAAAATAGCAACAGAAAAAATGAAATTAAAATAAAAACCCTAACTGCAGCAAATGCCTCTAGCCTAACTACTGACATAGGCAACAGAGTAAGAGGAAATGCTAACATATTGTTAAGCATTTACACTTCTCATGCTATTGCTGGCGCACATGGCTCTCTGCATAGAGAGCAAAGTATTGGCATCCAAAACAAGGTTGAGATCCACTGTGGAGCTCTGATGAGTTGCTGCAGGATCAGGAAGTGCAGTACCACCTGCTGTTCAAATTCACACTTCTGTGTCACTTCCTTTAAGAGTAAAGAGCCTTCTGGTGCCACTGGGATCAACACACTCCACCATCCCCAGCTTGGCTGAATCAGTAGTGTTAGCTAAAGAGCTAATGCAACACAGTAGAACTGTGTTGGCATGTTGCTACTGCCACCGATGGCCACAGAAAGACTTTTCTTTTAGTGAATAATTGACTAAGAGAAGAGATATACCCTTATCCTTTCCCTGGTACCTCTTCTCCTCAATAGTAGTGTATTCAGGCAAGAGAGATGAGTCATCTAGTCAGCTCCAGTCTTGCTTCTGCTAGTAATGGATGCATCTCAACACTTGAATGTGCTCCCCCAAATGCAAAGACTTTGGGAAGCTTTATCCAGACTATTCACAGTATCAAAGGGGGCACCTGCCCTGGCCCACCACCTGCTGGCCAAGTGTGCCTCTGCTGAGGCCTACCTCAGTTTCCCCTCCACTCAGGGCCCCCTTAAGAAATTCACTCACTCCAGAGACTCAAAACATTCCCCCTTCTGCTGTCCAGTTAAGCCCTTAACAAAGTCTTTCAAAACAGAATTCAAACTTACACAGTCTTCCTCCCAGTTTCAGCTGGGCCCAGCCCCCTCCCCCACTCGCTGAAGTCTGTTCTCTTTTTAAAATTGATTTCTTTCATCCCAAAGTCCAAAGCTGGGCACACTCTCTCTTCCCTGAGGGTCTGTCTTCTTGCTCTTTTGGGGGCAGGTGATAGCTCAGTGGTTTGAGCATTGGCCTACTAAACCCAGGGTTGTGAGTTCAATCCTTGAGGGGGCCATTTAGGGATCTAAGGCAAAAATTGGGGATTGGTCCTGCTTTAAGCAGGGGGTTGGACTAGATGATCTCCTGAGGTCCCTTCCAACCCTGATATTCTATGATTCTAAGTCTTGCCTAGAGTTTAGCCTTCTCTACAGGCTTTCCCTGCTAGTATCTACTGACTCAGAGCCCTGCAGGAATCTACTGCTAACCTGTGTCCATCTCCTCCTTTATAATGCACAGGGGCCTTCCCTTATGTCCTATTGGGAAGAAAGTAATCAGTCCAGGGGTACTGGACCCTCCTCCCTACTAATGGGGCTGGTCACCCTGTGACAATACCTTCTGGGGTGTTTCCACAACTAAGCTGAAAATATCACCAAAATCAGGCTATTTCCTATTTCTTGTTGGGCCCAAAATACTAACCACATTCCAGCACTCTTACTCCTGATCCTGCCCAGATCTAATTAGTGCACAGATGGGTGAAGATAAGAAAATAATGACAAAGCTAATCAAACTTTTTACAACCACACACAATGTTTCAATTCAAGTTGTGAGTTAAGGTTCACAGTTGTTTCTTATTTCATCCAAACCTGTTTGCTCAGCCAAAATACTCGCTGCTGAAAAACTGAAAAGCACCATTCTTCAGAATCTGCTATTAACCAAGTTTGAATTTGCCTCAGTTTTATAAGTTGTTTTTGTTTTTTAACATATGCATCTTCAAGCCATTTAAAGCTTGTTTTGAAATACATGCAATTAAAACCTGAAGTGGCTGATACATAAATTATACTTTTACTGAAATTGTGGGATGATTAATACAGAAAAAAAAGTCTTGTCTCTCTAGTTTGTTACTAGCTGGGAAAAAGCCCTAATTAACACTAATGAATCATCAATTTTATGACTGAGCCAGTTTTCTAACATTGCCAAATTGTAAGAATGATTTAATTTGTGCTGAAGGTTTTAGTGCCTGCATTTTTGTGGAACAATCTTTTGACACTACTGACTATTTAATGTTATTTGCAAATCTCTTAAAATGTTACTGAGTGCAGATTTAGCTTTCCACTTTACTGCAAATAATAAAGAGTATGCTCAGGCAGAAATATGTGCCTTTGTATCTTTCTTTTACAAGAAAAACAATTTTTCTTTCATTACTATAAAAATGATAATCTTTCATCACATAATCATTACATAAACTATTTTGCTCTTATGATATCTTCTGCTTTGCTGTGAGGATTTATTACCACCAAAACAGATAACTACCCTTGGCTCAAAATTCAGATGTTGGTGAAAAAGTTAATTTATAAGTCATTTAGTTTAACATGCATTTTAGATTCTGACACACTACTCCTACAAGAGTAAACAGTTCTTAACAGTTGGCCTGGACAACAACGCATGCTTTCACGTGGTAATCCCGTCTATACATGTGGAAAGTTTCAAATGTTTCTGGCCGGACATTAAGGTAACCACATTGGAAATGATGTGAAATCACACCAGGTGTTTTTGGAAAGACTGTGCTCAGTCCCTGCCCAAAGCCCCCAAAGAACTGAGGGCAGAGGGTGCAGCACATTTGCCATCTCTGTTCCAGGCAGCTTCACTTGCTTGGGCAAAGGGTCTGTAATTCTGCCTGACTATTTTCAAAAGCTTTAGTCACCTTAATTCAAACAAAAAACATTTGATGGTTTGTTTTCACTATAGCTGTATTTATATAACAAGATCTATTCTAGAGTTTGGGATATATGGGTCAAGCTGTCCTGGAGTGCCTCAAGAGCATGAGTGCCAGCTACAGGGCAGACTGTCAGGAAGCACAAACCCCAAATTGCTTGTGAGTTCACCAATCAATTGTCAAGTGTAAACTCTTCAGACACTATAAGAGCCCTAATATGGAGAAACAGACAGTCCCCTTGGGTACTCTGATCTGTCTCGCCTCTCAGGTGAGCTTACATTTGTGATAGATTATCCCTTACACCAAAAGAAGCAATATTCAGTCCCAAAGGACCAGTCACTTACCCCAGGTCAACTGCACCTTAGATTTCATACCAAAGACAGTGCTCGTAGCCAATCCTATGATAAATTATATACAGATTTATTAATACAAGAAGGAAACAAGGGAGTTATTTACAAGGTTAAAGCAAGTAAACATACACATACAACTGAATTATAATCTTAAATTTTCAAAGTAATGGAAGTTTTTATAATAAGCAATCTCTATATGTCCTTTAGGGCTAACCCAGGCTAAGCAGCTGGGGATCTCTTGCTTATGCCCAGAAACCTTGCCCCCCAGAGTCCAAGCAACATAGAGATCCAATTCCTTCTTGTTAGTGTTTTTTATTCCCTTTCCCTCATGTGCTCTGAATTGTGAACTCAACTGATAGGAAGAATCCACTTGCATGTCTCATCTTCATGTGGCAGAGAACGGGAGCAATAAAGTGTTTTGTCCTTCTTAATGTTCCACAATAGTCCATCTGGTGTCAATGGGTCTTTCTTGTTATCCAGGACATATCACCTTCTGTTGGAGACCTGCATTTTACACTAGTTAATGTCTCTCTTCTGTCTGGTGATTTACAATGTCACAGAAGCTTACAAGACAAATGCTGAAATATTACCTTGCAATATGGGATACAGATGCTATAAGTGAGTTTAATGCATGCAGCAGCTCACAAGCATTCAATAAAGTCTAAACACTAAACACATTCTTAAAATTCTAATGCCTACTTTAACAATACAAACACATAGGTGAACCAGACTGGTTCCTGCTATCGATTAGTCAGATTTCAGTTGGGACATGGGGACCTTGCGTGAGGTGGCACCTTGTCTGCCAGCATAACAGTATGAACTTAGAGGCATCTGGGAATCTATGGTGGGCAACTTTACTATTCATTCATAGCACAGCGGCACTTTGTGGGAATGATCTCCCAGCACTTGAAATGTAATTGGCTCATGCTCTAATGTAGGGGCCTCAAACTCAGTTTACTTTAGAGTCAGTGCCAGTCCTCAAATCCTCCCAGCAGGCCAATAATGTCACTCATGCTGCCCAGAACCTGCCCCTCCAAAACTCCATCCCCTAAAGCTCCACCCACCACCTGCCTAAGGCTCTGGGAGGGAGATTGGGTGGGAGAGGAGGCCTGGGGTAGGGAATTGGGGTGCAGGCTCTGGGAGGGAGTCTGGGTGCAGAAGGGGTGAGAGGTTGGGCTCTGGGAGGGAGTTTGTGTGGGGGAGGGAGTCTGGGATGCAGGCTCTGGAATGGATTTGGGTGCTGGGTGCAGTCTCCAGGCTGGGTCAGGGGTGCAGGAGGAGGGGGTGGGATTGCAGGCTCTGGGAGGGAGGAGGTGGGAGGGGTGCTGGCTCTGGGAGGGAGTTTGGGGGTGGGAAGGGGTGTGTGGGAAGGGGAAGGGGTGCAGGCTCTGGGAGGGAGTTTGGGGGGGCTGGGGGGTGTGTAGGGAGGAGTGCAGGCTCTGGAAGGGAGTTTGGAGGTGGGAGGGGGTATATGGGGAGGTAGTGGGGGTGCAGGCTGTGGGAGGGGGTCAGGGGTGTGGCACTTACCTGGGGTTCCAAGGCAGGGCAGGCTGGGGGGGGCCTCCGCACGTTGCTGCCCCCAGGCACCGCCCCTGCAGCTTCCCATTGGCTGCAGGGGCACTCGGGGTGGGGGCAGCGCGTGGAGTCACAGCCCAGCCCTGCCCCGCCCCGTGGCCTCAGAGAGGGGCTGATAGCCACTGGAGCGAGCAGGCAGATGCCGGTCAGCTCTACTGTGCAGCCAGGGCTCCTGGCGGGGGGGGAGCACCCATCTGCATCAGGTGAGGCCAAGGGAGAGACCTGGCCCCAAAATTGCTGGAGCACTGCAGGTCACAGTGGAGAGGTTCACGGGCCGCAGTTGGCCCGCGGGACAGGAGTTTGAGACCCCTGCTCTAATGCCATTCACAGAACAATCTTGGTGGTTACTTGCATTGTACTAACATACAAAAAATTGAGGGTTGATGCATTAATCATAAGAAGAAAAGGAGGACTTGTGGCAGCTTAGAGACTAACAAATTTATTTGAGCATAAGCTTTCGTGAGCTACAGCTCACTTCATCAGATGCATGCAGTGGAAAATACAGTGGGGAGATTTTATATACACAGAGAACATGAAACAATGGCTGTTACGAGAGTGATCAGGTAAGGTGAGCTATTACCAGCAGGAGAGAAAAAAAACTTTTTGTAGTGATAATCAAGGTGGGCCATTTCCAGCAGTTGACAAGAACAAAAGCTTATGCTCAAATAAATTTGTTAGTCTCTAAGCTGCCACAAGTACTCCTTTTCTTTTTGCAGATACAGACTAACATGGCTGCTACTCTGAAACTAATCATAAGGATTCTTCTAGGAATGAAGAGGGTTGTGGGGTTCATCAGTGTAGCCTCACATTTAATACTCTGTGGTGCCATGTGAGAAATCCAACTGTGATTCTAAGTCCTAGTCTCCTCTTTTGAATCGGATAAATGGGTTAGAATCATAGACTTTAAGGTCAGAAGGGACCATCATGATAGTCTAGTCTGACCGCCTGCACAATTCAGGCCACAGAATCTCACTTACCCACTCCTGTAACAAACCCCTAACCTATATCTGAGCTATTGAAGTCCTCAAATCGTGGTTTAAAGCCTTCAAGATGCAGAGAATTCTCCAGCAAGTGACCCATGCCCCATGCTGCAAAGGAAGGCAAAAAATCACCAGGGCCTCTGCCAATCTGCCCTGGAGGAAAATTCTTTCCTGACCCCAAATATGGGGATCAGCTAAACCCTGAGCATGTGGGCAAGACTCACCAGCCAGACACCCAGGAAATAATTCTCTGTAGTAACTCAGATCCCACCCCATCTAACGTCCATCACAGGTCATTGGGCATATTTACTGCTAATAGTCAAAAATCAATTAATTGCCAAAATTAGGCTATCCCATCATACCATCCCCTCCATAAACTTATCAAGCTTAGACTTGAGGCCAGATATGTTCCCCTTGGAAGGCTGTTCCAGAACTTCACTTCTCTGATTGTTAGAAACCTTTGTCTAATTTCAAGTCTGAACTTCCTGATGGCCAGTTTATATCCATTTGTTCTTGTGTCCACATTGGTTCTGAGCTTAAATAATTCCTCTCTCTCCCTGGTATTTATCCCTCTGCTATATTTAGAGAGAGCAATCATGTCTCCCCTCAGCCTTCTTTTGGTTAGGCTAAACAAGCCAAGCTCTTTGAGTCTCCTTTCATAAGACAGGTTTTCCTCGGATCATCCTAGTAGCCCTTCTCTGTACCTGTTCCAGTTTGAATTCATCCTTCTTAAACATGGGAGACCAGAACTGCACACAGTATTCCAGATGAGGTCTCACCAGTGCCTTGTATAACAGTACTAAAACCTCCTTATCTCCACTGGAAATACCTCTCCTGATGCATCTCAAGACCGCATTAGCTGTTTTCATGGCCATATCCTGACATTGACAACTCATAGTCATCCTGTGATCAACCAATACTCCGAGGTCCTTCTCCTCCTCTGTTACTTCCAACTGATGCATCCCCAGCTTATAACAAAAATTCTTGTTATTAATCCCTAAATGCATGACTTTGCACTTTCCACGATTAAATTTCATCCTATTACTATTACTCCAGTTTACAAGGTCATCCAGATCTTCCTGTATGATATCCAGGTCCTTCTCTGTATTGGTAACACCTCCCAGCTTTGTGTCATCCGCAAACTTGATTAGCACATTCCCACTTTTTGTGCCAAGGTCAGTAATAAAAAGATTAAATAAGATTGGTCCCAAAACTCATCCCTGAGGAACTCCACTAGTAACCTTCCTCCAGCCTGACAGTTCACTTTTCAGTATGACCCATTGCAGTCTCCCCTTTAACCAGTTCCTTATCCACCTTTCAATTTTCATATTGATCCCCATCTTTTCCAATTGAGCTAATAATTCCCCATGTGGAACTGTATCAAATGCCTTACTGAAATTGAGGTAAATTAGATCCACTGCATTTCTTTTGTCTAAAAAATCTGTTAGCTTCTCAAAGAAGGAGATCAGGTTGGTTTGGCACGATCTACCTTTTGTAAAACCATGTTGTATTTTGTCCCAATTATCATTGACTCAATGTCCTTAACTACTTTCTCCTTCAAAATTTTTTCCAATACCTTGCATACTACAGATGTCAAACTAACAGTCCTGTAGTTACCTGGCTCATTTTTTTTCCCCTTTCTTAAAAATAGGAACTATGTTAGCAATTCTCCAGTCATATGGTACAACCCTGGGTTTACAGATTCATTAAAGGTGATTGCTAATGGGCTTGCAATTTCAGGTGCCAATTCCTTTAATATTCTTGGATGAAGATTATCTGGGCCCCCCGATTTAGTCCCATTAAGCTGTTTGAGTTTGGCTTCTACCTCGGATGTGGTAATATCTATCTCCATATCCTCATTCCCATTTGTCATCCTACCATTATCCCTAAACTCCTCATTAAGCCTCATTAAAGACTGAGGCAAATTATTTTTTAGATATTGGGCCATGCCTAGATTATCCTTAACCTCCACTCCATCCTCAGTGCTTTAGGATATCCTGCAAGGGACATCATAGGGTGCTGCTCCCCTTTGTTTGTTTTGTAATTAATTCTGTAAGTCTCATTCACTACCCCTGGGTTATAAACCAGCAGGCCAGGCAGGCAATTGGCACATCTCAACCTAAAGTACAAAGCAGTACTTCCATGAAGGATACTTCAATGCCATGGGCTGGTGTATCCATGGGCATTGTGATGGGCATCAGTAAGAAGACAATCTTCTAGACCCTGAACCCTTCAAATTTTCAGATCAAAAGTGAAGATATTTAATCCATCATCAAGAAAATGAAGGCTCCTAGAGTCACAGTTGCACTGGGGAGAAAGAAGACAGTGTACTGCCCAAGTGGTGGTGGCTGAAGGCATTTTGCCTGCATGGGACAGAACCAGGCCTAGTGTCTCCAGGGGTGGAAGAAGAGCTCACTCTCCAGGGGCACATACTCTCTATCTTTTGGAAAGGTGCTTAGGATACTACACCTTGGATGAATAAAGTTAGCCCAGTCTCCTGAGCCACACATAGCATTGTGGACACACTCCGAGAACTCTCTCAAATAAATGTATTTAGCTGTATATTTGGGTGACAACTCAATGTATCACCACCTAGAACAACTACTGATTCCTTTAATTTTCTCTGGCCAGCATTCTGTTCCCAGATCTGTGACAAGTCATTAATTTCAATGTGATCACACCTTCCCAGCTACAGTACCTATACATCTAAATTCTATTGCTGTTTCCTCCTGGAAAACTTTGGAAGCTTACACATAGTATTTGAAAAACAATGAGGAGTCTAAAAAGGTGCCACTGGACTCCTCATTGTTTTTGTGGCTACAGACTAACACGGCTACCCCTCTGATAGTATTTGAAAGGTATAAGTAGTTTGCTGGACATATGGGGAAGTGACAGCTCTGGTAATCCAGGAGTTTACTACCCTGCATTTATGCTTAATTAGTAACCCAGATATGTTGCTAAAGCAAGGGCCATTTAAATTCCCTCCATCCACCTCTGTATAACTCTTAGGCCATGAACTGGTGATAGCACTGGTGGGGGGGTTTTTAATGTAGACAAGGCTTTAGAGATGGACTAAAACCAGAAATTAATTCATCCTCCACCCACTTGAACTTTGAAGACTTGAATAAAGTGTCAGTTTGATCTAACTCTCCCCTAATATTGATTTTACAAAACTAAAATATGACCAACAAAGTTTCAGACCCTAGATTACTCTTGATGTTGTCCATTTCTAGTGCCTTTTGGGTTTGCAGTCATCTTCTCGCTCTAGCTTGTTTCCTTCCTGTCTCCTGTTGTGACAACCTTGTTTTTGGCCTAAGAAGAGCCAGCAACACTGCTCCTAGATCAGCCAACAGGAACTCACATGCTCTTAACCCCCTCTATCCCAGTGTGGTAGGTATGCCACTATCACTGGAGTCATTGTACTGTTTCCATTGTAAACCTGTGTTTCTAAGGATTTATAACTCAGATGTACACATTTATTTGGGGCTGAAACCTAGAATATAAAGTCTCAGGCCGTTGGTCTCCAAATTAATGCAATTAATGCAAATTAATGCAATCACAGATTTCCTAATCTACACCTTGTCCCTGTGGGAAAATTATAGGTCTTGGTTCCATCTGTGGCAATATATAACACATTTGTATGTGTACAGATACTCACAACAAAGGAGAGAGTGCCACATACTGCTTTCAATTATATACATGCAGTCTCATCAAAGTCAGTTGAGTTGCATACATGTTACTGCAAATAGACTGTGGCCCATTATGTTCATTTTTTCAAAATGATTGAATTATTTCCACAACTTTTGTTTAATATAAATAAAAATAAGACCTGGCAAATAATTCACCTCTGAAGATGTTGTACCAGTCTCTGGGGTGAAAACTATGTATTTTATAAACTTTCGTGACAGATTTTTTCTGTCTTAAATAAACAAAACAGGAAATTAAATTAAAAACCATACTTAAATAACATTAAGATCATGATATAAACCAAGACAAGCCCAGAAATTCAAAGCAAGGGATGGAGCGTAAGCCTTCACTTAGAATTTCCTTACTTTTGCCAATTTGTGTCACAACTTTAATTGTATTTAAATGACATGTTTCACTTACCGTGTGTGGGGTAATAACTTGAGAGGACTCCATTCTTAGTAAACCAATCAAGCTTTATTAAATCAGCTACATACAGAGCTGCTCTAACTGCAGCTTGACTTCCCTAGATATCTGCACAGAGACTGACTTTTGTGGAGCCTCCTCAAAGCTCTGTCCTTTTGCAATCTATGCTCTGTCCTCCAGATTGTTACATGTAAGGGATGTATTTGTATTTCATTTTTATCAGCTTACCTTCTCTTAGCACACATTTTAGCACAATCTGCAGCAGAGGCATGATGCCCCTTGATGAAGTGGGGGAATAATGGAGAGCAGAAAAGGAAAGCGTTGGTTTTTTTTCATAAAATCAAGGTGCTTATTACTCCATGGGACACAGCAGTGGTTACCATACAGACTAGATGTCCAAAGTGCAAGATGACCTAAATCCCAAGAATATCCACAATGCAACCTTAGTTAAAAAACCACAAACTATCCAAGTATCACTCTATCTGTATTCCTCAGGAGTTCTGCTCCCATGAGTCGTATTCATAACTCTCTTCTATTCATTTTCTCCAAACATTTGTTCACCAATTGTTTTATTCATAAGAATATTTACCGAAAGTGAAAGTCTTGTGAAAAATTTTGCAAATATGCGTTGGCGTGAAGGTTAGTGCCAAAGGTATTTGCGTGGTCATATTGGCTTCTCTCTATCTGTTAATCAAAATTTTAATCATCCAGTCAGATGGAAGAAACAATATTGTGTTATGTAGGTGATCGTTCACATAAGCAACTAATATTTTAAGCCTTTTATATCCAGGACTTAGAAAAGTTGAACAGAAAATTGAAAAGGATTGGCTGTACACTGAAAGAACTTGCCACATTATAAGTGAAGACTTTTGTAACCTTACATTGTAGTGCAACTTCTTTCTGACAGATTTATATAATAGAGATCTCTATTAAACTGTCTGTAATGTTTTCTGGGTTTAGAAACAAAGAGCCCAGTTCTGCTCTGATTTATCAACTCCTTTGATTTCATCGGGTGTAAGTAAACACAGATTTGGCACAAATAATTTTTGTCAAGACCACATTTATTCTTATCTATCTATCGATCTATCTGTTATTATGTTCTTCATGAAAGACTGGCAGTTCCAGTACGCTACTTAATAAATGCCTATGGAATAAAATCTTCTATGTTAAAAAAATTACATAAACTAAAGTATAATAAAAGGTATAGAAAAGCTAATTTCTTCATTTTTTGTGTTTCTTTTCTTGAGAAGGGTCAAGGGTATAAAATTTAACCTTGTATGTCAGCCTAGTGGCATTTCTATAAAAAATGAGCTATTGTACTTTGTTAGATGTCTGTTTGCATGGCTTTCTAATTCCATGCAACATTTCTAAATAATGTTTTCTTTTGGAATTTCATTTAATATAGCACTGCTTTGGTAAAAATGGTGGCTTATGTGTGTGGTACCAAGGTATTATGCGACATGCATAATAGCCAATGATCAAACCCTTGCAAGGGTCTATACATGGTTGAGAAATGCTGGAGTCCAATTAGGGATATATTAGTTGATTTATGGGAAATGTGTGTTTATGCTAGCAAACATCATCACAGCTGAATCTTATTCTGAATGATGTTTCTCAGAGCTTTTCAGATGTGAATGCAGCAGTCACAGCTAGTCATATGATTTCCCTTTAGCTATTATGCCATTATCTTGTCTAATTTTCCCTTGATAATTTGCCTAATTTGAACTATGTTTTCTCAGTCCGTGAAAGCAATGGTTGAAACTCTAGTAAAGCACAGAATTATCAGCCACATAGATGAACATGATTTGTTGGGAAAGAGTCAATAGAGCTTTTGTAAAGGGAAATCATGCTTCACCAGTATATTAGAATTTTTTGATGGGTTCAACTAACATGTGGACAGGGGTGATCCAGTGGCTAAAGTGTATTTGAACCTTCAGAAAGTCTTTGGCGGGTCCCTCAGCAAGGACTCTTAAGTGAACTAAGTAGTCATGGGATAAGAGGGAAGGTCCTCTCCTGGACCAGTAACTGCTTAAACAACAAGAAACAAAAGGTAGGAATACATGGTCAGTTTTCAGAATGGAGAGAGGTAAATAGCAGTGTCCTTGCAGGATCTGCACTGGGACCAGTGCTGATAAACTTGTTCATAAATGATCTGGAAAAAGGAATAAACAGTGATGTGTCAAAGTTTGCAGATGATATAAAACTACTCAAGATAGTTAAGTCCAAAGCAGACTGTGAAGAGTTACTGGCCAACAAAATGTCAGATGAAATTCAATGTTGATAAATGCAAAGTAATGCACATTGGAAAACATAATCCCAACTATACATACAAAATGAGGGGGTCTAAATTCGCTGTTACCACTCAAGGAAGAGATCTTGGAGTCACTGTGGATAGTTCTCTCATCTTCTAACAGTGTACTCCTATCACAGCCTTTACTTTGCACTATGATTATTTCTAAACAGGACATTCTGTGTCCCAGATCCAGGTACTGTGATACGCAGGGAAAGAAAATCTAAGACTACAGCACATCTCCCAAGAATGTGAAATATGCTAAAGCAATAAGCCTATTGCATTTCAGAACTGTGATTTAAGATCTAACAGGCTAAACGATAGTTTAGTACTTTGATGAGCATGAATTATGGCAATGTTACTAAAATGAATGGGTGCCCTCTCTTTCAAGGATTCCAATGTCTGTGAACAAACAATAACTGTCTGACACAATCAAATACCTTATACACTGTATTTTGCGAATTTCAAAATGAAGCAAAATGCAACATACAATTTTTACATATGTTGACGGATTGTAAATGCGGTTAAATGTGCGGGACTTTCTCCAGCTTTGTTCTTTAGTGGATTGCTATTAGCTTACAATGAAATCTCTGTTGGCCGTGCATTTCAAATTGTTATTCCAAATGTAATCATTTCTTTCTTTTATCTGATCTCCTACAGTCTCTCTGTTTTCATCAATATTTGACAGCAATTCCCAAAGATCCAATATAGTCCACTGTAATATCCTTGTGTGTCCTCTCTTCTCCCTTTGAAATCCAATACCTAAGCAATGAAATAATTTATTGTGCTTTATTTAGACTTTTATTTTTTGCATGTGTTTTGATACTGTCCCTTTGAAACAAGGGTTATTTGGAAATTTAAACCAACTGTTCTCAAAAAGTAGTTATGAAAGCATTGTTAAGAAACCCTTTTTTATGCCAGAGATATGACTTTTATCTTGAGTTTGTAAACATTAATTTTATATATATATATATATACGTTGTTCAACACAAACCAAATACACACACAAACACACACATATTGTGTTGAACACCATTGTTCCTTCTATTGGAAGGTATTGAATACAAATGATACCTGCAACTAAAACCCAGATCCTCAAAGTATTTAGGGCCTAACTCCCATTTATTTCAATGGGCCTAAATGACTACAAGATATAGAATTCAGACTACTACAAACATTAGAGTCATTCAGAAAAGTCAGTGGAGCTCCTGCTTGTTTTAAAGAGTAGAGGATACCTTGAAGCATTGATAAAATTATATGCTAGATGGCATCTTCTCACAATATGAAAACACATGACATATGGAATGGGTTTTCTGAATTAGCATCAATCACATAACTTACTTATTCTCATAATTTTAACAGTGAGGATGATCAACAATTGGAACAAATTACAAAGGGGAGTGGTGGATTCTCCAACTCTTGATGTCTTCTAATCAAGACTGCATGCATTTTTGCAAGACTAGTCTTTGGGCTCAAATACAGAAGTAACTGAGTGAACTTCTGTGACCTATATTATACAGAAGGTCAGAATAGATGATCTTATAGTCCCTTTTGGCCATCAATTCTATAAATCTAATAATCATATTTGGTGGTGGTGGCTGTGAGGAAAGGAGTTGCATTTAAGCCCTGTCCACTATCAAAAATTCAATGAACTTTAACAATGTTCAAGGATTACTATAATAACAAATAAAGGACTACTTAGTTCCATAAAATGGAGATAACTGTTCATCTCTGGCACTTGGTGGAATTGATTTCATAAATGCTGAGAAGTTTGTTTATTTTTAGGCAGGCAGTGCATACTATGCTACAGAACAATGTATGCATTGTTAAATTCTAGTGAAAACTCAAACCAGCAAAGTCATTGGCAAGACACTATAAATTTTAATGGATAGGAAAATATACTTTGAGAGAGAGAGAAAGGGCAAAGAACAAAAATATGCTAATGGTAATTGGCTCAATTTAAAGAAAAACAACTTAAAACTAGCCAATCTACCAACCAACGAAACAAAACAAACCACCCCCTCCCCCAAACTAAATAAAACTTGAGCACATTTCATTAATTAGCTGCACTCCAGTTTCCGGAACAGAGCTGCGTAAACCTACTTTTTGCTTTTGGATGAAATTCACCTATGTGAGGAAGGCCAGAACAAGGCTTATGCACCACTTAAATCCCTCTAAAGCCCTCAGGAATGATAATTGAGTATTTTTTAAGAACAATTTGCTAGAAGTCTGAAAAGCCACAATTGCAAAAGGAAGCTGCACTAGTTACAAATACAACCTGGGTTAGTGAGAAGTGAAGGCAGATAGATAGATAGATAGATAGATAGATAGATAGATAGATAGATAGATAGATAGATAATGATGAAACATTTTCTATTTTCATAGTAACTCAGGAGGATGTTAAACAGCAGCTACTAAAGTTAGAAATTTTTAAATCAGTTGGTCCTGATAACTTGCATCCAAGAGCTAACCAAGGAGCTTGCTGATCATTAATGTTGAGTTTTAATAAGTCTTGGAGCACTGGTGAAGTTCCAGAAGACTAGATGAAAACTAAGGTTGTGCCAATATTTAAAAAGGATAAAAAAGATGACCCTCTTAGCCTGACATCAATCCTGAGCAATATAATGGAGCATCTGATATAGGACTCTATTAATAAAAAATTAAAGGCGGATAATATAATTAATATCAGCCAACATAGGTTTATGGAAAATAGATCCAGTCAAGTTAGCCTGAAATATTTTTTGATGAGATAACAAGTTTGATTGACAAAGATAACAGGGTTGACATAACATACCTGGACTTCCCTAAGGTGTTTAACTTGGTATTGCACAACATTTTGATTAAAAAACTAGAATGACATTAAATAGATTAAAGCCTGGCTAACTGATGGGTCTCAAACTGCAATTGTAAATTGGCCATCACCATCAAGTATGTGTGTTTCTAGTAGGGCCCTGCGGGGTTCAGGTCTTGGCCTTACACTACTTAACATTTTTATCAATGGCCTGGAAAAAAGCCCATAAAATCGTCAGTGATAAAGTTTGCAGATGTCATACAGATTGGGGGAGTGGTAACTAATGAAGCGAAAATGTCACTGATATAGAGTCATCTGGATTGTCTGGTGATCAGGGCACAAGTGAAAAATGTGTGTTTTATTTCAGCCAAATGTAAATGTGTACAAAGAATGTAGGCCGTACTACAGGCTGGAGGACTCTACCCTAGGAAGCAGTGACTCTGAAAAAGATGAGGAGGGCAGGGTAGATAATAACCTGAACATGAGTTCCCAGTGAGATGCCAAAGGCAAAAGGGCTTAATGCAATGTTGGATGTATAAGCAAGGGAATCTTGAGTAGGAGTGGGGAGGTATTTTACCTCTGTATTTGGCACAGGTGTCACTGCTACTAGAATATTGTGTCCAGTATTCAAAAATGGTGCCCACAATTCAAAAAATGTCCAATGTTAATAAATTGGAGAGTATGTTCAGAGAAGAGCCATGAGATTGATTTAAGGATCAGAAAGCATGTCTTATAGTCATAGATTCAAGGAGCTCAATCTATTTAGTTCAGTGACTCTCACCATTGTTTCATGTTCTCTGTGTGTGTGTATATAAATCTCTCCTCTGTTTTTTCCACCAAATGCATCCGATGAAGTGAGCTGTAGCTCACGAAAGCTTATGCTCTAATAAATTTGTTAGTCTCTAAGGTGCCACAAGTACTCCTTTTCTTTTTGCGAATACAGACTAACACGGCTGCTACTCTGAAATCAGCCTTTCCAGATTACTATACCCCTTTCTGGACTCTGATTTTTCTTGTATACCCCCAAGGTTCACCTCACTTAAAAACTACTTGCTTACAAAGTCAGACAAAAAATACAAATGTGTCACAGCACACTATCACTGAAACATTGCTTACTTTCTCATTTTTACCATATAATTATGAAATAAATTAATTAGAACATTAATATCATACTTATATTTCAGTGAGTAGTATACAGAGCAGTATAAACATGTCATTTTATGTATAACATTTTAGTTTTCCTGACCTTGCTAGTGCTTTTCATGTAGTCTGTTGTAAAACTAGGAAAATATCTAGATGAGTTCATGCACCCCCTGGAAGACCTCTGCATACCTCTAGTTGAGAACCACTGGTTTAGTTTACTAAAGAAAAGATTAAAGGGTCACTTGATCACAGTCAATAAGTACCTATATGGGGAACAATATTTGATAATGAACTCTTCAGTCCAACAAAGAAAGTTATAAAATGATCCAATGGTTGGAAGCTGAAGAATAACAAATTCAGACTGAAAATAAGGTGTACATTTTTAACAGTGAGGTAAATAACCTCTGGAACAATTTGCCAAGGTCGGTGGTGGTTTCTCCATCATGGCAATTTTTAAATCAAGATTAGATTTTTTTTAAAAGACATGCTCTAATTCAAACAAGAATTATTTTGGGGAAGTTCTATGGCCTGTGTAATGCAGGAAGTCAGACCAGATGATCACAATGGTCCCTTCTGGCCTTGGAATTTATTAATCTGGCTCTCTGGGCAGGGTTGATCTTTACCTTTTGAGAACATTCATGTGTGCAAATAAAAGCTTTCAGTCTGTGAAAAATGCCTTTTATTTTCACCAGAACATTTGAGGTGAGGAGGAAAAATGTTTTGCTGTATTCCAAACCTCTGGAATTCTGATTTTTTTGCCAGGTTTGTGGCAATCAGAAATTTTCACAGAACTCAGATCTGAAATATATATATATGTATATTTCTTTGTAGGAATTCAAAGAAATCCTCCCCCTTTCCTTCCCTAAGCAGTCAATACACATACAGCCATGAAAGAGTAATAAATTTAGTTAACCATGACTGAATAATTATCTAATCTATCTATCTATATTGTGACAGGGTCAGGCCAGATGGCTACAGAAGAGTGATAGAAGGCAGATATATTAGCCCCAGGTTAAGAAGGTCCCTTTTCCGTGGGTAAGGTAACAGGGAAGGTTCCAGAATAATCAGGAACCTTCTGGAAACAATTAAGACAGAAAGGCTGATTAGAACACCTGCAGCCAATCAAGAAGCTGCTAGAATCAATTAAGGCAGGCTAATCAGGGCACCTGGGTTTAAAAAGAAGCTCACTCCAGTTTGTGGTGCACATGTGAGGAGCTGGGAGCAAGAGGAACTAGGAGCTGAGAGTGAGCATGTGTACTGTTGGAGGACTGAGGAGTACAAGCATTATCAGACACGAGGAGGAAGGTCCTATGGTGAGGATAAAGAAAGTGTTGGTAGGAGGCCATGGTGAAGTAGCCCAGGGATTTGTTGCTGTTGCACAGCTGTTCCATGAGGCACTCTAGACAGATGCATTCCACAGGGCCCTTGGCTGGAACCTGGAGTAGAGGTCGGGCCCGGGTTCCCCCCAAACCACCCAACTCCTGGTCAGACACAGGAGAAGTTGACCTGGACTGTGGGTTCACAAAAACGGCCAAACTGAGGGCTGCCATGAGTCTCTGAGGCAAGCAAATCTGCCAATAAGAACAAGATCCACCAAGGTAGAGGAGGAACTTTGTCACTATATATATATATATATATATATATATATATATATATATATAATTATTCAGTCATGGTTAACTGAATTTATTACTCTTCCATGGCTGTATGTGTATTGACATCTTAGGGAAGGGGGAGGATTTCTTTGAATTCCTACAACGACAGACATATTAGCTCTCATATAAAACAATCTTTCTCCATATTTGGATGACCATGAATGAAAGTACAATTCTCCCTCCCTGTAAGCACTCCCACTAAACCTGAGTAACTTATGTGCTTTATTTTGAGTCAGACAACACATCTCATCTGTTTGCATGTGGTGTAATTTATACTCTGTCCCATTGGGGTCTACCAATCAACAGAGTTGGAGTCACATGAAAAGGAAAGGGAAGACTCGCTTGAAAGGAAAAACTATACAGAATATGTAGTACTGTACTTTAAAGAAGAAATAAAATGTTATCAGTGGAGCTACCCATTGCACACTCATGTTGGACATGGCTATAATATTGGCAATTTGTGCTGTGGTCATCTGTATGCATTTTGTTCAGTACTTTAATCTGGTTTCCATAATAGATGAATAGTTCCATAGCACCTCCCTGCACCATGTGGTCACTAGCTCAACAGTACAGAATGCTTGTATGACACAGATTGCATTTGTTGCTGTGAAGTATCAGTTTTTGAGGTATTTCTGTTGTTTTTTGTAAGTTAAATATCCAGTGCCATATTTTTCTCCTCAACTGGGGAACTCTGGAGTAACTCTATTGTAAAAGAGGGAAAAATCTGCTTCTATGTTTTCAAAGGTTAATGGGGCCTGGGCTGTATAATGTTAATCCCATTAAATATAGCCAGTTATGCACCCCTTCCACCCAACTGAAGTAAAAAAGTGACTGGAGCTATGAAGAATGGAGCTAACTCAGGTGAGCTAGTACTGTTCAGTATGATGAAGAGTTACAGAATTAGGACAAACTGGGAGCTAGGCAGTTAAAGCTTCACACAGAACTTTGGAAATTTACCCTTGAATATATTCCAAGGCATATTTTTCCAGTCATTTCAACTAATTTGGTTTATATGTAGAATGTTCTCTTTCCTTTTTGTACCTTTTACTTGTTTCTTTCTTTAAAATAATGGCTACCTTAAGGCACTACTTAACAAGTATCTCAAAGTTTGGTGCAATCCCTGAATGCTCATTTGGGTCTATAGTCACAAACGCTAATTATTATTTAACAACTAACATTTTCAGTCCCTCCGAACGAGGATTTTTTATGGATGCCTGTACCCCCTTGGCCTGATTCAGTTTTCACTAACAATAGGGTGTAAAAAAAGGAGGGGTAATTCTGTTGAAGGCACTAGATTTACATCAGGGTAAAAGTAGTGCAAATGAGATCAAAATCAGGTCTCCAGTTTGCTATTCTGTGCCAGGCATCCCTTCCACTAAATCCACACATGACAATTGGCTGGTCCAAGCCAGGACATTTAAGTGAGCATGTGCAAAGAAGACAGTGATAGTAACACATGGGGGAGTGGAGGCGGTTTAGACTGACTGACTGCACCACAGGCGCTGATCAAACTTCATGCAAAACATACAAGTTCGACATGAATGACTGCTCTGGATTTTTCTACCAGGAACTTCCAGGCTCTGGACTTCAGATCCACTCATCAAGCACATCGAAACTGGCACCACTAGAGTAAAGCAGTCAATGCAGGAGACTGAGGTGTCATAGGGGCTGGTCCCAGGCTGTAGAACTAATGTTCAAAAGAACTATGAACCATCACAAACCTCCCCCATACCATTCTCAGTACAAAATGCACTTCCTCAACCCAGCCTTCTCAAATGTAAACACATACAATTGCATTGAAAATACAATTTATTTATTTAAAAAAAACTAAAAAAAACCCTTCTCATCTGATTTTTCTCTCTAGTGAGAGGTCGGAAGAAAGGATGAGCCATGTGTGAACCGGATGCTAATCATGTTGCTTAATGCGCTGCTGGAAGGCGTTCATACACCATGGTGGGTGGTATAAGACTTTAAAGAGAATAGAATAGAAAAAAGGCATTACATGGCTACGATTTTGGAAGAAGTGAGTCAGGGATTTTCAGCATGAACTTTGAAGAGTTGTTTGAAAATCACAGAATGAGGTTTTGAATGGGAGAGGTTGGGAGCCTGACCTACCAGAATCCAGAGGTTGTTCCAAATGGGCAGAACGCACTGAGACAGGAGTGGGAGAACGAAATGAATGGAGTAGTGATGCTTCCAAGAGCAAGAGGTGGGGTCCAGGATAAGAAACAAGTGCTGGAAGCCTCATCAGAACAGGCTTTGTGATGATACTTTGTCACTTACACATCTTGTCCTAATCAGAATCAGGAAGTGCAAAGGTACACGAAAAAGAAACAAAGATTTTTTTTTATGGAGCCTCTAGTGGAGCTTTCAGTTGGAGTCAGTTTGAATCTGAGGTGAAGGTTCAGGTCAGTTCTATTTTATCTGGTTTGCCCACCCTTAATTTGCATCACATGTTACTAGATGAGTACAATGGAAATTCTGAGTTGAATCACACCTGACTGCCATGAACAAGGTCTGGAAAAACATAGAACCGTTGTAAAAAAAAAACCCTTTGTTTTCATTGAATCAGGCTTTAAATATTCACAGTTCAATATTAGAGAAGCTACTGTTAATAGGAGATGGTTCAGGTTAATGTCTGATGTAGATGTTAGAGCAGCCTCCCATTCCAGGAGAAAATGCATCACTAAGACTATAAATTTCAAACCCAGATCTTATACTTTGGCATCTTTTTTAATGAATTCATCACGCAGTGAGCTTCAAAGTTCACATTAAGATCAGAAACTTCAAAACATGTTCTTTTGTTATTTTTTAAGCTCATACTCTGATACTGGGCCATTTACAATGTCTTTTTGGAAGAGAAATGTTGCATGTCTCTATAAAAGTGTTGATCTTTTTTCATTCAATTCCAAAAGATAGAAGAGGACCGTATGTGCAAAGAGGCAAAACCCAAAAGGAAAAGCTGTTCCAAGATACTTCAGTAAAGCAATTTTATTGGGTAAGGTGCCTGGAGCATTCGATATGCTCTTTTTTGTTTTGTCTAAATAAAAAATAAATAAATAAAGTAATAATAATTCATACAGTTCAGTTTTGTGGTTTCAAGGTGAATAATTTATGCAATGGTAAACCAAGTTAAGTTATAAAAATAATTTAATCCTTCATTTGCATGAACTGTAAATACAGGTACTTAATTACAATAGGCTAAGTTCTACTCTACATCACATATGCAATACCATTGAAAACAAGTGGCCCCACAATGGTTTTATTGTAATTCTTTAAGAGATAATTGGAGAAACTCCCTTCCCCCTCCCCAAACCCTGGTGCAGAAGGCCTGTAGAAAACCCAAAACCTTTGCATCCCTTAAGTCCCACATAAACCTGGGAATTAAAGTGGTGCATCAGTCTTGTGACACCCCACTCCCCCCAGTCCACTGAGGGGATGATTTTTTTCCCATGACAGAATCCAGAGTCAGAAGAAAAATTTGTTCCAGAAAATTATCAGTAATCTGGATGAAGAGGAGTAGTCTTTGGTTTAGTAAAACCATAGTGGATAATTTGTTAGTGCTTATGTATTTTTTAATTTAAACTTATATTATAGTAACTAACAGAATGTTCATCCCAACCTCCGTGTGCCCTTGAGAAACTCTTAAAAATACATTTAATAAAATAAACAGACATATTTCCTATAGTATTTGATAGGAGTGTTTTGGAGGGGCTTGCTATGTATGCATTCCCATGGTGAGCATAGTGATGCAGAAGAGAACTCAAGCTTCTGCAGAATATTTCCATGGAAATATTGGAATCTTCAACATCCTGCTACAGAACAGATTTTCATTCAGCACTAGATACATACAACGAACTGGGAGTATGCCAAAGTGGTTTCCATATGTTTCCCAGACCTTAAAAAAAGGCACCTTGTTACCCTGTGTCAGCTTCTCAGGAAATAAAGTATCCAAGGCTTGCTGCTAAAGATTATTCAGGCTCTTTAACTGAGGTGTTGGAGTTAGAGATGTTCAAGTCCATTGAAAATATTTTCTAAGACATTGCATGGTTTAGACAAATTCCTGGAGTCAAATCCACATCCAGTGTATATCAATGTGGCGCTGCTGACTTCATTGACATCAATGGAGCAATGTCTGGTTACGCAAGATGCAGATCTGACCCTTGGTTCTCTACTGAGTAGGCCTTGTTAGGCCTTTGACAAGAAATAATGGAGATATAAGCATCACAGTTCTGGGCAAGAGCACCTGTATTTCCCCTCTTTGGGCCACCAAGGGCTGCCACTCTAGGCATCCGGATCCTCAGCTGTCACCTCTCTTGGGTAGATACCTGCATCTCTCCCCTTCCTGACTGGGGTTTTTCCAAGATGTACAGTTCCTGCCTACACTGTGATATTCCCCAAGCCAAACTGACTAAACAGGCCAGCGTCTGTGCTTTGCTTTCTCTCCAGAGGCTGGGGACAGCATAATAGCTCGCAGTTATAAATTACCACACAGCTCTTTGTAAGCAAGCATTTATTTCTGAGGTAAAAGCATTACAGAGAAATATATTATAAGCAATAAAAGAACCTATATACATTCTAAAAAGTTTACCAGAGGTCACCCCAACTGCAACCTTGGGAACTAGTAGGTGTCAGTACTTCAAAACCCACAACTGGGTTTCCCCCATGGTTACAAGTTATAACTGTCTCAGAGTCAGAACCAGAACAACCAACTGGGCAGTTCATCCATTTTTTTTATACAGCTCTGTCCTTTGATATCCAGTCTCTGGGAACAGGTAATCAGCATACAAAGGCCCTCTCCTCAGGGCATAGCTTCAAAAGGCATAACAAGAGGTGGAGAATTTGCATTAACCTCTTGTAGGTATTTCCCAGGAAAACTCTTTGTACATATTGTCTCAAAAGTCCAGTCCTGTCTGATACATTGTTCAATGTAGTATTTTATTATCCATACCTTATATCACATCTCCTCCCTAGAAAGATTACAAACAATGCCAGTCCACAACACTATATAAACTTTGCATTTAATACTATGGATCCCAAAGATACTTAAACTTAATTCAAATAACTTTTTCAAAGATATTGCAGGAAATTGCTATATCTGTCGCACTAAGTATTAATGTCAGACGACATGTTAGGCAAGCAGATGTTAAAATTAAGGAAATGATGGAGCTTTCATTCTAAACTTGTTAAATCTTTGTGATAGAAAGACAACTATGTTGTCAAAAGAACACAAGCTTCTCCTAGCTTCTCCTAGCTGCTCATGGGAGAAATGATTCCTCAAGATCTCTTATCCTAAATAGGGAAAGAAAGAGAACAGCTGTGCGGAGCAGTCTTGAAAGAAAACCGAACAATCAGAAAGCGTTGTATTCTTAGAACTGGTTTCACTGCCTTAGAAACTTTTATAGGCAATTAAAAAGTCAAGCAATGGCAATATCCTGACAAATCCTTCCTTCATCTTCACTCCCTGACTTTACCTATCATTGGCAGAAGACCAGTTCACAACTTGACCCTTTCTTTGGTTGTAGTATATGAATCATTGGTCTCCTAAGAGATATTATTTACTTAAAGTGAGTAACAAGGATAAGAAGGGTCAGGGTGTTCCACTTTCTGCTGTTAGATGAACGAACCTGATGATAGGCATAATGCAGTGGGTCCAGGATAGCTGTGCTAAACGCCAGAAGAAGCCCATACATTATGAGATTTTACTTACCCTTGTTTAAACTAA
This sequence comes from Dermochelys coriacea, assembly GCF_009764565.3. NCBI lineage: Eukaryota > Metazoa > Chordata > Testudines > Dermochelyidae > Dermochelys > Dermochelys coriacea. Next base: position 164,352,467 of record NC_050070.1, read on the forward strand.
ATTAAATTGTCAGCTGCTCAGTTACATTTTCCATCTGGTGTAATGTTTCCTGAATCCCCGTTTGCAATCTTTTCAAAGTAATATGTTGAGTTATTTTATTGCTATTCAGATCTATCTCAATACTTGGTAGAGTAATGATAAAAATTCTAAGGAGTCTGTGTGTTCTAGTTGATGTACCCACATAACTATTGTTATTGGCAGTGTTCATGTGATATCCAGGCAAGAACACACCCTTGAAACTCCATTTCATTTTAAAAAAGCAAACAAACCACATTTTACTTGAACAAAGTTAAAAAGGTTGGACTTGATGCTCCCCTCATTCATACCAATTTCCCACCAGGGTAATTCCATTAATTTTAGCAGAGTTACTCCTAAATTACAGCAATGGCAGGAATAAGAGAAGCAGGCCCTGGTGAGTGTTCATACGAGTCTTCCAACGCTGATTCGGAGTGGGATCCGAGTTTGGAAACCAAACCTTTGTAGCCTTTCTTAGGTGTTTGTTTGAGGTGTTTGTGTGAGTGTGAGCATGTGGTATGGTCAGCCATGGCTGCTGAAAAGAGGAGGTTAGATTTGAAAGTAACGTACAGAGGAAGGACTGACAAAGTTTGACATCTGGAAGGGAGGGTGAGATGGGTTGAATCCCCATTATCTGCTAGTGAAAGGGGGGAAAAAATAGTTGGATCATGCTCTGCATGTTTGGGGTGATGGACTCATTTTGTCCTGGCCAGATGGGGCAGAGTTAGGTAAGCAACCATTAGATACCTGGGCCTTATAAGGCTCCTGAGGGAGCTCAGTTGTCAAGAAGGCAGGATTTTTCTGCAGGAAGGAACCTTCAGGAGCATGGTAGGCACCTGTGGAGGGATCTAAACCAGGGCCTAAAAGACCAGGGAGAATCCAAGGGGAAACTACCGGGGTGGGGAGGCAGTGTGGGAAAACCTGCTACACAAGAAGCAACAGAGTAGGAATTTTGGAGGAGCGGGTTAGGCTCCTGGGGCGGGGAGTTCCTGAGGTAGAGCCAGTAAGGGTATGTCCATACTGCAAGACACCCACATCTGGCCCATGCCAGCTGGCTTGGGCTAAGGCAGTGGTTCTCAAACTTTTGTATTGGTGACCCCTTTCACACAGAAAGCCTCTCAGTGTGACCCCCACCCCTTATAAATTAAAAAGATTAGCTAGATAGATAGATAGATAGATAGATAGATAGATAGATAGATAACACTATTATAAATGCTGGAGGTAAAGCAGGGGCATGGGTGTGGAGGATGAAAACTTGCGATCCCAATGTAATAATCTCGTGAAGAACCCCTGGGTTAAGGGGCTGTTTAATTGTGGTGTAGATGTTTGGACTCAGGCTGAAGCCCAAGCTCTGGGACCCTCCTGCCTGGCCCAGGCTCCAGCCTGAGCATGAATGTCTACACCACAATTAAACAACCCCTTAACCTCAGCCCCACAAGCCCAAGTCAGCTGGCACAGGTCAGCTGTCATTTTTTAATTTCAGTGTAGATGTATCCTACAAGCACCTCAGTGGAGAGGTGGGAGACTTAAGAGCTTAGAGGTTTACTTGGACTTTCAGTTGGACTTTTATGTAACTGGAAAGGGTTTGGAACATCTGTGTTACTTGGCTGGAGGGCTGGGCTATAGAGCCTAAAGGTCAGTGATGTGCAAAGACAAGTTGCCTGCAGGGAGTGCCAGAGATGAGGATCCCTTGCAGCATCATACCCTGACACAAGAGGGTGCACTTGTGGTGAGTCTGCTACCTTACAGATGGCTTAAAGAAAGATGATGGTTGGGAGAATACATTGCCAGGAGGAGCATAAGAAAGGAATGAGTAAAGAGCCTGTGTTATTGGTTGGTGGGGGCCTTTCCCTTTTCTTGTCCTTCCAGGCTCCCTCCCCTTTTCTGCAGGACAAAATCCTGATTTAAATATAATCTCTCAAAACTGGAAGCACGATTAGAGAACCAGTTCATCTTTTTCCCTGCACAGACCAAGGAGACCAAGGAACATTAGACAAGGGCAAATCTGGTGGAATCTTTGTTAGGCAGGTCTACTTAGCCTTACATTCTGACTCCAAAGCCTTGGAGAATTTCCCAGCTCAACTCCTCAAGGAACTCCCTTGGCTGCTTGAACTATGTGCTGGAGACAGGATTTGTTCCTGAGTGCAGAAATGTTAGGCCAAATTCTGTTCTTTGCTATATCAGGAACTGCTGTGTTGTAACGAAGAGCAAAATTTGCTCCAATGATTCTATTTCTTTTACATTATTTTAGGAACATTTTGAGATTTTACAGATTTTACAATACCTAAGGAGTGACTCTCCTTATGTTCTTGTTTTAAAAATAATCACATATATTATTTATCTGTATTTTCATCTTAGAATCCAGTTCTTTCAATCTGGACAGAAATCTGCTAGGTCAGCAAGGAAAATCCTATTAGCTAACTAATTCTGTTTGCTCATAGTCTGAAAACTCCACCTTAGAAGTATTCCTACAGTCCTTTCCCCGTTTCCTCTAGGAGATGCATACCTTGTTTTCTGACACAGCTAAGCTAATCATGTTCTCAATTAAGCCAAAAACATTAATGCTCTTTGAATATATCATTTCCTTTCACTGGAAGTGGTTCCTCTTGTGCAATTAACAGCACAGGAAACAGTTTGGTTATTTATTATTTCCTATTAGTGAGTAGTGTATCCTGTGATAACTTATGTAATTAGTAGGTCAAGTGCAAATTTAATCAGAACATAGGTTACAACCTTCAGTTGTGGACTGAAATGCTTGTTGCAGAAAGAGTCTGAAAATTAAAGTCTCTACTTTGAGGCTGCCTTTTTCATTAGGCAATGGATTGTATGTTCTTATGGCCTAACAGTCTCTATACATGTAAGAAATAATATCAGAAATACATTCCCTTCTCTTTCCTTTATAGTTCCCCCAGCCCTCATATTGCCCTGCAGTTATAGAAATCATTGGCCTAACTTCTCTGCTGGCATAAACTGATTCAGTTCTATTGAAGTCAATAGAGCTGTACCAGTTTACACCAGCAGAGAAACTGTCTCAGGAAAGTTAGATGTGGGAAAGACATATGGACACTTAGTCTCCTCTTTAAATCATCCTCCAGAGGATGTTTTCTAATACTTTGCCTAGTATATATTTAAATGTCTACACTGATGGACCTCTTCCTTGGCCACTTCTCCTGTTCCAAAAGCACAAGAGCCTACCTGCTTGAGCTAAAGGAGATTTTACTTAAGCTTTTAGGTCCATAGGGTCTATGACCCACAGCTGAATAGTTTAATTCCATCCAACAGAAGACAATGTTCTCAAAATAGCCATTTCATTATAATACAGATGAAGCAGAAGACTATGCAGTGACAAAGATAAGGTGAAAAACAAAGAGGCATAAACTTAGATGGATTATTTCTTACCTTTGTAATGGGTAAAAAGGGAATGCAATAGATTCTTTAGCTGATATTCAAAGGTGCAGTCTTTTATTTTGAAAAACAAAAAAACTGCACATATCAAAGGAATGTTTGTGCTCAGTGAATTCAAAATCCTATCCTTATAGCAAATTTTGGATTCTTATTCAATGCACAGAAACTGAGATATGGTGTATGGCAGAGAAACCCTGAATTCTTAAACACAGGTCACAGTAAAATAGAACAGTACATAGGGTGTGGGACCCATTTACATAAGAACTTTCTCAAATATTGTGTAGAAAAGACAAACTATTCACAGTGAAAGGTAAGCCAAATAAATGTCACCCAAACACTCAAGGTGATTCAATAAGTCCGTGAAGGATCCAGCCTTTAAGTCCAAACAGAAGATCATGGCTCACAACATAGTTAGCAGCAGAACTATCAAACCAGTCACAGACTTGGATGATGCAGAAAGAAATATATAACTTAGATCCTGGGAAAGAAAAAGTACTGTATAGTTTATGATGAAAATACAAGCTGGTAATCATTCAAGGTTGTGTTGATCACCAAATGCTTCCAAAACTCTAAAATATGAATATGAAGAATTAATTACTTTTTCATATTACATTTGTAGACAAAGTTTTCTCTTCCCATAAGATCCTGTACTTCTACTGAAGAAGAGGGCAAATTGAAAAAGAACTATATGCTAAAGAATGTGTATGAGGATTAAATTCACCCTATGCATGGAGACTGCACAAGACCCAATGCACCGCTTATGCCCCATATAGGCTTCTTGGACCTGGACCTGGACCCCTGGGAGCACACCTTGATGCACAGTTCTGGACTAAGGTAGGTCAAAACATTTCTGCTGAGCTTATCTGATGGAAAATTGGGTTTGCAATTAAACAAAAATTTTTACGGAATGTCTCTTTTCCTGGAAAACTTTTAGTTTGTCATTAGAAAATAAATTAAAAAAAAAAGCCCAAAACTGAAAATTTTCATTTTTCAGCAGTGGTCTACCAAAATGTTGGGGTCTTCATTGCTGACAGCCTGAGGAGAGAGAATCAATTTTGGGGTTTTCAGTTTTTTTAATCAAGTCAAAGTTTTTCATTGAAAACTTTAATGAAAACAACAAGCTCTATTATGAACCTTCTTAGTTCTGTGGAGAGAGCTCCCTTGTGCTGCGATGAATTTACCTTACAAATTAGGGGTATGTAAACTTTTCTGGGATCAATTCATGTAGGCTAAACAAAACTAGACTAACTCGTCCACACTCAGGGGCTGACCATTGAACCTGTAGAATTCTTTTAATACATATTTATCATTTTACTCTTATAAACTAGTTCCTCCAGCTCTTTGTGTTAATTTTCTCTGATATCTTTTCAATGCAAAGAAATGACAATAGTACTCTCGGTACAGTAATTCACTGCCATATAAAGAGAGGCATTTTCATTTTTCTGGTCTGTGACCTGACCTGTCTATAAATGCAGCACCTATTGTGTGGGACTGTTTACCAGATGGAAAGCTCACGTCTAATTTGCTAGCTCTTAGGTCTCTTTCAGTACTATTGCTTTCCAAATATCTTCCTCACATTAAATTAGTATTTTGTTTTAAAGGTACAACAAAAACAAAGTCTGCTCACAGGGAACTTGCTGATTTATTCAATGGCATAACACTGTGTGTGTGTATGTGTGTAACTTCCATTTATGCAACAGGAAGTAAGAATGGGTAGAGCATGTCTCCCTCCCATAATATGCTGGGTAACCCAGTTAACCCCATTACAACCACGTTCGTACAATTTTCCCTGCTATAGGGATTAGCCTGCATTTTTCCCTGCTTAAATCATGAGGTCATCTCGCTTAAATATTGAAACAGAAAAGTAGTTAAATATTTTAAAGCTAGCTTGTGCCTGTTCTGTTCTAGTTCTTTTACTGCATCCATTGTCGTGATATGTGAATGTGTGGCTATATACAGGGCAAAAAGGAACAAGAAATTCCACCTGGCCTGCCCAGGGGATCCAACAATCCACAATTACCATCTCCCAGGAGTGAGGAAGCACAAGATAAGGGCAGGTCATGATTCTACTTCTCCTTGCATGGGCCAATGCTGAAGAGCATGTTTCACTACGTACAGATGTGGTGGAGCTGCTGCCCTAGCATGTGCTTGAGAAGCTCCTTTTCATAGCCAGGCCTAAGACAGCCAGTGGTTTCACCTTAATTCCACAGATACCGGTAAAAAGCATTCATATGCTGCTGATAGGGGAGGCATTTGAAAACTGGTTCCGCAAACCACTTAAACGTTCTGAATTTTAAGTACACATGTAAACTCATTAAGATCAATGAGATTATTCATAGGCTCAAAGCTTGACATGTGCTTAAGTGTTTTGCCGAACCAGGGGCCAAAAACAATGAGCATCAGGCAGGAGAGTTTGTAGGAGATTGACTTGTCTTTTGGAAATGGGCTTTCAGTTTCCCCCCTCTTTTTGTTACATTGCTGTTTTGCAGCCAGGAGTTCAGTCCATGCAAAGAATGCATTTGGCTGACTCACCTCTCTGCCCCCTGAAGGACACAGTAGGGGGTGGAGAACTTATTCACCATGGTTCTGAGGTTTTCAATGGAAAGAAAGAGGGGAAATTTGCTCTCTCCAGATTTACAGTAAAAATCAGGGAAACATTTCACATTAATCAAGCACAGAAGGGGTTCAAAAGGCAAATATAGTGCCATCTTTACAAAAGAGAAGAAGGAGAACCCAGGTAACTACAGATAAGTCAGCCTCACCTCAGTCCCTGGAAAAATCATGGAGCAGGTCCTCAAGGAAACCATTTTGAAGCACTTGGAGGAGAGGAAGGTGATCAGGAACAGTCAACATGGGTTCACCAAGGATAAGTCATACCTGACCAACCTGATTGCCTTCTATGATGAGATAACTGGCTCTGTGGATTTGGGGAAACCAGTGGACGTGATATATCTTGACTTTAGCAAAGCTTTTGATACTGTCTCCCACAGTATTCTTGCCAGCAAGTTAAAAAAGTATGGATTGGATGAATGGACTATAAGGTAGATAGAAAGCTGGCTAGATTCTCAGGCTCAACAAGTAGTGATCAATGGCTCAATGTCTAGTTGGGGCGGTCCTGGGGCCGGCTTTGTTCAACATCTTTATTAATGATCTGGATGATGGGATGGATTGCACTTTCAGCAAGTTCGCAGATGACACTAAGCTGGAGGGAGAAGTAGATACACTGGAGGGTAGGGATAGGTCCAGAGTGACCTAGACAAATTGGAGGATTGGGCCAAAAGAAATCTGATGAGGTTCAACAAGGACAAGTACAGAGTCCTGCACTTAGGACAGAAGAATCCCATGCACTGCTACAGGCGGAGGAACCAACTGGCTAAGCAGCAGTTCTGCAGAAAAGGACCTGGGGATTACAGTGGATGAGAAGCTGGATATGAGTCAGCAGTGTGCCCTTTTTGCATTGCCAGCAGATCAATGGAAGTATTTATTCCTCTCTATTCGGCACTGGTGAGGCCACATCTGGAGTATTGCCTCCAGTTTTGAGACCCCCACCACAGAAAGGATGTGGACAAATTGGAGAGAGTCCAGCGGAGGGCAATAAAAATGATCAGTGGGCTGGGGCACATGACTTATGAGGAGAGACTGAGGGAACTGGGATTGTTTAGTCTACAGAAGAGAAGAGTGAGGGGGGATTTGATAGCAGCCTTCAACTACTTGAAGGGGGGTTCCAAAGAGGATGGAGCTCAGCTGTCTCATTGTGGCAGATGATAGAACAAGGAGCAATGGTCTCAAGTTGCAGGTGGGGAGGTCTAGGTTGGATATTAGGAAACACTATTTCACTAGAAGAGCAGTGAAGCACTGGAATGAATTATCTAGGGAGGTGGTGGAATTTCCATCCTTAGAGGTTTTTAAGGCCCGGCTTGACAAAGCCATGTCTGGGATGATTTAGTTGGTGTTGGTCCTGCTTTGAACAGAGGGTTGGACTAGATGACCTGCTGAGGTCTCTTCCAACACTAATCTTCTATGATTCTATGAATACTTCTGCTGAATAAAGTTCAACTTAGGGCCTCTAGCTCAGCTAATATCACTGCAGAGGCAGCAGGACTGTGTGGAAACTGAATAATAATAATTTGATTTCTGTGGAAATGCAACCTCTTAGCATATAATATTATGCAAATCATGTAGGACCAAAAAAACTAGATGTTTTTAAAAATGCTGCTTTTCAAGGAAATCCAGTATTTTGATACTGTGATGTTACTGACAGGTTTCAGAGTAGCAGCCGTGTTAGTCTGTATTCGCAAAAAAATTTGTTAGTCTCTAAGGTGCCACAAGTACTCCTTTTCTTTTTGTGATGTTACTGACATACTTGTATATCCATGAGAACCTGATCCTCAAAAGTGCTAAGCACCTCCTACAAAATTAGTGGAATTTCAGGCACCTAAGTTTAAAAAACCCTTTCTGCAGGCTTGGGGTGAGATCATGGCCCCTTTACCCTGAGTAAAAGGGCCAGAGCAGTGTACAGGCTCTAATTCCATCTGAGAAAGAATTCACATGGCACAGGCACTGCATTAGACAGCTATAACACTGCCTTCTGAAGACCCTCTCATAAGAGCTGGTGTAGGTGGTGTGCTGGGCCACAGTGAGCAGTGCTGTGGAGATTCTAGGCAGCCTGGCTGCCCAGGGGGCAGGTCTAGAGAGTTGCTTTAACTTAGATAGCCCCCGAGGCAGCCTCTGGAGCAACCCAGAATCAGGAGTATTCAAAGGTAGCTTAAAGCCACCTTATGCTGACCCTGATTTGTGAGTTCTGCAGCATAGTATATCACCCCTTCCAGACATTATATTTAATGACTAATATTGAACTTGCATTTCTGAATCATTATTAGACAGTCTTGATTGCATTTGCATTGCTGAGCCATACATACGGTACATTATGGTACATACATTTTCATAGAGGAACAGACTTTTATTAGAGATGGGACTGATTCACGTTTCAGATCCAGTCTGGGTTTAAACTTCCCCAAGTTCTGGGGAGCTGTTGGGGCCAGGGATTTTTCTTCAAGTCTAACTCTAATTTTTTCATGTGACTATAAAAGTGAAGACATATTTGAATGTTGAGAAATGTCAGTAATGTGGAGAATATATACTCAAGGAACCAGCTTCAGCAGAAATGCTACTTTAGTTACAGTTTTCAAGGCTGAAAACAAGCAGCTGGTTAGCATTAAAAGTATTAGGGAAACAAGAAAGGTGGAGCAAAATGTTATGGACTAAGGCGGACATTGCCAAATATATGGAAAAGATTTGGATGCAGTGTGTGAAATGTACTACAGTTGGACCTACAGTATTTAATGATGATGCTGTATTACGGAGAGATCCATGTGACTTCCTAGTACACATATACACACAAAGATTTGTAGAGCAATACTTGTGGCAGGCCGCTCTCTTGCTAACACAGCAGTAAAACCAAAAATACATGTTAGAATACCATGTACTTCATTCTATAATAAAGACACGAGTACTACTAGAGAAATTATCCTATCATCTCTCATCATGCTTACACCAAGGTAACTTCATGGTCTCATGGGAGTTACTCTTGCTTTACACAAGTATAGATGAGACCAGAGTCTGGGTAGAGTGTGTGGATTTAAAGTCAGGAGATGAAATAAACATTATTCAGTAGTTAGGCCTGAATATGAAAAGCCATAGTGTAGCAGCTCTGAAGACAACCTGTTTTAAGCCAACAATAGGAAGTTCAGAATTAAAGCTAAAATTCTTCACCAACATACTTTGCTTTGCATTTATCCCTTTTCTCTCGAAAATAGAGAAAATAGAGTTCTGTACAATATCGTGTACAGCAACTGCAAAGAGATTGGAGAAAAGGGAGTTAAGAACAAAGAGTTAGTTGGGAGGGAGACTTAACTTTAACTACCTCTGCTACTACAGCATAGCACTTACACTGCACTTTACCTTTTCAGAGTGCCTTACAAATATCATTCCTAACAACTCCCTTGGTACTGAGATAAAGATTATTATCTCTGCTTCACACATGGATAAACATAACTGATGTTCCGTAAGTTAGATTGATTTACTGCAGTAGTGTAGACCAGCCCTCACACAAGTAGTCCAACAAAAGAGCCATTTTCAAACTACTTACCAGTGTAAGTAAGACACTCACATTATTGCCCTTTGTGACGTGTCCAAGACCACACAGCGAGTCATTATCAGAGCTGGGATTTCACTGCCTTTAACTCTGATTTTCTCATAGTTGTGGGTTTAGGGCAGATCTCTTACGTCATTTTAATATATTATTTATGTTACTTGATGTCTTTTTTATATTTATGGTAGGACTTCTTTTTTAATGTTCTTATTCAAGAAGGCCTGAAATACTGGATATGTTGCTCTCAGAAACCCTGGAGATATTCAGATCTGGTATCAAAATTAGACCATATATCCATTTCTTGTTAAAGTGGAGAACGCCTAACACAATAGATCAGTATTGATGATTGAAGGGATTCTATGTTAAAACTGTGCAAATTAATAACAATTTATCAGACGGAATTTGCTTTTGATTCACAAATTAACTGTAAATAAACAGCAAAATTCTCACATGGATATGGGTTTTTAATATTATTTGCAAATTTCTTTAGTGAAAAATTTTTGGATGTAGGTTGAAAAGAGTCAGTATGAAGATTCTATTTGTCCGAGTTGTTTAGTTACATGGTACTATTTCTGTTCCCTGATGGGATGGCTGATATAACTTAGCAAGGATAGCCTGGAGTTCAAATTGTTTAACCAAGTATAAAGTCCACATTGAATTTTGGTTCTTCAGTTTGAAATCTGCTTTTGGAGAATACATGAGAACTTAATCTCTGAAATTTGCATTCTGTGAGTATTCATGCCAGTAAAGCTCATTCACTAGAATACATGTGGAAAGTGAACACCAGGAGAAGAGAGCAGTTGAACTGCATTAATTTGAAAATTCAAATAGTTGATGAGTTTTGTGCAGTGTTTACCTAGCTATGCTCTTCATTCAGTTTGGATGGTGCAGTTTGTGGGTTGGCAGAACAGAATCACTGCCTTGATCGTTCTCCCTCCCCCTGCACGTTTTTATATCTGACGTGCCTATCTATGGTAGCTGTCGTTGTGGAGTGTGGCTGCAGAAACCAAAAGTCATCTTCCATTTTGACAGGTGGGACTGGGGTATGCTGGGAGCTGGAGCCTGCAGTCAACAACAGGCTCTGGTTGCTGTCTATATTAGCAATACTGTCAACCTCAAGTGCTCAGAAACCATGACACTATCTTAAAAAAATGAGATTTTTTTTTAAAAAATTCTCTGGGTCCTTTTTAGACCATATATCCATATATATATATATATATATATATATATATATATATATATATATATATACATATATATTTGTCTTCTGGTTTTGAGTCTTTGGGGTATACTGGGGTTATATTTTCAAGCTTTTCTCCGTATCCATAAGAGCTAAAAATCTCTGAGATTCTCGTGTATTCAGACATTTCCAGGGTCTGAAAAAAATGCCAATATCACAATATTTGGTAACACCGTGTTAGAGCGTAATGTTTTAAATGGGAACACATTAATTGTCAAATACAAGCTCTCTAAGCCTTGACACACTTATCCATTTTAAGGTAACTAGTCTAAGAGCTTTCCATTTAATTATTTCTTTTTTAAAAATAAACTGACTCTGATTCTCTATTACACTGCAGCTGGTAGCATCATTTACATAGTGTTTTACATCCAGTTTGCTGTGATGAAAATGACTCCAGATGATCAACAGAGAATCAGGGCCAGTCAATGGCTCATCTATGCTTTTTTATTTTCTTTACACATTTGCTATCACTGATCAAATTCCAACTCAGTCCGCCCTTCCCAAATCCTTTAGGCACCCACTCCAGAGTCTAAATTATACTTCTTTTCTATCAGACCATCTCATCTAATTTAAGAAAAGGAAAATAATGGGTGACCATCAAGGAAAACAAGCCACCTTTCTCTGCACATGAAGATAACTGTCTACAAAATGGATATGGCCCCACCTTGGTTCCTGCAAAACCCGATTCCCCCAAATAAAAGTCTGCACACCAAATTAAAATCCACCCACTTCCATCTCCCCACAACCCCATCCTTAGTCACGCCCACTGCCTTCCCACATAGATGATCTTTGCAGTGTTCCCTCCAAATTGGTCATGTCTCAGCAAATTTGTGCTATTTCAGGCCAAGCTGAGAAGTGGACTCCACATTTCTTCATGGAGAACTCCCAGACAGAAGCCTATTCTCTCACATACCAATGGAGCTCCTCCATGAGTATTTCTGCTGGTCTCAGCAGAATTGCATGCTGATCAAGTAGTTAAGATTAAGAATGAATACGGATCATCCAGTGGCCTTTTGGTGGCACATACGTAAGGAGTTTGTTGGTCTTAGGCCAAAGGTGCTGGACTGAGAGCCCTGGGAACTAAGCAGAACAGAGAAAATTTCTAATGACCAAACGCCCAAATCACAAACCACCAACCATCTGACACTTATTGGCAAAAATTAATCAGCAGGACTGAACGGGCACAGAAACTGACCCACTTTTACATCCCTAGGGTGATCTGTCCACCAAAGCTGGGAAGTACATTGGCAGGGAACAGAGTGGTGAAGCTGGCACTGCCAGTGCCCATTACACACAGTTATGTTTAAGTTCCAGGGCTGTTTAAATGCAGCACCGTTCACAAGTACTAAATATTTTTTGTAAAGATGAATAAATTCCTTGCTGTATTTTATTTGTATATGTATTTGTGTGTGGCAGGAAAAGGATCCAAAGAGTTTTCTTTTACGTTTGCTTTCATAGAAAGGAACTGCAACTGCTCCCTGGACCCTCTGTCTTAAGATTTCACAGTACGGAATATGTACAGTAGGCTTTATTTTGGCCTTGGTGCCTCCTATGCTTTAACATGTAAAGCTATTAGAGTTAATGTTGTCCTGGCAGAGTGAAGTATAATAACTGGTGAAATGATTTGCTCACTGGCAAAACTCAAAAATCTTCTTCACTTAGCTTGGAGGTTATGTGCAAGTTTGTTTTTGGAATTCATACAATACAGAAGCAACGGGGTTATATGTGGATTTCTGTTTGTACACATACCTTTCCTGGAGATCAGTCCTCAGATGCCTGAAAGAAGGTCAAAAAAGCATTTATCTGTAAGTTCCACTTCCTTTTCTTATCCAGCTTAAGAATATTTAAGCATGTATTTAGCTTAATTCTTGTGAAACTCCTAAGAAGGGAATTAAAGCGCTGCTACATATTTTATTTTTCTCTTTTGCAGTAGTAGTAGTTATCTGTTATATAGCACTTTTTTTTAATTCAGAGATCTCAAGGTGCTTTACAAAACCATTATTCCCATTTTACAGATGGGGAGCCTGAGGCACATTGTGCTTAAAGTTTTATAGCAGGGCACTGACAGAATCCAGGAACAGAATCCAGGTCCTCTGACTCTTAACTCTAGTGACCTAGGTATTAGACAAAACTACCTCCTAATTTATGTACATTTTTAAAATTGGTACAACTCTAATTAATATTTTCTTGGGGTTTTTTTGTGCTATTTTATTTCCCTGCAATGGAAGCTCTGCATTGAGACACTGCTTCAATGAGAAAAGATGAAAAATAAAATGACAGTGAAATAAATTCAGCTTCATCCCATTTCTAGTGCCCCTGATTGATGCCGGTTTAATAAAATAGCTCTTTGATACAATGGAACCAGCAGCAGCTCCAGTGACCTATGCTTTATAGTGCAAAACTTCACTTCATTGCCCAGTGGCAAGAGTGCAACACTGAGGGGCACTGTTAAAACTGCCCCTAAAGAGAAAAGTGTATGTGTACATTCCTGCAGAGAGCTCCAAAGCAAGAAGACCAGTAAGATATCATTGAACAGACTGTCAGTCACAGTTTAGCATTGAAGTGCACTTCAACATTACCCTTAATGAGTCTATACACCATTACATGTGCATTGTTGTGCCCTAACGTCCGTCCCCCACCCCATTGTCCACATCTGAAACCCTGAAAGCATGTTGCTGAAGAACAGTCTAGTGGGCGAAGGCGAGCACGCATGAGGGGTGTGCCTATGTATACATCTCTGCTGTGGCATGGCCCCATATCCAATCTACAGAGCAGTGTGGATGGGGGCAGGGGATGTGTACCAGGTCATGAGTATTGATAGGCCTCCCGGGCTATTCCCACAATGTATTGATCCCTTTTCTGCCATACCCTTACCAAAGGTATAAAAGTCCCTGACCCATCCCTTGCCCATGGTAGTAGTGACCTGTGCTGGACACTTCAGAAGAGTTTTCTGTTAAATATATTGATCAATACAGGTGATCATGGTCTGAGAGCAGCTGCTTGGTCTCTGGAGAACACACAGGTGCTGATCAATTTATTCAGAGTATGCCTTCCTCCACAACTTTACCTGGGATGGCAGGAACACTCATTGCATGGAGAGATTTCACGGCAGTTGGAGGAGGCTGGCATTCAGCAGACTCTGTCCCAGGGCTGGGAGCACAGGAAGCACCGGAGGCTCCTGTACCAAACGGTGAAAGACTCCGTTGCTCTGGGGGGGGGGTGTATCACATGCCCATGCTATGATGAACTGGACCAGGTGCTCTCCACAGCTTCAAATATGGAGCCTGAAGTGACTCATGATCCCCTCCTCAGTCCCATTGGCCTCATCATATGATGGGATGCCAATTGGGGCAGGGCAAGGAGACAGCAGGAATCTCGGAGAAAGTCCTGGAGGAAGCCAGGGAGGAACAGGAGCATGCAATTCTGCACCTCTATCCAGTGGACCTGGTTGAGGAAGCCCCCTTTGAAGATCCTCAGGACCTAGAACCACTGCAGGAACCAGAATCTGATGCTGGTAAGTTTTACAATGGATCCCCCCACTGTCCCTGACAGTATCCCCTCTTCTTCCAGTGCTACATGCCTCAGCCCCACCACACCACACCACACCACACCTCATCTCCACCCCGACATGGTCCCAGAGCAACACATAGCTGTAAATCAATGATTTGATTGAAATCCCATGAAACACCATAAAGCACTTAGTGGAAGCTATAACAGGTTATTAACAAGCAGTCCCTGTGACCATGTCTGTGTAGTTTTTGGACAGCACTGACAGCAATAGTCCCTGGGCTATGCTAATTGGAGGGATGAGGGAAAGGATGGGTTTTACAAGGGCCCTGATGGGGGAAGAATAGTTTCATGACACTTATGGTTGTACGAAGATCCAGCACCACATCCGACCCACCTTCTTTCCTTCCCCTGGCGAACAGGAACCATGCAGAAAAGGGGGAGGGGTGGTCAGTGGCTTGTGTGTGGGCCTGCCTAGGTCTGTGAAGGGAAAGGGAACCATTTGGTGGTCCAAGGAAAGTCAGAGTTGTACATTCTCCCTGTGACTATTTCAAGTGTTTTGCACCATTCTCAGTCGCTGGTGTCTGTCCTTTCGCCATGCTGAGTCACTCTGCCAAAGCTGTTGTGGGTGAAGCAACTGCTCCACTGGTTGCACATACACAATGCCTTATCCCTTAGCAGTGGAGAGGTGACTGGCCTGTGGTGTTAATCCAAAAGTTCAGGGAAGAAAATACACTTCTGGAGTCACTCTCGCTGTTTCTCTGTCCCTTTCAGTGCTGTTTTCTGGACACAGGGCTGGACTTTCTGGTGATGTAGGAGAGGTGGGGTAGGAGGATGTTTTCTATGATTCTCTGTTCCTCTTCCATGGGAACTCCATCGGCAAGCATAGAATACAGTCAGTTTCCTCTCAAATCGCCGCCCAGTCCTGTAAGCACAATTCAGCAAGTTTTTGGTGTAGCAGAAATACAAGCTGGTTCTTCAGGTTTAACAGGAATGCAAAGGTGTTTTGTCCACCTTTCTAGCTCACCAAATCATTTCACTCAGCAATATGTGTGTGTCAGGGGGGTCACCATTAACTGAAATATTGCTCTGGCAAGGTGGCCGGGTCTTGTCTGCAGTACTGAAAAACACTTTTCTTTTCCATTTCAGTACCTTCAAAACTGCTTTGTTCTCCAAGTGATGGCCAGCCATTAAAGAAGAAAATGGTGACTGATAACATTATTTCTGAAGGAACGGAACTCACCCCAACTCTTGCTGCACTGTGAACATTACAACCTTTTAATAACAGAAATGTAGGTATCCTACCATTTTTACCCTCGGGTCCTTCCTCGTGGACTGTGAGAGCAGTCTGAAGGAAAGTGGCTGTAAAAGTTGCATTCCTGGGCTGTAAAAGATATCAGTATTGTGGCCTTCAGCCGCACAAGTAGGGGGATTTAGGTGCCTTCCAAAGAAAAGTAAAACATAATGCTACCCTTGTCCTTGACCTGGCAGGATGTCGCAGTACTCACAGGAGAACCACTCTGCTGGTAGGGTAGGAGCAGTACCACAGACACAGCAGAGGAACATGCTGAAGGACCCTGAAGACCTGCTTCTTGGCATAGGTAGGAGTCAAGAGCCATTAGACTTTCTTAGGGAAAGGGAGGATTGAACTCTTAGGCCGGATGAGGCACTCCTGAAAATGGAGAGACAGCCCAGGCAATGGGAGTGTGCACTCATGCTGTCCCTAGTCCAACTGATGGAGGAATGCTTCCAGGGCCCACCCGCCTCTGCTCTTCTATGGGAATGTGCACTCCTCCTCCTGCTCCAGCTGCCACCCAGGCTGCTGCTCACTCCATGACTCCCACCCGCTCCCACCCCAACAGGGAGGAGCATGCTGAATGCCCAGCACAACATCCTTCTCAGGTACTTGAAACCCTTTGCAGGGAACCTCCCAGAGCATTCAGGGGGAAACAATGAGCCCAATCCAGTCCCTGTAGCCCAGCCTGTGTTCAGTCCCCAAACCGCATCCAGGAAATGTCCTTGTGTGTCCCCTCCAACAGTGTTATGCAGCTGTTCCTCACCATGTCAGAGCAAGGGGAAGGGAAAGGGCGAGGAGATATGTCCACAGAGATTAATGTTTGCCCTCTTCTCAGGGAATTTGACTTTTTTTTCTGGTTCATTTGTTCCTGTTATGAACCATTTTAAGTCTATGTTAGATGCATATATGTAAACAAAAGTCACTATTTGCTGGTGTGTGCACTTTTTTTTCCGAGTATGATCAACGTGATACTTCCCAGAGGTTTGGGATAGGGTAGCAGAATTCACAGCACATGGCTGTGATTTCTTAAAAGGTGGGTGCCATGGAAATGCAAACAATTTCATTCCCCTCCCTCCCCCCGCCAGCCATGAATTTGCTGACATTTTTAAAAAAGGGTAGAGGTTCATGATAATGAAGTAAACTATGAAATAATTGTTATTATGCAAATCACAAGAATAAAAAAACAGAAGATAAGGTAACTGAACTATCTTTATGGCTTTGTTAACTATTTAAGTAATAACACAGACCACAGAAAAAAACTCATTAACAGTGAAGTTATCTGACACTAAGCAATGCTTTTATGACCCCCCCCTCCAACCAGACATGCATCACTGGAAACCGTGGGAGTACTCATTCATAGTAACTGATAAGCACTCTGAGCAATGGTGTCAGAAAACATTGGGAGGAAGGAATGTATGAAGTCCCTCCCAAAAGTTACTTTAACAATGCTTAAGTGCTCCCCATAATGCAACCCAAGGCAGAGCAGTTAAGGTATGACAAAAACATGGTGCAATTATGCCCTGAAAGTGTGTTAAAACTCTCCTCAGCACAAAAATTACAGGCAAAGGTTTTAACCTTGAGCCCCTCCACAAATTATCTGCTTTCAATTAGTATATTAACATCAACTGCACGGGTTCGAAACCCACTAAAGTGTCTTGCAAAGAAGGATGCAGCAATGCTCTGTTGACCTTTTCCAGCACCACCACAGTGTCACAATAGTGTCCCTTGGCACAGCTAAAAGTAATCATCTGGCTCCCCGCTGTTCCTTGATGTACAAGCACACAGCATCACGAATTTGCCTGGCCTGCTGGAAATCAAGTGCTGTTTGCACCTGGGTGGGATCAGGCTGCCTGTATAAGCTTTGAAAAACAGATCTGTTCAGTGCACACTTGCTATGGAAGTATTCCCTTTTGGCCTCACATACATTGTGCAAGGCACACCACGTCACAAAAATCCAAACCACATTGGCCACACTGGCATCTAGATAGGTCCAGAAGCATAATTAATGGACTTTCAACTGCCTAAAGGCCACTCTACCACCATTCTGCATCTACTCAGTTTGTAGTTGAATCCCCTTTGCCTTGGGTTGGTGATGTCAGGTCTGGCTTCATGAGAGCAGGTCTGAGGGGTCCCCCAAATAGAAATGCCATACACATTATTTTGGGGCAGTAAAGTCCTTTCCTCTTCCTCCTCCCCACCCTGAGGTACAACTTTGACCTCCTGAGTGCCCATGTGTCCAACATTCATGTCCCTGAACTGACCTCTGTGGTTCACTAAGCCTTGGAGAACCAATGAACTTTTCAGTTCATGTATTTACTGGTCCCTTTCGGTGGGCAAAGTATAGGGATGTGTATTCTATCGATGGGTCCTGCACAGCTTAGAAATCCCATTTTCTGAAATCCCATAATTCAGGGACTTGAGTTATGGCAACCCCCGTGAGGTACATCATAGTACTGACGATCTGGCAAACTTGAACAACCACTGCCCCGACAATTGAATTCCCAACCCCAAATTAGTTTGCAACTGACTGTTAGGGCAATAGCCACCTGCTTTTTCACTGGTATGGGTTTTGAGTGGTCTGGCACTGGAGGGTTGTTGCAAGTGGCCTGCACAACTCCATGAAGGTCTACTTCCTCATTCTGAAGTTCTGCAGCCACTGATCATCATCCCAGGTTTCCAAGATGATGTGGTCCTATCACACTGTGCTGGTTCTCCAGGACCAGAGGCGATGGTCCACCCAGTGTTGCAATCCCAGCACTCAACATATCTGTTCCTTGGGACTATGGTAGATTTTCATACTGTCTCTGGGTCAGCAATCTTTGCTGACTCAAATTTTTATGGACCGATTCTGTCCAGTATCCGGTAATGCCCCACATGAATATTAGTCCAGAAAGCAGGAGCACGAGGAGAACCACATCATCATACACTTGCTCCACCTTTCAAATGCAGTTTAGCAGAAGGGAGAGATGAATGGGGCTGCTGTCACCAAATGCGTGAAGGTGGCATACAGTACCAGCAACACGCACCAAGATGGTTCCCAGAGTGTCTCTGGTGACACATAGGACTTCAGGATACTGCCCCTGAAATAGCAATGCTGCTGTCGTATACTACAAAGGGGTTGAGTGGATGTGAGTATTTGCCCGTGTACAGTGTGTACCCACGCCCACCTCAGCATATGTGGACACTTGGCATGGGTACAGGGTGTCTGGGCTAGAAGTACATGGACAAATCCCCAGGGAAGCACGCAAGTGTAGATGTAGCCTTAGACCCAAGGCTTACAATTGCCCCCCACTTAAAATTTTTACTTACAACCACCCCAGTTCATCTGAAGTCCCCTGCCACTGGAAGTGGTATTCTTCTCTTCCTGTCAGAAACAGTTGTGTACACTCGCTGGCTCTGTTATAATTGGTCAAAAATTTTCCAATTAAAACTCTTTTCATTAGAAAATAGGGTTTAATCAGAAATTGAATTTGTAACAGAAAAATTAGGGTTTCTGACAAAAATGTTTGCTTTCTGAAATTTTTTTCAAAACCAAAAACATGAATTTTTCAAAATTTCAGGAGGGATTTGGGGGGAGGGGGAATTTTTGAACATTTTTATTTTGAAACCATGGGCTTTTCCCCATTTTCTGACATGTTTCCAACTTTTGCCAGTTGGCAAACAGTCAAAATGGGGGGGAGGGGGTCAAAAGTCACCTTCCAAACTTTTACCATTTTGCAGCTTTTGCCAGTGTAAATTTTTGCAGGAAAAATCCTGTTTTTCCAACTATATGTACTGCAATGGCTGCCATATCATGCTCTACCAGGACATAGCCTTAAGCAGATGCTCTAAGCAGAGTAGAGAACAAAGATAATTGAGAAAGAAAGAGAAAAATAAGGTAAGGGGGGAAGATTAAAAGTAAAGGACAGGGAAAGAGGGGAATAAAAGGATAGGGATGAAGAGAATGAGCTATTTTTTTACCTTTTCCCATCCACTCCCTACTCCCATTGTTTGGGCACAGAAAATTTCTATTCCCACGTATCTAATCAGTTGCTCACATCTGGTTCATCAGAAAATCACCTCAGTGTGGTTTTGGAATATTGGAAAGCACTTAGCTGGGTTTTTTTTGTTTTTTTTTCAAGTCAGAAGGTCTCTCAGGATAAAATTCACCCTTTTGTAGAGGGCTTGCAAAAACATATGCACCTCTTAAATCCTATTTTGAGATGTTAAGTTGGACTTCAGTGGTGCAAAGGCCTTGAACTGGCCCTCTGTACAAGAATTAATGTCACCCTAAATGTGCAAGACCAGTGGCTGGTTGAGATCCAAGGGAGGAAGGAATAACAGGGGTATCGTGCACAAATAGGAAGCTACATGATTTGGAAGGATCTTGGGATGTGATGGCGCCAATGACATATTGCATGGTATCAAGCAATCACTTCTTTTATTATGTCTCAGTCAATGCAGCTAAATCACACACCCCCACCCCTGCTTGACATACGTTTCACCAACATAAGCGCTGGTGTGGACAGCGCTATGTCGGTGGGAGAGCTTCTCTCACCAACATAGCTATCACTGCTCACAGGGCTGGAGTAGTTCAGCTGACAGAGAGCTCTCTCCCATTGGCCTGGAGCAGCTACATTAGAGAGCTTACAATGGCACAGCAGCATCGCTGCAGCTCTGCCGTGGTAAACTCTCTAGTGTAGCCATGCCTTAATTAAGAAATATCTGTCCCGTGGTGAAACAAATTACAAAAGTAAAAAAAAAAACCCTCTAAATGTTGCTTCCCTTAAAAAATGAATTCAGGCCACCTGGGAAGGTTTTGAAAGCTACAAAGGATCGACACACAGATGCACACTCTGCAGGATAATCTCTGAAAATCCCAAAGGGGATAATCTTTGAACATTTCTACTGGAAATTTGAGACACTCCAAAAAGGGCCACACCCAAAAGCAGAAGGTCTCAGACGTTCAAAAGTGAGCAGACCCACCCTATTTCTTGGAAATGAGTTTACTAGTGTCAGTCATAGGAGAAGCAAATGCCTCTTGGTGTACCCTAAAAATTGCAAGACTAACCTTGATTTTGATCGTCTGAAAATTGATTTGGTGGGGATTCATTTGGCTGAAAAGGCACCTGCAGCACTGAGTTTCTCTCTTAGAGAAGAACAAGAGAGCAGATGTAGGGCCAGTGTAAATCCAAATTAGCAGCATAACTCTGAATTTACACAAGTGTAAATACGAGCAGAATTTAGCCTATTGATCTATCTTGCCATTTTATTTTCAGCTGTCTAACTTTTTCTATTCAGAAATAATTTTGGACCAGAGAGAAATATTTGAAACATCTTGCCTGTGGGGTCTTTATCAATAAAATGATTATTATGTATTGATGAACTGGGGGCCTGTCAGGCTAAATAAAGACAGCATTCTATCTCTCTTCCCCAGTTGAAAAAATAATTTATTGAGAAATTCAATCTGTAATGAAAATTCATTCTCAGGGTGAGCGGTTAGCTGTCTGAACACATACTATATCTGACTCTTATATTTTTCAAAGATAAGGAGAGTTAAGTGGAGGGAATAGTGACACCGCTGCAGCATTTTAAATGCAGGCAAGCCCTAAGTTATATACATGTGCTTTATGCCTTTAGGATAAGTAATTTCACTCCTGTCTGTGATACACAAAACAAAATGAGTCAGATCCTCAGCTGGTCTAAATAGCATTTAAGTCAGTGGTGCAATGCCAATTCACACCAACTCAGGATATGGACCAATGCTAAAGCATGTGATAGCCAGTAATATCTTTCAGTATTACTACAGTACCTTTCACTTGAGGATCTCAAAGCACTTTATAAACACTAATGATTAATTAAGCCTCACCATGTCTCTGTGAAGTATTATTATCTTTGATTTAGAAATGAGTGTCAGAGCAGTTAAATGATTTTTGCTGATCATGCAGCAAACCAAAGCAGAAGTAGAAATGTAAGACTTTCGGGTCACCTGCTCTAACCTCCATAGCAGCGATTCTAGTCTCCACAGAATCCTCAATGGCTACTGATCCTTCTGTGAGTAGCTCGGCACTAGACCACACACTTAATGATTATATGGTAGCTGAGTGGGTTTTGTTATTTAAGAGTGGTTTTATGGGGCAATACACATTGTTGCTTTTCATTAAGTTCAGGCACCACCTCCCTGCATTCTTATCAAAGCAGGGTTTTCTGGCTAACACTTTAGCAGGTTCATAGCTTAGCAGGCTAGAATCCATCAAAAGAAAAATACTATTTTAAACATAACTTCTATTGTTGTTTGCAGCATTGTTGTAGCTGTGTTAGTCCCAGGACATGAGAAGAGACAAGGTGGGTGACGTAATATCTTTCATTGGACCCACTTCTGTTAGTGAAAGAGACAAGCTCTTGAAGACAAGCTTTCTTCTTCAAGAAGAACTCAGTGTAGTTCAAAAGTTTGTCTGTTTCACCAAGTTGGTCCAATAAAAGATATTACCTCACCGACCTCGGCTCTATTTTAAAAGTATACAGTGATAGAATACGAATGGTGAAGGGTGAAAGAGAATAGAGAACCCTAAGAAAATATTTGATGACTCTTTTATTGTAGTTTCCTAAAAAGGTATTAAAAAGTTCCCTGGCACATCTAATTATTACCAAATTCGTTGCAACCGCAAACGTGTTCATGTCTTCCAGAGTGATCTTTAAAGTCACAGGTGTTCTAGGTTTCTGCTTGTGCAATATGTAGTTTTTATGAGTGCATATGGAAGCCAGGATCTTAAACATCGTCTTTTTTTCAAGTTAACCAAACTTTGTCATCCTAAGAAACAGAGTAGAAAAAAAAGACACTTCTTTGGTAACCATAGACAGTCCCATAGCTATTTACAGTAATACATATCCATGCTTTCAACTTTCAGGTATTAAAGAAAAATGTTTCTATTGACACTTACATGATGCTTTGAGCTGTTTGGAGGTCAAAGGAGTGGTATGTCATTTGAAGGAGCAGGTTTAGACCGAGAGGTAAGAGGTCTAAGGTTAAGGTAGGAACTCATTATTACAACAGTATTCTGCAACAGTTTTCTTACATGCCAGAAGGCATTAGACTCACACTGGGTGTTTGTTAGCACAGAGAGTTAAGCTGCAGGTGTTCTTCACTGTACCAAGTCTTCAAAGATCAGTCTCAAATGTTTCTGTTACTATAAAGAGGATTAAAAGGATTTTAAAACATAGCAGGTTGGCTTGACAGCTAGCATATTTGCCAACATTTACAAAGGGAAAAGAAAAGTTATATCAGGAAGAAGAAATGGTAGTTTGGGGAAAGCCATACGCTATCTTTCAGGGGTTTTTTATGACCCAAATGTGGAACTATAGCACTTTCAACTGGAACTCATTAAGAATTCATGGGGCAGAAAATGCAAGCGGTTCTGGAAATGAGGACTTTGAAAGGCCAACCGTGAGCCATAAATAAAATGGAGTGGATATTCAATTTTGGCTATTAAACATTACATCAGACTATTTTCTCAGATCACGTTTTTAACTAAAAATCCTCCACCCCATTCTTAAAATAAATGGACACATAGCAGGACTTTTACAGACTCACATAGTTTAGAGAACTGATGGAGACTGTAGTTGGAGACTAATCTTTTAAAAACCAATGTCATTAGAACATATAGATAGTAAATACTAAAAGGCACCTTTCATTTGTGCTTTGATTCAGCACAGCACTTAAGCACATGTTTAATTTTAAGCATGTGCTTAAATTGCATTGACTTCAATCCCCACTGATATCTGTTGCTGAATTAGGCCTTTAGGAAGACACAGATTTCCTCTAGAGAACAAAAGAATCAGGGGCACCTATGCTCTATTAGGTCAGCAAGGGTACATAAGGGTTTTGAGAATATAAAGCTTTAAGAAATACTGTACCAGTCTATTGTAGGGACCAAATCCTAACTTTCTTCCCATTACAGATTCTGAGATTGTCACACTGAAACTGGTAATTATCCCCCCAATATAATTTCTAGAAGACAGGATGCAAGGCTTTTGCCGTTAGGAGCTTTATGCTTTGGGGAACATTCTACTCTTTGGTATATTCATTTTTGGAATCCCTCTGATGAAAAGGGATTTTTATTTCCATTTTATTTCCTTTTTAGTATTTGTCTCAGGATGCAAAAGCCAAATTAGTTATGGGGTTTAGGGTTGTGAATTTTGTCTGTATGCACTGAAAATATGATTTGGGCCAGACCTCAGATCGGGCTCCAAATAATACAGGTGCAATTAACAGTGCCTTCAATTTAATGCCACCTCAAGTAATGGCACCTGCACTTGCACCCATTTATTTGCCCAAGTAGCTGATTTGCAGGTGCAATTTTGTGCCTGCATTTAACTGTGGATGCAACTTTATGTCCTAAATTTTGAAGGTCATTTTTGAAAGTGTAGGCCTTTATGTATAATGTACTCTAGGTTTTTATTTGGTAACTATTGGTTCTAGCTACATTTTTAAAACACTCAAAAGCCTTTGGGGCCAAGTATCTAATAAATTATTTTATTTTTATCATTAATAATGATGATGACTAAGTAATTGGTAGCAACATATCATGGTTACCAAAGTTACTGAACAAATAATGAGGAACAATACTACCAAATTTAGGGGAATTTACGTCTTTCTGTGAGCTGGGCTAGTCTGTGGAGAATGCAATTTAATGCAAAGAAATGTGAAATATTAAATCTGTGAGTAATAAATTAAAAGAGGGGATACAGTCACTCCCAGTTATGGGAAAATCTGTTAAAAGAACACTAAACTTATAAGAACAGCTCTCAGAGGAACTGATTACTGCCTGTGATTTTCAGTGGTGGCGTTTCCACTTTAAAGAACAGTTACCAGCTTACAAGAACATGTTGAAAAATTTCCCTTGCAATTTCAGTTCATTTTTTATCCTCTCCAGTCAGTCTTTCTTGCTTCCTGCAAGAAGTGAGGCCTAATAAATCTAAAAGGAAATCCTCCAGACCATCCATGCAATCTGCTAATCTGTACATAATGAAAAGTGGCTGGAATTTTACTGAGGTGCCATCTGCCTGAATCACCTGTTGGTAATTCAGCACTGTCTGACTACAAGAACATTCTCTCTGAATATAAGAATACAGCTGGGTTCACCTACCTCACTGTTCCATTGTGAGACTCAGTTAATGTTTGTGAAGTATTTTGAGATCCTGTATGGAAGCGCAAAGCATCAGAGTTTAAGCAGAGACAACAGTACATAGCAAATATGAAAAAGTGACTTCCAGCTAGACAGCTAGTTAGCAGGGCTCCTACTGACTTATTTAAGGTAGAATTTCCATTTAGGCTCACCTAATTCAACTGTGGTCTTCAAACTATGGTATCCCATATTTGAATATTGCAGGTTGCATACAATGAGTCCAATTCCCTACAACCTGTGAACACCACAATTTTCAGAAGCGTTCACTAATATAATGTGTCTCAAAGATTGGGTGCCCATCTTATAATGCCTAAAACCTGATTTTTGTTTAGTACTGCTGAAGACTCACACTGCCTATTGGGAGAATATGACTGCATTGCGACTGTGAATGAGCAACACTTATTGTGTATGATTACTGTGGCTTGTGTCCAGCCACTAAGCCAGGAGGTGGTAGCCATGTTTGCAAGGCAGCAGCAGCTGCATGTGTGGAAAGAAGAATCTTTGGAACAATCCAATAGACAGAAGAAGCAGGGAGAGAAGAGGAAGAACTGTCTCCAGTTTCACAGAAATCTTGTAGAGACAATACCACATTTATATGCAAAGTACCCAAGCTGCTAACAGACTCCTCTGCTAAGCCAGAGTCTCTCCTAGATATATAAAGAATCTACTGCTTCTTGACAGTTGACTGGGTCTTTTGCTATTTCTTATAGGCTGTGAATCCAAAAACTAACCAGGGCATTTTGGGTTTTTGTTGAAAAGCTAGTTCAAGATATAAAATAAAAAGAATCATCAGCAAAGGGCAGCTCTCCTACTACTTATCTCCAGGGACTGGGACTATGTAGAGATCAGCAGCACAGCCCCTCTAGTCATATAGACTTCTCTACCTTGCTTAGACAATACACTGCCCCAGCCTTGTGTGGCAAGACCGTGTGGCATACTACCTTGACCTTGTGCTTATATCCATCCTTTTCCAAGCAGAGCATACATCATAAACAAAGACACTCAGGGAATGAGTGAATTTATTGAGGGTGGAATTTTCAAATGTGAATAGCCGTGGGATTTATGTTCCTAAAAGACTTTTGAAAAATCACACCATGTCTGTATGTTTTAATGTCCAAAAGGAACATTACAGTTCAGCCAACAGTTCACATATTCTCCCTATTTATTTCTTAGTGAAATTCATTTTGTATCCTTACCTGGCCTCTACAGAGGTGAGGCCAGAAACAGACAGGGAAACATAGGTTAGAGAGGGACTAGTTGGGAGAATAAGTCAGAGTTGCACTTTGCCCCATTTCCACCCCTTCAGTTGAAAACTATTCTGAATAGTCATATGGGAATGCTCTCTTTCTGTTGCTCTGCTCATGAGACTGGAAAACAGGAAAGGGAAGCAAAAAGGCTGCAGTCTCTAGTGGGCTGTTGGACCCTGAAACAGAGGCAGGTTTGCAGTGGGACTCCACAGGGTGTTGGCAGAGGTCCTCTTTGTGGAATACCTGTCCCAAATGTTTCAGAAGCGAGAACTATCCCCCTGCTGCAGAAATTATGGTTTTTGCATCAGTGGAGGTGGATGCTGGAGAGGAGCTCCACCCTTAAAAATATGAAACGAATATTATGACTCAAACTATTTCCAGGTCCTTTTTGTCTTATAAGTATGAAATGTTGGGCTCTCTCATTCCTTCCTACCTGTCAATGATCTGGCCTTTCTTCTCTGTTCAGGCCACCAGAACTTTTATCTAGGCTCTTATCATATTACCTCTTGACTTCTATAACCTCTTCCTCTCTGATGATGAGTTCTGCAATCTTGCCTCCTCAAAATGCTAAGATCAATTTATTGACTGATTGTTCTAGCCAGCTCACTCCCCTACATTAGTTCTCCTTGTCCATTTTCCTATGTACAATCTTCTTATGCTTATCTTCAAGACCTTTCCAAATTTGGCCCCACACTACCTGTTCATTCTATTATCTAATCACATCATCAACTGTCCCCTTCATTTCAGTAATGATGCTGGCCTTCACTGCTTGTCTGTATGTTTCTCCCATAAGCACCTGTGCATTTTCTTCCATGCTTCCCCTTATGAATAGATTAACCTGTCAGAAAACTTATTTGTAATGCTACCATACGATTCTTTCTTAAATCTCTCATTAGGACTCATTTCTACCCTGGCACCTACAGAACAATATATGCTGATAAGAGCTATGTAGGTGGCAGGCTGGGATTACTTCTAGTGACCTGCTTTTTTTTGGTCTCTAACTTAAAAACAAAACCTTCTTTACATATAAACTCCTCACATGACAAATACACCGCTACTACACCCTACCCTATATTTGTTTCACTCATCTGTTACATCTTGTTTTCAACTAAGATTGAAAGCTGCCTGCTGCAGGGATTGTCCTGGTCTAGGTGCTATTGTAATACTAAGACTGCATCATCAGCATCAGCATCTACTACTAATAATAATAGAAGATAACTATAGGACCAGAAGCAACTACCTGTCTAGTCCTCTACTCCGCCTTCAGTAGAAGTCCATAATAGATGCTTCTGAAGGTGGAAACCACTGTATAAAGCACCATAACAAACCATTTTTTCCATTACTTTTGCATAGAGGGAAATTTCTTCTTGACTCCAGCTGGGGATCCACCCATGTCTTGGAACATGGGAACTAACAGGCCTTTAATTTTCAGTAGCTCCCTTTCAATACATGAATGTTCCTCATTCTCTCTTGGTGTTCTATGTTACCCTCCCCAAAGGAGTTCCTTTCACTGGTTTACTGTCCGTTTCCTCATTACACCAACACTCCTTGTCTTTATCTTCTGGGGCCTATGTTAACCATCTCCCACTTACATATGAATTCTCATTTCCCTCTATTCCCTTCCTCTACATTCCTCCAAATCTTCTTTGCTCTTTTCTTCATATCCTTCTCCCTTCTTGAGTCTGCACTTTCTTTCATGTTCCCCCTTACACTTGGAACACTGTCCCAGTTCTTGTTTTCCAAGCATTCTCTTTCCTTCAAAACACATTTCTTCCAGAAATCCTTCTACCTTGTGTTGCTCACCATGCCATCTCCAAATCACTATTACCTAAACTGTAGTCTTGTCTCGCATAGTAAGCTCTTTGGGGCCGCAAACATAACTTACTTTGTGTTTTAGTAAGCACAGTATACATTTGCAGCATATAGGTACATTTGCAACATATAGGTATTTTGGAATAATAATAATTACATTATATGATATTGTATTATTGCATAGCATATTCTTAATCATAAATGTCTAATACTTACTTAAAATCTTACTAAGGTATTTTCCTCAGTAACATCCTGCATAAATGAGTTCAACAACTTAATTGTAAATTGTTTTAACAACTTATTTCCTTGCATCCATTTTAAATTAGTTCCTTTTAATCGCATCAAATCTTGTCCTGTTTTAGCAGTAGGTGAATAGGAGTAATTAAATAGTTTTCTTACCCCATTTATTATTGGATACATTTTTATCCTATCTTCTCTCAAACTAATTTTCAAAGTCAATAATCATAGCCTCCTTCATCTCTCCTCAAATGAATTTCTCTTCTTAATTTTCATTCTCAAGATAAACTGACCGGAACTTAGGTGCAATGACAGCATAGCAATACATCATATAATGGCACGTTAATATGTTCTGCATTATTATTCCTTATTTTAGTACAGCCTTAGTGTTATTTGCTTTTTTGACTGTCACTGTGCATGGAGCAGACATCTCTGTTGAGCTGGCCACGGTGATCTCTGCATCTTTGTTCTGAAATGTAGAGTTAAAACAGAACCTACCAGTGAATGCATATAATTTCTTCCAATGTGCATTACCTTTAAATTGCAGCATCTACATTGAATTTCATCTACCATTTCAACTACTACTGCAGACAAAAAAATGTTTAGAAAAATGTGTGTACTGTTTTTAAGTTTGGACCATCATTCAGTCAGCTGGTGTATTATGTATCTGTCCTGTATTGTCTGTCTAACGTAAGGCCTGATTCATAGATTCATAGATACTAAGGTCAGAAGGGACCACTCTGATCATCTAGTCCGACCTCCTGCACAGCGCAGGCCACAGAATGTCACCCACCCACTCCTATGAAAAACCTCACCCATGTCTGAGCTATTGAAGTCCTCAAATCATGGTTCAAAACTTCGAGGGAGCAGAGAAGCCTCCCTCCAGTCAACCATGCCCCATGCTACAAAGGAAGGCAAAAAAACCTCCAGGGCCTCTCCAATCTGCCCTGGAGGAAAACTCCCTCCCGACCCCAAACATGGCAATCAGCCAAACCCTGAGCACATGGGCAAGATTCACCAGCCAGATACCCAGGAAAGAGTTTTCTATAGTAAATCAGATCCCATCCATCTAATATCCCATCTCAGGGGATTTGGCCTATTTACCCATAATATTTAAAGATCAATTACTTACCAAAATCCCATTATCCCATCATACCATCTCCTCCATAAACTTATCGAGTAGAATCTTAAAACCAGATAGATCTTTTGCCCCCACTGCTTCCCTTGGAAGGTTATTACAAAACTTCACTCCCCTGATGGTTAAAAACCTTCGTCTGATTTCAAGTCTAAACTTCCTGGTGGCCAGTTTATACCCATTTGTTCTTGTGTCCACATTGGTGCTGAGCTTAAATAATTCCTCTCCCTCTCCTATATTTATCTCTCTGATATATTTATAGAGAGCAATCATATCTCCCCTCAACCTTCTTTTAGTTAGGCTAAACAAGCCCAGCTCCTTAAGTCTCCTTTCATAAGACAAGTTTTCCATTCCTCGGATCATCCTAGTAGCCCTTCTCTGTACCTGCTCCAGTTTGAATTCATCCTTTTTAAACATGGGAGACCAGAACTGCACACAGTATTCCAGGTGAGGTCTCACCAGTGCCTTGTATAACGGTACTAAAACCTCCTTATCCCTATTGGAAATGCCTCTCCTGATGCATCCCAAAACCGCATTAGCTTTTTTCACAGCCATATCACATTGGCAGCTCATAGTCATCCTATGATCAACCAATACTCCAAGGTCCTTCTCCTCTTCCGTTACTTCTAATTGATGCGTCCCCAACTTATAACTAAAATTCTTGTTATTAATCCCTAAATGCATAACCTTACACTTCTCACTATTAAATTTCATCCTATTACTATTACTCCAGTTTACAAGGTCATCCAGATCCTCCTGTATAATATCCCGATCCTTCTCCGAATTGGCAATACCTCCCAGCTTTGTATCATCTGCAAACTTTATTAGCACACTCCCACTTTTTGTGCCAAGGTCAGTAACAAAAAGATTAAATAAGATTGGTCCCAAAACCGATCCCTGAGGAACTCCACTGGTAACCTCCCTCCAACCTGACAGTTCGCTTTTCAGTAGGACCCGTAGCAGTCTCCCCTTTAACCAATTCCTTATCCGCCTTCTGATGTTCATATTGATCCCCATCTTCTCCAATTTAACTAATAATTCCCCATGTGGCACGGTATCAAATGCCTTACTGAAATCTAGGTAAATTAGATCCACTGCATTTCCTTTATCTAAAAAATCTGTTACTTTTTCAACCTGATTAACCTGATTAGGTTACTGAATCTGAAGGTTGTTAAATACTCCAGTAGAATTACTTGCACAGTAAAGTGTTAGTCAGAGTGTTAGATTATTTGGTCACTGGGGCAGAGACTTTATCTCCTGCTGTGTATTGTTCTATGCCAAAGCACTGTTAGTACTCGGTAAATAATGATATTGCCCATTTCCTTTGGAGTACCTCAGAGTTTTCTCAAGTCTTGTCCCAACCTAAATAATATGTGCAGTAAACAAATACTTCCATCTCATTATGATCCCCCCGTTATCTGGACTGTTGTTAAATATGTCGAACAACATTGTCTCAGTACTGATCCCAGGAGCATTTTCCTATTAACCTCTTTCCACACACAACTTTCACATGCCTACTCTTTGCTTCCTACTATAGCTGGTCAAGATAGAAATTTTTCTACCAAAATAATTTCATAGAAAAATATTATTTTGACCAGATCAAAATGTTACATGAAATTATTTTGATTTATGCAAATTTTCCCATTTTTCAATGTAAATTGAAAAAATATGCCAGGATAATTTTTCAAAAATTTTGTTTCATTTTGGTGGGAAGAATTGTACTTTCCTATATTTCCCTTCTTCTCCCACTGCCCCCCAGGAAAAATGGAGGAAGGTGGAAAACGAGGGAAAGTGTTAGGGGAGGGATTGCCATGGAAATGAAATTTCATTTAGATATTTTCCCACCAAAACCAAAAATTCATTAAATGTTCAACTTCCTCTCTCAGCTTTTCATTCTTGACTTCACCTCTTACCCTGTGATTATTTCAATGCCTTGACAGCCTCTTGTGAGGGACTATATTAATAATCTTTTGAAAGTTTAATACATTTGCTTATATCCATTCCTATTCACCGCAGCACTTAAGTACATGCTTGACATGAATGGTATTAAGTACTATTCTGAACAGGGATGGATTTAAGCACATGCTGAAAGTTAGGCACATGCTTAAATAGTTTGCTTAATCAGAGCGTAAACTTCCCTGCATTCTTAGTTGGATACAATTTGCTTAATCATTTAGTCACTAAGCAGTTATGTAATGTCACTCTATGGTGTTAAACAGCTGCTACATTCTGCCATAGATGTATTATGCTTGTTGGTGGATTAAGTATATATTATAGCCTATCTCAACGTTTCGACAGCTCTTTAGATCAACATGGATGAAAGGCGAAATATTAATGTAAGATCAAAGTTGCTGTTTTTATGTGGCAGACAACTGCTGTCAGAATTCATAGAGCACACTGTAAATTTATCATGCGCTAGAAAACTTGTACTGAGAATTATTTCTCTTTTGACGGACAATTCAGAAGTTCTGAACTTTTGTGATAGCAACTAAAGCATGTATACTGCTTTACCTTACGGGGTTTCAAAAACAAAACAAAGTACAATGCAAACACTTAATTACAGCCTCATACTTCCTCCACAAATATATAACACACCACAAGCTCAACCTGTGCATGTGTCAAGCCTGATTTTTTTGCTTAAACTGCTGTTGTAATTAAGGGTTTGTATGACACTGTGGGACTAATGTGCTGTGTGATGTCTGCTTCATTATTGTTTGGAAGCAGAAGGAAGTTCTTTGTCAAGATATGGTGTGTCAGTGGAAATGTGCACTAGAATACAGCTTAGAAGTCTTCTAAAACTTGGTACTTAATTTGGGGTTTTGATCCCTTTTTACTGAAGTTTTGTTAATTATTTACTTTGTGCCACTTCATGACTAACCCTAATGTGTTCATTGAGGAACATAAGGGGGAGTTAAGATCCTTTATTCCACCGGTGTGGCCTCCTTGGATCATGGCCCTGGGTGCAGGGGGAATGTACCCAGTACTCTTCCCCCAAACACACAACCAGGTGGACTGAGAAAGTGCAGAGGTGGGCAGCTCTGAGGTGACGCTGCAGGATGCGGAAGAATTTGATCTTAAAAAGTAGTGAATAATTTCTCCCTGAAGCAAGTGGGGAACAGAGAAGGAAAATGAGTCACAATTTCCTCCCTAAGCTGCTCTGTCCCATACTCTGGACATTGAGCAAAAGGTCAGTCTACCCCATTATTTATATTCCAATGAAACTTTTTTAGATTTCAAACACTTGTGATTTCTGTTCTCTCTTTAACCCTGTGCTGTAAGAGGCATCTGAATTTGCAGTTGGGTAAAGGCAGGATCCAATGCATGTTGCATGTCTGCAGAGCTTCTAAATTAAAACCTCAGAATGGATGGACTTATTTGAGTAAAAGCAAAGGAAGGAAAGAATCGATCTGTCTTTGCTAATTTGTACACATTACTCTTGTGGGTAGGAAATTTAGTTGAAATGTCACCAGATTTTCAGAGGTGCTAAGCACTCTCCAATCCCATTGAAGGACTCAGCACCTTTAAATAGCAAACCAGCAGTTATCCAAAATAACCATTAAAGCATGTATTAAACCCCTTTGATGCACAAAATGTTCATTTTTCTTGCTGCTGGGTTTTCAGAATAATCATGCAAATGAATTGTTCCTGAATGACATCTTAATTTCAATTAGTAGGTGCTAAAATACTTAATTACCAGGTTAGCACCAAAGCCATGCTCCATAGGAATGATGGAATTAAATTACCATGAAGACATTAGTGAGTTAGTTGCCTTTTTAAGCAAGTCAATAAGAAACAAGCCAATATGTTAGCAGAAAAGACACACACACAGCCCTGGAGCTGAAAATCCCACCTGTTCTGGAGGGAGGCAGTGTCTTTCTTTGCAGCACGTGAAATCACATGCGGGGTAGGGAAGTATAAAGAGGAATATAGAAAGAGGGGGGAGAGATTTATGAATCTGACTGTCTGCTCTCTGGTTCAAAAAGCACACAAGGGAAAAAGTAGAACTCCAAAATGTGCCAGAAACAAGGAACACAATTTACTCACAATGGTGCAGTTCAAGTGCACTCATCCTAGTCTGTGCACATCCACACAAAGGGATCTGAAGATAACTGAATGCACCTTGCCCACAACCGCTGTTGATGAAGCTTCTATAAAGTTGTGAACATTGATGGCTCATGTTCACAAAGGAGGCAGCAATTAAGGAGTACCCCAATGACCAGTCCTGTGCTCAGCCTGTCAAATAGCAGAAACACTTTTCAGGTGCTTAACGAACCAGCTACATTGCATTTTCTCCCCTTCCTAAGGATATTGTGCAGAGACAAGAGACACCATTGTTGGGGGAAAGTTATTTAAAATCTGATGGGGGCTAGGTAAGTTTCATTCAGTGCAGGATGTGAACAGAAAGGAGGCTATAAATCAACTTTTCACTCCCTTGATGATGTGCCTTGGGGGCTAAACTGGCCCATATAGTAACTAATAGCAGCCAACAGGTTGCACTAAATTATGCCACTTAGCATAGTCCTCCATGCCGGTCAAGGATCAACGTTCTGATATGTCCTGCCTTAGCTTATCTTAGAATGCCTTAAACTTGTGTAGAGCTAGATATGCCAGTTTCATGCCATATATCATGGCTGCTTTCTGTTCCATTTGCGCTGCCAGAGGAGCGTCATGGGGACAGAACTTAGGGCCAGAATTTGGCCTGATTATTTAATTTATTTATTTTTAAAATGTCAGTATAAATATGGATAATCTGAGGGTGCTTCTTGTTAATAAAGCTTTAAATTGTTAGTACCATCTCGGTTTTCTACTGGCCAAATATAGCTTTGCTATAATTACACACATTATTAAACACGTTTATTATGGTAGTGCCTAAGCACCAGTCAAGTCTGGGGTCCCATAGTTCTAGACACTGTACAAATACAGTAGTAAAAGGTCCCCACCCTGAAGGACTTACAATCTAGATAGACAGGACAGGTGCAGTGTAGGGGAAAGAGAAATAACACAGCAGAGTGAATAATGTACAATAAAGCAGAGTGAATAAGGTAACGTTTGGCAAGCATCATGTTAGTACCATGATTTTTGGGGGGGTGTAGTGTGGGTGGGGTGAAGGTTAATTGGAAGGGGATACACTAAATAGAAAGCTAGAGGAAGGGAGCAGTGACATTGACTGGTTGGGATAGAGAGAACTGGACAGGGAATGAAAGATAAAGGTACAAGGGTAAGTGGGGAGTGAGGCTAAGGTGAAGACCCTGTGAGGGAGAGGCCAGGAGGAGTTGGAAAAAACAGCCAAGCAAGACATGGGAGGAAAAGGTAGCTTTAAAAGGTAGTTTTCTTTCTTTACTCACTTATACCTATCGCTTTTCTGCACTTATGCATGTCAGCTGAACTCTAGTGGAACTACTCAGATCTCTAAAGTTAAGCACTTGAGTGCATAAGTCTTTGCAGGATCAATGCCAAAAGGAAGACTGGTTTCAGAGTAGCAGCCGTGTTAATCTGTATTCGCAAAAAGAAAAGGAGTACTTGTGGCACCTTAGAAACTAACAAATTTATTAGAGCATAAGCTTTCCGATGAAGTGAGCTGTAGCTCACGAAAGCTTATGCTCTAATAAATTTGTTTGTCTCTAAGGTGCCACAAGTACTCCTTTTCTTTTTAAAAGGAAGACTGTCCCTCCCCTGGATAGTTTACATTATAAAAGCCCCATCCTGCAAACACTACCAAGCACAGTGCCTGGTCCATGAGTAGAACTATTGACTCATGGTTGGTATGTCTGATGGTAAGTGTTTGCAGGACTGGGCCATGTATAAATGAAGTGGAGAAAACAGGATTGACTGGGAAATCCAAAGGAAGTGGAAGAAATGAGATTTTAGCAGGGACTTAATGAGGAGAGAGAGAGCTGGCTTTGTGAATTTGGATGGGGAGGGCATTCTAGGTACAGTGAGTAGGGTGGAAAAAGCACATGGACAGGAAGGAGGGAAAAAACACAATATTGGCATCTTTGGTGAAGCAGTGAGTGAGGAATGGGGAAATGCCAAAAGTGACATGATGTGAGAGGCCACAGCAGAGTTTTGAAGAGCCTCGAAAAACAGGACAAGAAGTTCAGCAATAAAAGGAAGTTTGTGGAGGAATTCAAAGAGGAGAGGTTCATACAGTTGGAACAACAGGCAAGAGAAAATAATTTGGTCATTATTGCATGAATGGGAAGCATGTGCTAACTGACCTGAAACATCTTTCAGCTTGGTTTAATTTGGAGAATGAGAACATTGTAGTCCCAATTTTCATTAAAAATAGTTACATTTGAAATGCAAATTTTAGAAAGTCTAAAATAATCTTCCCCTGGAAACATATTAACTCCCTGATTACTAGAAGCTCTGGACTTCCAGGATAACAAATTAAACACGTGATATTTAATGAGGCCTAAACTTGGCCTTTCTTTTTGAGGCAGAGGGTAAAAGTCCTTTTTTGGGGGCTCAATTTATTTTCAACAGACTGAGTGTGCTGCAACCTAGGTACTTAGACATCCAAATGATATCAATGCCTTCCTGACAGTAACCATTTAAAAGCCCCAAAGAATACATTTAACTTAATTTGCAGTTCCTAAGGCAACCACTGAAAGTCAATGTGTGCTGCTGCTTATGTTCAATTTGCAGCTTTGAAAACCTCTCCTTTGCATATATATAGATAGATTAAACCCCCAAAAAGTATTATAAAAGAACATTATTAAGGTTGAAAAATCAAGCACTCATAAGCTGGGAAATGCTTTTATGCAACCTTAATTTGGCCCCCTTGTGCATATGCATTCTGACACAGTCTTAATTGACATGATAACATATTTTTTCTATAGGACACCTGGCTCATTCAGTGCACAGGATGGACCTGCTTTCCCCACTGCTTCCCTCGTGCCGGAGTCTTTCAATGACACATGTAGCTACACACCATAAGTGTGGGTGCACCTTGCTTTTCACTGGGGTGTGTATCTACACATACCCTACATGCCACTGAAAGTGGTGTGTAATATAGCTTTAGCCTCAGGCTCCCTGCTCTCAGTTCCCATGCTTGGGCCCACTGGGAGTAGCAATTGCAGGGAAAGTTCAGCTTTGCCTCTGTAGCCCTGGGACATGTTCGGTTGCTCTGTGGAGATGAAGCACACACAGTCTCGTCAGCCCTACTAGCTGAGAGTGCCTCTGACATGCTCAGTGAGGATGGAATCTTGAGGGAATTTAGCTGTTAAAATCTAAGAAGTCTCTACTGAGAATGTGCAAACTGCAATTTTCAAAGGCTTATAACTTAGCCAGATGTGGATGGATTATTGTAGGGATGGCAAAAGGCACACTCGATACAAAGACCACCCCCTGGGAAAATTTCAAATTCCTGTTCTAAAGCATGGGAGGGCTAGAACATTTCAAAGAAAACGTTGTCTGAATTTTTTTCAACCTGGGCAAAACTTTGCATTTTTGCCTAGCCTCATTCTTGGAAATGGCTGAGCCATTTTGGTAGACATTTTCCAAAAATATTGAATCTGAAGCAACTATCTAGCATGGAAAACTTCAGCCCAAATGGTTAAAGTTTCACAAAGTTATAAGCAACTGAAAACAGGTCTTATAATGGGAAGTATCAGGTAAACTTATTAAGAGGTGGTGTTACCAACCCTACCTTTAATATATATAGGTTAATACACAATATATCATTTTAACCACTGAGGGGACTAGCATTCTGGGTGTCCTCTCCAGACAGCTCATGACTATAGACAGTTTCTCCCCTCAGTATTCTCCAGAGCAGAGCTGGGGCATCTTTCTGGTGAAGCATGTTTTCTTAAGTTAGTATTGAGATGCACAGTATTATTTGGGAATGTTGCCCTGTATCTTGTTAATCATGTTTTCAGTTATTCTTTAAGGCAATCAGAGGCCTTAGCAACTAGGTACCTTACAGTGTATTTATTGTAGCTCCAGTGAAAACAGTAGTTAACTTTTCTATATGGATGCCATAGAGACATAACAGTAAACTTACAGCAATTTTCTGTATTGCTTCCATTTATTTGCAGTTCCTGAGGCAACCACTGGAAAGTTAAAGGTTTTATTTTGGGCTTTGAAAGGGACATTGTCAGGTAATTTAAACCCACAATTTTAGGTTTTGATGGGGAAGCGGAGATGGTTTACAAACCTAATATTAATTTTAAAATGATAAAGATTTTTAAAATAATCAATTAATACTCTCTCTAAAACATTCCCCTGCAGTGTTTGCAACCCAGACAGAAGATCATTGTGTTAGTTCATAAACACGAGAACGTAAAATTGACTAGAAACAGAGTGAAACTGAATAGTTCATTTTTGGATGTCCAAATTCAGTAAAGTACCAAAAAGCCCACAAAAAACCCAAAGATAAAAAACCAACAGCATTGGCGTAAAGAAAGAATATTACATGACTTTCATTTTCAATAATCTAAAATGTTATTAACTGAGATAGAGAAAACTTGTGGAGTTTGGAGTTTAGCTGAAATATTTTTTCAGTTTGCAAAAATAATTTGAGTTTGCAAACTTTTCTCCTATCTTTTTATTTCCAGCAATGACATGGTTTAAAAACTAACAACAAAGTAACATGATTTTCTAGCCACACAGAAGCTTATGCTCTATATTAGTGAGAGATGAATATCCCTAAAATATAGGCTGGCAAAACAGGCTACCCACTGTACAGTACATAATCGAGGTCAAATTCTGTTCAGTTACACTGGTGTAAATTCACCCAATTCTATGAAATCTAGAATTAATCCATGTTTATATCAGTGAAACTGAGAGCAAATATTGGCTCACTGAATCCTAATTAGGGCCCCCATCCTGCAAGCTGTTCTGCATAAGCAGACCCCTGCACATACCCACACCCCTGTTGAAGTCAATTAGGCTGTGCATGGGTGCAAGAATCTACTAACATGGAATAGCTTGAAGGAATAAATTAGTGACTGAGCCACTAAGTATGAGTCCAAACCAATGCTTCCCTGGTATTCAAGGAGGTTCAGATATAGTGTTTCAGTCTGGATCCATTTTACAGTGATAGGACAATGCTGCAAAATTCAGACTGGAAGGTTAAATCAACCTATAATCCTAACATATGCTGTAGTATAAAATGTTAGCAAAGTTCCATTGCCTGACCACTGTTGGCAAACAACAGATTTCACACATTTTTATTCACAAATGTTTTTCCTGGCTTTTTCATCGTGGATCCATCTATTATTTTTGGTATTTCATGTGGCTGTGATGCAAATGAAAATCCATTTACTGGAGGGACAGAACTTGCCTTTAACTCCAGCAGTAAAAATACTAAATCTTGTTCCTTTTTCATTATCCATAGCATATCATTAAATTGATTGTGAACAAATTAATTGGCCACCCACTTCTTCAAACCTCAAATTACTGATTAAAAGTTCTCAGGCATGTGAACTTTAAAAAATAAAAAGATTAATGGCTGTATTAGCGTAAATCTTACAGTAATTATCTGATCTTGTAGCCACACACTGCTCTGTGCCATGAAGACTTGATATTGAGTTTCCTTTTCTGCTATAGAGAGGAGAGATAGGAGTTTTAGACCACCCATTGAGCACAGTCTGATTGCGCAGTGTATAATGCTATTTCTGCATCTGATGATAAAACCATAAAGCAACCAAAATGCATTTTTCTATGTGTGTTCAAATGTGAAGCTACAGGGCTCTATTTTACAAAATACTTGCATACCTTTGAGCATTGAAATATACCGTTGTTTATATTAAAAAAAATCAAAATAAGGGCCAGCATTCCAGAAATTCTTTACTTTTCAAATCCACTAGGACTGTATCCTGTAAGTTCCTGAGCCCACCCGCACAACCCCTGCAAGGGAGTAGTGCCCTCAATTCCCACTGACTACAGCAGAAGTGGAGAGTGCTTAGGACATTGCAGGAGACACGCCAAGGCTTTTTGTTCTCTTTGTGGGAATAGAAGCAGAACTGAATAATGCTAGAAAAGAGAGTCGGGGGCAGGAGTTGTCTGCCCAATATTGTTATTATTTTCATTAATGGAAGAGGGAAGGAGATTTTTAGAAAAAAAAATATATGTATGTGGATGAGACTTTGTGTTGCCTTTTTAAAAATTAACTGCTTAACAAAAGCTGGGCATGTTTAATCTTGAGAAAAGAACACTGAGGGGGACCTGATAGTCTTCAAATCTATTAAGGGCTGTTCTAGAGAGGATAGTGATCAATTTTTCTCCAGGTCCACTGAAAGTAGGACAAGAAATATTTGGTTTAATCTACAGCAAGGAAGACTTATATTAGACCTGAGGAGAAACTTTCTAACTATAAAGAAGTTAAGCACATGAATAGGTTACCAAGGGAGATTGTAGAATCTCCATCACTGGAGTTTTTTAAACACAGGTTGGACAAACACCTGCCAGGGATGATCTAGGTTTACTTGGTCCTACCTCGGCAGGGAGGATAGACTAGGTCAATGGTTCTCAATCTTTTTTTCATTGGAGGACCCCTAAAAATTTTCAAATGGAGGTGGGGACCCCTTTGGAAATCTTAGACATAGTCTGTGGACTCCAAGGGGTCCATGGATCACAGATTGAAAACCACTGCTCTATGTAAACGACAACCTTTCACGGAACCCTTAGACATAGATGTGAACCCCCAGGGGTCCTCAGATCACAGGATGAGAACCACTGGCCTAGGTGACCTACATTTTTATTATTCTATATAATTTATTTCCTTCTCTCCACTCCCCAAATATACATTTGCATCCTCTCTGACTGCTCATTGTGTTTTACTCTTTGTTATTTTGGGAGCATTGCCCTTTTCAGGGCCCTGCAAGTTGCAGAGCACCCTCATCTCCCCATGGGTCCAATCCTGAGAAGAGCAGAGTACTGTCAGAATGGTGAGGACCACCCCTGAATTCCCACTGCAATCGATGGGAGATGAGGGTGATCAGTGCCTTTCAAAACCAGGCCTTTTGTTTGAACTCTTGTTTATCTTGCATATTTATAAGGAAGGTGCACTGTTTAATTTAGAGCATGGGATCGGGAATCAAGAGATCTGGGTTCTATGCTTGGCCTGACTACTGATCCATTGTGTGATTCTGGGGAAGTTACTTTTGCTCACACTTGGGTGCTTAAAGTTAGGGCCAATCAAGAACCCCAGTCAAGGATTAGGATACCATTTTCCTAGGTACTGTACAGACAAGTAACTAAGAAGATAGTCCTTTCCCCAGAGAGCTGACATTCAAGGTGTCAGTCAGGATTCAACTGGTAGACAAAACAGGCAAGCAGGGTGGGACTGTTTTGGGAGATGAGGTAACAACAACACAAACAGACTTGAGCAGTGAACACTGCCTGTGAAAGAGGTGATTCTAGTCCTCGTGTGAGACGAGAAAGCCTGGACAAGATCCTTGGTAATCTGGACAGACAAAAAAGGCTGAATCTTTGAAGTGTTACTTAGGCAGAAGGGTCTAGACTTGGACATGGCCTGGGTGTGTAGGTTAGTTAGAGATCCTTCTCTAGGCTCCACGCAGCTGATTCACTTCTCACTGATCTGTAGGGTACTCTTCCCATAGACTTCAGTGGGGTTAGGATTGGGTCCTCTCTACCTCAGTTTGCAGAATAGCATTAAATCCAGCAATTCCAAAGTAGTAGTATTATTTCAATATAAATATACTTTTTACAAGTGGTAAAAAGAAAAAGCTGCCACCTTTATACTGAATGAATCCAGCAAGATCAGGATGAATAATTCTGGTCAGTCTCATTTTGGCTGCTCTTCAAATTCAGCAGAAACCATGTCTATCACTAAAACGCTCGGTTGTGTAATACATTCTGCTGGACTGTTTTCATCCATCTATGCCACACACGTAGAGAGGTAATGAATGTCTCAAGAAACATGTGGGTGCTGGTGATAGAGATATGTGAATAAGTCATAGCTGAATTCTACCAGAGTTTAATTTTTAAACATGTCACAGGGAAGTGAGTGTGACCTTTTGAAATACTTCCTGGGGTCATCCTACTGCCATAGTGAAGGCAGGCACATACTCTGTATGTGTGCATTTAGTTAGAGCTAGTTGTCTATATCCCTAGCTGCTGATACTGGTATGAGAAATTAAGGTGGCTTGTAAGAAGGTGAATATACTTTATTTCCCTCTCAAAAACTCCACAATATTATCATGACAAAAACACTATAAATTCAGTCCCTGGTCAAGAGCCCATCATATATATCTATTTTAATTATTTAAGCATTTAGGGCTAGCTTTTATATGGCCTAATCCTGCACCCTTTAGCTTTAGGGACGTTTCCGCATTCTCTTCAACGCAGTGTGCAGGGCTTTAGTCCTCCCTTGGTCTACACTCCCTTTGAAGCCAATATTTAAGATTGCAGTAATTGATCATTTGGAATTCTTCATGTGCTGACATATCCAGACATGAATTTGACAGCTGGTGAGGCGATAGGGGAGAGTGGGGAGGGCAACTGCAAATGACAACCCTGTTTGAAATCCATCACGTACCACAGGAAAGAGCATTCTTATCTTGGATGTCAAGATGCCGAAGCAGTAAATGTGGCTATCCTGTTGGATATCCGTCGTTTACAGGTAATAGCTGTTATGGAACTGATCTGTAATCAGGAATCTCCCCTCAATGACTGCGTGACAGCCGCTAAAGTGAGTAAGGTTTAGATATATTACTTTGCACAAGATCACACCATACTTAGGGATGGCCCTAACCAATTACTTATGAACAACATAGCTACTGAGGATTAAAAACTGTGTAGTGGAGATATGCAGCTACTAATGACCTGTATGTCACAGTTTGCTTTGAAGAATTAATTGGTGTTGGAATAACACTGAAACCTCCCTGCAATTGATCACATGGAAAATCTATATACCTTAAGGAACTTATAAGATGCCTGTCATGCTAGTGTCTAAAGGCCATATGCCCATCTGATCCTAACAGATAATCCCGGTAACTAGTGCCAGAAGGAGTTAAAAATCCCCATGGTCCCTGTCAGTTTGTTGTGGGCTAAAATTATTAGGATGGCTCCCCAATGTACCAACTTGTGCATGAGGGAAAATTTCTGGAAAAACATACCATAAAACCAATGATATAGCTAACATACTTTGATAATATTTTAATCCTCTGGATCTAAAGTGCCTCATAGGTCTCCACCACAACTTAAGCAACCACCACCCATCCATCAAACTCTCTCTAGAACTCTCCTGCACCAGCATCAACTTCCTGGACATCACAATCAGCTTCAACAATGGAACCCTACAGACAGCTATATACAGGAAACCTATGGATCACCACACTTATCGCTTTACATCCAGTAGCCACCCCAGACACACCAATAAATCTAAAGCCAGGCACTCAGATGCCACAGAATATGTTCAAAGGAGAAAATCTGGGATACACTCCTAAGAATACTTTACGCTGCCTTCACCAACCAAGGATGCTGCACCAGAGAAGTAGATCACATGACAGAATGGGCCATCCAAATATTCCAAGAGAACCTGCTTCAATACAGAAAAAATACCCACTGACTGCACACCCTTCATTGTAACCTACCACCCCACATGGGAACCCACATGGAGTATTATCAAAGAATTACAATCCCACACTTAATGGGGAACACATCCTGAAAGAAATCTAGTGGGGTCCTGCAGGGGTCAGTCCTGGGCCAGCTGGCTAATAGAGTGGAGGGTATGCTTATAAAATCTGCAGATGACACCACGCTGGGAGGGATTTGCAAGCACTTTGGAGTACAGGATTAGAATTCAAAAGGATCTTGACAAATTGGAGAATTGGTCTGAAATCAATAAGGTGAAATTCAGTAAAGACAAGTGCAAAGTACTACCCTTGGGAATTTAAAAAAAAAAATAAAATGCACAACTACAAAATTGGGAATAAATGGCTAGATAGTAGTACTGCTGAAAAGGATCTGGGGGCTACAGTGGATCACAAAATGAGTCACCAAGTCAACAATGTGATGCAGCTGCAAAAAAAGACTAATGTCATTTTAGGGTGTATTAACAGGAGTGTCGTAAGACACAGGAGGTAACGGTCCTGCTCTACTCAGCACTGATGATGCCTGAGCTGGAGTATTCTGTCCAGTTCTGCCACATGGAGAGAGATATGGACAAACTGAAGAGAGTCCAGAGGAGAGCAAAACGAGAGAAGGCTTAGAAAAATCTGACCTGTGATGAAAGGTTAAAAAACTGGATATGTTTAGTTGTGAGAAAAGAAGAGTGAGAGGAGACCTCATAAAAGTCTTAAAATATGATGAGGGCTGTTCTAAAGAGAACATTGATCAATTGTTCTCCATGTCCACTGAAGGCAGGACATGAAATAATGGCTTAATTTTGCAGCAAGGGAGATTTAGGTTAGATATTAGGAAAAGCTTTCTAACTATAAGGCTAGTTAAACGCTACTATAGATTTTCAAGGGAAGATGTGGAATCCCTGTCATTGGAG
Source organism: Dermochelys coriacea (assembly GCF_009764565.3). Lineage (NCBI taxonomy): Eukaryota > Metazoa > Chordata > Testudines > Dermochelyidae > Dermochelys > Dermochelys coriacea. Next base: position 164,396,144 of record NC_050070.1, read on the forward strand.
GTTTTTAAGAACAGCTTAGACCAAACACCTGTCAGGTGTTTACTTGGTCCTGCTTCAGTGCAGGGAGTTGGACTAGATGACCTCTCAAGGTCCCTACCAGCCCTACATTACTATAATTTTATGTGCTTGCCCTGCAAGCCAAACTATCCCTTGACTTGGATTACCTTGCTCTTAAAAAATGAATGCTCTTTACAGGAGCTGCCTCCTACGTGTCATAAGCCTTCATATATTTCAGTCTGTGGATTATCTTGGCCACCTCTGGTATCTCTGTCACCTCCAAACAGCTCTTTCTTTTAATTCACATTTTCATGTACCTTTCTGGCAAGCCTATAGTGAATATTCCGTAGCTTTTATGAATGTAAGGAATGTGGTGGTGAACCACAGGATTCCCCCACCTACAGCTCCCCCTTTCAGCTGCCAGCTGCTTGTCAGATTTTAATTAACGAGAAAGTCGCTAGTAGTTATTCATGTTGGTTCTCTCTGTTCCTCTCTGGAGAATTCCTAAATAGAATTCAGAACATTGAACCTACTCTCTCTCTCTCTCTTTCTTTAATGCTCCTCTTCATAGCAGTCAGTGAAAATATTATTTATTATTAATTATTATTATTATTAATAAAATATTATTAATTTAATTTTTGCATTCAGTTAACAGGAGGTGCTGTTAACCAAGTACGGAAGGGGCAAACAGGACCACCTTTTCTTCCACCCTGCCCTACCACCACCATGCAAACACACAAAACTAGAATACCTGTTTGACTGGAGCAAAACGATGGCTGCTCAGGTATTGTCTTTCCCTAGCATACAGGAGCATAATTTGGCAACAACTCTGCAGAGCTAAAGGACTGGGTATACTGGTTCCATCAGTATGAGCATGTCTACAGGAGGTTTGGGCCATGGAACCGCCCACTGTATGCATTGGGATGGCTGTACTTCCTATGTTCCCACCAAGGCACTGCTGCTCAGGAGGTGAGCCTCCTTCCCTTCCCTCAATTCGCCTCCTCAAAAAAGACATTTTTACTCCATCCTGCTGGCTGGTGTGCTGAAGCCTATGGGCGGAGCGGTAAATGTTCTGCCTACCGATCTTGCAGAACAAGGGTGGGGTGCTGCCAAATTTTTGGCACCACATCAACAGGCATAAGAATGGGACTAACACAGCAGTGCAGGAAATGCACACTTGTTTCACAGTCTGGGCAGTCAAGTGGGCATTTTTAGTTTTAGCCCAACTCAAAAATCTCTTTATTGAAGATTGCACTACTGGTGTTACTAAATGAACAAGCCGTGTTTCTCAGCATTGGCTACCAGCCCTGGAATATTATTAAAATGCAGTAATATGCAGAAGTTATTCTAATTGATCAGCAGAGAGCCAGAGGGCATTTATGTACCAAAGGAGTAGCGAAGGACAACCATTTGGTAGCAGTGATTCCCTTTTTAATAATATTGGTAAACTGCAGAGTGCTTACTTATGCAGCCACAAGTAGCTGCCCCATAGTTAAAGTTATAGAAGTTTCCCTTATGATCGCAGTTTTGATTCCCCTACCCCAATTCATATTCTAACTTTCTGTAAAAAGATCCTTTCTGTCTGAAATTTCTGATGTGTGGTCTCTAACCAGAGAAGAGTTTGAGGATGGTTTGAGGTTACTCACACAAGGCATATTTGAATGTGGGATTCTGAAGAGGATGTTTTTCACTTTTGGAAAAGTCTTCAAACTTTTTCTGGGACAGTCAATTTCCCAACAGTGCGTATAAAATGCTCTCCACATGATTTTTTTTTCTTTTAACTTCAGTCCTGAAAAAGAACTGGGATATAGTTCATAACGTTGGGTTGAAAAATATGGTTTTATTTGTTATAGAAACGTAAGTGTCTAAGACAGTGGTCCCCAACCTTTCTGTGGGAATAGCAGATTCCTATGCCCAACAAACTGTGGCAGGCGCCAAGCACCCCGCCGCCGAAATGCCGCCAAGAAGCGGAAGTGGAAAGAAGCCTCGCCGCCGAAATGCCGCCAAGAAACAGTGTCCTGAGGGCACCGCGTTGGGGATCCCTGGTCTAAGAGATTCATTAGAACTTGTTGGATATTATAAACTTCCACATACCATAGAGAGATTATAAACTCCATTGCACTAGTTGCAAGATCCACAGGTATTTCCTATGGAGTTGATAAGTTCTGCAGGTCTACCCTTACAAACCTTTGTAGATCTATCCTGCAGAAATTGTAGCACTTACTGATATGGAGATTACTCACTATATAGGCATTACCTACAGAGTTTATGCAGTCTGCAGATGCAACACCACTTTGCAAGATTGCAAGATTGACACGATCACCTTTCCCTAGCAACTATAAAAGTATCCACTAAACAGACACAATATCCTTGATATTCTGGACGGATCCTGACACTGGTACACCCTTGCAGTAACCCTTAAACTGGCAAATACTGAGGCCAGCTGTCTCCTATCAGAGTCAACAGTAAAAGTCTTGTTAATATGTTATTGTCAGCTTCTTTATCCATATGGACAGTGAGGAGGGCTCTTGCTGCTGAAGAAAACTTCCACAGAGTTCTTATTAAGAGGCCATTCACTGTCTGCTAGCAGAACCATTGCGGTTCTAAGCACAGGTTGAAAATAAACCATTCTAAGTGTAACAGAAGCAGCAACAATCCTCGCTTCTTTTTACAGATAATGCACATGGGTCCTGGACTTGAGAAACAGGCTCCAGTTTTGGGGGCACAAAATTGCAGCCACATAGGTATGTTGACACTGCAGCTGGGAGCATGCCTCCTATCCCAGGTAGACAGACACATGCTAGCTCTGCTCAAGCTAGCACACTAAAAATAGCCATGTGGATGTTGCAGCTTGGGCAGAGTCGCTAAGCCAAGGGGTTAGGCAGATTTCTACTCAAGTACTTCCCAAGTACTCAAGAGTCGTACTTCCCATGCGGCCAGCATCCACACTGCTATTTTTAGTGTGCTAGCTCAAGCAGAGCTAGCATGTGTCTGTCTTCCTGGGCTAGGAGGCACACTCCCAGCTGCAATGTAGACATGGCTGTTAAGATGCAGGGACAGTTCATAGCACTGAGACACAAACTATTTCACATTTGGGGACAATATATACCTTCAAATCAGCAGCACTGAGATGGGTACCTGCATGGCCCCACAGTATGCCAACATTTTTATGGCTGACTTAGAACAACGCTTCCTCAGCTCTCGTCCCCTAATACTCCTACTCTACTTGCGCTACATTGATGACATCTTCATCATCTGGACCCATGGAAAAGAAGCCCTTGAGGAATTCCACCAGGATTTCAACAATTTCCATCCCACCATCAACCTCAGCCTGGACCAGTCCACACAAGACATCCACTTCCTGGACACTACGGTGCTAATAAGCGATGGTCACATAAACACCATCCTATATCGGAAACCTACTGACCGCTATTCCTACCTACATGCCTCTAGCTTTCATCCAGATCACACCACACGATCCATTGTCTACAGCCAAGCTCTACGATATAACCGCATTTTCTCCAACCCCTCAGACAGAGACAAATACCTACAAGATCTCTATCCTGCATTCTTACAACTACAGTACCCACCTGCTGAAGTGAAGAAACAGATTGACAGAGCCAGAAGAGTACCCAGAAGTCACCTACTACAAGACAGGCTCAACAAAGAAAATAACAGAATGCCACTAGCCATCACCTTCAGCCCCCAACTAAAACGTCTCCAACGCATCATCAAGGATCTACAACCTATCCTGAAGGACAACCCATCACTCTCACAGATCTTGGGAGACAGGCCAGTCCTTGCTTACAGACAGCCCCCCAATCTGAAGCAAATACTCACCAGCAACCACACACCACACAACAGAACCACAAACCCAGGAACCTATCCTTGCAACAAAGCCTGTTGCCAACTGTGTCCACAAATCTATTCAGGGGACACCATCATAGGACCTAGTCACATCAGCCACACTATCAGAGGCTCGTTCACCTGCGCATCTATCAATGTGATATATGCCATCATGTGCCAGCAATGCCCCTCTGCCATGTACATTGGTCAAACTGGACAGTCTCTACGTAAAAGAATAAATGGATATAAATCAGACGTCAAGAATTATAACATTCAAAAATCAGTTGGAGAACACTTCAATCTCTCCGGTCACACGATTACAGACCTGAGGGTGGCTATCCTTCAACAAAAAAACTTCAAAAACAGACTCCAACGAGAGACTGCTGAATTGGAATTAATTTGCAAACTGGATACAATTAACTTAGGCTTGAATAGAGACTGGGAGTGGATGGGTCATTACACAAAGTAAAACTATTTCCCCATGTTATTTCTCCCCCCACCCCACCCTTCACTGTTTCACAGACGTTCTTGTTAACTGCTGGAAATGGCACACCTTGATTATCACCACAAAAGGTTTTCCTCCTTTCCGCCCTCCTTCCTGCTGGTAACAGCTCATCTTAAGTGATCACTCTCCTTACAGTGTGTATGATAAAACCCATTGTTTCATGTTCTCTGTGTGTGTATATAAATCTCCCCACTGTATTTTCCACTGAATGCATCCGATGAAGTGAACTGTAGCTCACGAAAGCTTATGCTCAAATAAATTTGTTAGTCTCTAAGGTGCCACAAGTACTCCTTTTCTTTTTTACAATGGTTAAGATTTTCAAAGCCAGCTAGGATATTTAGCCCCACAACTCCTGATTTTCAAAGCTGGGGAGAGGATACAATTAGACAGTTTCCCTTAAATGGCTGAATCCCTGAGTCAGATTTGAGAACCTCTGCCCATGTATTTATATCTCTGCAGGTGCAGAAAGAAGAGCAAATAAGTCAACTTAAGTTGACATTCAACAAAATTAATATGTATGGGTAGGATGGTTTCACATATTCCAATAAATTACTGTTGGCCTCACTTTAGAGACTACAGACTTCCATTCATCAGCTGATGTTTTTCTCTTTCGTTGGAAGGTTCCTGTAAATCAGCTTATAAACTTTCGGCTTTAAATAAAAAGATGCCAGATTTTTTTTTAAATCTATTGCAACTACAGTTGCAGAGCTCTCTCTTTTCACCAAGGCTCCCCCCTGGGAGATAAAACCTCAGCCTTACAAAAGGTCAGAAAAAAGCCTCCACTCTTCTCCCCGCTTCCCCAAGGAAGCTCTGACTCATTTCTTTATCAACCTTTGGCTTTTATGTATCCCAAAAATGATTCAGAAAAGTGTTTTGAGGTTGTCCCATGCAGGAGGTGATGGCTATAGTACTACAAAGGCTCTTCTGTCAATTTTGCAGTCGTCTAGGAAGACTGGCTTTTATTTCATCAGCTATTTCATCTCCAAAGAGGGCTTCTCTTTTATGGCCACATTGCATGTGTCCTGCCCATCTGATTCATACTAGCATTCTTTTTATTCACTGAGCCCTGATTAAGGGCTTTAATTACAAAAAAGTTAACACTTTGTATTCAAGATGCCTCACGTACTTTTCAGGATAACGTGCATTTTAATGATATAAGTCAAATCCCATTCATGCAATATAAGTAGGACAGGATTTGCCTTACCACATCAGAGCATTGGCCCATGAAGTCTTGTATCCTTCATCCAGCACCTGACGTGTCAGAGGAAGGTAAAAACAAAATAAACATTATCCACTTTAGCCAATTGTGCAATGCTGCCCACCAGGAAAAAAATTCCTTCCTGATCCCTGCGGTGATCAGCTTACACTAGCCTAATTAAAAAGGGCTTCTCAGCTCAAACTCTGCAAAGAATGTATGAAAATATGATAACAAGGGGGAAAAAAGCAAGAAGATGCCAAGATGCTCAGAGCCAGCTTCAATTTCCCAATCATGGGTTTAAATAATCTACACACAGCTATTTGGGCAAATGCAACAGATACAGGTACAATGCACTGTAAGTGCAATACATATTAAAAATGAATAAACTACCAGCAGCAGCAAAGAGAATGAAATTATTAGGTTTATAAGAATTCAATTCTGTGGGAAGATAGGCTCTCCATCCATCTACTTTGTTACATATTTCTAGCGCAACAATCATCATAGTCTCTAAGTACCTGGCCCTTTTATGATGCCATCAGAGGTGTACATTTCATGGCTGTAATACAACACCCGTAAATTATGCCTGTTTTGAAAGAGAGAAACTCCTAACACAACATATGTAGCATTAACTTGTATAGGATCAGATCATCAAAGGGGTTTTTGTGGATCTGGCTAGTGTCATAGGTAGAGCTGGTTAAAATTATTATGCATGGAAAATTTTGATATTTTTTAGGCAGAAATTAGAATAGGAAATATTCTGGCCCAAAAATCAAATATTTCCATTTGGAAATGCTGCTGTGGTGCTCCATGGAAGTTATCGTTTGGGTGCTTTATTGCTCCCATTCTCCTCTCTGGCCAGGTTCCATGGTGAGACTTCATCTCCCATGATACACTATGATCTCTCTTCTTGGAGGTGGAAAGTAGCATATCATAGGAGTCCCTGGTCAATGTGCACCATGGGCGCTGTACTCTGATGAAGGAACCCCAGCCATGGAGAATAATGGAAGCATGATGGCCCCAAATTGAACTGCCAAGAGGCACCATAGCAGCATTTTCAAATAAAAATATTCCATTTTTGGATGAAATATTTTAGGGTTGATGCATTCAATTTGTAATAACAAATTTTTCCATGGAAGAAAGCAGACACTTTTCACAAACAATTTAACTGAATCCTGTTTCTCCACTAAAGAATAGCTTAAGCTCTTCGTCCAGCATGTGCTGTCTCCATGATCTTTAGTGCAACGAGTGCATTGGTGTTGCTCTCCATTTGCCCTCCATTAGTGAATAATGAGCTTCATTATCATTATCATTTGTCTTCATTGTATCAATAGGACAGACACTTATATGAATAAGGGTATATGGGATGGAGGCCTAGGAAATGATGACAATTTTGGAATGTGTTGTGTGTCTGAACTGCATGATCCTTTAGATTTGGCAAATTACACTAGATCTGTTCCAAGCTAACCTAGGGTGTAGGAATTTTAATCAAGTAAATAACAGGGGATAGATACTCAACTCTCATCTCAGATGCTCTAAATTACTATTTGGTACAGGGTTGGGGTTTTTTTTTAAACAATGTCAGAATTTTTCTACAGCTCAGGTCTACATACAGTTGCTTGGTATTATCTATAATAAACAGAGTCCTGTCAATTACAAAACTCCCATTGACCTCAATGGGAGCAGAATCAGACCTTAAAAACCAGTGGGCCAGACTTTGGGGCAGGAGCAGATTTAAGAATCAGAGCATGGTCAGCAAACACGCAGCATGGGGCCCAATGGTCACATCACCTTAGGCTTTTTTAAATATTAAAAAAAGCAATAAAACAAAAATCATGGGCCTACACAAAAGTGGCATCTCACTGAAACTGGCTTGCGTATTCCCATTTATTGAAACCTCATGCCCCAGTGACACTTTTCCTTAGCAAATTGTTCTGTGATGCTGTCCAGCTTCAGCCTTGCTTTCTCATCTTTCTCAGGTGCAAGAAGAGCAAGGTCACGCAGCTGTGTCTGTGATAGCAGTGACCACATATACTTTCTGACATGTCTGAAAGTGCTCATTGAGCATTTGGCACTAGCCACTCAAACTGATATGGTTAGAAAGAGTTGACATAACATTTCCATTTCTGGTAAAACATTATCAAGAGAACTTGATACTGTGAAATTCAAATAGCTCAGGACTCCAAGTGACAAACTGAACACCTCTGTGCACTTTCTAAAATAATACATCTTGAAAGACACAATCTCATATACCAGGTCTAAAGAAAAATATGAGTTTTTCCCCATGAGTTTAAGAACTTCCTCTTTTGACTCTTCTAACGTTATATTTTGAAATCGCCTGGGATGGAGGAAACCAAATAGAGTAAGCTACTTCTTAAAATCCTTCACATAAAACTGAATCTTTAAAGCAACATCAGATGCAAACTTCAAACCTATTTCAGCAATATGACTGCTTTGACCTGCTTTATTGTTGACCTGCCCACCTCCAGTCTCTTGGTTTTGCTCATTTCAAGTTCATTTACAGGGTCTTTGGGATTTTTGGTTTTAAGATTATCTATGGGATCTTTGGTTTGTTGGTTTGTTATTTACTCCTCATAACACAAGAACTGGAGATCACCAAGTGAAATTAATAGGCAGAAGATTTTAAACAAACAAAAGGAAGTATTTCTTCACATAACACATAGTCAACCTTTGGAAGTCCTTGCCAGAGGATGTTGTGAAGGCCAAGACTATAACAGGGTTCAAAAAAGAACTAGATAAATTCATTGAGGATAGGTCCATCAATGGCTATTAGGTAGGATGGGCAGGGATGGTGTCCCTAGCCTCTGTTTGCCAGAAGCTGGGAATGGGCAACAGGGGATGGATCATTTGATGATTACCTGTTCTGTTCATTCCCTCTGAAGCACCTAGCATTGGCCACTGTCAGAAGACAGGATATTGGGCTGGACGGACCTTTGGTTGATCCAGTATGGCCGTTCTTATGTTCAGATATTCTCATCACAGGATCTTCAGTTGTGCTGGTTTCAAGCAAAGTTTCTCTCGAAATATGATCAGCTACTACTACAGGCGCAACATCAGTGCTACTGCACAAATAATTTTCCTGACTTAAACCATGAGACAATGACAGATTCATGCTTGCTGCACTGAGATGCAGTTCTTGACTTTTCTACTTCAGACTACAGGAGTTGATCAGGAAGTTTACAACATGGTAGCTTCTACAGCTTAGGATCTTTGAAGGCAGTTTATAATAACATTTTTTTTTCATTTTCTAAACCCAGATTTGTATTTGTATTTATGGGTTTCATTTTCAGATATCTTCCAATGTGAGAATAACTAAGTTGGAAATATACGCCTAAATAAAGTGTTTTTTTTGTGCTGCTTAATTTAGCCTTCAGTTGTGGGGGCAATCCCCCCAAAGCGCTGATTTTCTGTGCAGCATCTAGCAGAGATATGTAGAACTAGAGTGTGCGGGAGAGAGCAGGCAGATACATACCTCTCCCAGTGTCCTGCTGCAAGAGGAAGATATGGAGGATATGAAGAAAAACTACAATTCCCAACAGCAGCTCCTTCAGCGCTGGAGCATGCCCCTGCAGAATGGGGTAGGAAACTTCTACTATTACCAGACACGTGTTCTGGGCATGCTCAATGCTGTGGGATTTTGCAAAGGCACTTCAGGACAGGTGGGTGTGGGTCCCCTGGAACCTCTATAAAAAATGGAGGTTGATGGCCAAGCGCAGCGATCAGTGCCGGGTTTACAGTGGCTCCAGTGGCTCCATGGAGCCGGGCCCCGGCCTGCTCCGCTTGCACTGTGCCCCAAGATCCTGCTAGCTCCCCCTGCCCATCACTTGCTCCTCTCGGCCTGCCAGCTGGCCGAGGGCTCCTCTCCACTCCCTGGTCCCACCCCCCTGCTCCTCTCTGCCCCCTGGCTGTACCCTAGTGCACCTCTGGCTCTGGGCAGTCTCTGCTTCCCACCACCTGTGAGGCCCCACCTTTCTCCCCAGAGCTGAGCCACCTGGGACTGGTGCAGAAGCCTGGCCAGTCTCAGCCAGGTATGGGAGAGAAGACAGTGTGGAGGGCTTGGCTGGGCCCCTCCAGGCAAATTCGTCTTGAGGGACCCCGGCCGGGGCAGGTCCTGGCCTGGCTGATTGTGCCACTGCTGAGGGGCCAGAGCGATTCCCGGCCCTGGGACCAGCCCTGGCTGCGCTGCCAGCTCAGCCCGGCAGACACAGTCGCCTCCCAGCAAGGCTGGTGAGTGCGGCCAGGAGGCAGGGCTTGGGGGAGTGGATCTGTGGGAATATGGGGAGGTGCTGGGCTGTGAAGGGGCAGGGAGGATCTGTGTGTGTTGAGGCACTAGGGAATGGGGGTTCTGTGAGGGGTGCTGGGCAGTTGTGATGGGGCTATGGGCAGGGGTGGTGTTGGGCAGGGCGCTGTGCATTTGTGGGTGAGTCTGGGGTGGTGCTGGGCATAGTGGGTCTGGAGGGCCTCTGGCCATAGGGAGTCGGGGGGGGCGGGCTGTGTGGAGTGGCATGGGCCCACCCCCAAAGGGAAGGGGCATGCTGGCAGCACAGGGCCGGGCAGGCCACTGTGCGTGTGGCAACTGCCGGTTTTTAAATAGTGCCCTCGCATTGCGCGGAGCAGGGCTGCCCCTGCCCTGCCATGCCCCATTGCCTCTGGCTGGCCGGCCCCTCGCTCCGGGGACTGACCTCCCCGCACCATGCTCCATTGCCTCCATGGGGGCCCACAAATATGTTTGGTGCCTGGCCCACAAAAGGTTAATCCAGCCCTGGCAGTGTTAGACAGATGCAACCCATGCAATTGCATCAGCCGTAAGGCAGCAAGGGGGCCCCTTGCCATGGTGACTGACTCAATTACTTATCAGGATGGGACCCCAGAATTGAGCAGGGGAGATGGCAGTAACCGAGGAACAGCTAATGCAGCTGTTTAGGGGCCTCTGCACTTGGAGGGCCCTGGCAGGCTCAGAGCTGCGCAGCCACGCAACATGTGCCCGGCCCCAGCTGCTGCTGCCATTGTTTGCAGCCAGCTGCAGCCACCAGGAAAAACCATGCTCTCGTCATTTGAATTTGCCCAGGGAAGGGGCCTCCAAAATTGTAGCTCTGCCATGAACTCTTATTAGCAGGACCACCAATGACCGAGCCTTCATATTGGTTGGAGGCCCCTCCTCCTCTCTCAAATTCAAATGCGGGCAGCAGGCGTTGGTGTGCTGCTCTTCCGAGTGACTGTGACTCTAGCTTTGGTGGTGGCAGCTGCAGTGGTTCATGGCTCTGCCTCCTGCCACTGCAGCTCTGCCTTTGGCGGGAGAAGTGGTGATGGCTCTAGTGGCAGTGGCAGTGGTGCAGAGGGAGCAGATAGCATGGCATGAAACTGGGCCAGGGCATGGGGGACATGGGAGGGAGAGTGAAAGTTTATTTGAATGGGACCCACCATAAAAACCTGCATTGGGGCCCATCTTTTTGTTTTTCTGCCACTGTCAGGTAGGAGGAGATGAGGGACCCAGATCAGGTGTGGCCCAGTCCGCATTTGGTGACCTTGCTGACTATTAAATCTGCCACTGACTCTGGGTAAAATCATGTCTCAATTGATCTCAGTGGGGCCAGGATTTCATCCTCTGACTTAGTCACAGTCACTGACTAGAGTTCCTCCAGATTAATGCCATAGTAACTCAGATTAGCATTTTACCCATAAATACCTCAAATCTGAAATTAGAGCCAGATTCTGCGTGCATTACTCATGTTGAGTAGTACCTTAATCCACAAGTAGTCCCACTGAAATCAGCAGGTCTGCTCAAAGAGTAAGGTGCACAATGTGAGTAAAGTGTGACAGAATCTGGCCCTTCTTATCCAGGAAGTGCAAGTATGGGATGTGGGGGAAATGTCACTCTGGGTTTATTTTAAAAGATGAACACCTCTGATTTTCCCTTTAGCTTTCATAAGAGCTGTAATTATCCTGAAAATATGAACTTCTGTTATCATCTAGTTATTTAAATCCTCCGATATAAGTACTAATTACTTGACAAAGAGAATGTCATTCTTTAAAATAATAAATTAAGTCATTTTTTATTTAGGAGAATTAACCTCAGGATTTGCTTTGTAAAGCCCTTATTAGTTAAACTTCTGGAGCTCTGCAGTCAGTGTTAACTTGTGTGGTCGTCTTATCATTGTTTTTTGCATCCCTTAAATTCAGGAGACATTATAAGGGTGTGGCTTTTTCCATTAAAGGCTGCTTTGGGCAACACTAATCCAAAACCCATTTTCTTATGCTAGCAGCCAAAGGCCTTGTAATAATAATTCCTGTCTGGCACCATAATAAGCAACTTCACTTAAATCTTCACTCACTCTATCTCTGTAGGGGTGGTAAAATCAAAAACAATTCTTCTGGGAAGTTGTTGGGTTGGTTTTTTTTTAATCACACATGGGATTGTAAAGGAAGAATCCAAGAAAGGAATGAAAATAAATTACACCACAATCACAGACAGAAAACAGCCAAATGTTTGCTTTCCATTGCATTTTCTTTCTTTCATTAAACTTAGTTGTAAATTGCTCGGGGGGGGGGGAAAGGGAGGGGGCTCGGGCCTGTCTCGCTGTATGTCTGTAAAATGCCTAGGACCTTTTGGACTCAGACAGATGTACACACTGTTGCTCTGCACCTTAAGTCCAAAAAATCGTGTGCAAATTGTTCCCATTTTTATTTGGTAGCTTGTTGCACCCACTCTGTGCTGATGTAAATGACAGCACAAGGTGCAGGGTAATAGTGAATTGGTGAATATATATAGAATATACAGAATTTATATCTATAAATAAAATTTCTGGCTAGTGAATGTGTAATTGTAGCAGTTGAAATAATAGACCAGGGTGGCCAAACTTACTGACCCTCTGAGCCGCATATGATAACATTCAGAAGTTCGAGAGCTGGGCATACATGCTGGGCTCAGGGCTTCTGCCTTGTGGTAGGGTGGTGGAGCTAGGGACTTCCACTCTACAGGGAGGGGGTCCCATGGGAGGCAGCTGCTGGGATTTATGGCTTCAGCCCCACTTCTGCTGAAGCACCAAGACCCACCAGGTGTGCCCTGCGGGGCTGAAACCCCAAGCCCCGGCAGATGCCTCCGACAGGGCTGAAGTCCTTAGACCACCATCCCTGCTGAGCAGAAAGCCCTAGCCCCACCACTGGGCAGAAGCCCCCAGCTCCCCTCCCCCCAGTCTGGTAGGTGGAGAAAGAGGGTGGGGCATGAAGGGCTCCGTGAGCCACACTTTAACTATAAAAAAGCCACATGTTTTGGCCACCCCTGTAATAAACCTTTACCCACTGCCTCACCTTTATCATACATTAGCACTTTTCAGCTCTTACCCTTGCCCTAAGAACAATCAATATGGCCAAGGGGAGAAGGAAGTTTGTCTTTTGGAGAGGTAACGAAATTAAGATTTTGGAGATGGAGTTCAAAAGTACTTGAGGGATTTAGGAGCACAATCCTAAATCCCCAAGGCACTTTTAAAACTCTCCCCCATAATATTAATTTAATCTTATTAAAAATTGTATCCAGATGGTAATCCAAAACTAATGGGTTTACAGCAGGGATGGCCTTCTCCCTAACCTTGAAGGAGAGTCACTGGCATCACTTAAATTCAAATGGCTTTCCTTTTGTGCTGCAAAGTATCCACAGACAAGGAGGCACCAGGCTAGAAGTGGGTAATTCTCCCCCAATCAATCCTCCAAGGCACTTGACATCCCTCCCACCACAATCCAGGTGATTGCTGATGCTGTTGTTAATGAATCTTGAGTTTTTACAAGAACAGACAAGAGTTGAACAGCACATTATGTTCTATGCCAGCTGAACGCTCCTGAGATCACCACGCCCTGGGCACTGGAAAATGGTCCCTGAGAATGTCCCTGCTGAAGTTTATAAATAAGTGACCCAAAAACCAATAGCCCATCCCAACCCCAACATTAATTTGTTTTCAGAACTACAATGTGGTAGTTGCAAGCTCATTGGAGCAGGGATCATGTCTTCTTTCTTTTTTTAACTTCTTTGTAAAATGCCTAGCACATTCTTGGTGATAAATAAATAATGAACAAAAATTATGAAATAATAATTAAAAAATAATCCAGCCTAGAAAATTCTTTTCTAAAGGGGAAATAATTCACCTGTTGAATCCAGAGCTTCCTGATAGCTATTTGGACAGGACGTTATTAATTGTACAGCACAGATGATATTAATACAAAAAATGGAGAACTGTTCTCATTTACACACATTCACAGTTTTTACTGAATTTCCCCCCAAAATTCCCAAGTTTTGAAAAAGCAGATATTTGGCTTTTACTGGTTTTTAATCTAAATTTTGCAAGTCCATGGATCCAGCTCCCCAGTCACAGAGTCCTGCCAGATGGCACAGCACATTTGTGCAGAAAAGGGTAACTACTGGTTGGCAGCTGCTGTGTCTTTATGGTTCTCACATAGCATTTACTGACTTTAACATTCTCCATCTCTTAAAAATCTATGCCTTTCAACAAGCTCCTCTGGATTTTCCCGGCTCTGTTTCATCTGATTTGCAGTTCAGCTTTCCTTATAGATACAAGACCCTATAACGGCTAGACCTTGGCCCTGCATCTCTCCCTGGTGGTCCACCATGACACTGTGGGCATCCCTGCCTCAGTTTTCCTTTGTAGATTCAGCGATGCAACCTAAATTCATCCGTCTTCACCTATAACTCCACTCCTTTCACTTTGTTACTTGTATCTTTCCCCTTCCAGGACTGAAAGGTGTCTAGCCTCACTCAAGCCCCACCAGTCTCCTTAGTGGCTGTGGCAGTTCAGTCAATAGTACCAGGAGTTTGCCTCAGGGCCTCTCTTAATCCTCTTTTCAACATTGCCCCTTTGCAGGTTCCCTCCCTTCTTTGTTCACCAGGGCAGAAGTAGAGTAAGTTAAAGCAGGAACACCAAGGCAAAGTCCAATATTCCTGTTTTTATTGCCACCCCATATCAGGTCTTGGCAATCTCTGCCCCCATCTGCGCTGGGAGTGAGTAGGGGGACCCAGGCCTGCCCTCTCCACTGGGTCCAACCTGAGTGGTGTAGTCAGAGACTTGTTTATTTAAATCTCCTACCGCTTCTCTGGGCTGCTTCCTTCCTTGGGTCCTCACAGGTATCTTCCCCCTGGTAATCTTTTGAGCCTCAAACTGACTGTTTTTTTATGGGCTACTTCCTCTTGTCTGACCTTGTGGAACCCCTTCACTGTGGCTCTCTTTCTGGTGGCAGCCACCTCATTCTGGCTCAGTTGCAGCCTATTTATCCTTCCTGTTGTTAGCCTGCCCATAGGCTACAGCTAAGGAGGCTTCCTTTTTAAGCCTTTTATTGTCCATTCCCTTGTACGGTCTATATACCCCATCACAGACCTGATCCTGCAATGTACACAAGCAGTCCCAAATGAGCCAGATTTATCCACTGTGTTACACCACCAATGAATTTCACCCATACTCCTCAGGGGAACTACTCTCATGTGTAGGAACTGCAGGTTTGGGCCCACAGTTTCCTTATTATAGTAATCTCCATTGACTGTAAGTTAACTTGATTAGACTCCAACAGTTGGCAAACACGAACTTTTTTTTAAAGAGTAAATTTGCATATCATGTAGGCTTTTCTCATCCTTGCCCAACTCCAGGAAGAATCTCTTTATGATGTACAGTCTCCACTGGGGCATGGCAAGATGTACCAATATCACACACATACTTGCCTAACTTGTGGGGAACAAGCATTGTGTGGAGTGAGCGATGGATGTGTTTATCCAGGTGAGCTATTAACTGAAACATATTGATTCTCCTGAGCTTAAGGTTATCTTCTACAGCATGCCAGGCATGCTTCTTATGAAAAGACGCACGCTATTCCTACATTGTTCCTCAATAACATGATATGTGTGACCAATAGTGGCAGTTAATCCAGTATCAGTGATGGTAGCATCCTGATCTTGAATACTTCCTCTCTCTAAAGCTTTAAGTCATGGTGAGTGAGCTTCCTGTAACCTAGCTCTCATTCAGGGGCCTCATAAACCCTTCACTCGATCCCTCACATAATTATTATTTAACGATTACTCTGTTCCTATGCAAATGCCTGGTTAAGATTTTCTGGAGCAGCTACACTTTAAAGAAAAGAAGTAAAGCAATTGTGGAGTGGGACAAAATTGGATTAGCTTCTGCCACCAATTACTGAAGAATGCAGAAAGTTCAATGTTTCAAGCTGGAAATAAAGTTGTATTTCACAAAGACTGGAATGTTCAGTATTGTTGAACTCTAGCAATAGCAGAAACCAACCAGAAAACAAAAATGGCAATATCTCTTGCTCTTGGCTTACCAGCAATATTTTAGAGCAAATGAGGACTTGGCAAGTTTTTGCCCGAATGCACACTTCTGTCCTTAGGTTAAAGTGCTGTAGCATTTAAAAGGGATGAAAATAATACGGGTTTACTTTTAAGGCCTGATCCGTAGTGCATTGAAGTCAGAAGAAAGATTCCTATTGACTTCAATGGGCTTTGGTTCAGGCCCCTTTAGAGAGAATTGTGGTGGCAACATATTTTTTCTCCTGCTGGAGAAAATTAGAACAGATAAAAAATGTAAATGTTAAATAAATTTGTCAATATTTTTACAAATAACCCCAGTGAATTTGCTCCACTGTTTGTTATTGTTGGGAACATATTTTTTGTTGTTCAAACTAGTCAGATAAACCCCAGTTTATTCATGAAAATGTTTGCAAATCCTAAAAGTTTCGCAAACTTTAGCATGAATGATGATTCATCTGGAAAGTCATATCAGAAGTGTATTATTTGTTATTCATCGTTCTTCAGTCTCTTGTGTAAAGATTTTCACGCATCCATTTGGTGGCAGAAATTATATCTAAGATTTATGACTCGGGTGACAAATTACATACTACAAATAAGAAATAGCGGTGGACAACAAATAGTCAACGACATTGTTTGCAAGCACCCCATAGGCTAGAATTTGAATGCATAAACTTTCTTTTAGACTCCAGAGGTACATACTCAGGGTAGCTATCCCATGTCACTACTCGCCGATGCCCACGTTACCGCAGCCTCACTACTATTCGCTAACGTGATGAGAGCTAGTGCAAGTATGTCTATACAAGCTGGAAGAAAAGGAGTACTTGTGGCACCTTAGAGACTAACAAATTTATTAGAGCATAAGCTTTCGTGAGCTACAGCTCACTTCATCGGATGCATTTGGTGGAAAAAACAGAGGAGAGATTTATATACACACACACAGAGAACATGAAACAATGGGTTTATCATACACACTGTAAGGAGAGTGATCACTTAAGATAAGCCAAAACCTTTCATGGTGACAAGCAAGGTAGGCTAATTCCAGCAGTTAACAAGAATATCAGAGGAACAGTGGGGGGTGGGGTGGAAGGGAGAAATACCATGGGGAAATAGTTTTACTTTGTGTAATGACTCATCCATTCCCAGTCTCTATTCAAGCCTAAGTTAATTGTATCCAGTTTGCAAATTAATTCCAATTCAGCAGTCTCTCGTTGGAGTCTGTTTTTGAAGCTTTTTTGCTGAAGGATAGCCACTCTTAGATCTGTGATCGAGTGACCAGAGAGATTGAAGTGTTCTCCAACTGGTTTTTGAATGTTATAATTCTTGACGTCTGATTTATGTCCATTCATTCTTTTACGTAGAGACTGTCCAGTTTGGCCAATGTACATGGCAGAGGGGCATTGCTGGCACATGATGGCATATATCACATTGGTAGATGCGCAGGTGAACGAGCCTCTGATAGTGTGGCTGATGTGATTAGGCCCTATGATGATATCCCCTGAATAGATATGTGGACAGAGTTGGCAACGGGCTTTGTTGCAAGGATAGGTTCCTGGGTTAGTGGTTCTGTTGTGTGGTGTGTGGTTGCTGGTGAGTATTTGCTTCAGATTGGGGGGCTGTCTGTAAGCAAGGACTGGTCTGTCTCCCAAGATCTGTGAGAGTGATGGGTCGTCCTTCAGGATAGGTTGTAGATCCTTGATGATGCGTTGGAGAGGTTTTAGTTGGGGGCGGAAGGTGATGGCTAGTGGCGTTCTGTTGTTTTCTTTGTTGAGCCTGTCCTGTAGTAGGTGACTTCTGGGTACTCTTCTGGCTCTGTCAATCTGTTTCTTCACTTCAGCAGGTGGGTATTGTAGTTGTAGGAATGCATGATAGAGATCTTGTAGGTATTTGTCTCTGTCTGAGCGGTTGGAGCAAATGCGGTTGTATCGTAGAGCTTGGCTGTAGACAATGAATCGTGTGGTGTGGTCTGGATGAAAGCTGGAGGCATGTAGGTAAGCATGTAGGTAAGCATAGCGGTCAGTAGGTTTCCAGTATAGGGTGGTGTTTAGGTGACCATCGCTTATTAGCACCGTAGTGTCCAGGAAGTTCATCTCTTGTGTGGACTGGTCCATGCTGAGGTTGATGGTGGGATGGAAATTGTTGAAATAATGGTGGAATTCCTCAAGAGCTTCTTTTCCATGGGTCCAGATGATGAAGATGTCATCAATGTAGCGCAAGTAGAGTAGGGGCATTAGGGGACGAGAGCTGAGGAAGCGTTGTTCTAAGTCAGCCATAAAAATGTTGGTATACTGTGGGGCCATGTGGGTACCCATCGCAGTGCCGCTGATTTGAAGGTATACATTGTCACCAAATGTGAAATAGTTATGGGTGAGGACAAAGCTGGGAATCACATCTCCAGCTCCAAATCCAGCTCCAAATGTAGATCTAGCCATAGATTCAAGTGGATATTTCTAATCCTCATGTTTGGGACAGAGAGCTAGGCATTACATTGGGAGGAGCTAAAATAAAATATTTCCCTTTGCATAATAAGGCTCACCCTGTGGCTGAAGTCTTGTGCGCTGTTCACACCTGGACATGTCTCGAGGGTACCACATATCTGTACGTCATGTCACAACAGAAACTTTGCTGTTCAATGTCCTAATGTCATGTTGTTATTTACTTGGTGGCTGTGTGAAGTGCCTGTCAGTGGGGGAGTGGACTTTCAAGCAATTGAAAAGGGTAGTAACAGTAACACTGCTTTATGGTATCCCTAAACTATAAAAAGCAGCAGCATAGGTAAGGAGGTGAGAAAGAATAAACTTTATGGATAAGTTTGAATTTTGTTTCTATTAGAAATATTATTTTATAGTACAGAATTCATGTCAAATAAAATAAACTCCATATTGAATAGCCACTGAAAAGGGAAGCACACATGGGTACAAAAGGAATTTCAGGTAGAACTGAAAGACGGACTGGATTGTTTTATAATCATGAATAGTACTTGTGGCTATGGGAGCTACAAAAACAATAAAAGTAAACAAATTTCATTATTTCTTCACTAAAGGAGGTCAGAAAGGAATTTCACACACCCCTCCCCCATCCTCAACGTTGCACACTAGGCTGGGTGCATCATTGTGTTTTTTCTCACAAGCATCAACTGCTGGAAACAGGATATTGAGCTTGAGGGACCAGTGATCTGACCTGGCATGGCAAATCCCACATTCCAACCTCCTACACAACATGGTCACATGCATGCCATTGTGTTACATAAGAATCGCATTAATAGATGTTTATCAAAAATGGCTTTTCCCCCTTTATTAGTTCATATTCTTTATTCTTTGATGATTCATCCAGAAGTGCTGCTTATGCACCAGCTCTGAGCCAGGCAGGCGGCCTTCCTTCTGGGTGCCTCACAGCATGTGAAACAAATTCAAGCAGTAAGAATGTTCAGATAGCGCAATCGGAAGAACGCACTCCCATAACACAAACACAGACTTCCACTCTTTCTCTTTAGTGCTGTGCAAAGGATGTACATGTAAGTAAAGAAGATTCCTGGTGAAAATGAATATTCCGCTATGAGAATGAGGATTGACGCTGATTTCAACTGCAGACATTGGCACGGAAAGAAATTTTTTTTCAAACCCCAAAGCTTCCCCTGCTAAAGCAGTTAAGGTTGTATTTTCATGCTAGAAGGAAAAAGTGATGAAAAGTTCTTAAAACTGAAGAAACAAAATCCTTGATTCTTATCCAAAGTTCTGCAAAACAAGATCCCATATGCTAATGGCTTGGCTTAGGAAGAGGGATAAAATGGGTACATCTTTCGGTCTCGCTTTTTTCTCCCTTTCGTACCTTTATTATTTTGTATTTCAGTTTTTTAAATTAGTCTCCGCAAGGACATTTGTTGAAACTTTGATTTTTTGGAATTTTTAGACTTGTTCTTTGTTCATAAGAATCACATGCTTTATTAATTGTGGTTTTGTGTGTGTATGTGGGGTACCACTGAGGGCCTCTGTCCAATTTTAATATGTCTTGCTACGTTTGCTCATTTATAAGTTTTATACATTTATGTTGCCTTTCCCTTCACATACTAAATTGTATGCTCTTTTGGATAGGAACTGTCTTATTTATATGTGTGTAGCATGCCTAGCTCAAAGGGGCCCTGAGCCCTAATTGGAACCTCTGTGCACAACTAGAAAACCAATAAATAAACAATAATAATCATATAGCCATTATGGTATGTTGTTATTATTTGTACTGCAGTAGGAAAGGACTCCATTGTTGTAGGTGCTGTACAAACAAATTGTACAAGATAGCCTCTGCCTCAGAAAGGTTGCAGTCTAACTAGACTAGACAGAAAGAGTATCCAGATATTCTGAGTCCCACTCCAGTGCCTTAACCAAAAAATGATCCTTTCTCTTGTTTTATAAGCAAAACAAATAGCTCAGAAATGAATTTAGACCCTGTTTCTGCACAAATAACTTTATACCCACGAATAGTCCCATTGGTGACTCAACTACTGAAGATATTAAAAGAGCTTAATTTTTGTCCTGAAAAATTCAGAGCTTGAAATGAATTGGGCAAAAAAAGCACACTGCAATAAAGAGATGAAGCAGACATGCAACATTTCCAAACATTCTTGAAAATCCAAGTAACACAGGCAAAAATCCTAGACTCAACTTGCTGAACCTTATTTCTCTTAGGACAGTTGGGATTTCTGCCCCCCTCCCAAGGCATCTTAGATAAACTCGAAGGAAAAATACTCCAGAGCTTCTATGTCCTGTCCTTTTATTGTTTCTGGATTCTCTAATAATTATATAGATGCAGACCAATGGAAGAGTGCTAATTTTGTAAGGTTATGCTTCTGTATGCAAACTAACGTAATTAAGGAATCAGATCCATCTACTGCTACAGTGTGTAAATTGATGACATGCAAGAGTTTCAGAAGGAATTTCCTCCCCATTAATAGTATTGCACTGCAGGCAATGAGCATCATGGGATTTTAATGATCTCCCCATGGAACATCAGGCATTCAAGCATCAAATGCTGGTCACTGCTGGAGACCGGAAACCAGACTAATTGAACGAACAGTCTGATCTGGAATGAAAAATCCTGTTTACTTATGTGGAGGGATTTGTTGGATATTTATTAAAGCCTTGCCAACATCTTCATCAGGTTTGGCCTCATCCTTCAAGCTAGGGACCAGTGGACTTCTGTAACCAATGCTTGCGGTGTCTCACATTCTGAGCCAAAATCCTAGGATCTGTTGGTAATATTGTTTTAAGAAGTGGAAACCCAAGTCTGATGCTTAAACAGCCTTCACAGCTGGCCCATTGATCCCAAAGATGGTAAAACTTGGTATCTAAAGATGTTGAAGAGGGGATTTATATTTACTCCTCAGAAGATGCAAGATGCGGAGCTGCCACAAGGAGAAAAGGAGAATTCATGCAAATAAGCTCCTAACCCCTGAATACGGCATTCTCCCCTCTCTGGTCCCTTTCTCAGCTCCTGAATATTACTATGTTGCTGACACTTTAGTAATCCATTCATAGATGCTACAGTGGGAGAGACAGGACCTAGGATCAAGTCTCTGTTAAAAAAAAAAGTCTTTATAAGAGGTTTGGGTAGAAGGTGTCTAGAAATGGCTTCATCTTGATGTCATTGGAGGAGGCCGACATTTCATGCCCATGAGAACACAAAGAAGCCAAACCCCTTCACTACCTCAATATTTTCATGTCCAATTCTTAAGATGGTTAGAATAGGCTCTTTCCTAAATGTCTTCATCAGCTAGGTATGGGATTTAACATTAACTTCAGCCACTTACTTTACTACCTCCATAGAGGCTTCTCAGACTCTTCACTGAGCCATGAGAAAGATTGAAACACCTGTTTCCACCATCAACACAAATGCTATCATTATAATCATCAAAAGTACAGATGGGCCCAAGCTGCAAAATTCAGACCTGAGTCTGAATTCCAAACTTGGTAAAGTTCAGAGGTGGCTGGTCCTGGGATTTTGGTTTATGTTACAAAGAAATGCTTACATTTGGATCCAGAATCAGTACCATATTTTGAGCTCCCTCCAAAGTATGGAGCCATTCAGAACTTATTTCAGAGTAGCAGCCGTGTTAGTCTGTATTCACAAAAAAGAAAAGGAGTACTTGTGGCACCTTAGAGACTAACAAATTTATTTGAGCATAAGCTTTTGTGAGCTACAGCTCACTTCATCTGATGAAGTGAGCTGTAGCTCACAAAAGCTTATGCTCAAATAAATTTGTTAGTCTCTAAGGTGCCACAAGTACTCCTTTTCTTTTATTCAGAACTTAGTTTACAATTTGGGTCCATTTTTAATTAAAGGTATGAATATTAGTCTATGAACAGATCACGTAAAACAGTAATGGCTTGTCAAATCTGGCATCTGATGTCAAAAGGTTCTATTGTGCTTTGTTGTTTCTATAACTGCTTGAACTTTCACTTCTTGAACTGCATAGTTGAACTACACAGATTGTATAGTATGTCCTCAGGAAAACTTGCTTCTAGAAATTTCACAAGATATACTTGTGACAGATATATCAATTTCCTGCAATATCTTGCAGAGATCTTACTGTATTAAGTTTATGTACCATTGTGGGCCAGGGACCTTATGTACTTACATGTGAAGGGTAACCACAACCCCTCCAGGAACTAAGAATAGTGAGGGATGGTTAGGCAAATTCACTCAGGTTGAAACACCACCAGAGATCCACCACCACCCAGAGAGAGACTCACATATACTGGCTCAACTGAATTATCTGGAGACCAACAGACAAAGAAAGGATTTTTGTATAAATAACCTGAGTTTAGACTGACATAGGACCTTCATTTTGATCCAGCAAACGGACAAGACTCCCTGTCCAAGGGGAGGGCCCCGATCTTGACACTGACCAGAGCTATTGTGTAAATGGTGGGAGGGGGTGATCTGTGGTAAGCTTATTACCATGCATATAGGTTATTTTATTGTTTTAATATGTTTTTTCTATAGTTATTTTACCTTAAGAATAAATGTGCTTGCTTAGAAAGGGCCGTGTGATATCTTAACTGTGGCAATTATAAATCCTAAAAGAGTCCCAAAGGTGTTTTTTCAGTGTAGAATAGTTATTAATCAATCCATAGATTGCCTGTTCCTGGCCAGGACTTAGGGAGACCCTGTGTGGTGACACTAGATAGCAATGACTGTGATAGCTGTGTTAGTCTAGGAGCTAAAGAGCTAGAGAAAACTACAGGGTTTTGCTTGCATCCAGCAGCCTCAGTAAAGAATCCCCGTAATGTTCATTACAATTAGAGCTGGCAATAACAAAAACAAAAAAGCTTTTTCCCCTGTGAAAGAATTCAACTTTCTGGAGGAAATTCAAATAATGGAAAAATTCATCTGAAACTGAAATATTTTGGCCAAAAACAGAAATATTTTGATTTGGAAATGCTGTGTCCATGTCTTAAGTTCCCATTCTCACCTATAGGCCATGCTCCCTAGTTGAACTACATATCTTAAGATGCACCATGATCTCTCTGTGACAGACTGACAATGTCCTCTAATATACTGAACAAAACTTATGGAATTAAAGTAAATATTTAGTGAGTTAAGTTAAACCTTATTGAATTAAGTTAAATACCTTTGGGGTCCATTGTATTACAGTGCAATTGGGTATGTGTTATTGTAATATTCTATGTACTTTCTCTAGCAGGGCAGGAAGATTCTAATGAACTTCCTCACTTGTCAGCCTTTGAAACCCTGCCAGGGAGATAGGCATGTACTGGTTCAAACTGGATTCTCCAAAGACCGACAAAGAAAAGACGAGATTAGACCGACTCGGGGCCTTCTTCCTGATCCCGCAAACGGACAAGGCCCCTGGTCCAGGAAGGGCCCCAATCCTGAGGTCTCATAAGACTGTGTGCTTGTTCTGAGCTGAAGCTCTGTTGAACTTGTGACTATAAGGAAGCCCACAGGGTGGGGTGTTGAAAGATTGCTC
Organism: Dermochelys coriacea; assembly: GCF_009764565.3. NCBI lineage: Eukaryota > Metazoa > Chordata > Testudines > Dermochelyidae > Dermochelys > Dermochelys coriacea. Next base: position 164,420,004 of record NC_050070.1, read on the forward strand.
TTGCCTGAGCCCATGTGAGAGCTGGAATGAACTCTGGTAAGGTTATAAGCTTGCAGGCAGGTTCCTTCATTTTTTAAAATACGTTTTCACTTTAATGCTTTCACCTTAAGAATAAAGTGGGCTCGCTTAGAAAACTCTGTGTGGTAACTTAAATCTGTAGCAATCACTCTTTTATCAGTCTCTGAAGAGAAAGCAGGCAGGTCTTTTTAGGCTGACTGTCTAACAGCCATGGAGCTGGAAGCCTGAAGGTTAGGTGCCCTTGCTGAACCACTGAGGGAAATACAGGGGTAGCGGCCCTGAACTGTGACACGCCCCTGTTGGACAGGAGAGGTGGTGCATCACAGGAGTCCGTGGCCTTGATGTATTGTAGGAGATACAGTGTAATGGGGGAGCTCAGCCAAAGAGGATAATGGGGAGGTGAGGCAGCCCAACTACAGCACCATGACACACAGCAGCAGCATTTACAAATAGAAATATTTCAACTTTGGGGCCTTCAATTTTCCAATGAAAAACTGAAATTTTCCATGGATTGTTTTTGCAAAAATATTCACTTAGTTGAAAACCCAATTTTCTGTTGAAACCCAGTTTTGGTGGACAATTTTTGACTTGCTCTAATTATAACTGAGCTGGGGCACAACCAGAATTTTCATCAGGAGGGGACCCAGAGCTCTCCCTCCGCTGTTCTACACCCAGATCCAAACTTTCTCCCCTTCTGTGTCCCCCTGCACTAAGCCCCATTCTCTCCCTCACTGCCTCTGCACTCTACCCCTGCATGCAGCTGTACACACATACTCCCCTCCCATTGCCTCACATGTGCCCCAAGCTCTTCCCCCAAATTTACCCCGCACCCAGCTCTGAGTTTTCCTTGCCCCACACCTAGCCCTGAGCTCATCCCCCCACACTGCCCTGCACCCTGCTCTGAGCTCTCACCCATCTCTGTGGCCTTCCCACCCCACACACCACCCTGGACTCTTACCCAAAGATGTGATCAAGCTGCATCATCCCCAGCAGAGGCCAGGCCATTCTGGCTGCATCCAGACCTCCTTCTGCATCTGTTTGTCCCCAGGAAGCATCAATTGTCCAGATCTAATTCTCCTACTCCCTCTCTCCTGGGCACTGGGGGTTCCTGGTGCCCCCTGCTTAGCTTCTCCCTGGGAACTAAGGGTGCCCAGTGTTCATGGGCACCAGAAGGACTACAAAGGAAAGGGGCCAAGCAGGTGTACGGGGGTCACAGTGCCACTCAAATTAGGCCCAGCCATCCCTCTATCCTGACAGAGGGGCAGCTGGGCAAAATTTGAAAAAGTGGCATTGCAGGATATGGCGCACAGAATTGCTGTGCCACTGAGATTTGGCCCAGTTGATCCCCCATCCTGATGGAGGGGTAGCCGGGCCAAATTTCCAGATTCAGTCAGGGATTAAGGCAGGGGCCTGGATCCCCTGACTCTGTCCCCCCATTGTTACCCTGCGATTGATTCAGTTTCTTCTCTCCTGTGAAAAATGCTGAAGAAATAAGAGCTAGATGAGCCACTCTGGTAAATGGCCTGAATTTGCTGACCTCCCGAACAAACTACAAAACCCATCTGTTTAAGCCTGCCTTGGCAAAGGGCTGAGGCTGCTGAGGGTGAGGTTTCTCTCTGGTGAGAAACTGCCGTGAGGTGAGTAGGTTAAGTCATATTGTGCTGACGACGGGAAGGAAAAGCGCTAACACTGCTCTGGATGATTTATAATTTTTAACTCTGGTGTTATTGTGTTTTTAAATGTATGCCAAGGGCACCTAGAGCTTTGGAAATGTCCCTCTTGGGGTGGAGTTTCTTTTACACTGAAATCTAAATAAACTACATTGAAATTCCGGCGGGAAAACAGGAATATTTACAGCAGAGAAACCTACTGTGTAAGATCATACATATCTGATTCACAATGTGTATTATGTGGTAGCCCAAGGAAATGCAACAATTGAATTATTTAAAAATTATTAAATTAGCACTTAATTAGATCTCACTTTTTATTTAACTCATTTTATTCTGTAGGTAGAAATATAATTTAATTGCAATAGACTGATCAGAATAAGAAATTAAACTCAAACAATTACTTAAATATAGTCCCAGAGTGGACTATAATTTAGGACTGTCTGATGTATTGGGCTTTTTTATAATATAACATTAAAACTAATGGGTAATTTGTAGGGTGCATACATATGAAACAAATTAATTTTAAAGCCCAATTTGTACTGTATATCATGAAACAGAATGCTACATCTATATTCATATAACACCACTGAGCAACAGTATGTTGAAAACTAGACAAGAATTCTTCTTAATCTTACATTATAGCTAAAATGAAATACACAAGGGGGTAGTTGTTGTTGTTGTCATAAGTGTTTTAATCAGTATTGCATCTGGCAAGACCTCTGAAGGGCTTAGAACACTTTCCTTATTCCAAACACAGAAGTCTGGGTTAATTTGGCCTACTTTCAACTTGCCACCTGGTATTTCTATTGACCTGCACTGTCCTCTATTTTTGGCTGTTGTATTAAAAATACAGGAGGGGGAGCCAGTTTAAAATCTGGTTTTGTTCCACTGATTGCGTCACTCAATCACAGCACTGTCAGGCCTTCTAGTTACTTCTGTTACTCTTTGGACCCCTGAAACTTCATTAATTTCCATTTCAGGTGGATGGCCCCTTCCCTAAAAAGGGCTCCTACATAAGAACCTGATCCTTGAAGGGCACCTGGTGACATGTACTGAGTGCTTTCCATACTCACTGACCTCAATGGGAGATAAAGGCACTCAAACAGGATCAAACCCTAATGGCCTGATTTTCAGAAGAGTTGAGCAATCTCATTTCCCACGAAAGTTAACTGAATGGCAGGAGTTCAGTGAGTTTGGAAGCCAGCCCATAAGATTTCAAACGTTAATGAGCAAAAAATGAAAATAAACCAACCTAACCAAACCAAAAAACTTAATATTTTGCCTAATTTCCTGTGTTCTTATTATTTTCAGTTAAATGAATGTCAAAATAAAGTGTGTGTGCTTTTGAAGTACTAAATTAAAAAGTACACAGTCACAATTATCCCTGTCCCAGTTGAGAGAGATGGGAAATGAAACTGGTGTAACAGAGGCATAGGGAAGTTTGGGTATAAAAAATAAATCTGCTGACTGAAATACCCCCCCACACTATTTTATTTTCTTCAGACAGCATAGTGACAACTCTGACTTCAATGCCATAATGAGATGATGGCTCCACAAAGGGCACACCAAGGTAAAGTCCATGTCATCCAGAAATGGGAGCAAGCAGTTTTCACAAAAAGACAAAAATAGCCTGTTACCTAAGAGCTGAGCAGCTCAGCTGTTTGTTTTTTTACAAAAAGAGGAAAGGGAGCAAATATAGACTGACCTGGCTTCTGATCTGTTTCCATTCTTGACCCTACAGTCTTTCTTTTATATATGATATGAAATTCATTTTCCTGGCAAATGAGAACACCATGGAAGTTTTTGTCATCGACAAGGGTGGAGGGCAGGCTAGAATGAATAATTTAATGGGACTTCTTCATCTCTAAATTCTACCACTTCGTGAAATTCTGTGAGGAGCTGTTGGATTCATTTTGTAGCATCTCGGTGGCCAGCTTCTGAAATATGGTGTGAAAATCTGTATAAGGAACATACTATATTGTTATCGTTATTTGTTTGTTTAGTGCTAAAAATGTGTACAAAAATAAAGACAGCCCTTGCCCCAACAGGCTTAGAGTCAGATCCATGCACATGTACCATCATACCTGTGTGAAATTGCATTGACGTCAGTGGGTCTCCTCAGAGGTGCAGGGATCCCTCCATGCTGAGCATTTGTAGGTTCAGGGTCCGCAAGACAGACACAGAGATGACAAGAAGGCCTTGAAAATGCAGAGGAGGGAAGAACTTGAGGTCTGTTTTTTTAAAAAAACGTACTTGTTTTTAACTCACTTCTGTGGGCAGCATGGGCAATGAGTCTGAGGAAGGATTTGCACAAGGGGAGTCTGGTTTCTGTGTTCTCCTAGCAGTGCACAGAAGGAAAACTGACTTGAAGTGAAGAAGCTTGGGGTAATCCTCACAACCATAGTTCAGCTTCTGGTTGGGCTTCACCTAATCCGTGTAATGATTTGAGGCTCTTTAAAGGGCTTCCCAGGATTAGCCCTGTTTGAAATACAAAGGGTAGGTGGTTTTAAAAGGGCAAAAACTGTTTATCTTTATTAACTGTAAATTACTGAAGCCCTGAATTATGGCCATTAATAGAACAAAACTACAACACTTATAGTACCACTGTAAAAGAAACATTCCAGAAAAGTGGGGAAACTCTTGAGAAAAAATAATGAATATAGATAACTTAAACCCTTCCCCCACTGCCATTAGCAGTTCCAGAAGAATGAAAATCTTATTTGCATCCTGTCTGATAGATCAAAAGATCAAGCTAATTAAGTAGCTGTTATTGTTAGGAATGCTTTTTAGAAATGAAACATTAAATTGTATTTAGCACTCAACACCTACACACCAAAATACATAACCCAGATGAGCTAATCTTTAAGACTGGAGTAGAAATGAGCTAATGTTGTTAGGGGATTGTATGCACAATATGGCAAGAGATCAATAAGGACAGAGAAAAAAAAACCCACCCCAAACTACTCAGCTGCTAGCAATAAAGAAGCACCAAGTTGCAAAATGCATTAACTATTTCTTTGACTTCCATATTCTATATTCAGTGCAGTTTTATAATGCAGGCTCGCACCTTGGCTCCAGTGCTGCAGCATGTTCATTGCGACAGTATGTTCCTCTGCAATTCAGAGCTGCTATGTAAAATGTAGTAAAAACATGTTCCCTCTGCAGAATGATAGAAGGACATTTGTAATGCTGGACAGTATGGAAGCTGAACTGACAACATGTTATATGAGTTTTTTAAAAAATCCCAAAACCTAATTTTAGTTTTAAAAGCATGAAGCTGGCCTCAGAAGCTAAGCAACTGAATTTGTGAGCTGTTAAATGTCAGAGCTGACCTCTGGGAGTTTGAGGAGGGATGATGTGGTGAAGGGCAGGCTTCAGGTCATGTTTTATACAAAAAGTTTAATTGTTCTGGCTAGGAAGCAAAAGTGACTCATTTACTTGAAGTGGGTCCCTATCTCCCAATGCAGATTTTGAATGGGGGAGGATATGGCTAGCAATAATATCTTTAAAAGAATTGGACTGGTTTACTTCAGTATTTTAACTACTTCCATACAGATTCATTTGTTTTGGACACATAATTTGATAGTGGTCCAATGATAGCAAAACACAGTGCCTTTGTCACCCTTTTTGAACCCAAACAAGTCTTTTCACTGTGTTTAAAGCAGGGAGCTTTTTTGCCAAAGAAAATTGTATGCTATTGGGCCTTTTCTTAGCCTTTTATTGAAGAATGTTAATTAGTTTATAGCTATATGGACTGTAAAGTCATCATGACACCAAGTTAGTGGTATAGTATTTTCCAGTTGCATTTTCTTTATTGTCTCAGAAACTTCCAAGTCTAGATTAAGCATGTGCATTTTGAATGTGGCTAAAGATGAGTAACGTGAAAATAAATAAATAATCCCTCACTCTTTGCATACCAAGTACACAACTAAAATAGTGTGGGCATTTTTCATTTCAACTCAACTTGGCTATGACCTGTTCCACATGCCTTAATTCGCCAAGTTTTTGCCACCTGCTCAGTCTTGGAGTTCCCACTGCCATTACTAATCCACTAGTCCCCCCCCTCACCTCCACTTTAAAATGAAGAGCCACTGACTTGTCCTGCCTCTGAGAGGCCATCTTAGCAGAGTTCAGGAGCTGCAGGATTGGGAGGAGCAGCACAACAATTACAAAGATGGAGGATTTTTAAATGATAATAATGCTTTAGATTAACCACAGATTAACTACTGCTCTAGGGGAAGTCAACAGCAAACCCAACACTGACTTTGTTGGTGCTAGATGAGACTCATATAGTGCCTATCTCCTGTGAATCTCAACACACTTTATAAACATGAATTAATTAGGCCTCAAAACAATCTCTGTAAGGTAGATAAAATCCATTTTACTGACAGGTAAATTGAGGCACCAGGAGGTTAAACAACTTGTCTAAAAGTACTTATCTAACAACAGAACCTTGGAGCTCTAGCCCATTCTCCAAGCCTAACCAGCACTCCACTCTGAGATTCAAATGCTATGAAATGTGGAGACGAAAAAAGAGAAGAGGGAATTGAAGGGTGAAGGTATGAATGAAAGAAAGAGCATGGGATGGTAAAAGCAGCAAATGGATAGTGAAAGTAGTAAAGATGGGGCCAGAAAGCAAAGAAAAATAGGGTATGTACAAACTAAAAGGGAAGAAAGTAGATATGGCTGAAATTTTTCAAATTTATTTTTGTGACATTTTTCTTTGACGAATAACCCCTCCCCCCCAAAAAATGCAGACATTTTGCTGAAAGTTTTTTGCTCTCTTAAATAAATTTAAAAAGTAAATTAAAAAAATCGCACAATTTGTTACTGGCTTTTTGACCACTTTTTCTGACCACTGTGTACAGAAGAAACTCCTGAGTTTTTGCTAGCTCTTGGCCACCATAAAATGTGAACACAGAGCACAATCTAAGAATAATATATATACAGCATATGCCCACTATGTCCCTGGTCCTGTACCATTGAAGGCAATGGAAATGTTGCCATTGACTTCCATGGGAGCAAAAACGGGCCCTAAGAGCTTGATTTTTCAACCACTCCATACACAGTACTCCCACTGACTTTTAATACATGCAACAGTGGCAATGCTTAGAGTTGGCTGCACAATGGGTGGGATTTTCAGGGAAATTTCTGACCTTTTGGAGAAAAATTGAAAGCCAAAGATGTTCATCCAAAACCCAAAATATTTCAGACAAAAACTTTTGCGTTAAAACCAAGAATTTAAATTTAGAAATGACACCACAGTACCTTATCAGAGTTACAGTTCTCTTTTCTTGTGCCCCCATTCCCTGATAGGAACTGAGTTCTCTGACCAACCTGCATCTCCCATGATACATCATTGTCTCCCTGCTTGCTAAGCCATCACAGAGCATTATGGGAGACCTTGGCCATACTGCTTCATGGGAAATGTAGACCATCCTGGGAACCTGGCCCATAGAGGATATTGAAGGCATGAGGTACCAAAACTGCATCTCCTAGAAGGCACTGCAGCAGGGGTTTTCAGTTTGAGGTTTTGGCTGAATTTTTTTTAATTTTGTCTGACACTTTCCAGGGGGAAAAATCATTTTACTGAAAGCCCAATTTTTCATCAAAAATAAATTTGATGCATTTTTTTGACCAGCCCTTGAAATGACCCCTGCTTTCCTCTGCTCGATTTTTGCTATACTTTTAAAGTACATAAGAAAAGAGGCCTTAATTTGGGTTCCCCAGATGGACTACATCTCCCATGAAGCAGAATGGCCAGGACTCCCATAAAGCACTATGATTGCTCAGCAAGAATGAGAAAATATAAATAAGATATATGTATGCAAATTAAAAATGGACCCAAGCAGCAAACTTTGCAGCCATAATCATATTTGTCAGCCTATTATAGAGATAAGTGGGGGGCCAGTCATAAAGATTTGGTCTGGTTTCCCCAATGTCAGGTGTGCATTAAAGCATGTCATTGGTGTGAGCCCAAGTGTAGTATAAATGTTTTCATACACCATACCATGCACCTGTACCAAAAAAAACTGAGTTATCAACTGAAATGGCATCTGAAAAAGAATACACTATAAAGAAAAAGACACATCTGAGCACATCTTGTCTTATCTCTCTATCTGACGAGTTCTGTTTGTGCCTGAAAACAGTTTCACTTTGCTGGAGTTTGTTCCATGAATAGCTTCTTTGATTTCAGTTAGAGCGGGATGCTCAACAAAAATCTGGATCCAAAGCCTTGATCTGGTTTGCAACTTATCATTATAACGGACTGACTCCAAATACTGAATCTGAATAGCTAACAGTTTGAGAAAGTTCAGAATCTGAGCTGGAGTTCACACTCACAAAGAGAGAGAGAGTGGTTGTGCAGTTAGAACATGTCTCTAGTCTCTGTTTCCCAGAAGCTGGGAATAGGCGACAGGGGATGGATCACTTGATGATTACCTTTTCTGTTCATTCCCTCTGGGGCACCTGGCACTGGCCACTTTCAGAAGACAGGTTACTGGGCTTTGGTCTGACCCAGTAGGGCCATTCTTGTGTTCTTATTAATACGGGCTGTAGGAGACATGGGTTCAATTCCTGTTCTGCCACAACTATTCTGCATGAACCTGGTCAAGTCACTTAGATTCTCTGTACCTCAGTTCCCCCTCTAAAATAATACTATCCTACTGCATAAGGGTGTTGTGAGGCTAAATGGGGGGGGCATATAAATTCCTTTATAAAATAATTAGGGATTAGTTAGATCTGAAGGTTCAGTTCAGGCCATCACTAATTTTAATCTAAAATCCCCTCCAAATTTTGCTTTAAATGCTGTATTCTCACCCAAAACCTAAAAGTGACTCTCAGTCAAAACCATGCACTTTCATTTAGTTCATATCAAATCATGTGAAACCATAAATCTTCCCAGGTTTGTTCAACAGATTTTATGAACCTAAATCAACCTTTTGATGTACCCAGTCTGAGATTTGCGAATGGAAGAAAATATGAAAACAGGTGAGTTTCCCATTGTTCCAGATTGCATTGTGAACATTTTTCTTGGATTTAGCTGACTCAACACCTCTGAAAAGTGGAGACTGAAATCCTAACTGGGATCCAAAATTCACAACTAATCCCTATTGCCATGACATGCTGGATTCAAACACCCAGAAACTTTGGAAGCCTCAAAATCAAGAACTGTCAGAGCTGTTCCCTTTCCATTTATTATGTTTTTGACAATATCTGTTAGGATTTTTCACAAGATGTTTTTTAACTTTGCTTGTGGCTGCATATCATTATTTCTCATTCACAACTGGGTTCCACATTATTACTTCCTGACTGAGTTTTATGAACATTTCCTTATGTATAAAAAGCACAAGCCGTAAGAGACCCAATTACATAAGCAAGAATGAATGTGAGCTCTGATATGAGAGAAGCAGGTTGCATTATCTTGATTGCATTTCTTTTGAAGTAGAACGTGTCTTCCGGACCTCCATCTGCCATTCAAAATCTGCCTGTGAAAAAAAGAATCCCAGAAAAGCCAAATACTGAACTTAGAATATGTCCATACTGCAATCACCAGATGTGATTGTAGCTTGTGAAGACATCCCCCAGCTAGCTTTAATGTAGGTAGTTCAGATACCAAAGCAGTGATGCCGCAGCAGCCTGGGGTTCTGCATGCCAAAAGAATACTAGCCCAAGTAATTATTCGGTGTTCTGGGCTGGCTTCTACAGCCCATATTGAAGCCTATGCTGCCACAGCTTCTCTGCTCTGGTACCCAGGCCAACTAGATTAAAGCTAGTTCATATATGTCAACATGAGCCGCAGTCACGCTCTGTGATGGCAGTGTTGTCATACCCCTGGACAGTTAAATACTAGCACTAAGCATTGAATGCATACAACTAGTCTAAATCATTAAGTGTTAGCAGCCAATGTTATGAAATGTGGTAAGAAAATGTGCTAATCACAGTGCTAAAGTGCTTGTCCATAACCATGCATGGACATGGTTTCTGGGCTCCTGAACTGAACAAGAAATACAGGAGGATATTTTTGCCTTTCCTTCTTAAGGGTATCACATTGTGTGTTTGCTTCTGTGGATGCCTGCCAGCATCCTGAAAAGGGAGACAGCCCTCACATTAATCTCCTCGCAATGGTTGTTTCATGGATTTGTTTGCTCAAGACTTGTTAAAACTCCTAGTAAAGATACGCTCTCTAAACCTAACTCTACAGGAGAGTGCAGGGGGCTGAGATGATGGATTTACTTGCTCAAGGGGGTGATAAAGTCAGAAGAGTTTAATGATATCTGATGACGAACCTCAATAGATTCAGTGTTTTGTCCAGGTGAGTACTTAAAAGCTTGGATACTTATTTAGAGCTCTTGGCTCTGCAAGGTAGAAAGCTCATGGGAACAATCTCTTTCCTGAGATTTCTTGTACATCCTGTTTCTCTTCCAGCCAAAAATGAAAGGTGAATGGACTTTCTTGCATTATTTGAGCACTGCCACTACCAGCGTGAATGCAGATGTGCACAAGAAAATGAAAAATAATGGGTTAATTTCACCATGGATTACTCAGGCTTCTACTGGCACAGGCAAGGGTGCAGGGCCTTGGGTGGAGGATAGCCCAAGTGACGGAGGTTGTGGAGCGCAAGGCAACAACTTCCCTCTTCATTGGAGAACCCGTAAGGAATCAGTGCAGCCCAATCACTGGGGGCCCCACTGGCCAAGATGTGGATGATGCACTTTTTCAATCAGCACATCTTTGCTGCACCCTTCACCAGCAGGATTTCTATGGAGCCCTGAGCAGAAACTAGAGCTGCTCCCATCTTGTGAAATCTCTAAGGAAAGGCAGCAGTGTAAACACCATGGTGGCAGCCGGCCTCTATAGCCTACTAGGGCCAAGTCAGCATCGGGATTTTTTTTTTCTGTAGCTCAAAAGAGATTTGGGTTGAATTTGCGGTAAAGGCTCTGTTCATTCCTTATTTGAGACCAATGCATTCAACCAGCTTTGGATTTCACATGGCTATTATGAAATTAGTATCCTGGGTAGCTTTTGTATGAGGTTGCCCTGTTCAATTTGCTTTTATGATCTAATAAAAGACCAGCAACCATGACTTACATGAGTATACAGAATTAGAATGGGCTTTTCAAACTATTCAGTAAGCATTTAATATGCCAGCACAGGAAGCATGATGTTATAGGAACTCAACATTGTACCTTGTAATGTGACTTATGCTCATCACTGGTTATTGAATTTATGTTGCTGGGGACAGGGCACTGAGAATGTCTGTCCTTCCACTTCCTTTCACAATATTGTTATTTATGAGAATGTTGTGAACTCTCTAAAGCCTGGTTTATATGAAGTGTTTGGAAAGGCATTTGCTATAATGAATGTGTAGTGGGGGAACGTGGAATTTTATCAAGTTACACAGGAGCAGATACTGTAAGGCAAAGAATTAGGAACAAATGAAAACATCAGACACCCCGTGTTATTTTAATTCTAAGGAAAGTAGCTCATACTGTGCATGTGACTTTTGTTTTTAAACTCTTCCCCCTCCAGTGCAGATGGACAAAAACTTAACATGTTGTTCTTTTTATTTTTTTTCCATGGAAGCGAAGAGCTAATATTTTAGGAAGAGATTTTACAAATGCAATTACAGCAACACACTGTAGTTTAGTTTGCACATGGGTAAACACATGCTTTCACACCAAGGGAAAAGTTTAGCTTGGCACCTGGGACTGAAAAGCATGACTCCAATCTCACTTTAAAGCCAAACCTGCAGAAACTCAAGCCATTTCCAAAAATAACATCAGAATTAGAGCCTTGAACCTCCTCAGACTGGTCATGCTGAGAATGATGATCCTGGGGACCAACAAAGCTACTGAGTCCCCTACGGAGACGTTGTGCATGCTGATTTTATGTTCCAGCCATGCAGAATGAACCATATTTCAGCAACTGAATACAAGTGTAAATGAAATAAATTCAGTTCCTAGGGTTTTTTGTTTGTTGTAAGTATGGACTTGCGTTTTTACTTGCAGTATCATGGCAAGCCTAGTAGAGCAATCAAGGTCCTATTGTAGGTGACACATTGTCATAGGGACATTGATTACCATGGGCTCAGCTGCAGGTTTCCTACAAGCCCTGAGTATCTATCGGCATCTATCTTAGGTACTAATATGGCCCCCATTGCTATGGTTTCTGACTGTCTCACAATGCTTAATACATTTAGCCTCACAACATGCCTGTATTATCCTCTCTTTACAGATTGGAAATTAAAGGACAGAGACACTTAGTGACTTGCCCAATATCACACAGAAATTCTGGTGGAGCAAAGACCTGAACTCAGATTCCCCAAATTGTAGGTAAGCCCCTAACAACTGAACCAAATTTACTCTACACGTAGTTGCACTTCCCCAGGTACAGATTTGTCATGTTCTGGGGTGCATTCCAGACCAGGGAGGGGTTGTGTCACTGCCTGCCCTGTAACCCTGGGTGCCTCACAATGCTTTGCTGCTGTAGCTCCCAACCTGGGCTGCTCACCTAGCAGCATGCAGGTTGCTTGTAACCAAGGCTGGTAGAAACCAGTGACTGGTGTGCTGCTGGCAGGCTGCTGGGGTCAGAGCTGTTGGACCAGGGCTGCAGCATGAGTGTCTGCGGATAGCTGCAACCCTGGTCCAACAGCTCTGACCCCAGCATCCTGCCAACAGCACACCAGTCACTGGTTTCTACCAGCCTTGGTTACAAGCAAACAGATGACCCCAACAACCTCCCAGTCCCGAATTTCCCCCAAACTGTGCACCCTGAAGTGTCCCACCATCTCCTGGATGGCTCAGAGAAATAATAAAGTGTGTTGCTCCTGTAAAGAGACAAAAACCAGATCACAGCTTATTAACTTAACAAGGATGAATACTCCCTTTCATTTAAACATCACTGAGTAGATTTATAGTAAAAATAAAAAAAATATTTAACAATAGGACTTAGGTTAAGGGATTCTAAGTAAAAGAAATACAGTTAGAAAAGGTTACAAGCAAATAAAAGTGAAAGCACACATCTTAAGGTCTAAAACTTAATCTAGCAAGATATAGGCATTGTTCAAAATGATGTCTCTCACCAGTCATTCTTTTTCCCAGCCATAGCTAACTTTCCCTCAGTCAGGACCTTCCACAAAAGTATAAGGTGCTGGCTTCCCTTGTCTTCTTAGGTGAAAGATCTTTGCTTAAGCAGGTGAACACTTATATTCAGTTCCAGAGACTTCAACCCCCACCTTGGTTGGAGAACCCATCTTTCTCAGCTTACAAGAGCTCCGGCCTCATGTGTCTGTCCAGTGATGGATGCCAAAGATAGCTTCTATCCTTGCTTATATCTTTCAAAGTTCAGTTAACTTGTTTCAAGAGGCAGGATGATCTCATGCTGTTCTTCCCTTCTTGTGGACTTCCCATCCGCTTGCTGATTTTTATGTAAATGGGGCTTCCATTGTTTTTGGACACCTTATTTAAACTCACTGGAGACAGGTTTTTAAAGCACGTCTACACTACCAAATTAGTTCAACCTAAATATATCGGTATACAGCCACTGCAGTAATTAAATTGTTTTTGCATGTCCACACTCCTTATATTGGCAGTGTGAGTCCTCACCTGGGACGCTTGTACCAGTACCAGTCAATATAAGCAACAAAGTGTCTATACTGACACTGTGTCGACCTAACTACATCAACTTTGACTCTACATCTGTCATAGAGGTGGAGTTATTAAATCAGTGCAAGCAACATTTTAGTGTAGGCACTTCCATAGTTAGGTCAACGTAAACGGCCTTGTGTTGACCTAATTCTGTAGTGTAGATCAGGTCATAGTTGTGACATTCCCTCCTGTCTGGGCAGACTGTAAAGCCTAGTATCAATGAGTATCCTTATATACTGTTAATATATACATTTCACAATGCTATCAATCACCAGTGGGTCATTAACTTTCAAAAAAGACCTCACTCTATACACTTTTACAATACAGTAATGTAGTATACAATCCGTTGTTTATTGCTTGAGGTTCAGCCCTGTCTCTATAGACCAGAAAACCTTTAAAATGGATTCTTCTGAAAAGTAAAACCCAGACAAAGCTTCTCTCTCCTGCTGGGCATGGACGCCATGCTGTCTTCTCCCCCACTTGTTAGTGTGAGGTTTGCCTCCATCTGTTGTTAGTTTGTTGGGTCTGTTTACTGCTAATATGTAAATTGACATAAACACACATTCCTTTGTTTAGGATAGACCTATTTAACAACTCTCCCTGACGTACCTAGTTTACACACATTTTAGTTATAATTCCAGGATGTATTAATAATTCTTAATACCCATTGTGTGCATATATCACACAAGAATATTAATGAGCAGTGAGTTATTAGTCTTCATATGATGCAAGGAGTATTCTATACAAAAAGTATACAATGGTGTGTAGGGTGTGAATACATGGCTGCTTAGTGTCACAGGAATGTGATACACAGAGTCACTGTCTGGTTCCTCCCTTTGCTGCAGTGGAGGGAAGTAGTCTGCACCAGCCCTGTATTTGGTGCAGATTACTTCCCCTGGTGCATGGGGAGCTGAGGGGAAGGAGGGGAGCCACAGCTCCTTCCACTCCCTGTCCAAATGTATGAACAGGGACTGGCGGCACCCATAGAGGTTGCTGTCTTCTGTGATGCAAGTAGCCCACATGAGGAAGGAAGGAAAGAAGCTCTTTTTCGTCCCCTTACTCCCCTGTTCAGGACCATAGCCACAGTGGTTAGATACTTCCTAGCCCTTATGTGGCTGCACAGAGGAGGAGAGGAAGTCAGTATCACTCCTTGTGCATCTCTATAAAGGCCAGCTACATTTGCAGTCCTAGCATACACAGAAACCAAGGAGCTATGCCCAAGATGCTTCCCCCTAGGAGCAACTGGACAGGTAGAGGCAGGAACAAGACAGACCCTTGAATCTATCCCCCATGTGCCAGCCAGTTGGACACACAGGGGAAGGATGCTTCACTCCTGACAGGGGTATTGCAAATTAGCCCCCATCCCATACACAACTGGGGAGCCACCTTTTATTGATGGCTGTATGCCCACAGCAAAGCCTTGCCCAACATTATTTAACATTTAGTATATTTAGCTGGTGGCACAATACGTTTTAATTTCCCCATGTATAGAGATTCTGCTAGGAGAAGCAACATAATTCACACAAACTATTACAGATCCTGAGCAGCATAATAAACCAGAGTGATTGATAATATGCATACACCCCGTGCCTTATTATTCAGCTCTGCATAAAAATGTCTACGGTATGTTAAGAAGGATGCCCTGACAACCAGAATCAGTGTTTATGAAACTCAAGACCCTGTCCAAGAGCCTCCTAATACAAATTTTCCTCATCAGAGGACTGTTCCCTATAGCTCACTTCTAGGCATTTTCCATCTCAATAAACATTCTGTTTTGCACGTTTTGGTAGCTATTTAAGCTACTTCGTAGGAGGGGCAAAAAATAGACCAGAAGGCCTTTCCTAAGGCCAAATCCTGAAGCCCTGACACAGGTGAGTTTTGTCTGCATGAGGACTGACAGTATGCTTGTTCCCGCATTCTTTCAATACTCCTCTTTATGCTTGGCACTGTTAAGTGGCCCTATACACATGCTGTTTCCCAAAGCTTGGGCCCACAGCATGAAAAGTAATGACTGTGTGCTAATTATAGGCAAAAAATATGTAACTATTGTGGCTGCACAGAATCCCTATGCTGCAAGTAACATGCCCATTGTACCGTGTCTCGGGGCAAGGACTGTAAGCCCTTCAGCAGCTAAGCCTTGTAGGCACTAGTGGATCCCAATAACCACTCAGACACATGGCTAAGGGAGAGGTTATTTTAATAATGCTGGCAGGAAAAGAAAAAGTTGCCAATATCCTAGGTATAGAGGCTTAAGAGTTACAGTTCAAGTGAATAATGGCGCTTGTTATCTAGGTCCCTAGGACAGTCCAACTGAGAGTCAGGACAATTCAGTCCTTGTGCCTGGGTGCCCTCTCCAGTTAGTCTCTATTCAAGCAAATAGGAGCTTGCAGGTTTCCAGGCCAGGCTTAGCTAGAGTCTCTCAGAGGGCGTAGGGTTGCCAACCCTCCAGGATTGCGCTACAGTCTCCAGGAATTTAAGATTAATCTTTAATTAAAGATTATGTCATGTGAGGAAACCTCCAGGAATGCACCCAACCAAAACTGACAACCTTACATAGGGGCCCCACTGCACTGGCTCCCTGCACAGCTGCTGATGCTACCTCAAAGTCCCACACAGACCTGCACCCAATTGTGATGTCTGGCACTCACAGTCTGTTCCACGAGCGACTCTGTCCAAAGTTCCTTGGGGCTTCTCTCCAGCTCCCTGCTGCCAAGCATCTCTCACTCACAAAGAGAGCCCAGCCACATCTTGGTTCAAGGAAAGGGAAGTGCAGTGGCGAGGAGATGGCTGATGGGAGATGTAGTCCCCTGCTTTGCAGATCCATCACAATTGTTTACAGTGCTCCAATATCTTATAGTGCTACTGAATGCACCACTGAATCCAATAAGGCCTCTCACATACTTAAAGCTACTTAAATACCTTGCTGGGCCTAAGTGAATTGCCGAAAATCAGGAGATAATGAGTTGCAGATCTGCAGAATCCAGATGTCTTGAATCCTAGTTCTGTGCCTGTGCCTTTCCTTCCTATTATCTTTCCCCTGTCGGAAGTATAGATAGGAATTCAGATTCAGTATCTTTCAAAATGATTTCTGTACTGGAGATGTACAAAATGGTAGAGATAAAAATAACAATGATCAAAACTTTGGCCCCAAGCTAAACATTAACCCCATTCCTTTTTTGAAGTACAAAACATTTCCACTGACTTAAAAATTATTTTGTCATTTTCACATTCATCTTGATTCTGGCCAGGACTTGAATGAGAAGTGCCAAAATACTGTAAGAAAGGATGTTCTTGCAGCGCTAATGAAGGCTTTCACTACTGAAAAATCTCACAACAAAAGCTGTTTTCACAAGATGTCCAGTCAGTTTTAAAGATGACAAAAAGTTTAGACAGTATAAGCCAGATCCCTGACTTCAGTAGAACTGTGTCAATTTCCATCGGCTAAGAATCTGGCCCTAAATTTGATTCTAAGTGTTTCCAACCGATCCTTCACCTTGGTATCTAAGGCTAACGAAGGCCCAGCCAGTCATCCTAATTTTTGGATGCTTCTCCAAATCTGCTTCTTTGCTTTGAATGCTGTCCCTGACTAATTCACATGGAAAGACAGAATGCAACCTGTAAACATTGGATCCCACTGCGTAATATGCTGTCGCCAATGGAAATTAAAGGTGCTCATCAGCTTGCAGAATCGGTTCCATTGCTGGATATTTTTAAAGGGATGCTGCAAACTGTGGGCTAGACTGTGACTCAAACTGGTAAGCCCTTTATAGTAAGAGAGTGAATGCTCACCAAAGTGAGTAAGGGTTGTACAGTCTAGCTCTGTTGGAAAAGTCATTGCACAAGCAGTATGCCTGTCTTTTGCAGAAAGTGACTTGCTTCATCAACTAGTTTTCCTTGTTAATCAGTATGCAACATCATTAGGCCACATTCATCTGTGGTGTTATATCAGGGACAGATGTGGCCATTCAGTGGATGAGTTAGAGGAACTGAGGAGAGGTTGAAGAGTTCAGGAAGGCAGTAAGCAGTATGCTTGCGGTATCCTTGGAATAATTGCTTTGTACCTATACCCTGCATCTGTGCCCATTCATAAGAGTAACACATGCCGATTCATGAGAATAATACATGCAGAATGTTACTTTTTCAGATGTTGAGGAATGTTTTTTGATGGACATAAAACAAGCCAGTAGTGAAGACAGAGTAATTTTGGGACAAAAGCTTGAAGAAAAGCAGGATACTGTCACACACCCACAGTACCAGGGCTTATCCATGTCTAATGGCCAGCTCTGGGGTTCATTGTAAATGAACACAGAGATCATGCTTTCTTTGCTGTTTCTAGTGAATTGAAACTGTGGGATAGTGCACCACCTGTCTGATGCTAATACAGATTTTGTAAACTCACACTGTTCGCCATCAGAGAAGAAACAGAGACTGGATTTTTGTGGCCATCTGAAGTGTATTCTGGCTTCACCCTTTGGTTTACAGAAGCAGCTTGGCAGCCACCAAACACAAATCCCTGGCAAGCGGAGGAGAGCTGGTATTCACAGCGTTTGTGCTGGAACTCAAAACAAATGGGGAATAATGCGGCTTGTGTGTGCCGAGCAGGCCTGTGAGACAAACAAATTTGGACTGTTTTGGAAAATGCTGCCTGGGGAACCTTTACTACTAAACTCTAAAAGAGCTGGAACTAGAAGTGCAAAAAAAGCAGGACATATTTTAAATCTGTGCAAATGCTACAGGAAAGCTCCAGATTAAATAGTTCTGCACTGGGCAATATGCACCTCTCCAGTGCTTTGTAACATGTTAATATGGTCCGTGTTCCCATGAAGTACGCAAAATCAGCAAGCACTGGAGAAACATGCTTCTCATTTACTAAGAGATTTTAAAAGGTTGTGTACATTATATAGAGGTCAAACCAGAGGAATTTAAAGAGATACAGTATCCTGGAAGTAAAATTGTGGTAAGAAAGATTGTTTGAAATAAAGCCACTGTCAGTTCTTTAAAAAACATTATAAATTGTTTTACATGCCACTAATACCCACAAAAAAATTGGGTTGCCATGCAGATCTTTCTTGGCATAGCTGTGGTAAAAAAAAATCCAAATGGTTCTAATCATGTGTGGTTTCTGGACAATCCCTGATCTAAAGCTTTCAAAATACTCACAGGTACAGTAAGTAAATGGGCATATTTTTATCTAAGAGTATCCATCACGGCCAGCCTTTTTAATGGAATCAATGTGTAATATATTTTGAGTCAGGAGGCAAAGACCTGCAGTTCCTACTTCCTGCCAGATCCTCATGGAGCTAGGACCATTCATAATGAGCTGTAGATTTGGCCTTCAATTTTGACTTAGTTTCAGGGAGAGTTTTGCTTCCACAAGAACAGCATGAAAATTGAGTAGTGACTTCAGGATTTGACCCAGGTTATTTTCCTTCCATGAGTGGGCACTGCAGTTAAGCTGGACTGAAGTTTTCAATATTTCCTAAGTGACTTAGGTCTTCAGGGCCCTAAATTTCATTGAAAGGCAATGGGATTTAGGTTAAGTGCCTAAATCACTTTGAAAATGGGATTTGGGCTCTGAAATTATTTTGGCACTGTTGAAAATTTTACTTAAGGACTAAAATTAAACCATTGCAAAGGAGTTTATTTAAAAGTCTTGAAAAACATGGTATTTAACAATACATGTGGGTGAGTAGTATGGACACCCAAAACTGGATGCCTACTACAGTACCTAACTCTGGGTGTGGACGGTAGGCTTAGGAAAAGAGGGTGGGAGGGACGGGGTATGTAGTTTATATAACTCGATTAATCTGATGCTGAAGAATGTCAGGAAGTGATTGATAGCACTAAAGCCACTAAGTCAAGGATAACGTGGCAGGTGCCGCACCAGATTCCTCTATACATCTTTCTGCAACACGGTGCCCAAATCCATAAACCCATTACAAGCACAGATTGGTATTATATCAAACCATGTGTTATTTTGGGAATCTAGACAAATACGTAAGCGACAGTGATGAAACTGTTAAAAACATTTTTACTGCAGACTTGCAAAAGGTCTTCTTTGTTTGATGCCGTACAGCATAAGAGGGGCATTCTGAGAAGCGATGTGCGTATAGCAAATATCAAAAGGTAGGAGAGAGAGGTCAGATAAGCCCTGCAATGTCTGGATGCTTATTTGAACTCTCCACGTCACCTACCTGTGCAAAATTGGTATGGAATTCATATGAGAATGGGCCTTTCTGCAACACTTCCGGTACTTCCTTCTTCCAGACAGGACTGCAACAGTGCAAGAACCATCTTTTTTCTTCTGACTAGTCTGCCTTGTGATTAGCCCTTGAATGGGTGGGTGGAGGGCACAAGGAGCCTTTCTTTGTACACTCCATACAGTCAGAATCACAGTCCCTAAGTGTAGGGGAGCAGAGCCTGTTCTGCTGAATACTCCCAGGGTTGCAACGTCACCACTCAGGGGAAGAGGTGGTCTGTCTATAATTCCCTGCACTGAACCATGGAAAAGGCCTGAGGTACATCTTAATACTAAGGCAGAATGTTCCTGGGAATCCTGTGAGGGATTGTGCCCCTGGGTGGGACAGCTCTGTGCTGCCCCCTTCTCATGGCTGTGGTTAAATGCACAATCTAGACCTACAATTATCAGTTCAAATGTGAGACCAGATTGGTCATTACTGAAACCAGTTACTATTTGGTGGCTTTTTCAGAAACATCTACATGAAATGTGTTGGTCTGAGTCCAGTTTCTAAATGTCCATCACATTACAAAAAGTGTCACCAAGGTTTGAGGTTATTGTCACTATGATGGGGGTATAAACACATTGATACATGGAATCAGGATCTTCTGTTCCATAACATAGGCTTGTGCCACCAGACCAAAAGTTTGAACAGATAGGGACAATGGCTTATTTAATAGAATCATAGATTAGGGTTGGAAGAGACCTCCAGAGGTCATCTAGTCCAATTGCCTGCTCAAAGCAGGACTAACCCTAACTAAATGATCCCAGCCAGGGCTTTATCAAGCCGGGCCTTAAAAATCTCTAAGGCTGGAGATTCCACCACCTTCCCAGGTAACCCATTTCAGTGCTTCATCACCCTCCTAGTGAAATAATTTTTCCTAATATCCAACCTAGACCTCCCCCACTGCAACTTGAAACTATTGCTCCTTGTTCTATCATCTGCCTAGCTCCATCCTCATTGGAACCCCCTTCAGGTAGTTGAAGGCTGCTATCAAATCCCCCCTCATTCTTCTCTTCTGCAGACTAAATAAGCCCAGTTCCCTCAGCCTTTCCTCATAAGTCATTTGCCCCAGCACCCTAATCATTTCCATTGCCCTCTACTGGACTGTCTCCAAGTTGTCCATATCCTTTCTGTAGTGGGGGCCCCAAAACTGGATGCAGTATTCCAGATGTGGCCTCATGAGTGCCGAATAGAGGGGAATATTCACTTCCCTCAATCTGCTGCTACTAATGAGGCCCAATATGCCGTTAGCCTTCTTGGCAACAAGGACACACTGTTGACGCATATCCAGCTTCTCGTCCACTGTAATCCCCAGGTCCTTTTCTGCAGAACTGACACTTAACCAATCAGTCCCCAGCCTGTAGTAGTGCATGGGATTATTCTGTCCTAAGTGCAGGACTCTGCACTTGTCCTTGTTGAACCTCATCAGATTTATTTTAGCCCAATCCTTCAATTTGTCTAGGTCACTCTAGACCCTATCCCTACCCTCCAGCATATCTACCTCTTCCACCAGTTTAGTGTCATCCACGAACTTGCTGAGGGTGCAATCCATCCTATCATCCAGATTATTAAGAAGACGTGGAACAAAACCGGCCCCAGGACAGACCCCTGGGGCACTCCGCTTGATACCGGCTGCCAACTAGACATCAAGCCATTGATCACTACCCATTGAATCCGACAATCAAGCCAGCTTTCTAGCCACCTTATAGTCCATTCATCCAATCCACTTTTTTAACTTGCTGGCAAGAATACTGTGGGAGACCTTATCAAAAGCTTTGATAAAGTCACAATATATCAAGTCCACCACTTTCCCCATATCCACAGAGCCAATTATCTCATCATAGAAGGCAATCAGTTTGGTCAGGCATGACTTGCTCTTGGTGAATCCATGTTGACTGTTCCTGATCACCTTCCTCTCCTCCAAGTGCTTCAAAATTGATTCCTTGAGTACCTGCTCCATGATTTTTCCAGGGACTGAGGTAAGGCTGACTGTTCTGTAGTTCCCTGGATTCTCCTTCTTCCCTTTTTTATTTTCAACCCTGAATGTGATCCCTCCAAGTTAGGGTGAAGGCAGACTGATATTGGGGCAGTGTGGTTAAGCCACTCCTCACTGTTGCAGTTTTGTGGATGAACAGAGGACTCCAGTTTCTACTGCTGCGAGTCCAGTACATTTCACACCAATACTGTTTACTGGTACACCAATTATATATTTTTCCACATATACCTTCTTTTTGTAATTTCCCCTCTGTTTCTGAAAATTGTATATGAAATGCTTTCTTTGTTTAATTAAATTGAAGTGGGTATCTCTCTGTAACCTGAATCCGTTGCTGGAGAGGGAACAATATATTCTGGCTTCTTTTCTATTCTGATCATCATTGCAGCATCTAAGCAGCTTCCAGAAGTGCACTAAGCAAGAGAGACAGAAAAATGAGTAGAGAACTACGTGAATCCAAGGTCATAGGCACGGGGACTTCAGTCTGCCTCCTTAAACAGTGCCACTGAAAGGCCATTGGGAGTCACTGTGCATGTTGACAGGACTAAAATAGCCAGGGGTTAGAACTAGTCAAAAAAATTGAAAAACAATTTCATAAAAATATTGAAAGAGCTATGAAAGCAGTGAAGCTGCACCCCAGTGTATGGGCTTGGCCATCTGGCAGAGTGGTCCCGCCTCCCTCCCCCAGTGCAATCCCTAGCATGGAGACAGGGATGCTGGAGGTATGGCTGAAGGAAGCAGGGGTGGCCATTGTGCCTTGGGTAGTCTGATCTGCTGCAGCAGCCCCTATGTGCTGTGAGCAGACAAGCATAAGCTAGAGCAGCCCTGAGACTTCTCTAACTTATGCCAGGCTTTAGGCTGACCCCCAAATAAGACTAAGATATGGGGAGGCACAAAGGTGGCATAAAGGTACCAAGCATAGCAATATAGGTTTGTACTATTTCTTATGAGTAGAAGATTCATATAGTATGAACTCTAAAGAGTTACCAACTAAATACTGTTCATTTTGATAATGTTACTATTCCTGGGCCCAATCCTGCAAAACCTTATCCAGGCAAATACTTGTCCTATTGACATCACTATCACTAACTTGGTTGCCATCTTGTTTAGGATCATGTCAACACCAAAGAGAGATGATGGATGCTTTTATCTAGACATAACAGATTGGCTCTTGCCTTGCTGAAGAAGCACAGTTAATGACACGGAGTTTCAAGTGTTTCACTTTGATGCCCTCTCAAAAATCATATTGCTTTATACCACTGTTCTATTTAGGCTGAAAATAAATAAAGTCCTGATTGTACAAAATCCTACTGGTGTGGGTAGTTCCACTGACTTGTGATAGGTCAGCTTTTTCCATGAACTCCTACAGCAAGTGAATGTTGGTTTAAGAGATGAGCAGATTTGAAACCCGTGGATGAGATTCTGGCAACATTACTCATGTTGAGCAGTACCTTACTCCATGAGTACCCCCTCCCCACTGGGTGGCAGAATCTAGTCCACTGTAAAGAAGCAAGTAATCTTATATACTCTAACATAGATCTTGAATACTATAGCTTTGCCCCTCCCAAGCCTATCATTCCTCAGGGTTTCTGAGAATACCACACTTTGCAAAGTGTCTTTCAGAATGCTGGAGATTCTTAACCCCTAAACAAGCAATGAGGCGGTAATGCTGCAAAATGTAATCAGTAAACAGTGCATTTTTTTCTTAAACTAATCTGTTAGACATATTATTTCCTCCCAATATTGTGATATTATTTTATCTTCAAACAGACTTCCCGACCCCCCTAAAATTCATTGAACCACAATGGTCATTTGTGTACTTACTGATGGTACTATTAGAAGATACCACTTGCTGGTTACTGTCCATTTAGTGTCCATGGCAGGATGTTTGTTTCTCATTAAGTTAGGCATTTCACAATCCCCAACAAATTGAAAGTTTCCAGAAGAGCCTAGTTTAACAAGAAACTACTGTCACAAAAAAAAACCATGGGGCCTGCTGTTTATTCTTAGGCTCTACTTAACTTTTTGCCTTCTGTTTGGTTTTCAACCATAATGAAGGTACAGATGCTTTCCTAGATATTTCCCCGCTGTTCCCAGTGCAAATCATTGTCTGACCTTTAAAGTATTGTTCTTGCAGTAAGTGAACTAACACAACAAGGCTCTCTAAATTCTTCCCAAACAATGGCAATGATTTTTACAAACAGTAGCATCTCAGCTTCAGTTTTTCAGAAATCCAAATGAGACACAAGGAAGATAAGATAGGAGCTTAAGGATAAATCAAGCGAGAGAAATAACTAGCTCTAACGCTCTAGGCCGAATATTTATTTGACTTTTCTTGATAACTTTAGTTAGCCTAACTACTCCTCATAACACTTCCTTCTTCCTTTCTCTGATTCCTACAGAGCTGCCTTTATGCAGCTCCCCGCTTTAAACTCTTGGCTCCTATTTGAATCCACGGACAGCAGTCCTGCCTCATTACCCACAATATTTTTTACCTGTTTTGGTCAGGGGAGACAGGTGAGTTCAATAGGATGTTAACCCCCTGGCTGCCAGTACTAGAATAGGGACTCTGCATTTTGTCCCATGCATGCTACGCAATGGACCTTCAATTTTATACACACACACACAGCTGACTAGTGAAAAATGGAAATTCAGACTTTAAATCCATTGAATAAATTGTTGTATGGCATGCCATGAAAAATATTAGATGACTAAGTAACAGTTTAATTATTTAAAGTTAGTAAGACATTAAATGAACAGGAAGCCACCGCAATTTTGGTTTTATTTATTTTAAGTGTATTTAGTTCTTATAAACATTGTCAGATTGATAGCTCTAGACATATACATTCCTCTAGTCTCCCCCCTCATCCTCCCAAGCACTAGACAGTCAAGTTTTTCCAAGCTGTCTCTCCAATGGGCCCCCTCCTTGGGTAAGAGGATATTCCATGTCAATTAAATTCCTGGTCTCTACTGAAACTCAGTGCCAGTAGAAACAGTAGTCTTACAGAGTGGACACCAAAGTACTAGGCCCGAAAAGAAGAGAATGTTTTCAAAATATGTCCACAGAAATCACAATTGACTTGATTCCACTGTTTCCATCCAAATTGACCATGTAATGCTGAGCAATTTCTTTAGCTAAGAAAACCAATCCAGTGTAAAAGACTGTTATATATGAACACTTTAAAAAAAGTGAACCTAAAATTCATAAGCAAAACTTTACACTATTCTACCCTATCAAGGTTCTTATACCTCCCCAATCCCTGTGGCATCCAAGTGCCTTCCAGGGGTGTGCTAAGTGGTGTGACTCTATCAGTCATGTGTGGTTATTTCTTCATTCCTCTCAGAGGAGAAGGCATCCCATATATTAGTTTTTATTTGTATGTGAAATATTATGTCTTTTTGCTAGTGCAGGCCAGAGCAAAGAAAATATGCTGTGCACTAGGAACAGAAAATGAAAAATTGTGAGGGGGTTCTTAAGTTCTCGGGGGGTGAATTCCACAGTATTGGACCAGTCCCTGAAGCTGTTCTGTCTTCTGCAGACAAGTTGCATCCCTGCTGTAGACAATTCCATTGTGCCCGGAGGAGTGGAGTTGTCAACTGTGTCTCTAGTCCTGGATTCTGAGGCAGTCTGTTACATGTCCTGGATCATTAAGAGCCATGAAGGTAAAGATCAATACCTTGAGCTTAATAGCCACGTCTTGTGGGGAGCCAGTGTAAGGAGAAGAGGACAAGCTCATAACCTGAGTTGCTGGAGATGCAATTCTGGGTTCTGCACTAACTGCAGCTCTAATGTTGAGAAAATCCTTGGATATCCTGGTTATCTCTTAAACTACTGATGTAAGGGCTTGAGTCTGCAGTCCTTCCTCAGGCAAAACTCCCACTTAGTTTTGCCTCAAATTCAGATCAATAGCCTCTTCTTACTCAGCAGATCTCCTCCCAGTGTGTATTCAAACACAACTGCTGACTAAAGTGGCAAAAGTATATATCGTTTCTAATCATTATAACCACAGCAATTCACTCTTATATCACATTTTAAAATCAGTAGATCTCAAAGCACTTTACAAAGGTAATCAGTGTCATTACCCCTGTTTTTCAGATAGGGAAACTGAGATATAGAGAGGTGATGTGACATGCCCAAGGTTACCCAGAAAGTTAGTAGCATCACCAGGAATAGAACCCATACCTCACGCATCCGTGTCCATTGCTTTATCCACTAGGCAACACTGTCTTTCCAATTCACATTACAGAGCCAACACAGTTAACAAAGAGTGAGCTGGAGTCTCTTCCTTCTTATACATTACTGATGGAACTGTTTACTAGCTTTTAATCAGCTACACGTGTGCAAACCCATTGAAGACAGGGGTGCACTGCAGGTGTAAGTCAGGCCCTAATTTGGCCTGCAAAGCTTTTACTGCAAGTAATGATACATGATATGGAAAGAACTCAACTTGACTCAGGTCTCAGGCTAATGTGCAGGGCTGATATTTAGGAGAAAAAACCCACATCATTTTTACTAACAAATCAAGCACATTTGATATGGAAGTCATTGAGAGACAATAAAAGCAGAAACCCCTGGACAGTTCTCAGAGAACCCAGGACTGTGAGTCCTTTGTCAATGACAAAAATGGAAGACTGGCTATATCATGTGTGCTATGTTAAAAGAGATGTTACGAATGATAGTAAACAAAAAACAGGATGTACCAAAAGAACAACATCCCGCAGATTGACCATATTGGACACCGACTGGTCGAAACCACCCGAAGTCCATAGAGTATGTTGTAAATTCTTTTTCAGAAATAAAACGTGGTCAAGAAAGTTCTGAATTAACTTGTCTAGAATGCATCATTAACAGGTTATATGCATACAAATGTAGTCATTTGTATTTAAATGACTAAAAACCATGACTGAAAGCTAGCACAGCACAAAAAGAAATAAAAGGTGCCCCATGCCAGCTTTTTTCTTTATGCTGAATGTTTTGCATTAAGGTCTATGAAATGTTCAGATTACATGCATCTTCACCTGGAGCCATAAAGCCTGCACTCATCAATAACCAGTTGCAAAAGCAGCAAAATATATAGTATTGGTTGCCAAGGAAACCTTGTATTACAAAACAATGGGTGAATTCACTATTGCAATATGGAAAAAAAACAACAACATTTTTTGATTCACTGCTTCTGTACTCCCCCAATGGCTGTTCACAGCCACTGAGAGTTTGTTCATGGAGCCAACCACACAGAAACAAAGGAAGAAAGCCACTGCAAATTGAACAGGGTCTGTTTAGACCCGGCAATGCAGTCTAGTCTCTAGGATCCCACCTACTTCCATTGACAGCTTTCCTCATCACAGGGCTGGATTCTGCAAAGTGTTGAGCACCTCACACATGGTCTAAATTCCGCTGAAGTCAATGGGAGTTTTTCCATTTGTTTCAATGGCTTTTAGTCCTTCTGGTGAGGAATATCTTCAGAACCGTTTGACTTCAATGTGCTGTAAGTGCTGACTGAGCACTTCACAGTTGATGCTTATCATCTTGCAGGATCAAGTCCTATTAGAGAATTCCCATTCCCTTTACTGACCACTGCACTAGGCCTGGTTAAAAATTTTCCATCAAACCTGTTTGATGGAAAATTGGGGTTTAACTAAACAATCCTTTTTGCAAAAAAGTGTGTCCTTTCCACAAACAAAACAAAACAAACAAAAAACCCACAACACACTTAGAGTTTTCATAGAAAAACTAAAAATCTGAAAAAAAGATTTCATTTTCAGCTAAATCCCCAAACTTCTGGCTGAAAAATGGGAACTTTCAGCTGAAAACTTGGGGGTTTTGGCTCCAAAAATTTGGTTTTTAGGGTTATTTTATTTCATTTTTTGTTTTCATCAACATTTTCCATGGAAAAAAACAACCATTTTCTGACCAGCTGTACTCTGCATACTCTCACTAAGGCCTTGTCTACACTCCACGGCTAAATCGGCACTGCTGCTATTGATGCAACGGGTCTGGTGAAGATGCGCTAAGTCAATGGGAGAGCATTCTCCTATTGATGTCTGTAATTCACCTCAATGAGAGGCAGAAGCTATGCTGCTCGGGACGCATCTCCTATCAACATAGCATAGTGTGGACTCCGCTGTAAGTCGATCTAAGGTACATCGACTTAAGTTACGTTACTTACGTAATGTCACTAGCGTAACTTAGATAGACTTACTGCATTAGTGTAGAGCAGGCCTCATAAAATCCTTCTGATCCAGAGAACCCCATTCAACCTCAGCTCCTCCTTTCTCCCACTGATGCCCTTCTTCTCTTTAATACATTCCACAGTTTTCTCAGAAGCTTCCTTGCTCCTTGCTCTCCTCAAAAGACTTGTGATCAAATGGGCTGAGCATAGGCTGGGAACCTAACAACTCCTATGCTTTACTCCCAGCTCATACATAGACTGTTTTTGTGATCCTGGGCTAGTCATTCATCCCCTCTGCCTCAGGTTCTCCACCTTTATTGCATCTAATGTATTGTTGTCCCCTTGTATTTGACAGATTGGAAATCATTTTCATCTGTGTTCTCTTTCAGGTTTCAATAGCATAAGAGAACATTGCTATTTGTATGGGCTACTTTGTAGAGAAATCGGAAGAAATTCAGTCACAGTTAGAAATGGGCTTGAAGATGCTGGAGGAAGTTGAGTCAGTTAGAGATGGGTTTGAAGCAAAACCACAGACAGGAACACCTACAAACTTTGATGAAGTTTGGATACAGTTTGATCTTGAGCTTTGTTGCTCGTGCCCATTTCTAGTCAGCGTGCACCAGGAGACTACTGGTGGAGTAAAGTACTACTTGATGTAGATACAGGTGGCAGAATCTGGCTCAGAGAGAGAGAGAGTTACATAGTCTGTATTAAATGTAGCCTAGAGGACTGAGCACAAGGTTAATCCGGGCTCTATTTTAACTGTGCGGGGCATTAAATAAGTCACTTATGGCTTCATTTTTTTAGAAGGGCTGATTGCTGAATGGGTGCTGTTGGGCTGTCTCACTTCCAAAAGGTCCCTGTCCTGAAGGGATTATGCTCCAAGATCCCTATCCAGTTCAGTTGGATCTGCTAGCACTAACTCTTTGCTCATGAGGAGCCCTGTTGATTTTGGCAGAACAGGGTCTAGTTTCCTATTTAATCTAGTAATTTTAGAGAAAAAGACTAACTGTTGCAAATTTATTTGGAATAGCCTTCTAAATAGTGCAGTAGTCCTGACTTTATATTTAGATACAAACAACAACAACAAAAAAGTAGACTCTTGAAAGCCAGTAAAACTTAGGTTCTTACGTTACTCAGGGTATATCTACGCTGCAATAAAACACCCATAGGCTGATCCTGCAGGGTCCCAGAGCCCGGGCTTCAGCCCGAGCCCAAGTGTCTACACTGCAGTTTTATAGCCCCACAGCCCAAGCCTGATTTCAGCTGACACAGGCCAGCTACAGGTGGAGGGCTAGCCTTACAGGAGGGCAACCTGGATAACCGCTCAGGGTGCCATGGTCGGGGGGGCACTGTGGTCAAGAGGCAAGAAACAGGGAGGGCCTGGTGTGTGAGGTCACGGAACAGAGCTTAGGGCAATACGGGGGGCAGCAGCAGGACCCGGGGACAATGGGAGGATGGCCGGGGAGGCAGCAGGGACCAGGGGAGCCAAGTTCACCCAGGGTGTCATTTTCCCTAAAGCCAGCCCTGAGCAGGTGTTTTATTGCAGAGCGTAGACATGCCATTAGGCACTTCTGAAACATTTTAACCCTATGTCTATAGCTTTTGAAATTTCTGCATGTGGTGACAGAGAGATTGACAAACGTGATGAAACTGGAGGGTGTGGTTGAGTCTGTGGAGGTTCATGATGAGATGCAATAGAGGAAATTGCAGAGATGAAAACAAGTCTATCATCATGGTCCGCCTCTCCCTCCCTCTCCCCACTTTTGCGATCACCATTAAATGCTATAATAAATGAAAGTTGTTTGAGTAATAATAATTTCAATTCACAAATAGTGTATTCCGTTACCATAGACTGTACCATACATTAACAGTCTGGCAGGGGAGCTCAGTGTCATGCTGCTCTGAGCTAGTGAAACAAAAAACACCCACATTTCTCACTGTTACATGTGCCAGCTATTTTAACACCACATTGATGGATTTGTTTTCTCCCCAGTTCAGGGCACAAACTGAACTTTATCATTGTGTTTGTCAACGACAAATACTGGAACAGGGTGCTTCTTAGCCTTGGGACTTTGTATGCTGTTTCTTTGTATATTCGAAAAAGCCACAGCTCTTAAAAACAGCATTGAGAATGTGCAGTTAGAAAATGCCCTTTTGTACCTTTATAGATTACAGCCCTTCCATACAATGTATTCAGCCAACTTTCTTCCTGTTTCCCATCTGTTAAATTTAGAACAATTGTCTTCATCTATTTATTGAGATAGAATGTCTAGGGGAATCAATACATAATTAGAAAACAGGCACCTAACGAGTCTGAGAAACTCTTGGTAACACTGGTATGTGTTTGCAAGCCAACGGGTACCTTCTCTTATGTCTCCTGCAGTCACATAAACAGCCTTTTCCCTCAGGATCTCTATTTTTGCACTGAATGATGCCTACTGCAAATAATGAAATGATTATATGGAAAAAATTTCACTGAAGGAAGAGAGCCCATCAAGCTAAACAAGACATTTTAAAACTGGGTTGTCCTGAAAAAGGTCATTTGAAAGATTTTAGCAAGCTTCGCCCATTGCTTGTTTTTAATCACAGAATCATAGGATTGGAAGGGACCTCAAGAGGTCATCTAGTCCAGTCCCCTGCACTCATGGCAGGACGAAGTATTATCTAGACCATTTCTGACAGGTGTTTGTCTAACCTGCTCTTAAAAATCTCCAATGATGGAGATTCCACAACCTCCCTAGGCAATTTATTTTATTTATTTAATGTCATCCATTCTAGACACAAAACTGAAAAAAGGCCCAGCACTGAAGAATGGAAAAACATGGACAAACTGTTTGGTTTTAAACCTGCATTCCATAAGGATTTTTGATATTCCAAAAATTTTCCCATCTCAAATTGGGACAAAAATGTCAAAATCTCAATTTTTGCAAGCCAAACATTTGAAAAAAAAATTGATTCAAGGTCTATCAAAACATTTGTTTCACTAATTTTGCAATGTTTCATTCTGATTTTGACCTTTCCCCCTTCAACCTTTTTAGTATAAAGTTACTAACATTTTGAAATGAAACTTTGTTATGATTTGAAAAATCAAAACTTTCTGATTCATTGTTAAAATGGGGTGTTTTGACAATCTTTAAACATTTTTTACCAACATTTTTAAAAGTTGGATGTTTAGTCAAACCTGACTCTGTTTTGTTTTGTTTTCAATGAGTCAGTATTTTTCTTTAAAAAAGTTTGATAAAAAATTTCCCAAACAGCTCTAATTATGGTTGGTTATATTACAGTAACATGAGGCCTCAATGTGCTAACAACTATAAAGGCACATGCGCACACACACACACGCACACAATAAGAAACAGTCTCTATTCTAAAGAGCTTGCCATCTAACTAGACAAAACAGACAAAATGTGGGCCAAAGGAAGCATTTTCCACATTTTCCTAATGGTGAATTGAGGCAAGAGGAAATTTAGTGACTTGCCCCACATCACATATAAAGTTCATAGGAGAGGCATGCCCTGAATCCAAGTTTCCAGAGCATTCCTCCAATGCCTCAACTCCAAGCCACTCTTCCTCTCCATGGACATATGAATGTTTGGCCTCAGTTGTACAAAGCTGATATGAACAAAGGCTGTAGTGAGACCGCAAACTGTCTGCTTAAAATCACTTGATCAAAAAAAAAGGTGATATAAACCAAGATTGCCATTGCTACGGCAATCGACACTAAGAAGACATAAGGGTCTGACCCTGCAACTCTGCTCCCACTCACCAATACAAAACTTTGCCCACAATTCAAACTCAACCTTTTTGAACTGTTAGATCATTTCCCCTCATTTTTCAAGTTTGTGCATTTGTGCTTTTATTGGTACTGCTATTCAATATTTATAACATAGCTACGCTCATAGGCCTCAATCAGAATTGGGGCCCCATTCTGCTAGTTGCTATGCATACATAGAGGAAGATATGGTCTATGAGCCAGAGGTTTCAGCCCCTGCTGAGTTTGTCTATTCTCTGTGTTTTCTCTGTTTATAGACACATACAATAGTTCTTTCCAGTGACTGCTTCACCCTCTTAATCTGTTACATTATCTTCTGGCCTTCATGTTCTTTTTCTTCAGCAGTGTGTTGCCACACTGAAACTTAGAGGTGGCCTTTCCAGATTCTGACTCCCCTCTTTACTCTTCTGGCTCTACCCTCACTTGCCCTCCCATGAGGAATGTGATGTGCTACAAGGATATAAATCAGGGAGTTTGTTTCTAAAATTGCTCTCGCAATGATGAGCTGATCCATCCTCTAGACATAAATTATTTCAGCACATAGCAGCATTCTGGAACATATACGCTGTTCTGTGGTTAGATCACAAAGTGCCAGATGCCTTTTTGTTTACAGGGTGGAAGGCTGTAGTGCCGTCCCTTTCCTTTTTTCCATTCCAATGGCTGGCAAAGAGTAAGACACCATCACCACCCAGAAAGCTGCATAAAGTGCTCAGTTGGCAGTTTTGGAGATTAAAGTCCTCTCTTTATCTACAAAACCAGAATAACAGACAGTGGCAATGCAAAATCTCCAGCCATTGTGCCTCCTGAGCCTGCAGTGACTATCGTCAGGATTGGAAGCCCAATCGCTGTAACGATTTACTGAAGAAGCCAACAAGGATGCCAATTAGTGCTATATAGGATGGTGGTTTATGATATGTGAACATCTATCCTGTGGGGATTTGGTGAGACTACCAAAGTCAATTCACTCAGGCAACTGAACAGTCAGATACCGGATTAAAACAAGTTTCAGCCATTACTAACCTGGGATGGATTTGAATTGGCCACCTAGAGGGAAAACGTTCTGTAACCCACCCTCATCATACAATACTTAAGAGGGGCCATTATCATTTAGCAGCTTGAATTGTACAATAAACATATAAACTGCTCACAGATAGCATGCTGACAACTGCAAAATGCAACTCAGGCAAAATCCCTACTTCCACTCTGAAGAAAACCAAACTTTGGACTCCTATGTGTTGAATGCCTGTCTTCGGAACAATCATGAGGAATAAACCATTGCCTCTTCTGTCTCCAACTGCCTCACTTTCTTTGCTCCCAACCTCTGTTATTTTTCTCTCATCAGTGGCAGCATCTTCATACACCATTCTGCTCCCCTGCTATTTTCTTAGAATGGGCCATGTGCTCAAAGGAGCTCCCCCCACCCCCCACCATCACCACCAATTGGCTCAGTTAATACAATATTGAGGGTCACAGCTCGATAGAAATATTTCTGATAATTTGTTTGAGTCTAGACCTTTATACACTCAGTGTGAGACTATTGGACAAGTAGAGGCAGGAACCTGTTTTTGTTTAAAGGCAACCAAGAGGTTCTCGTTACCTGCAGTCTGAACCTCTGGTGAATAGCTTGCTGCTAGAAATTAAACACTAGTGAATGTTGTAAGCTGATGTCTGTGAGTGTGCATATATAAGAGAATGTGAGGTTTTTGTTGCTCCTTTTAAAATACAAAATATCACTTATTTCCGCCTTTGAGCCAAGAAACTGCCCTACATATGCTAACATAGCTGGAAAGATCACTTCAGCAGTTTATCAAAGCCCTGGTTGCATTTTGGGACTATTAATAACTAAAGTGATACAGAAACTCTTCTTTGTAGAATATACTCTTTTGTTGCACTCTAGACACAATTATTAACATAAGATAGGTTAGAAAATTGATTTTCCAATATAGGTTAGAAAATTGATTGATCATAGAATCACAGAAGATTAGGGTTGGAAGAGACCTCAGGAGGTCATCTAGTCCAATCCGCAGCTCAAAGCAGGACCAACCCCAACTAAATCATCCCAGCCAGGGCTTTGTCAAGCCGGGCCTTAAAAACCTCTAAGGATGGAAATTCCACCACCTCCCTGTGTAACCCATCCCAGGGCTTCACCACCCTCCTAGTAAAACAGTGTTTCCTAATATCCAACCTAGACCTCTCCCACTGCAACTTGAGACCATTGTCCCATGTTCTGTCATCTGCCACCACTGAGAACAGCCTAGCTCCATCCTCATTGGAACCCCCTTTCAGGTAGCTGATCACATATGAATGATGTCTTCATTACTTTTGCTAGGTGTATATTGTAATCCAGTGGTCCCCAACCTTTCTGGTCCGACACCCCGCCGCCAAAATGCAGCCACCAAGAAGCGGCAGAGGCAAGAAGCGCCACCGCCAAAATGCCACCGAGAAACAGCAATGCTTCTGGGTGGCAATTCCACGGCGGGGTATCCTGTGGGTGCACAAAAATGCCCTGGCGGGACCCCTGTTGTAAGCAATCAAATATAGAAAAAAATCCACAAATATTTGCTTGAGTTATTAAATATACATAGTCTAGACATTTTTGTACCCTGTGTTTGTAGTCAGTGAATGTTTGAGCGACTGACTTGTACTGGCATAAGTGTTTGCAGAAGACATTTCAAATGAATACTTGTCAAAACCAAATCTTAATTTTGCACATGCAATTGAGACGAGTAATGGCTGCATGCTCATCTACTCGAGGAACAGAAACAATTCTATAAGATTTACTGTCAGGGTCTGGATTCTAGGTAGTCAGGCATGGTGGGTGGAGCTGTGGTTGAAGCTGAACATAGGGTTGGGACCGAGCTGAGGGCAACACTGAAACCTTGGTCCAGGGACAAGCTGTGGATCAGAGTCTGTAGACAAGCCAAATCAGGATTGTAGTCAGAGTCAGGAAGCAGGCCAAAGGTCAAAGCCAGGTTGGGATCAATCCAAGGGTTTGGGGGTCAAGAGGTAGGGGCAGGGCTGGAGGTGAATCAGGAAACCATGCTGGAGGCACGGTCAGAACCGGACATGGACAAGGCTGAGCAGGCTGGGAAACAGGGGTTGGGCAAGGCTGGTCAGGACCACCCACGGGCTAGATATCGAAGAGCAGTCCTGGAAGCCTGGGAGTCCTTTTACACCATAAGGCAGCAAGAGGGTTCCTAGCCAAGTGGTGCTGTTGCATAAAGTAACTTGCAGCTGAGGGTAAAATACGTGGACTATGGGTCATCTGACCCAGGCCCTGCTCAGGGATAGACTGATGCAGCATGCCTGAGGGTTGAGTCACTGCAGACTCTGCTTGAGGGATGAGTCATTGTAGCTGAGTTAGCAGCCCTGGTCAACCTACCACTTACATGCCTGATAGTAATTAATTAACATAGTTCGAGTTTCACATATTTGTCATCAATCCAGAGTTTTAAAAAATGGAAAACATTCAAAATAAATTAGAATTATGGACAAATGCAGGAAAATTACAATCTGCATGGGGAGAAAATGAGTCTAAAGTAATCAAATAAGTTATTGCTTTCATAGATTCTAAGTCCAGAAGGGACCACTATGATCACCTAGTCTGGCCTCCTGTATAACACAGGCCACAGAACTTCCCCAAAATAATTCCTAGAGCAGAGCTTTTACAGAAACATCCAGTCTTGAGTTTTAAATTGTCAATGATAGAGAATTTGATCCTTGGTAAATTGTTCCAATGGTTAATTATGCTCACTGTTAAAAATTTAGACTTTATTTACAGTCTGAATTTGTCTAGGTTCAACTTCCTCCCTTGGATCATTTTATACCATTCTCTATCATTAAATATTTATTCCCCATGCAGGTACTTTATACTGTAATCAAGTCACTCTTTAATCTTCTCTTTGGTAAAGTAAATAGTATTCTAGCAGTGGTCTCACCTGTGCTAAATACAAAGGTAAATAACCTCTATTCCTACTTGAGATTCCCCTGTTTATGCATCCCAGGGTCTCATTAGTCCTTTTGGCCACAGCAAACTGGGAGCTCATGTTCACCTGACTGTCCTCCATCACATCCAAATCTTTTTCAGAGTCACTGGTTTGCAGGATAGAGCCCCCCCATCTTGTATGTACGTCCTACATTCTTTGTTCCCAGGTGTATACATGTAGCCATATTAAAACTAAACTTGTTTGCTTGTGCCCAGTTTACCAAGCAATCTACATCCCTCTCAGTGAGAGACCTGTCCTCGTCAGTATTTGCCACTACCCCAATTTTTGTGCCATCTGCAAATTTTATGATGATTTTATGTTTTCTTCCAGATCATTGATAAAGTTGTTAAATAGCATAAGACCAAAAACTGATCACTGTGAGATGCATTTAGAAAAAGTCATAGATGATGAATCCACATTTAAAGTTACATTTTGAGACCTATCAGTTAGACAGTTTTTAATCCATTAATATGTGCCCTGTTAATTTTAAATCATTCTAATTCTTTTAATCAAAATGTCGTGTGGTACCACATCAAACGCTTTGCAGAAGTCCAAGTATACATCAACAATACTACCTTTATCAACCAAACTTGTAACCTCGTTAAAAAAAAGATCAAGTTAGCTTGACAGAATCTATTTTCCATAAGTCCACATTAATTACATTACCCTTATTATTATCCTTCTTTAGTTCTTTATTAATTAAAATGCATATCAGTCACTCCATCGTCTTTCCTGAGATTGATGTCAGGCTGATAGGCCTACAATTACCCATGTCATCCTGTTTACCCTTTTTAAAAATTGGCACAGCATTAGATTTCTTTCAGTCTTCTGGAACTTCTCCAGTGCTCCAAGACTTATTGAAAAATCAACACTAGAGGTCCAGAGAGCTCCTCATCCAGCTCTTTTAGCACTCTTGGATACAAGTTATCTAGACTTGCTCATTTAAAAATGCCTAACTTTAGTAGCTTCTGTTTTTCATACTCCAGAGATACTTGTGGAATAGAAAGAGTGTTTTCATTACCCATTGATGAGACTGCATCATCTGTTTTTTCCCCCAAATATTTATTTAACACTTCTGCATTTTCTGCATTGTTATTGGTATTAGTACCATTTCCATCTAAAAATGGACAAATACCATTGCCAGGATTATTTTTGTCCCTAATATACTTAAAATATTCCTTCTTATTGCCCTTAACTCTGCTGGCCATAGATTGCTCCTTGTATCCCTTGATTTTCCTTATCAATTTTCTACAATTTCAACTTCCAATTTATATTCATTATTATCAGCTTTCCCTTTTGTCCATTTGTTTTATGTATTTATTGATTTTTTGCAGTTGCCTTCACTTCCCCTCTGAACCAACTTCGATTTTTAACCAGCACAGCTTTCTTCCTCAATTTTGGCATTGTGGCTTTTTGGGCATCTATTGAGTTGGTCTTAAATAATTCCCAATTATCATTCACATGTTTCTGATTAAATTCTTCCTCCCAGCTCATTTGGCTCATAATTGTTTTTAGTTTTGTGAAACTGGCCATATTAAAGCACCAAGTATTTATGTTACTGGTCTAGATTTTATTCTGCTTGCACATTATAAATGTGATCAGATCATCATCACGTGAACCTAAGCTAATTCTACATGTAGCTCTCTGAAGAGACTATTAACAATTATAAAGTAAAGATTCGAAGACAGGTTAGAGGGGTCCAGATGGCTCAGGGAATTGGTAACGTGGGATAGCACCTTTTCAGTTTCACTTTCCACTTTGCCATTACTAGTAAACACTCTCATGCTTTGAAAGTAGCTTTTTATGTTTTAAATCTAAGTTCTTTTGCCACCTGGCAGTTTTCCTGAAAAGACAATAAAAGTAGGATCCTGGTTCACTACTGCATTGGTCTAATATTGTACTAATGTAACTCAGTGGATTTCACCTGATGTATAGGAGATTAGTCACCAGGGCCCAGGAATAGGGGCTAGGAATATGGTTTCTCTTAATAGTACACAGTGTTGCCAGCTCCTGTCATTTTATAACAACATTTAAAGATTTTCTTAAAGCTCCATCTCCTGGAGTCCTGTGACTACAAGAGATTCTCAGCTTTCATTAAAAAACACCTACTAAGTTTATAGCCCTTGTGACTGTGGTGAAAAGCTATAAAATGTGACCTGAGTGCACCCTAAAGGCTTAAAATGCAGAAGGCAGATAAAAAGAACCCAACACTCATTAATTTTAATACTTTCCTGATTTTTAAGTCAATCTCATGATTTGTGGGGGCCTGACTCATGGTTTTTGAATGCTTGGGGTTGGCAATTCTCAGAACATTGCAAATGTGTTGGCTTATTAGTCAGTCTAATACACTTCTTTGTTGACCAATAATTATTTCATATGTCACAAATAATTATATTAAATTTCTAGTGTACAAATGGCAGAGGTCTAAAGCCCTGATTCAAGCAGGAGGCCCTACAGGGATTTCTTGATCTATCTTGCCAGGCAAACATGAAAGGGTTTACATTTTCCATGTAATTCAGGCATATTTCCCATTAGAGTTAATGGGTATTTATGTGCATGCACAGAATGAAGAGTAGACCTCACAGTATTCATCCGTAACATTTAAAAAGCAAAATAAAAATTGAGCTAAGCATTGTGCATCATGTAGCATTGTTACAAGCCACAGTGCTTTATGATACTTCTGTTTCTTGCCAATTATCAGAGAGTCATAGAAATGTAGGGCTGGAAGGGACCTCAAGTGGTCATAAAATCCAGCCCCCTGCACTGAAGCAGAAACAAGTAATCCTAGACCAGTGATTTTCAACCTTTTTGCATTTGCGGACCCCTAAAAATTTCGAATGGAGGTCCAGGCCCCTTTGGAAATCTTAGGGGGGGCGGGTCTGCAGACCGCAGGTTAAAAACCACTGTTCTATGATAATGACAACCTTTCATGGACCCCTTAGACATAGTCTGCAGATCCCCAAGGGTCCACAGACCGCACATTTAAAACTACTGACCTAGACCATCCCTGGCAGGTATTATGCTTTTCTCAAGATTTGTATAATATTCCCTGGCCAAGTACCACCTTTGCTTTAATTGAAGAAGACATCTGAAAAACTGATATGGAAAAACTGCATTTGACCTTGTTCCCT
Source organism: Dermochelys coriacea (assembly GCF_009764565.3). Lineage (NCBI taxonomy): Eukaryota > Metazoa > Chordata > Testudines > Dermochelyidae > Dermochelys > Dermochelys coriacea. The sequence continues at coordinate 164,458,637 of NC_050070.1, forward strand.
TGCTTCATGTCAACAATTTCAACCACATCTGCTCTTGCACTGGAAAAATATTGGCATATTCCACTGAGCTCTGCACTGACAGCTGCAGGCACTCTCTCTCTCTGTACAGAATAACTCCACTCCTAAACACTCAGGAAGCAGTGAGTACGAACCTTTCCTTGCAAGCTCATTTAACATTAAAGAACTGTAAAGAGAATTCAGAATAATTTCCACTGAAGTTCACTTTAGTGCTAGATCCTAAAAGGGAAGAACTTAATATCTCTGCTGTCAGACATTCTACTGACACAGGGAGAGTACAATGACTGTCAGCGGATCAGGAAAAGATGAGGGGAAAATCCAGGCAACCGTGAATCGCAACAAAAATCCACTGAGTTCTTTATAAATGAAGGAGGCTGTAAATGCTATGAGTATATGCTATGAGTATAGTACAACAAAGATATATATTGCCTTGAAATACCATGAAGGACCTACTTAGCTGGGCTGGGCATCTGCTTTTCATTCCCTCTCTCAGGGGAATCTCCACCAATCCCTTTTTGTATTTAGAACAGGTTTGCTCTCTCGCTCGCTCTCTCTCTGACTGTCTTTGTTCCAAAAAGCTTGCATTTTATTGTTTGGATAATAGGTAGGTTAATGTATCTGGACATCAAAAAGCAGAAACTCTAACATCTGCAAAACTCAGAGCTTCGTATGTGAGCATGTCAGTGGAGCTGCTAATATACTTGGATGTGCCACTGGTCCTAAGAAGCATTAACGTACTGCAAAGCATAAGGGTGACTAAGTCAAGGGTTTGAATATCCACCTTGTTTAATTTTGAATACTTCTCCATGGCAGTAAGAATATATTAAGAATTATCATATATTAAAGTTATTAACCAAGTTTAGCCATGAAGTCTTGAAACATAAATATAAGCTATTATAATATTTTGGTTTAATAAAAGAGAATTACAGCAGCTTGTCTGTTCTGTGCCATAGTGATAAACACCACTGTTTTACTTCATTGTAAAAAGAAATTTTATGAGGGCAACAAGAATATGGTGAATAAAAAAATTAGGTTTTGAGTTAAGTACTTTAGTTGTAAATCGATATCAGAGCTGAACAAATCATTCATCATAATTAATTTTAAAAAATTAATACATCTTTTTCTGTTAACTTTTCCATAAACAGACAATGGATTTTGTAATATATTTGTTATCTGAAAATGCTTTCTAAACCTAATTCTTCACTTCATCGCTAGCTTGTTCACAAGCAGCTAATTGTGAGCATTAATAGCTGAATTTTAAGGTTTTTAGGTCACATGATATCTTTCTGTGCCTCCATTGGATGCACAGGCATCTTGCAAATCAGGTTTTCAGTATGTGAACTACAAATACATTATTCCCTTTCCATGAATGTGGAATATTTGTTTAAAGTGAGTTGTTTGGTGAACATTCCTACCAGTGTACTTGCTCACTATAATATTAATGGAATGTGAACTCATTCACAGTGAATCCATCTAAAAGATTCAAGTGAATATTTTCAGGGTTTTTGGCAGTATTCACATAATAATAATCTTCTCTTTTGAGGCTGTCATAAACATACAGCTAAGGGTAGCATAAAATCCCTCTTTTACCTGTAAAGGGTTTATCAGTTTCATTAACCTCTTTGGCACCTGACCAGAAGGACAATGGGGAAAGAAGATACTTTCAAATCTGGGGCGGGGCGGGGCTTGTTTGTGCTCTTTGTTGTTCTCTCCAACACAAAGAGAGAGATCAAGCAAGTAATCCAGCTCCTACTGAATGATACATCTAAAATTACAGAAATAGCAGTAATAGCAAGGAAATGTGTTAGAGTATCTTTTGTTTTAGCTTGTGAGTTTTCCCTATGCTAAGAGGAACGTTTATTCCTGTTTTTTTGTAACTTTAAAGTTTTGCCTGGAGGGGAATCCTCTGTGTTTTAAATCTTATTACCCTGTAAAATTACCTTCCAGCCTGATATTACAGAGGTGCTTCTTTTACTTTTTTTCTTTATACTAAAGTTCTGTTTTTAAGAATCTGATTAGGGTTTTTAGGACACTAAAAGCCCAAAGGTCTGGTCTGTGCTCACCTTGTTTACTCTCATGCCTCCCCAGGAAAGGGGGTGAAGGAGCTTGGGGGGATATTTTAGGGAAACAGGAACTCCAAGTGGTCCTTTTCCTAAATCTTTGTCTAACTCACTTGGTAGTGGCAGCGATACCGTCCAAGGACAAGGAATACTGTGTGTCTTGGTTGGTAGAAATAAGCTTAGGGGGTTTTTCATGTGAGTCCCCACATCTGTACCCTAGAGTTCAGAGTGGGGAGGGAACCCTGACAGAGGCTTTCACACATATATGTCAATATACTCTATATACGTTCATTAACTTAGCCTCACAATTCCCCTATTAAGTAGGCAATTATTTGTATACCTCTTTTACAAAAGAAGACTCTGAGGCAAAGAGATGAAGTAGTTTACCTTAGGTCCACAGGAAATCTGTGAGAAAGCCCAGAACAGAACCCATGTCTCTTGACTCCTGGCCAGATTACCCCCTACTGCTACTCATGGGACTTCTCCCATGTACTGGGACCAATGCCAGCAGCTTCTGCATGCAACAGGAAGCAGAGACAGGGGCTGCACAGTTAGAAATACAATCTTAAATTATACAATTTAAAAAGAATAGATGTAATAATAAGTAGGGGGGGTAGTAGACCTTAAGTTTAAATATGATAAAATATACATTGGGTGTGAAAGCCACATTTTTAACTTGGCCACCTGTAGCCTGAGTCATTGCAAGCAAATCCTGAAATCCTGCTACACTTGTGCCTTGCTGTTTGAAATATAACTTAGAATAGTCCTGCAGCAGCTGCTCCTGAGGAGCTCTTGTTTACAACCCTGCTTTCTCTTTGACCACCCAGATATCCTATCCATATGTGATCAGCCTTTTTTTTCCCATCTCATTTAGCCATGTCCCATAATAAATATAAGCAAAATCCTACTTCACACTCCACATTTTGGCAGCTCTTTCCAGAATCATGCACAGAGAATAAGAGGCTATTATAGTGACGGTAAGAAGCACTACCATTTGTACTAAAATTCTGCCTGTATTTTACCTTCTGTGGTCTACCTGTTGGTGACTTTGCATTTTATGAAGCAAAACCAACTCAGAAGAAATGTCTGCACCATTAAACATATCACACAGGCTTGTACAAGATCAAGTCTATGGTTAGACTGTATCCCTTTCCAACTTGTCTGCACAGGGGAGGAAGGACCCTTCCCCTCCACCCTGCGTGTGATAACGTAGGACCTACCAGAATCTTGGGCCCATGTGCAGAAGGGAGACCTGAAATTCCCCTACTGCAAGCAAGTGGACCTGGAGTAGGCAGGAAGGTACAGGAAGTAGATGGAGCCATGATTGCTGACATTCCACACGCTGGTCAGTGGAGCTGGTTGAGGAGAACGGCAGATAATCATACACAACAAAAAGGAGTGAAATAGCTTACTTCTTCCTCCTCCCCAGCATTGGAGGCGAATGCGAGGAGGAATTGTGCCTCTTTGAGTCACAATTCCTTCCTGGGGCTGCTCCTCAGGTGAGGTGTTTATAAACTAGGCCATCTTCAGGGCTGAGTTGAAAAGCTTAATCTAGCCCAAATTTGGGGTCAAAGAACAGAAATTCAAGTGAATGGGAGCAGAAGGTCAGCGGCCATGCCATGATCCTTCAGAAAATGTGTGATTTTTTTAAAAATGAAAATTGATGGAGTGGCTGATCTTTGGTATTGACATCATAACCTCATCCTCTCAGTGCTCCCTTTGTCTCCTCCCACTTCTAATGCCAGGCCTTTTTAAATGGTGTACTCTATGCACAAACCATCTCCCTGGTCCTCCATTTCTTCATCCTTCTAATCTCTCCTGGACACTCTCTGCTTTTCATTAACCTTCCAGTCCTGATCTTCCCTCCAGTGCTGGCTACTCCTACTTTGGCATTTGAACCATATTGATTTCTGTTATAAGTGACTCCATGAATAGTACAATCCCTCTGTTGCATTTTTTCCTTGTTTTGCTGTTCATCACTCTCCTTGACCTTGGTAGCTGCTGTCTTATTTGTTTCGTCCTTGAGTAAACATTCAAGAACATGCAGCAGCTTTAATCATTTTCACTGGACCAATACTAATGACATCATTACAGTATCATGTTTTGCTGTCTAGTCTACTCCTTAAGATGTATAACTGTGGGGGGGATATTGGATACCACAGCAGCAGATATGACTGGAAACAAAAGGGTATTTAGACTCAGGGACTGAAGATACAAATTATTGCCAGTTGGCCACATGGAACTATCTACATTTATACATGGTATTCAACATCTATCTAAAGTGGCTGTTAACAATGCAAAATACTAAACAATTGTCTAACATTTATTTTTAATAACAAATAGAATTGGTTAGTAACGGGAAAAGGGAAAAAAACAGTGGCTTACTTGGGTAAATAGATGTTTGTATCCAAAATCTGGACCACTCCAAAAAAAATAGTCTCTGTGCATAGCTCAGTTGGTTAATGCAGGAAAATAGCAAGTAAAGTATCACTGATAATGTTGAAATAAAGCCTCTCTGTTCCTGTTCTCTCAGTATAAACAGAGGAAAGATGTTCTTGTGTGTAAGGTACTGACCTAAGACTTGGAAACTTAGGTTCAGTTTCTTTCACAGACTTGGGCAAGTCACTGTCTCTGTGCCTCAGTTTCCATGTGTAGAGTGGGGACAATAACTTTTTCACCTGTCGATGCATTTGTGGGCAAACTGGCACAGGGGCATTGTGACCTTATGCTTCTGTACTTGCTACCTGCCTCAGAGATAAGCAGTAATGAAGAGGAAGCAGGCTCCACAAAGCCACTATATGCTTCTCTCGAGCAGGTGGGGATAGAGGACAGGGAATGAGAGGAGTCTTGACTGTGCGTCCCCTATCATAAATGCATCAGCCTGAAAAGCTGCACTGGGAAAAGTAGTGCTGCCAACTCTTGTGATTGTATTGTGAGTCATGTACTTTTCTTCGTGTTTTTAAAAGCCCCAGATCCTGGAAACATGATTAAGTGAGAATCTCAGCTTTTTTTGTGGATGAAAACTTGAAAACATGAATCAAGTGCACCATTGGTTTATTTTAAGCCAGTCGCACTTGGGCCTTACTTGTGATTTTAGAGCATTTGGGTCTTGCAATACTGAGAATGTAAACTGTACTGGGTATACATTTGTCATGGCTTACTCCCTTCCTGGAGCAGTGCAGGAACCAGGAAGAAAAAAGTGACTCTCTAAGTTCAAGTCTTCCTCCCAGGCTGTGGCTTGGGCAGCACCACAGGGAATTGCCACTAACTCTGGGATCTTGGCAAAGCCACAGTTGAGCCCTTACTTTGTAAGCCATTTGGAGCAGGGACTGTTTCTTATTATGAGCATGAATTGCACTGAGACCTCAGTTCTGGCCTCCAGATACAACCATGGTACAAATAATAATTCTCTGTGGCTCTTCGTTGTAGCTGACTGCTTCTCAGAGCTAGCTCAGTAGCAGCAGCAGCAGTCTCTGCTAGAGGGCAATAAGATGAGGCTGGCACTCTCTTGGAGGGGGATGTTTCTGTTCAGGGCAACAGCACCTGTATTTCCCCTCAGTCATCCGGCAGAGATAACCTGTACCTGCAAATATCAGGGAGGGAGGCAGGCAGAGTGAGGGCAGCACACAGAGATTACCTTATGATACCTGCTTGCTTTCTGTAACAGCTACGGATATTAGTTACCACACAGCTCTTTCTGTGCTAGCCTACTTTACTGTTAAGGTAAAAACAGTACAGAAAAAAACATATTAAAAACCAAAAAACCTACATGCATGCTAATAAGCTTACCAGAGTTCATCCCAATGCTCACATGGGTTCTGAAAAGTGCAGTCTTTTAATCAATACACCTCCTAAGGGACATCAGAGTTTCAGCTCACTCATAACATGTTCATTTCCCTTTTATAAGGTTCAAGGGGTCTTTGAACTGGAGTTTCCAAAAGCAGATAGTATAAAAGGGGACTCTCTCCCCAGGGCATATCTTCAAAAGGCTGGCTTCAGAGGAGGAGAATTTGCATTCCCCTCACCTTAAGGTGTTTCCTAAGGAAGTCCACTTCACACCTATTATTCTAAAAAGACCTTTGAACTTCCTCATACCTTCCAGAGATTGTATTAAACTTGTCTTTCTGCTAAATAACTTCCATGCAATCTCACAATAAACATTTGCATTTGTAATACAATGAACTCCAAAGAACTTAATCCTATTTCAATAAGGTTTAATTTAATTCAATAAAGTTTATCTTAATTCCATAAGATTTGTTCAGGATATTGTCAGCCCATCACAGGAGCTTCTTCCCAGATGGGGCCGCTGATGAACAGCTTGCTGCAGGTCTTTTAACTACAACTGTTTAACATTAGTTAGTGGCTTTTAAATTTTGTTCATGCCCATGCTGAACAAGTGCACAGAACATCTGCACAATGTCTGTTAACAGTGTTCCAATACCACATCTAACAATCTTATATTGTTCTCAGTGAATATATATCAGTCCAGATTTTTTCCATGGTTCATCAATCCTCTTCAAGTAGTGAGGAAATTGTGACCTTTCATTGATTCAGGCTGGAAAATATAGTCAGAGTATTAAATAGTTATATTTGCTTTGGAAAAGTAATCCTACTGTTCATTTATTTTACATCTTAAACTAATAGTCAATGTGGATGTCATCTAGATAAAATTAAAGGGAAGCTACAATGTCTGTTGTAAATAAATGCCTCTGTGCTCAGTGTCTGAACTGGGTTGGGGTTGGAAAGATGGAATATGGCCCTTGTGAAAGGGGTTAGGGTATTCTTCCTGTGATTGCAACAATCACACTTACATTTTCTAAAAATACAATCAGGTGCATCCCAAAGGCAAATAATTTGTTCTTCAAAAGGACCTTTATGCACAGAGATAAAATGTATTTCTGGCAGCAGAGGTTATCTGTATCCAAAAAGGGGATAGACCTGCACAAGTGATTGAAAAATCTTTGCCACAGTCACCATCAGCAGCTTCACTTTGACCACTGCTCTGAATTTAATGGATTTAGCCAACAGTGAAAATATCATCAGAAAAGCTGTTCTGACCGGAGCAAAATGCTGGGACGTGCTAACCTCATTGAAACCTCTGAGCCCGATCCTACGAAGTGCTCAGCGCCTCATATCATATTGAATTGATTAGGAATCTATCCAAAACCTGCAGTTCTAGGAATGGGAATGCCCATTTTTATAGGTTAGAGGAGTCCAAGAAATGGTCTGCTTAACTTAGAATTATCTACAGAAGTGGGTTGAATCATGCAATAGAATTACCTTGAAAATCCATCCCATTTGTGGTCTTAATGAAATTTCAGGACCTACTCAGTGTCATAATGAGGGACAATTGAAAAATCAACAGAGGTTAATGTAAAGGACTGGGCCTTGTGCAAACTAGATTCAGTTCCTGGTTCTTCCATAGACTTCCTGTGTGGCCTTGGGCAAGCCATTTAATCTTTCTGAGCCTCCATTCCCTCTCTGCAAAATGGGGATAATACTACTTCCTTTCTCTTTTTAGATGGTAAGTTCCTTAGAGCAGAGGCATAACTGGACTGTGTGTTTGTACTGCACAATGGAGCCTTGATTTCAGCTGGGGGCCTATGAACATTAAGATAATCAAAATTCTAAATATTAATAAGTGGTGTACAAATGGTTACCAGTCTACATAGATATGCAGTTACCAATGGCTGTGCATCTTGCCCTCACATGATTTTCCAAAAATGGCCTCAGGGGAGGGAACAATTTTGGCTGAAATTCAGTAAAAACAGGTGGTGCTGTCAGCTGCAAGGTCAGTATTAGCTGCTGGGTTTTCTGCAGCTCTTGGTCTTTTCATGGTACTTTCAATAAGAGGAGGAGGGCTTTGGATAGCGTTCAACACAATCACCTTGAAGCTGGTCTTCTCAGGTCAGCCGCACTGCCCTTCAACACTGTGTGTTTCTAAATGGGTGGACCAAGATGGACCTAGTCTTAATAATATCTATCACTGCAAAAAATAGCCCAATAGTATAGGCCAAATATTCAAAGTGGCCTCAATCCAGCCTTCACTGTGCACATGCAAATCACTCACATAGCTAATTTCCATGTACTCTTTTGTGTACACAAATGATTGCATTTACACATCCAAAACTCACATGCACGCTGTTTACACATACAAATGGGATCTTTTAAATTTACTCTTTCATGGGAGCTCAAGTGATAGTGCAGAATAAAAAGTGCATGTGCACAAATGGAGGCCAGAAGTTTGGCTCTGGATTTATTTTGGGAGTTACTCTTAGAGGTCCAGGAATAACTGTGCCTGGAGTAAGTCTATGATAGTGTGGATCCATTGGAGCTGCGCTGCCAAGGAGCCATGGGGATTCTAGCCAGGGTCCAGAGCAGAGGCACAGGACAAGGTGCAGAAGTCCCTGAACTCCCACAGCTTGTAGTGGATCTGCCAGATTTGGGGCAAGCCACGAGGCCCGTATAGCAGTGCAAGCCCAGGACCGCACAGAGTCTATGTCAGGGGGATCTTCATGGGTATTTCCTTCCCTCATATGGATTTCCATGGGAGCAAACGGTCTAGCACAGTGCAGTGAGTGCTGCTGTCTCAATTGTATAGATGGGGCAATGATAGCGAGGTTAAACAACTTGTCCAAATCTACGCAGAGACAGAGCACTCAGGAATCTGACTCCCAGGTCCATGCTCCAGCTACTCTACTGATTTGATCCGCTCTCTTTTTAATTCCAAGGTCCAGTCACAGTTATATTTTTCATGTTAGTCTGGAGTAGTTTCTAATACTAAGATTGGGTTGCTTTCTAGCTAGCAGAATGGATGACAAGCATGAAAGGATCCTATTGTAGCAAGGCTTTGGCATTGAACTAACTGGAAATGAAATTGTGATCCACACTATCCAAACATAGTTCATTTGCCAGCAATGGATGTGCCAACTCCTTAACTGGGAAATAAATGATTAGTGGAAATCACTAGTGAGCATACACTACTCATCATAATAAATTAGTACTATGGGCCAGGCCTCAGTTAAACCAGTGGGATAATTCCAGGATAATTCCACTGAAGCGATCTTGGATTTAATCCTCAAATTAATTTAACTCAAGATTGGCACAGGGGAGACACAAAGGTATCTCTCAGCCTTGTAACTCCTACCCCAATCCTGGGCTCTGTCCCTGGCATAGGTTATAGCAGCTTCGTGGCTTCTCTAACTTTCATGGTGGCAGAAGTGGTATGGACTGTTCCATTGGCTCAGGGTCTCTGGAATGTAGCACACTTCATCAAGGGGTCTCATTCCCTCCACAGCTGATCTATCCCAGATCCCACCCTGTGTGGAGGAGTGGGGAGCAGGTAGCATAAAACCGGCTATGCCGATTTTACGTCATTCATGGATTCCCTTTTAGAGCAGCTTTAAATTGCCTTTGTGTTGTTGAAGTGTTATACCCTGGGATGAGGATCTGGCCCCTGGATTATTCTGGTGTAACTGAGGCCAGAATCTGCCCTCTATTAAAGGTTTAGATGTCCTGAGGATCTTGAAAAGCAGACACATGATCATATACAAACACATGCATGAACACACTCACACACCCATCTATACACGGTGTCTTGTAAACAGACCATTATGGACAGATTCAATATAAGCCTGACGTTTACTATTTACTATTTAACGTTACAAAATATCATTCAGATAGCCCCTGCTCCTGCAAAGTGCTGCATGCCCTCAGCTCTCCTCAAAGCCATCGGGAATGGAGGGCACAAGACCTTGCTGGATTAGGCCCCAGTTAGAAAAAACAATTTATACATCTTCTCATGCATTTTAAAACCTTGCTTGTTTCACAAAATTTTATGAATTTAGCAATTTGTCTCATCCCTGCTATCATAAGCCATGTCGTTCCCTTGCCATCGGTATTGAGACTGAATTCATTGCTTTCTGTGGGTACAGAGTAAACAAGAACGCCAAGATCAAAAGAATCAGATACACAGGTGGTGGCTTTGTCCTTGCAATAGAAAGGGCATAATGAGTCATGCTGCTTTATTAAGGAGCTCTGATATATGAAAGGAGTTTCACTATTATACACAGTAATATGCAGAAACCATTTAGCTCTGTAAGAGCTCCTTAACAGGGAAGCATGGCTCACTGCACAGAACTTTTTAAATAGTGCAAAGCAACAATACACAGCATCTTAGGGAGGAAAGTGAAGAATGTATGTTTGTAAGAGCATGGATAAATGACAGAAGTGACTTGAGAAATGTATACAGGCACAATATGGAGGTACATTGATTTTCACTTCTGAGCCTCCTGAATCTGGAGGCTGTGTGTGTAAGGAGGAATCATAGTTATTCTGATGTTATTTTATTTTTCTTTACCATTGGAGGTAACCAATAGTACACCTATGACCCCTGATTTGTGGTAGAGCTGCCATTCTAGTATTGCTTGATGTATCTTCTGATATTCGTTACTCTTTCCTTTGGGACTGGATTCCTAAGATAACATTTGAAAGGACTAGTGTTTAAGTACATTTCATACAAGATTTCCATATTTGACCAACACTAGGCATGGTTAAAAATTATCATATCCTCTAGCTTCAGATGCAAAAACAGCAAACAAAGCCAAGAAAGAGCAGAAGTTTGTCTCATGAGACTAAGAGGTCATGCGTTGAAGTTGTCCCAATGTTAGCATATAAATGAAGGCAGCAGATCTTAATATCTCACCCATCTACGCTTGATTGCAATAATACAAGCGTCACCCAGTCTTTCATTGCAGAGTGCTTGAGAATTCATTACCCATCTACTCTGCTCTGCTGTTTGTAAAATGCTAGGGCAAGCCAACACCAACACTACTTCTCATTCTCATGAATTAGTTAATCAACTTACATCTTAATAGACATTAGCCAACACACTAGATGATTGTTTTCCATTTTAAATAAAGATTTGCTGACTGCAAAAGACATGAGTCACCAAGGCAAACCCAGGCATATAACTGGAGTTATACAGTGGGAAGCGGTGCCCACTAGGCAAGCTTGTTTCCCAGAAAATCACCTCTCAAAAGAACTGTATTATGCCACATTCCTTTCTATTTTAGAGGCACTTTCTTTGCTGATCTGTTAATGACAAAGTCCTTGATAAAGAGAAGGGAATCATTAAGATGTTTTAACGAAGACACCTGACTGCACAAAGCGATAACAGTAACACAGACCCCTTTCTTTCTATCATGATTAAGCTCTCTGGGAGATGGATGCAGACTGCCAAACAGGGGACCCAGTTTGGGAGTGATCTCAAGCATCAGAGGACAGAGGCAGTAGAAAGAGGAGAGGCAGAGCAATTTCAGAAGTTCCCACTTGCCCGTATTAACTTGTGGGCATGCAGTGAGAGAGAGTGCAGCTGTTGAATGGGAGGCAGATAACACAAAAAGAGGCAGATCAGAACAAAGTAGTTGGTAAAAGCTTTTCTCCCAAAATGAGTAGCCAATACCAGTAGGCCCCCTATTAAGTGGGATGGTAATGTATATTAGCTGTTCGGCTAGGGAAAAGGAATTTTTTGGTGCAAACACCTCTGAAGCTTTATATATCTGTTTGTCTAAGATGTTTTACAGTATCATCTTATTTCCTCTGTCATAGGCACTACAAAGAAGACAAACTGACAGGAAAAAATGGTAAATTATTCCTAACACAATATAGGGTTTTGGGGTGTGTTTGCTTTTGGAGGGCTGGTTTTGGAAAGGGTAATATTTATTTTACATTTTTCCAGATGAATACACCACAGCGAGAGCATGGTGACTTTTTTGGTGGAACAAATGAGAATCACAGATATTTAAGAGGACACAGGTAATAGGCTCTAAATCTGCTAACCGCAGTGACTGCTTAGACACAGCAGAGCAGAAATTCTGATTTGTGGGGTTTGTAGCAGGAAAGTTAGTGAACAGCTGGTCTAGTGGTCAGCTCATGGCTTTTCAGGTTCTGCCTGTCTAGCCATCGCTGACGGAGTCCAAGCTGTGGACTAATCACTCAATCACTAATTGCTCCCCCCGAGCTCATCACTACAAAAGGAGCCGGGGAGGGGGTGAGGGAGCAAGGTTGGGGGCAGGCCCATCCATTCCTCCAGGTCCCAACCCAGGGCCCTAGAGGGTCTTTCAAAGTGCCCAGTCCAGTTACTGAACAACATTAAATTATGTTACCCCCTAGATCACTTCCTACCAAACTGGAGTTCCTCAATTTGGGGCATGATCACAGTCTTAGCAGACTCTCTTCAGCCTTTCAGTCTCCAGTTCTGTTAATCAAGCTCTCAGGGTTTTCAACTGTTAAAGAGAGGGGGAACCCGAATTCCTGCTGCTAGAGCAGCCTTCACAAAGCTGTTGCCCGCTCTCCATATCAACCTTCCTTCCTAGCACCACATGCAGCTCATTCCCCGTTCTCCTGGGCTACCTACCAGTGTCTTCTTAAACTGTTCCTCCATGGGGGACATGCCTTGTTCTGGTTTAGGGGTGGGGCCTCCCTAACCCAGTACTGCTCTACTCCCTCCCCTGGTTCAGTAGATCCCATCGCAGGGTGTAAGACTAATAAAATGGTTTAATCTAATTCAACAAGGTATATCAAATATATGTTTTCAGTAAAAGGATTATGGAACCATGTCCTGGAGAAAATACCCAGCTGTTTCAAGAACATGTATGATGAGAGCATGACTAATTATTATGGCAGGGCCCCTTAAAAACTTGCCAATTGCTGTTGATAACTAAGTACATATTTACTACTCGGCAACCTCACACTGTTTATTATTCATCGTGCAGTAGTCCCTGTAGTCAGTACTAGGCAATACTGCAATAATCACAGCGATTGAGCTTAGGCGAAATTGGCCATGTTTTTAAAAGTCACCCCTATTCAATTTTTTTAATGTATTGGAGAGCATGAATTTAAATACCTTTTTTTGTTTGAAGTGTCTTTGTTAAGGCAGTGTGCTTTGGAGGTCTGAGTGCTCCACAAGGCAGCAGTTCTAATCCAGATTCCTCCGTTGACTCACTGTGTGGGGGTGATTATTGTTTCCATTTCCCCCTCTGCAAAATCGGAAAAACAATATGGGGTGTTGCAAAGAAGAATTAATTAATCCCTGATTCAGCAAGGTACTTCAGCTTGTAGCTTACTTGAACTTCTGATGTCAGGAGGGCTATTCCCAGGTGTGGGTATCTTGCTGATTCGGGGCCTTAACATCTGACCAGTGCTTTGAACGTACCAAGCACTAAAAAAATGCTAGGTAGTGTTACTGCAACCTACAGCACTGCCAGCTATAACTGACAATAGCAAGCAGGAGCAGCAGGCCACCGTTGGGAACCAGCTCTATTTGACTCACACACACACACACCCTATTAAGCAAAGCTGCCATCCTGAGTCCACCTCAGCATTCTTGCACTGTTATTTATGAGTTTGTTGTAGTTTTTTGATCATATAAAAAGGAAATTTAAAAAACTAGAAAAATTTAAAACATCTTAATTAAACTTGAGATGTGTGGTTCAGATAAGCCTGACATGTAGCCATTACATGTCAAGGTTCTCAAATGGCATAATCTAATTAATTTTTTTTAAGGAACACAGAGGTCATAAACATACAGTAATTTGAAACACTTAGTACTCTGCCAGCTGGCACGATCGCCTTTCCACTTCTCTGCACTGTAATTTCACTTCCATTTGTGCAGCGCCTGAAATCTCCCCACTCTACCACTACGCTGTATTATGTTACACTGTATTCAGCTGAGGTATTTTTTAATGAACTAATTACATGTTAGTTAATAATAGAACATTGCTTTAAGTAGTCAGCTGCTGAATATAATTTTGTAGGATCTACTGTAGTCTGGGATCTTACAGGAATGGTTGGGAACAGGTTTCAACTGAAAAAGCATTATGATTAGCCTTTAATATGCTATAAATAAATACAAAAGGACTCAGTGAAACAGCCTGATATTTTATCTTTTCACTGCTGGATCATGCGCTGGGAATTGTTGTCTTCCCACCCTTGTTAAGCCCCTTATTTTCGAAAACCATTCAAAGAATAATAGAGAGTATTTATTGAGACATGCCACTCAAAAGGCATATTGGGTGCTCCATCTCACTGATGGCCAAACTATTCCTGCCTCAGTGTTGCAGATCCAGACTGTGTGCTCATTTCCTGAGAAGTATTCTTGTGCCCAGTATACCCAGCTGCCCCAAGGATCAGGCCCTCTACACGGGTCTCCTGAACCAGGCTACATATGATGTCATGCAAATGTTTCAAAATGCTTTCCTCCACGCTGCCCACTCAGGAACCATCTGGTTGATGTGGTAGCCAACAACACAGATAGCTCAGCACATTTCTAGCTGTTGAGAGGCAATGCAGAAGAATCTTACAGCTTTAGAACTAAGCTTTGCCATTAAAAAATAGTATAATTTCCAAGGACACATTCCCTTAACAGTTAATATATATCTTATTTTAACCACTTAGCTTAGGTTTGAGTTAATAGGGAACAAGTGAGATAAATATAAATTTTCTTATGATATATTGATATTTTATTATGAGATTATATACCAACGGTCTACTCCTCAGCTGATGTAAATCAGCATAACTCCATGGAGGACAAAGATGATACACTGATTGATACTAGTGGGGGATCTGGCCCTTTGTCTTTATAGCAGGATGTGTGTATATACACACTTATACTCTTGCCCCAGTATTCTCCCTTCCGTATACATACTTAACTATCATTAACACTAATGAAAGGTACACATTAAGAGGTTTTGCTCTTGCATGTACATTAGTGTATAAAGATCGCCATCAAAGATTTTCTATGCTTGAAGAGCGGGATACAGTTACAAAACAATTCTCTGTCTGGTACTGCCAGCAGCACTGTAAATCACACATATACACCCCATATCTAACATACTCAGATCCAGAAGATGTAAACAGCCATGCCAAGCAGTAAGAAGGAAGGGGAAATGCCTGGCCAGAAGACAGACAACAGAGGTGGAAAAGGGAAAGCCAGAAGGAACCCTTTACAAACTGTTCTCCAAAGAAACCCAGAGCCTTAACCCTTAGTATACCAGAATCTGGATAAAAAAAACCCTAGCAATTTGTAATGAAAATATGCAAATGCCTCTTTTGAGCAAGGAGCATATTTTGATGCTGAAACCCCCTTTTCAAAATGTTGCACACAAGAGAGAAATATATAGGGCATGATTCTGATCTCACATTGGTGTTAATCAGGAAGGATTTCAAAAGCAATTGAGTAATGCCAGTGTAAAAGTGATGCACAGTAAGTGGAATCAGGGCTAGGCCACAGTTTTTCTAGTCCTTAATCCTGTAGAATTTATCTGAACTAAATTTATCTAACTCCTTTGTAGTTGAAATTCTACTAGCTATAGAACTGCAACATACAGGTGATTAATAATGTGATGTAACCTCTAGGTGACATCTTCAAATTCAGCCTAGCGTGATAGTGATTAAATGTTGTGACCATCTGATGGCTGTTTCATGGTTTAAGTGAAGTGAGTTAGTGAAATGAGCCAATTCCTTTTCTAGTGTGTCAATATTGACAATGTTTAGTGGTTTCAGTCCAGTTCCTTATGGACTGATCTCCACATCAAAGCCCACCATCACACTTGGCACTTACTGATACCTTTAAAAAGCTGGGTCTTTATCTAGGAGTTACTCTACTCAAAAAGGTGGAGAGCCCTCTCCACAGGGTCTCCATGAAAGAAGTATTACTGAGTCTAACCAAGTAAGCAGCGTGTGGTTCCCATGTTTATGCAAATAAGCATATGAGAACACTCTGATCAAACCACTGTCCTCTAACTAATCTATCTCTTCAGAAAACTTATTTCGAATGTACCCATCAATGTGGTACTTGGTCCTTCTCCCATTGAATTGAACTGCAAAAATCCCATTGACTTCAATTGTGCAGGATCAAAACCTGAAAGCCCAATGCACAGCTCCCCACACAAAGCACTACTCATTCAGTAGCAAACTTTTTTCAAATTTAAAGGTTTTTTTGTCAAAATGGCCATTTTTAAACTGAAATTTGTCATGAAAACTTGTCAACATAACCCATGTTTTTAGTTTTTTGCAAAAAAAATTAATATTTTTAATCAAAATGGTTGTTGAAATGGTTACCAGATTTTTTTATTTACTGAAAACTCAGTTGTTACAAAACAAACATTTTCAAAATAATCATCAAAATGGTTATAAAAATTGTTGGTTTTCCAAAAGCCCATCTTTAGGTAAATCAGAAATCCTTTTGATGACTGATTTAAACAATTATAAAAGTATCACCTCAAATAAATGCCAACAAATCCCCCATTTTAAACCATGCAACTTAGAAAGAAATTTCAAAATGATTCCAAACACATATGGGGGGGTTTGCCCAGCTTTTGGAAACAGACTACAAAAGTTTACATTTTGGGGGGGTATTCGCAGCCAGAAAACCAGCAAATATTAACGCTTATTTTTCCACCACACACAACTGAAGATCATTAGACATTTTTTTCAGGGCTGAGAACAAATTTGGATCTATATAGTTTAATAGCACTGAACCTTTTAGGTAATCAAGCCCAGCACCTTACTAAAACACCTTTTGCTTTTCTTTTGTGCAGGTCTTCCTGCATGGAAAAATGAACTTAAAAACTCAGTCACCCTATGCCACTAACTGAGGGTGAAGGCGTGAGCAAGTTGTATGTTTTATCTCAAGACAAAAGATGCGCTCCTGTAAAATACATTTCCATTTCAGAAACTAAAAGATATAATTAATGAACATTCTGATTTTCCAAATGCAAAAACACTTCCCCTCATTTACTTGGTCCTTTATAGAGAAAGGCACTGTAGACAATAACATTTCTGCCTAGCTCGTAATAAGGTCTTTGGTATAGTGACTGTGATTCTTGTTCTGCCAGGCAACATTATACCACCAAGTGCTGGACAACGTGATGTTATTGACTCTAATCTTTTCTTTTTTTTCCAGTTCTCCAGATTCCTTTGCCCTGTTCTCTGGTTCCCAGAGGTAGGCATTTCTGTAATTTCAATTCACTTCCAAATAGCTTTACAAAATGCAAAGGACTCTTGGCTTGGATTTCATACACAATCCCATGCCCAAAACCTATTTGCATTTTTTTTCCTTTTATATCCTAATTGTAAACTTAGTTTTCCTTTTACATTCTACAGCACCAGGCAATCCTGGGGTGGGGGTAGGGGGAGAACGGCTATTCAGTGCAGATTTAACCCTGTGTGAAATTCATTGTGTGAACATTATAGCTGCCCACCATGTCATTGCTGAATAAAATGGCTCTGTGGTGGGGTCCCCCCCCCACATTATTAAAACAAAATTTATCTTTCTTACTTTTTTTAAAATGTCATACTCACATTGCCTACCCTCTTTTACAGCCCCTAAGCCAGTCAGCAATCCCAGTGCATTTGAAATACCAAACATGCATATGGAATTTACATTCGATATATATAAGATCTACTAAACACAGTTATTATTACCAGTTCAATTGTTAGGACATGCCTTCCACCTGTTGCTGCTTACAGTGTGCTCAAGTGTCATCAAGTGCAAAAGTTATGATGCTATTTATATAGAGCCTTCTTAGAGATGCACAAGGTGCAAGATAAATTAACAAGGACCTTCTTTCATCTCTTTTGTTAGGCACTAGAGAGGTCTCGTCTCCTCTCTAGATGCACATGCAACTACCATTGATATTACTGGAAACAACACGGTCCTGGTTAAGAGGAACTAGATTCCAGAGAGAACAGTTCAGGAAGCCTTTTGACCCTTCAGTTTGAGGAAGGGAAAAGTAGAAACACTCTTATCAGCAACTTTGCTAGTTTTAACCTCTGCATTGAAGAGGCCTGCTGAATGCCAATGGGGAATGGACAAAGGGATTTATTCTAAAGTACCACATGAAATTATGTTAAGGGCATAACTGGAAGCCCGCTGCTGAAGTTAATGGAATAACTCTCATTGCCTTCAGTGGGCTTTGGATCAGACCCTTAACACAAGAAGTGTTTTCCAAGTATAAAATACATTTTAGGCAGGGATGAGCCCAAGGCATAATGGGTGAAATCCTGACGGCCAGCACATAACCTATCGTGGCTGCCCTGCATAACCTGAGCCCAGGAGGGGGTTGGGTCCAGGTGACACCTTCATCCCCGGAAACTGGACAAAGGCTGGAGGAGGAGCCGGCGTGTGAGGCTGGATGAGACTGCTGAAGGGAGTTTCAGTTTGGAGCTGGCTGGGAAGACGGGGGGGAGGCCCAGAACCTGGGTCTGGGCTCCCCACTCCCCAAGATGGACATGACTCAGGGTTCCTGTTTTCTGTACCTAGACGCTTGTACCTTGAAACCATTGGTGCTAGGATTTCACCCAAAGTTTATGAAGTCTGAGAATATTCAGATCTAGAGCTTTAGTTCAGGCCATAACTAAGATTTTCATCCACCTTAACAAGGCTAGATACAAGTACATTTTCTAAAGGACCATACGACCAGTTTTATAAATGAAAATGGCAATTTTTAAAATTGATCATTTGTCTCACAATTATAAGACAAGGGAAATACAGTCTGTGGAAAAAGTTTGTCACTTAAATAAACATTTACAGAAAACATTTTTAGGAATTGGCTTTTGTTAAATTAAATATTGCATCCCTTTAGCACAGCAATATAGATCAAGGTGTTTGTGGGTTGGTTTGGGTTTCTTTTCTTTTCCTTTTTGTTGTGGTTTTTAATAAAAGCATCTAGTGTTATTAATGTTTAAAGATGGTTAAAAGATCCATATTACTGATGTGGTGTAAATCTGAAAATGGATACACTGAAGGTTATAATAGGACTCAGAAGCTTCTTTGATTCATTGCTCATTCTGGAACAATAGGAGTGATTAAAAAAAATCATTGAAAAACATTACAACTTATTTGTAACCATCCTGTAGAGCATGTCAAATTTCAGCCCAAAGCAAACCTCTATGAGTGTCTCACACCCCGCTGCTCCCTTAAAATAGGAGCTATTGTGAAGATGTGAACAGAATATTAACTATGCTGGAAAGAGTTGCTGTAACTCTCCACTGTAATAACTCATGGAGTACAATTTTTATCAATATGATCCCAATGTCAATTTCCATGAAGCAGCAACAGGCCAGCTAGACCTGTTGAGTCAGAGCCTCAGTTGTCAGATTAAAATATCTACATATGCACTGAAAAAGGTGGGAGATTACAAGTTTTAAGCCCTCTGTAGGCACCAGTGCCTAATTGTTTTTCGGTAGTGATATATCATACTATTTAGTAGATAGATAAAATATTAAACGTCAGTGCTCGGTTATGCCTGCAAACCAATACATAACTGCAGGTACTAATGGGTACTTGGATATATAAGCATTAGATTAGGAGCTACCATAAGGTGAGTGCATAACTGGCTGAAAAACTGTTCCCACAGAGTAGTTATCAGTGGTTCACAGTTAAACTGGAAGGGCATAACAAGTGGGGTCCCACAGGGATCAATTCTGGGTCCAGTTCTGTTCAATATCCATCAATGATTTACATAATGGTATAGAGAGTACACTTATAAAGTTTGTGGATGATACCAAGCTGGGAGGGGTTGCAAGTGCTTTGGAGGGTAGGATTAAAATTCAAATGATCTAGACAAACTGGAGAAATGGTCTGAAGTAAATAGAATTAAATTAAATAAGGACAAATGCAAAGTACTTCACTTAGGAAGGAACAATCAGTTACACACACACAAAATGGGAAATGACTGTTTAGGAAGGAGTACTGCAGAAAGGGATCTGGGGGTCATAGTGGATCACAAGCTAAATATGAGTCAGCAGTGTAACATTGTTTAAAAAAAGAGCAAAGATTATTCTGGGATGTATTAGCAGGAGTGTTGTAAGCAAGACACGATGTAATTCTTCTGCTCTACTCCACACTAATTAGGCCTCAGCTGGAGTATTGTGTCCAGTTCTGGATGCCACATTTCAGGAAAAATGTGGACAAATTGGAGAAAGTCCAAAGAGGAGCAACAAAAATGAGTAAAGATCAAGAAAACATGACCTATGAGTGAAGACTGAAAAAAAATGGGTTTGTTCAGTATGGAGAAGAGAAGACTGAGGGGGGACATGATAATAGTTTTCAAGTACATAAAAGGTTGTTAAAAGGAGGAGGGAGAAAAATTGTTCTTCTTAACCTCTCAGGATAGAACAACAAACAATGAGCTGAAACTGCAGCAAGAGTGGTTGATGCTGGACATTAGGAAAAACTTCCTAAGTGTCAGGGTGGTTAAGCACTGGAATAAATTGACTAGGGAGGTTGTAGAATCTTTGTAATTGGAGACTTTTAAGAGCAGGTTAGACATTCACCTGTCAGGGATGGTCTAGATCAGTGGTTCCCAAACTTGTTCCGCCGCTTGTGCAGGGAAAGCCCCTGGCGGGCCGGGCCAGTTTGTTTACCTGCTGTGTTCACAGGTTCGGCCGATCGCGGCTCCCAGTGGGCGCGGTTCGCTGCCCCAGGCCAATGGGAGCTGCTGGATGCGGCGGCCAGTACGTCCCTCGGCCCGGGCCACTTCCAGCAGCTCCCATTGGCCTGGAGCAGTGAACCATGGCCACTGGGAGCTGCGACCGGCCGAACCTGTGGTACCGGCAGGTAAACAAACCGGCCCAGCCGCCAGGGGCTTTCCCTGCACAAGCGGCGGAACAAGTTTGGGAACCACTGATCTAGATAATACTTAGTCCTGCCATGAGTGCAGGGGATTGGACTAGAAGACCTCTTGAGGTCTCTTCCAGTCCTATGATTCTATGATTAGAGATACAAATGCATGTTTTGCATACATACAATTGCATGTTTGTGCATATTTTGTAGCTGTAACATAGGACCTAACTTTTAAAGATTCAATCTAGTCAAATTCAAATTTAATCTAGTCAGCATGGTGTGGGGTTGACTTGCGTTCATGGAGAGATGGACGAGGACAAGTTGGTCAAAGGAATCTAGTCAAATAGTCAAACTTGAATTTTCTGGGTTTTACCTTAGTTTTCAAATGGACAAAATGAGACACGAGAACCATGCCTTACCCAATTCCAGGAACTTTTACTTCCTAACACTGCTGCTTAAACCACACCTTTCATTATGCTTATCAAGTTATGGCATCTGTCTGCTTATCTTTGTATATAGTCTATGGTTATCATAGAGCCCTTGATCTAGCAGGGCACTTGTGCACAAGCTTACCTTTAAGCAAGTGAATAGTCCCTTTGCTGGTTCAGTGCCATAATACCAATCATTATAGATGTAAGTACATACAATCTTCCAGGTAGAGCTGGTCAAAATGTTCTATCTAACCTGGTTTTGGATTGAAAATTAGGTTTTCTGCTAAACAAAGTTTTCCACCCAAGTGTCTGCATTCCATGAAAATATTCAAACTTTTTTTTGAAAAATCAAAAAGGTTTTAATAAAATTTTCTTCAGGGAAAAAAAATCTGACCAGCACTATTTCCGTAGCTGAATAAACTCAGCTTGACAAGTTCTTTTTAATGCAGGGACATGTTTTTGGAGTCACAAGGAATTATAGACAGATAGGAGACACAGGTTGCTGCATGAAGATTGTTCAACATGCTGAATAAAATCAACACCACAAACTTATTTTTTTAAATGGCCCTGCTCTTTGAAGTATGATGGGGGTAGCCTGTGTTATTTGCTGTCTTGTTTTCCTATTGAATTTTTAAACACTGCAGGTCTACATAGGTGTTGACTCCATTTCCCCCCACAGTTTGTGATAGTAGTTATATTTAATTTGAAACACACTCACTGATCTTGCATTCCTCAGTGTAAACATGTCAGCGATGCAGGAACATACTGAAAACAAAGAACTTTGCAGCTGTGAAATGGAGGAAAGTGGCACCGGAGCACTAGTAAAGACATCTATGGCTGATGGACCCACAACTTCCCTTTCACAGCTAAGGGTCACCTAATGATGATGGCCTCAATTGTCCTTTGAAGCACAGGTCCTTAACAGCCAGAAACACATGTTAGGGTGAGGAAGAGGAGTAGCTTTATTCCACTCAACACACAGAAACACACAAATGCTGAGCTCTATCATACAGGGAAGTGAAATTGTAGGGCTCCTCATCAGCAACTAACCCCCCTTCATCAATATACAGGGTAGACTGATGGCCTGGCTCCCCAGCCCAGGAAAGATCTAGTGCCAGGCCCACATCTGTTTCAGCCCCTTTTCTTAATGTTTCAGCTTTATTAGTGGTACCACCAACCTTCAGCAGAGCCCCCAGATAAACAGTTCAACATGAATCCAAGAGCTAAACCACATCCTTTCCTCTGACCCAGGGGCTTCCCACCAGAGCCACCCTGCTCCACGCCATACCACAGCTGTCAACATGCTTCCTACAGCTCCTCTCCCCATCTAAGCTCTTCCAGCCCTTATAGGAATCAGGAGCTCATCAGGCAATCACCTGACCTCTTGCAAACTATCGGGCCCCAACCTGTTCGTAACAGGGCTCCACCTTAGAACAGCACTGTTTGGCCACAGTCTCTCTGGCTCTTAAAGGGGCAGATCAGCCTGTTACACTTAGCCTCCCTTAATACACTCTATCTGGCAACCATGTCTGTAACAGCAGGTTCATTTTGTTCCTCGGTCATTTAAATCGTCTCCCCAGCCTACAGCACTAGCAGGGAGGTGCTTCATTGACTAAAGAAATACAACCACCCAGAAACACCAAAATATTTTTAGTATCTTCTGCTAACGTAAGAAATTATAAATTGTGAGTGCCCCGTCTCTGGTTTACTTCACCCTGGCTGCAGTCTGAAGGAATGCCATGCACGGAAACCACAAGAGGCTTACAGAGTGGAGTAATTGCTGCATCCACATTCTCGGAAATGTCTGATAAGAGAAGAGACCGTTCCTACGGCTCAATGGCTGGCCGGAGTACGCTGTGAGAGCATGCAGCTTAAATGTGAGTCATGGGCCAGCATAGCATCCTCAGTGCTTGCACACTGACATCAAGGCCTAAGAACTCCAGGCCTCCCCTGAATGAGCTCAACTGCATTTAAGGAGATTCTGGCAATCAGGCTAAAAAAAGCACATTAGACATGTACAAGGAAGCAGCATACACAATTCCTCTGTTATCTCTGGCATCACCAAAACTATGAAGACGAGATGTACATTCCCAGGGTGCCAATAAATGAAAGAAGTTGCCTATGAGATTTGTTAGATGCCCTTCGGTGAAATTAAAAGATTTTCCGGGTAAAGTCCATTTCTCCTATGCTATTTCAAAAGAGAATGTCTGACATTACAGTTAGACCTTGAATTAGATGCCTATGAAAGGGTCACGTTTTGGATTTGCTGGATAATACAATGACGTGACTTTGGAAAGGTTCGACTGAACTGCGATGACTTGTGGCTGTTGGGATTTTTCCTTGTGCTGGACTTTTCACATGCCTGGAAGTGCACCCCAACACTCTGGAAGCCACTCATTTTGTCCCCAAAATATTTTCCAGACACTCCAGCCCACCAATGCCAGATACCTGCCATCTCCATCCCATTCACTTACCTCTGATGGAAGTGAAGTCAACCTTCCCCAGAGACAAAACACGTCCACTTCAGTCTCAGCACAGCGGACCTCCATCAGCAGGGTAGTGAACTGAGTCACTCTCCAGACCCCACAGTGCATTCATTGTCACACCTGGGCCAGCCATTTTAAAGCCCATGTAAATAGTTTTTGATATCCAGTGTGAATGTTCCATATCTGAATTACTGAAATGTCTTGTGGTTAAGATGCTGGACTGGAACTCTGGTGATCTGCATTCAATTCTTGCCACAGAATCCCTCTGTAACCTTGGGCAAGCCTCTTAGTCTCTCTGTGCCTCAGTTCCCCATAGATAAAATACTTCTGTCCTCCCACTCTCTGTCTGGCGTGTCTGTTTAGAAGGTAAATCATTTGGGGGCAGATACTGTTTCTTATTACGTGCTTGGGTATAGTACCTAGAACAGTGGAGCCCTAATCATGGTTGGGGTCACTTATTACTAGTATAATAAATAATACTAAATAACTATAATTTGTGAACCAGCCAATGAACAAACAACAAAAAAGCAAAGATACTGTATCAGAACAATGTAGTCTGATAACATATTTAACAATTCTAGATTGGTTTTAATTATTCATGACAACTCAGAATGTGCTCATAAATTACCATGGTATGGTATACATTGTAAGAACAATTACATCTCAGTGACAAAAGACTTCCCTGAAGCATCAGCTAACAAACCTTTGCTGAAAAATGAGCAGAGATTAATTTGCAGATACACACATTTAAACATTGTGAAAATGACCAAGGTTCTTAAAAGAACAGATTAAATGGATCCTTTATGTAACTGATGTGGGGGTAAGGAGGAGACACAATACTAAAATAACCAGACTACATAAGCTTTACTGAACAGCTGGTTAGGAGCACTCAGGAGCATTGCAGACTTAGGAACAGATGGCGGAATGTGAGGTTGAAAAAAAATGGAAATTCCTTGTAAACATTTTGGAAGATATTAGAATTATTATTTGTTGAGTGATGAAATACGTTGTTTTAGTGCTAGATTTATGGTTTTCACCTGCTGTAGCATATGGCAAGCAACATGAAGTACAACATTAGTACCATGATATTGTTCATATCAACAGCACAATGATCCAAGAATATATAAGCTTACATTCCCTTTTTTATTCCCTTGCAATATAGGGGCTATTCCCCCCTTAATGTTTAAGATGAGCTTATGTAACTATTTTTAAAAAATATATTAGAACTGATTCAGATTAAAGAGGGAAAATCAAGTTTCTCCTCAGTGGTGCAATTCCTAGAACAACAGATGCTATGCACTGATGCCATCTTTCTTCAGCAATTCTTTGGCCTGCAACTTCTGATTATTTGTAGGTTATCAAATGTCTCATTGTAACAGTACTATCACACTTCTCATCTATATATGAATATTTGTACGTTCCTAGCTAGTGACTTGTGAATCTCCCTCTTAGTGCTTGTCTACATGGCAAGTTGCTGTGTGGCAAGCCGGAGTGTGAATCTACAGCACCTCAGCTTGCTGTGCAGGGTCATCCCATGAGGGATGCACTGAAAGTCCCAGAGTGAGTCTTGGCTTACTATGCTTACAGTGTAAGACGATAACTGAAATAAACTTATATGAACGGTCAATTCTAAATTCAATATCTATCTAGGATGTAGCTGTTACTTTAGTACCTAAGCAAAATAAGCACAACTGAGTAAGCCACATTTCATATATGAACTCAATTTATCAAAATTTAGGGTGAGGGCTATAAAATTATTTTAATCTTTTTACTTTATTTCACCTGCATTATATTTCATCTATAACATTTGGCAAGTTTATTCTTATTAGACCTTTTTTGTTTTGCCTTCGTCTGAGGAGCCCAATGTGCTTTATATCCATTGATGAATTAAACCTCGCAACAGTAAGTAATTATTATCATCTCAATTTTACAAATAGTAAAAATGAAGCATTTAGAAGTTAAGGTCCTAAATCAGCAACGTGAAACATGCGTAACTTTAAGCAGGTCAGTAATCCCAGTGAAGTCCATGGGAATATTCATGTAATTAATGCTATGCATATGCTCAAGTATCTTGCTGAATCTGGGCCTAAGTAACTTCCCGAGATCAGACAGCAAGCCTATGGTAGATCTAGGAAAAGATCTTTTGACACCCAGTCTTGTGCTGTTTCTACAAGACCATCCTATCTCTCCTTTATAGGTCATTGCTTTATGTTAAATACTTATACCATAGCACTGTGTCATTAAAATGGAATTCTGATACCCAATATTCAAGAGTTCCTTGAAAACATTATATCCTGTACAATATTAAACGTCTGTATTTTGTTTGATTCAGTTTCTCACACAAGTGTGAAAAGGAATTTGAAGTTATAAATCACTGTTGGTCAGTCTTTACTGAAAGTGCTAACCACATTGCTGAATCAACAATATATTTTCCTTCCTTTCCACAGATGGGCTGACCCTGTAGACTTGCATTATTACACCTATAATTTGCAGCCGTGTTCCCTGATTGCATCACTAACTGCTATTGACTGTGGAGCCTCAGAACAACTTCTCAGTTGACTTGCAGTCACACAGCTGGGAGGTTTTTACTCTTCTAATAGAGCCTGCTTTTAAGAAAAAAAATCCTGTTAATATAATAACAACAGTTAAGGTAAACTATTAAAACACTTTCTAATTATTTCCTTCCCGTTTCCTATGGCTTTGCTCTTAATAACATGGATTTTTATTATTGTTGCTTGGTTCTAGACTAATTTATTTTTGGTAATAGGTCTGCTCTATTTTCTTGAACTGTGATTATGGGTGACTTGCTTGTTGTGAGTCGGTTGTTGACTTGTGACGATATGGACAGAAATGATACAGGCAAAGAAATCTTTAAAATATCCCCTATTCTTCTTTAATGATGCCACATATCCACATTAGTTCTGAAGGTGAATGATTCTGCCATATGGATAATCAGCCTCCAGAGAAATGCCATTTAAAAAATTTGTAAATGAGTGCCTCAGAGGAATCAGGGCCAAATACTGACTCATCAGACTACTTCCTGCAGGTCCCAGGGGTTCCATATAGGTCTCCCAGACAAGCACTGGCTCTCTTGACCCCTAGATACAAGTATTGAGCTATTTTGCATGTCAGATTTAATGGAATGATAGCAAAATGTGGTAAAGTAGTAAGAATTTCACAGGGGAAAAGCTGTTTCATGGGAATGATGATGGTTCAGGAGCAGACTGGGGAATCTTAGGAGGAGAGCTCCTGCTTCCAGATAGTGTGGCATAGACCATTAACATCTACAGCTGGAGGATTCCTATAGTTAGGAATGTAGTGGGCCACCAGCAGCCTCCTCCCTGAGATTTCTGCTACTATAATGGGGATTGGTCAATCATTGCCTTCCTCTGAGGTTCTTTGTCCCCAGAGTGCAGAAGTAGCAGGATGGATTACTAGTAGTAGCCATATCATATCCCTGCTACAACTCCGCCTGTTATTATATCACTTCATATGTAGTCGGTTAATGCTTTTTCCTTCATGGTTTATTCTGTTGGACAGATCCTCAGCTGGTGTAAATCTGTGTAGTTCCATTGACTTCAATAACCAATTAAATCCATCTCAAGATCTGGCGCTGTATGCCTGTTGTTGTTTACCTGTTATAGTTCTTCCTGAATTCACTATTTACTCCTTGTTTCCTAATTTTAAGATGGTACCCATAGTTCTGGAACACTTTACCAGACAGGACTATGTATTTCTATTCTTGCTGTCTCTCCCTTTCTTAATATGGATCACTTTCAGTGAGTCTTCTCAAAGCTTCCTTTCCATTGAGAATGTGTCCTACGTCCTTAACCGTTCCTTATATTCTATAGACCTGGTCTCATCTTTCCTCCCCTTTCCAAGGCAATAATATCCTTCCTGTAGCACAATGACCAGTGCACTACTTAGGGTGCAACAAACGGCTAATACAGAAACAGTATTGCCTTTGCCTTCTTTCCCTTAACTAATACAACCTGGCATCTTGTTTGCCTTTCTTGTTTTGTTTTACTACAGCTGTGCTGCTGGATTCAATTATTTTCCCACAATAACTCCCAGGTCTTTTTCCAGAGCATTGTGCTGGATGACTATTTAATTTAGCACGTACAATATTCACTGCATCAGTTTCTTGCTTGCAGACAAATTACTTTTTATGTGCTCAGATTGAACTGTATTTACCACCTGCTGGCTCAGATCATCTGAAATGATCCAAATCCTCTTTGAGTTCAGTTGCATTGTTCCTCATGTTTTGATTTGCTTCTACTGTTAGCATTATATTCAGCTCTAAAGATCTTGTTTTAAATACCCATCTGCCAATTAATTTATACATGTCAGTCACCTTAAAAATCACCTCTTTTCCAATAGCCTTTCCCTGCTGGACAAACTGCGGGCTTCCATATAGAGCACTGAAATGAACTCTACCATCATAAGACAAATTTAAAAATGAGGAGCCAGTCACCCACAGCCTCCTCCTCCTTTGAAAAATTAAAACAGAATGGGACAGATTTTCAAAAGTGCTCAGCACCCGCAATTAGGGCTGGATTTTCAAATGCTCTCAGCTCCCAAGAGGTTACTTAAATGAAGAATTAAGAACAATTGGAGCTGCTGGCTTATTGAGATGCCTGATAGGGAGCTTTGGGTGCTGAACTCTTTTGAAAACCTGGCCCAATGTTCCTGACACCCTTGACCTATAGTCCCTGAAGAGAATTGTTGTGTGTATGTTAGCTATCATGTACAAAATGTATTTTAGACTAACAATGTAATAGTAATATAGCACCTATCCTCGTGAAGGATCCCAAAGTGCTTTGCCAACTATGTAGCTGGACAAATATTTCCATCTACCACTGAAATACAGTTACCAGGGAGTCTGCAACTATTTAACACTGCATCTTGCCTGCCCACAACATTTCACAACTAAATGGTATGCTATCTGACTAAAGTTGTAGGGAGAATTTTTGGGGGTCAAAATGTTTCTTAAATGGAATTAGTCCAGGATGCAAGAATCAAGACTTCCAGTCCCCTTAGAACTTAAGGTGAGCAGAGTTCGACCCAAGCACAAGATGTTGGTTTTACCTCACACCCAAAAGACAAATTCTATGGTATAAGACAACTAAAGCTTCTGAAGCAGCAGTGATAAGCATTAGAATTACAAATAGAACATCTATATTTACATACATGGGAGAATTTTTTCATAATTAACTTAAAATCAATAAAATAATTGAACCATGGGCAAAGGTGAAGAAGAGTAATGAAAAAATAGAAAGCTGTGACTTTTAATATCCCAGTCCATGTTAGACCTTTTCTGACAATGCTGAAGAAAATGTTTCTTAAATATTTTCAGCCTTATTATGGAAAGGCAGACAGTGCTTGAACACATGGGTGAGTTTTCAACCAAATAAGAGTCAGAAATGTAAAAGAAAAATACCCTGGGAAAGTTTGCTCATATGTATGAGAGAATATAATGCATTCCCCTGTCCAGCCTATAATTAAGATGAAAGGCATATTTCCATATAATTTGCCATTTAGTGGCATGGTTTGCATTCCATGTAGACTGCATCATCTCAATTCTTCTATTGAAACAAAAAAATCCATCTTAATAGTTTATTAGGATGAGTTATTTCAGTTTAGACTGTTTAAAACTCACATGAAACAAAATGTTTTTAATTACAGCTCCTTTGTAGGAATTAAAATATACAGGGCCAGGTTCTGCAAAGCAGTGTGGCCATTTCATTTCATATCCGCAGTGTTATTTGGCCCTGGCTGTGGAGGGATCCTATGCCACTTCCCCTCCCTACCATTGGCATTCTGGGGGAAAAGGGGGATAGCAAGGGAAAAGGGGCATATGCCTATCCTTGGTGACATTTTCTGTTCTCTGTGGCCATTTGTAGCTCAGCATCAGGGTATGTCTACAGTGCAATCTGATGTGTGATTGCAGCCTGAGTAGCACTAGCACAGCTAAAAGTAGCAGTGTAGTGGCAGCCATGTAGGCAGTACAAGCCCACCCAGAACCCTGGATACATACATTGCTAGCCCACACTGCAGTCAGTGCCGTCACATATACACTGCTATTTTTAGCCGTGCTGGCATAAAAAAAGCTAGCAGAGGTATGTTTACCCATGCTGCAATAGCCCTGTGCAAAGGCTGCAGCAGGATCAGTGGAATGCCATGCTGCACTGTAAGCCATTGTTGCACACACGTGTGGTTAGCTGTACCTGGCTCAAAATCTCCAGACTGATCAAAGTGAATATGAGTCAGTTCTTTGAGGTAATAAATATATTCAAAAGGGTGAATGACAAAGATTCAAAGGCTTGGTTGACATAACCACCTGAAAAGCTTAGAGGCATGATTCTGATCTCATTTTTATCTGATGCATATTGGTATAATTCCACTGACTTTGTAGAAGTAAGACCTAAACACTTAACCAAATCATAAGTGGTCTAGAAATCTCCTGTAAACAATCTTTTTCATGAGTACTTCCTCAAGAACAGTCATTTTCATGATAAAGCAGCACTTCCATATTTTGTCTATGTTGGAATGAAGAACTTCCAGAGGATACACAAGCATAAACAATTTTAGTTTTTAAGTCGAGAACTTTTTAAAACTCCAAATAAGAATGAGTTTTAGTTCAGTTCAAGTTTTAGGCAAGGGCATGTGCTGATTCTTGTCTTATACAAATCTGTTTGTCCATCCCTTTTGCAGTCACAAAGCTAAGGAGCTGCATGAATAAAATCAGATGTCTGGCCTCAGGTCTATGGGAAATGGAAATGTTAAGGCATATCTGGAAAAAAATACAGCCACTCCAACACAAGTACGTCTATGAAGCTGTGACATTTTACACCAGGGACCTGAACCGAACCCTGCTGAAGCCAATGGGAAGACTCCCATGGTCTTCAATGGACTTCAATGGGCTTTGGATCAGGCTTCTGATGAGGAATTAGCCAACTGTCCTTTGCTGGGAACTGAAGCAGTATTGAGAGTATGAGGTGGGGGAAGAAAAGAATCTCTTTCACAGAAGCA
Organism: Dermochelys coriacea; assembly: GCF_009764565.3. Lineage (NCBI taxonomy): Eukaryota > Metazoa > Chordata > Testudines > Dermochelyidae > Dermochelys > Dermochelys coriacea. The sequence continues at coordinate 164,489,292 of NC_050070.1, forward strand.
GAACACTCAGTGTGGATTATTTTGCCTGTACAAGCAGGTGTTCTGGAGCTTTAATGCTCAATTTTGGCTTGGAAATGTATCCCCAGCTGAAAAGATTCTCATACTTTAGCTCTTTACTTGATATTTCTCCATCATTTCCAGAACCTTTACACACTTTGGCATTCCTCTGTGTGCTGATGCCGCATTCTCAGAGTCGAGCGATCACCACAAGGGGAAAATGTCATTTCAGTTTTGACAAAACAGAAATGTTTATTTAGGACTAGATCTTCAATTTACAATATGCCCTGAGTAAGGGAGTCAAGTGGCGCTGCTCTGCTGTAAGAGCGGACTAGAAAATAAATTGTAGCTCAGTCATTGTTCCTCCCCTTCTCCTTTCTGGATGTGGGGAAGGATGAAGTTACTTCACACTTGTTCACGGAGCAGTTTGCTCCCTCTTGTGCACCCAGCCAGACATACTAGTTAACAAGAACCTTCCTGTTCCTCACCTCTTTCCTCTCCCTCCATGCCTGCACTTGCTTGGAGTGGGGAGTCTTAGGCAAGTAACCCCGGCTCTCTTCCCATGGCCAGAGTAACAATCTGAGCAGGCTCAAGCAGGAGAGAAGTTGAAGGGAAAAAAACCTTTGATCCCTGTATAGCCAAGTAGAGGCTGTGACAGTCTACATGAAAAAGCATTGTCCCACATGATGTCACTCCAATACACCTTGTCACTCTGCCACACACAGGACCTGATTTTGATTGCACAACGATTTCAGACCAGTGTAATTCTAGTGATCTCCTTGGCATTACTCTTGATTTTCAGTGATTTAAGTGAGCTTCAATCCAAGAGTCATTCTTCCATGGAAGCTGGTGTATCAGTTTGTTTTGTTTAGATTTCACAGCACTTCAGTATCAGTGCCAGGCAAACCTCAAAAGTTTCAGCCTTCATACTCAGTTTAGTAAGTATCCAAAAGTTTGGATGTTTATCCGAACCACATCTGAACTATTCAAAGTAACCTCTTGAGTGTGCTCAGTTGGGCTGGAAATGTTGTGAGAACAGATTGTCTCGTGACATTTCCAGCCCTCCTGCTTCCTGTCATGGCAATCAAAACAGCCTTCCACATGGTATATCAACAATTCTTGTTTTAAATGGAAACCAGAAGTGGGGATAAAACACCTTAGATGGTTCAGAACTTTAGAACTCTTCTGCTTGAGATCAAGTCTAGAAAAGGTTAACAGTTTAGAGTTCAGAGGAGCTTATATTTTCCAAACCTGTAAAACTAATAAGACAAAACGAGACAGACAACTGTAAAATAATGGTAAAAAGGAGATAAATTGAGTGTTCCTAGCTACCCTTTCCTATAATGCACAATCTAGGAGACAATCAATGAAACTGAAAGGCAGCAAAATTAAAACAAATTAAAAGAAAACATTCTTTTTAACACATAATTAGCTCACATAACTCGTGGCCATAAAATATCATTGAGGCCAAAAGAATTTAAGAAATGATTGGCCATTTACATAGATAATGTAACCATCCACAGTGACATTAGACAGGATTACATTAATAAATTTGGAAGGCATATAAACCAAACTGCCACCTGACATAAACCAGCCTCTAACTGAATGGGGTTAGGAAAAAATTTCTTTTAGGCAGGTTATTCCAAAATTGCCAACTTTGAGATCATTGCACATTCATCTGAAACTTGTGGTACTAGCCAATGTTGGAGAAAGGGTACTCAACTAGATGGACTACTGGATTTTTACAGGTCAGATTTCCTAATACTTAGCACTCTTATAAGTGCTCAACAACTTGAGTACCTACCTGGGGGATACAAATTTGATAATTGAGGGCCCTTCAGTCTAGCAGACAAAGGTATAACACAATCCACTGGCTGGAAGCTGAAACTAGACAAATTTAGACTAGAAGTAAGGGGCACATTTTTCACAGTGAGGGTAATTAACTATTGGAACAAGTTGCCCTAGGCTGAAGTGGATTCTCCATTACTGGAAATTTTTAAATCAAGCTTAGATATTTTTCTCAATGATATATTCTAGTTCGAACAGGAATTAATTCAGAGAAGTCTATGGCATGTATTATGCAAGAAGTCAGATTAGATGATCACAGTGGTCCCTAATGGCCTTAGAATATGTCACTCTTCAGAGAGTTTTCCAAACATTAACTGTTTAATCTTTGCAATGGTCCTGGGGCGTAGGTAAATATTACTATGCTCATTTTATAGTTGGGAGAAATTAGATAAAACACTTAAGTGATTTATGCACACAGTGAGAGCTTGTCTGTGCAGTGCATTAGTCCACACCAGAGAGGTGTAAATTCTAGTGCATACTAGCATGTCATGCACCTACTGGCCTTTGTGGACCCTGCTGGTATGAACTAATACTTCTCTAGTGCTCATTAATGTAGTCCCATTTCCAGTGTTAATGTGCACTAGGGAACTTTTAGTGTGTGCTGGCTGGCTCCACAGACCAGTTTGTGCAAGACACACTAGTGCACACTATAACATACACCCCTAAGGTTCAGACTAATGCACCATGTAAACAAGCGCTAAGTCAATGAAAAGTCAGGCTTAGAATTCAGGAATGCCAGGCTCCCAGACCTATATGTACTTCATTAGATCTTGCTGCCTCTTTTCTATGTTCATTTTGGGATAAATGTATATCAAAAATGATTCTCAAAGAGTTAATCTAATTGAAAACTACAGCTGGTTGGAAAACAGAATTTACATTCCATGGGAAATGCCAACATTTCAAAATTTGTTTTCATTCTAAATCAGGACAAAACCCCCAAATTTAGAAATGTCCTGCAGAATGAAAATTCCCAAAAATTTTTATTCAAAACCATTGAAACATTTTGTTTTTATAATGTCAAACCATTTCATTTCAATAATGTCAAAATGTTTCATTTCAATAAGGTAAAACTGTTTTGATAATATTAAATATTATGTCCTATATTTGTGGGCAGGGGATAATAATGGTAATAATACCAAGCTCTTATGGAATGGTTCCCATCATTAGATCTCAAAGCACTTTCCAAAGGCTATCAGGAGCATAAGAGAACAAATATAAGGCAAAATGTTTCAACATTATCCAAGTGAAATGTTTCAACAGCATTATCAAAATGAAACAAGAAAGTTGAAACCATTCATTTTCACTATTTTCCTGTCAAAAATTTAGTCAAATTCAATGTGCTCTCACAACATGTTTCTATTTCAATGAAAATGTATTTTCCGACAGAAAACTGTTCCATCAAAAAAAATGTGACCGGCTCCATTGAAAATTAAATGTTCTTTAATATATGGTAGTATAATTAATACAATCCAATCATGGAAAATTACATTGCTGTTAGTACAGTAGTAGTAATAAAGTGGAGATTTTATCTAATGAAAGAAAAGAATTGAAAACGATCATTAAAAGTAGGTTCAGGTTTTTCGGAGGAAAAACAGCATAGTTGGCTTTAACCTAGAAATGGGAAGTGGCAGCTCATCAGCCCAGTCAAGTCAGGCCCAGACTAACCAAGAATTCCCCAAAACTACAAAATAAATTTTTCATGTTCTTTTTATTTAACCGATAAATATATACTGATTAAGATACAAATTGTGATTTGATTTACATGTCACGGCTCATTCTCTCCGGTAGGGAAATGCAACCCCAAAAAGTTTGAAAAATGTGCTGTGCGAGGCTCAAATCTTGATATAGCTAATAGTGCCTTGTTACCCTGGCAATTTACCACACCTTGTTACCCTCGCAATTTACCACACCCTGGAGTCAAATTATAAAGCTGTTGCTGTGGTAAGCACTGACTGGTGAGGCCACAGCAGTTAAGCCTAAACTGCAAAAGGTTTGCAGGGGGCAGGGATGGGCCTGCTCCCTGTGACTTCCCAGTCCCCTCCCACACAGGAGGAGCCCACACTGGTAGCCCCAGCTCTCAGGTCTGCCTGCTGCTTCTTCACTATAAATAACATGCTTTTAATAGCTATTACATTTCACACTGGGCAGTGGTGGAAATAACTATTTTGTGATTTGTGCCTCGCCTGTCAAAAAAGTCAACAGCCACCTGCACCATATGGGTAACGTTTTACTGGGTAAACCAAGAAATTGGACCAGCCCATGGTATTGTCTGTTTCTTACTGGCAGGAAACCGGAAACATTCTCAGAAAATAGGATAATAGGAATTTGTTTGGCAGCACTGAATGTAAAGATGCAAGATTAACAGCATAACAACCGATGCTCTAAGTGCCTTTCTTAGATAAGATTGAGATTCCAGGTTCCCTCTATTAATATGGAAAGAGTGTAAAGTGACTACACAAGAAAAATGCAAGTTGTAGAAAATTACTTCAGAAAAATCTTATAGATGGTAGTGGACTATGGAAAGATAATGTGTCCTCCACTTTGATTATTCAAATGGACTATGAACAAGAGAATCTGCCACCCTTACTCAAGTTTAGTATTGCTTAAATAAATGTTTTTAATAATAATAGTTGTTATAATAACAACTTATTATTATATAGTAATAATCAAGAACCTGACAGCCACTCATGTTTAGAGCTACTTTACTCCACTAACAGTCCCATTGACTATATGGTGCTATAGAGATGCTACAGATGCTGCCATCCCTACCTCCTCCAACTGCATTCTATGGTACTGCATTGGAAGGACTAGAATATGCCAGTTCCTTCTCTCCTCCCTATCCACGCACCTGCTGTTCTATCATGCTGCTGGAGAGAGAGGTGAAGAACAAGGCATGCCACAAAGGGAATTTGCTTGTTTAAAGAAATAAAGGAGAGGTCACTTAATAGATGGGGTTTAGCCCCATTTGCCCCTCAAATGCCTCTTGAAAGGAAAGATGGTCCAGAGGTTTGGTCATTAACATAGGACTTGAGAAACTTGGGTTCAATTTGCTGCTCTGCCACAGACTTCTTGTGTGACTACGGGGAAGTCACAGTCTCCCCGTGCCTCAGTTTCTCACATGTAAAATTGGAATAATCATAGTACTTCCCTATCTCATGGGATTTTTGTGAGGTAAAATTGACAATTGTGAGGTGATCATATGCTATTGTAATGGAAGGGCCATATACATATCTAAGATAGATAGTTCCTTCTCTTTGTGTATGGTCTTTGCTCAAGATACTATGTCTTGACACAGACAATCTGGCTAATTATTGACTAGTTTTGAAACTTCCCTTTTTGGATACAGTTATTGAGAAGGTTGTGGTTAGATAAATCTCACAATATCTAGACACCTGAGCTACAAATAGCAGAGGTGCTTGATCTGGAGGCCCCATGGTTTACTGGAGAATGAGCTTCTGACAGCTTTTGTCTCTTGCTTTTTAATTCATTCCCAATGTTGGTTCAAAGTTACCTGAATAAGTTCACTTTCAGGCCATGCTGAAAAGCTCAACTATTTTCTCTGGCATTTGTGGATGGTTAAGTGTTCCAAATTGTTTAGATGTTTTGGGAGGGATGTCCCTGTGAAGAGGATGAAATAGTCTTTGAGTTATTGGCTGGTTTATTGTTACAGGCCTGAGTTACTTGCTGAAGTCACATTTTCCTTGTATTTATTGATTGACTGGGCTTTTTAAGAGAATGTTGGTATGGAACTATATAAAGCAATAAATAATATTAATATATAAAGTACATTTAATAGCACTGCCATTACAGAGGCCATTTTACATACCTTTAACCAGAACCCTCTCTGTGGCTTCAAAAAAACTTAATTTCCTACTCATCCTGTCATAACTTCCTGCCATCTCTCAATCCTTATTATCCTGTAACTTCTCACTGGTGATGTGACTTGAAGAAGTCCTTCATTCCCCAGAATTTAAGTTTAAACATTTTGCTTTCTGATAAACAGCTGTGTCCACAGGATGACACTTAAACAGATTGATCAGAGAAGTAAATGCCACTGCATGTTTTTGTATTTTACATCTCACGGTAAGACTAGTTGGTCTTCGAAAACAAACTCAAGGCTGGATAATCTCAGAAATTAATATATGAACTCCTATGCTGAAGCACGTGCTGCTTTAGGTCTGCATTTATTTTTGAGGGTAGTTTGATGGAATTAAGTGATGTAATATCAATATCCACACGGGTAAATTTGTACTCTTTAAATCTACTGCTGTTTAGCATTAGTAAGGGGGAAAAAATTGGAATCAATGGAGTTACACCAGGAATGAATTTCTCACTGTATGTCTGTTGTGGTGATGGGAATCTTTGTTTAAATATTTCAGAATGATCAGTCTATAAATTAAAAGACAGTACAGTTGCTCCAATTCCAAAGATTAAAGGGACTGGATGTTGTTCAAAGTTGATTTTTATTACAAAGGCTCCACAGTTAAGATTCATTTGAGATTTGAAATTGAAGCAGGGACTAAATCTCTTTGCTGTGTCTGATAATATAGTATATCCACACCAAAATTACAGCACTTACTCTTTGAGTACTGAATGCATTTTTCTGAGAATTTACAAGTAAATCTGCTAATTAGTTATGAGTTATAAATATTTTAAAGGATCCCTTTTATGAAAGCATTTTAACATTTCTCACCTCTTTTCAGGCCTCGCCATAAAACAGATTCTTGATTACCAAGCAATGAAAATAGGCTACTTTTTCCTGTAGGTTAAGTCATCAATTGGAAGCTAACAGAGAAAATATTCTTCATCAGTAGGACTGCTTTACAGCTCAGGCATTGAAGTGGTACTATGTAACTATATGGCACTGTAGAACTACATAGCACTCTGAGGTTAATTGGGATTATACAGCTACGTGTCACTATGCATCTTCCACTACTTGATGTCAAGTCAAAATGTAAAGATCACAGCGTCATTCACCTAACTGAACTGACCTTATTACAATGAGGCAACACTGTGCTCCCTAAAGCTTCTCTTTCTCAATCTTTCTTTCTCTCTGCTTCATTGTAAAATTTCCACCTACCATCTTCCCCAGCCTTTTCCTGCCAGATGTCCTGTTATAGATATAAAGAAACAATATATCTGTTGTCACACGCAGCACTTTGAAATTTGACAGCACCACGCAACTATCGAGTGTCACGGGGGAAATGGCCCCTTTAAGGGGAATCAGGGCACCGTCTGCCCACAGCTGCCTTCTGAAGGCCCACCTGGAGGTAACTGACCAGGTGGCTGCTTAATGGTAAATTAGTAAATGAGCACCTGGAGCTAGTAAAAAGATTGGCCAAGATCCCTTAGAGAAGGCACTCACAAGGAGACAGGAAGCTCTGAAGGAGAGCTGACCAGAAAGAGCAGGGTGTTGGACTAGATGACCTCCTGAGGTCCCTTCCAACCCTGATATTCTATGATTCTATGATTCTATGAATAGGGAGCTTGGAAGGTATGCTCCTGGAACAGTGAGCCTAGAGCGTGTCCTTTAAGAGACAGGTAACCCTTCAGAAAGCCCACCAGAGCATGGAGTCTAGGAGTTTCTCCTAGAGAGAGGAGATTCCTAACAGGAAAGCTGAAGAAGCCAAGCATCCAGGAAGGCCTGGTCTCAGCAAAAGGATCTTCCGAACAGTGGCAGGAAGCCCAGCGTGTTAGGAATTTTGTACCACCCTGGGAATATGCTGCAGTTGACAGATCTCTTCAGAACCCTGGCTCCAAAGAAGTATTCTACTTCCAAATAGTGGAAAGAGACCTAACTCCAGGGGAAAGGACTTGAGTTGAGAAAAACATTGTTGGTAAAGGGCCTGGACAGAGACAAACAGTGGACTCAGGAGGGACAGATAAACTAAGACTGGCTCTGTCTCCCAGCTAAGATGCTGGGATGAAGGTTTCCATTATATTTTTTGTTGCCTTTTTTTTCTTTGGCACCTGAAGGTCTGTCTGGACTTGTTTATATGTGGGTGAGGGAAATCAAGGTAGCGCTCACGGGCAGTGCCACTCCTGACCAGAAAGTGATGTTCCAGGACAGCCTTCCCTATAACACATGGTTTATGCAACTACTGTCATAAGAGGTACAATTGGGGACATAATTCAAAACTTCTAATATCAAATACTTACATCAAATAATAAAAAGTTATATCCTAAAATGTGTGCATCATAGTGAAACTGGCATATCTCACAGTGCAATATGTAAATTACTAGCGCATGTGAGAACATATTGAATTTTTTCATTGAAATATGCTGTTCCATCGAAGCCAAAGTGTTTCATGGTAACACATTGATTTTCATGAAGTTTTCCCCTGTTTATCCTTAGTATTTGACTATGGCAAAGTCCATAATGTTGGCCAGATGTGTTTTCTTAAGCATTTACTAGGCAATAAGAAAAGGAGTACTTGTGGCACCTTAGAAACTAACAAATTTATTAGAGCATAAGCTTTCGTGAGCTACAGCTCACTTCATCGGATGCATTTGGTGTTTTTTTTCCACCAGATGCATCCGATGAAGTGAGCTGTAGCTCACGAAAGCTTATGCTCTAATAAATTTGTTAGTCTCTAAGGTTCCACAAGTACTCCTTTTCTTTTTGCGAAAACAGACTAACACGGCTGCTACTCTGAAACCTGGTACTAGGCAATGTTTTTATTCTGCTTGCACAGATATATCATGTAGGCAGCAGCTCTGTACCTATGAAATTATTCAATATGAGACTCAAAGCGGGGGCGGGGGGGGGGAAGGGAACGAAGTTTGTAATGCCACAGTATCTAAGAAAGGCACCACAACTAAAAGTAAACATGTATCTAAGATCTCACTGCTTATATGTTCAGTTAACTAGTCCTTATAGAGTGTCTGTAATATCAAAATGATCTGCTAATTCTCAAGAATATTAAACTAGGCTGAAATAAACCACTATCCACCCAAAAGACAAAGTTTTGACAAAATTATAACCATCAAAAAATTCCTTTTTAGAAATTAAACACCAGTGCTACCTTAAGTATTGACTCTGGCCATAATTTTTCTAAACATTCATTTCAAGAAAATGCCAGCATTTAAAGAGTTAACTAACTTATTTTCCTTTAGAAGACTGTGCCTTTCTACCCAAAACACATAGTTGCTCCTATACCAGATTCCCCCTCATCGGTTCATTCTAGATAATGAATATAGACTGGATATATGCTTGTGCAACAGATACTTTTCATAAGAGTGCTGAAGCAATGAACTGTGTCCTTTGACTTTAAGGCTCTGTAACAAAGTTTGATTTAAATAACTGATTTCTTTATCTGAAACACTGATCTGAGCTAGTAGTGGCTATCTGTCCTCTAGCAGAACTCAGTAGTAAAAATAATATGCTGGTATAAAGATAATGGGGCTCAGGAAAAGGAATGTGCAAACACAAGTTTGTAGTTTTATTGAGATTTCAGTGAGTAGAAGAGTATTTAGAAATCACAATCTGTTTTCAGTCATAAATGTCTTGTAAAAGTGGAACAAATGCATGTTAACCACATGCATATGCGGTTGATGATTCTCTGGTGGTGCTCTCTCCACGAAAGAATGGAAAACAAACCTGAAGAAGCTAAAATAAGAGATAGTGAAACATGTCACTGGGGGAAAAAATAGCACTACAGCATGGCTAGGCTTAATTTGTCAATTATGCCGAGCAGCTGCTTTTCAGTAGCTTTGTCTATCTGATTACATCTGAGAATTTTAAGGAGGATGGATATTTATTATGAAAACACATTTAAAAAAGTCTTCCTTGGGAATATAAAGCTTCATGTTACAAAAAATGTCTTCACTCTACTGTGTTTAAAATGTTGCTTTAACATGTGGGGTATCTTTTGAACTAAAAGTGCCCAGACCCCAAGAATGCTGATTACAGTATATATTGTACAGCCTTGTTAGCAACATTCTCATATGAGTAACTCTGGCCTAATGTGATATTTACTGCAAAGCAACATTTCATTTCTGCTGTCCATGCAGGAAATAAATAATAAGGTCCCTGATTCATACATGTGACACAAGGGGTAGAGAAAATGGAAGGACACCTTGGGCCTGATCCAGTGCCCACTGAAGTCTATGCGAACTTTTCCAGTAACAGTAGTGGATCAAGCTCCTTGAGGGCCCCATGCAAGGGAATGGTAGGGCCTGTGCCACACACCCTATGTGTACTGAGGAGCTTGGAGAGGGATTTTGTCATCTGGAAGCACAATCCATGCCCAAGCCTCCCCAAGAACTGTGCTACTCCACCACCTGCTCAGAGCTGTGGCTACATGACACAGTCTAGACCTAGTAATACAGGGCCAGAACTTCACCTGATATAAATCGACATGGCTTCACTGAAAACAATGGAACTATGTCAATCTCCATTAGCTGAGGATCTGACTCGTAATTTATTTTTATGACACAGAAAGTCTAGAGGGTTCTGAGCAGTAAAAAAGGGTTATGAACAAAATCAAAGAGATCTAAATCCAGAGAGCTGTCTGGAAAAAATATTTCAATAGCTGTTTAACCACTGATCTCAGTTTGTGTCTGTACAAAAAAAAATCTCCTGTCTTTCTGTCTACCCATCCATATAATCATGCATCAGCAGTTCTAAAGAAAACAACTGTACCTGAAATATCTAGACACTCAGCACTCCAGCTGAAGTTCAGTGGTGATAGTATAATGGCATTTTAATGAGCTCCTAAAATATTTGTAAAATATATAATTAAGCTAATTCATTTATGCATTTCTGTGCACATTCCTAGCACTTGGGGCTTGACCCTATGTTCACTGAAGCCAATTGCAAAGCTCCTATTAACTTTAAATGGTTCAGGATCTGGTGATCATGTTGCTAAGCAGACTAGGTCATATAGTACAAAGAGTGATTAGCAATCATTTTCACAATTGAATATGCAAGTTCTCAGGGCATTTCCTGAGGATTAAGTACTAGCTGGAAGGAGCTGATACCATAAACTGCAGCATATTCTTCATCCATTTACCTCAAGAGGTCATAATACCCAGGAAATGCCCCATGCTGGCATCATTATTGATAATATGAACTGAACACACATGTAAATACAGATACAAGTGTTTTGTTGATGTTGTTTATGTCATTGCTGTTGGTCTACAGAAGGATTTCGGGGGAGCAGGGAACACACTGTAGATATGCCAGCAAGTCTTCTTGGGTCATCTGGCAATAATTCATTTAGTTTCTATGTACAATATTACAACGGGGGGAGGGAGGAGTGGATAGCAGATTTTAGAGCAGCTCAGAAAGGAAAAGCCAGCAGCAGCCACGCCTTGGTACCCTAAGCAACACAAACAACAACAATTGATGAAACTAAGCTAAGCAGTATTTGGATTGTCCAGTGCACAGTCCTGATGTTATTTTTGCAAAACAGACTTAAATACACAAGCAGCAGAAAGGTACTCAAGCAGCATGGGGAAAAAGAGTAGTAACCACTGCTGGTAACCTAAGGGATAAAGAGAATTCCTCCTCCCAGGGTGAGGGCTTCAGCTCACCACACCCAACATCAAGTGTATTGAAACCAACAACAAAAGTCATAAACAACAAAAGAGAACAGTAATAATAAAATAAGAATAGTTTGGCAACTTTCACTTAGATTCTATACACCACATAACCATGTCAAGCAAACACAATTGTTAAAGTAACTGGTGACAAGAAGTGAGCAAATAACTCCCAATACAGCACTTACCTGATTAATGTAGCCCCTTTTTTCTGCTGGTGGCATTTCCAACAGAAGATCACAGCTTCACCATTTTTTTTTAACTGTTTGAATTGTTTCTATTTTTGTATTATATTATTCTAGGAATCAACATACTTGCAATCCAAGCCATGTTGTTCAGCCATCACTGGGCAGATCAGATACGTGGTATATTTCAGTTTCCTAACTGGACCGATACACAAGTACTTCCATTGCAGTTAATTGCACATGCAAATAATGTAAAGTTTGCCTGCCACGCATATTCACCCGTGCAACTTTGGAATATTCTTTTGTCAGTATTTGTGGCCATAAGAACCAGTTGCTTAGATATTCACAGCAAGCTATCACAAAAGAGATGCAAGGATTGATTGAAAAATTCAAGTGACTGTGGCCTCCGCTCAACAGAGTACTTAATTATGTCTTCAGCTTTAATCACATGCTTAAATATTTTGCTGAATAGGGATGGGACTACTCATATTCTTAAAGTCAAGGACATGACTATGTGCTGGCTGAATTGAAGCCTATTTTCAAGAACATATTTTGCATTATTCACCCACATCTACTTATTACAGTTACAATTTCTGTATACTCAGATTTTTATTTTATTTTATTTTATTTTTTGGTTTGGTGTAAAGTAAGTGACAGCCCATACAAGAGTTCTTTTGTTTAAAAAAGCTCTCAGCAGTTACTAGATTACAGTGTCCTGCCTTCATGATCAGGCAATGAGCATTTGTTCTGATGTGATGTGATGTTTGTGATTTCCTGTCCTGCTCTGGCACTTCAGTGAGAGAAGGAATATTTTGGAACTAAGATGAACTGGAATTTTGCCTCACGTACTCATGCAATTTCAGGTCCAGTGAGTTGATTTAATCTCTCACTCTTAATAAAAAACAGTTGGTATTTTCTGATTCTCCTTTGGATTTTTAGGCCACATCTACAGTGGTGTAACAACCAACTTTTAAAAGCTATGCTAAAATATAGTTGAAAGTCCATCAGGGACAAGTGGGTTTCTAATGTTGTTTGGCCTGCAAAACATAAAAATAATTTTGAAATCTTATTTCTTATCTATTCAAGGCCTTATGTATTATTTCAGCATACAACATACAACTACAAATATCTCACAATATAAATGCATTATTTACTGAATAATCAGTACATTATATTAGAGGAGAGTTAGAAATATGTAACAGATTGCTCTTTCAAAATAGCAAATGCTAACAAAACAAATTGGCAACCGGCAGCACTCTAGAGGGTCTGATTCTAGGGTGCCAGCTACAAAAGCCCCCTTTCAATATTAGCAAAACTTTTTTTTAATGAATACTGTAGTAAATTTTTAGTCACACCAGCTGAAGCAAAAAAGATCAAGAGAGAATAAAATTAGTAGCAGCAGGCTTAGTGCCTGCATCTAGACCAGACTGCATAAAATGGATGATGCAATGATGAAAGGCAAATCCTCATTCCATTTCTAAGCCTACAGGAGAAATGAGCAATGTCATCAATATCATCACTATATTCTCCCTCCACAACAGCTGCACTAGCACCGCTGCTAATCACTGGATTGTACCAGGCTGACTTAGGAGAGGTACACTATGAGAAAAGGGAGCCCTGTGGCTCTGAGCCTAGAGTCGCTTGCCAAAACTCAAGCTGTTAATGTAGGGTTTCAGTGCAATTACAAATACTTGTAATGCATTGTGGGGGCATATGATACTATTACTGCACCTGTCCCTGCATCAAATATTCTCTCTTTGGTATCTGTCCCTTTCTCACCTCCTTGGTGTGTTTATAGGCCGGTTTGTTCGTGGAATTTTTGCTTCTTTTGTTTGGTTTGTTTCTTCCCTAAACCTTGTAAACCTTATAAATGCTAAAAAGAAGAAGAAATAATGCTCTGAGACCAAGATGACTGTAGTCACGTTGAATAGTACCTCACACCACGAAAGCCCCAATGAGGTAAATGATTGTTGCGGAATAAGGCACTGTTCAACATGAGTAAGACAATCTGACTAGATAAAATAAAATTATTATTAATAATAATAATTAATATAAGATGTAGGTTGAATTTGTAAGTAATATGATCATTATCCAACCTAGATTTTGATGCACTAAACCCTCCCATGACACTACTCATGCCAGGACTGTCTGTGGAAATAAAATTACAGTATCAACCAACTGGCATTTTGTAAATCCCTGTTGTCACAGCTGACGGTTCTGGGAGGTTCCACTTGGCCCTTTACATCGGGATCCCTAGGCTTTTCCTGACCTTGTCTGTTACACCTTTACCCTCTCCTCTTTCAAATCTTTCCTAAAAACACATTTGTCTCCACCAGCCCTTTTAAACTTTTGCTCTCATCCCTTGACCAAATGTTGTTCATAATAGGAAGGAAATAGGGAAGAATACATCAATCTATCAAAAAATTGTGTATCTAACAGGACATACACTATTATGCATCACTGCTTTTTATTGTAGTCTGTCTTCTTTCTTTGTCTGCCTGTGTTTCATTCAGGCCATAGGTTCTACTGGGACCCTTTTTTCTTACTTCCTCTATAGCTCCTAGCAGGCTTTGGGCACTACATAAATAATAATAATTGTACTATTGTCATCATTATTATAACATTCCTATTATTGTACAGGACACTACTGCATGCAGGGGGTGACCTACTAGGTCTTTTGTTGCTAACGTTTACAGTTTGCCCAACAATAGTGAGCATCCTTCCTCTTTGTGCATCTCTGTAGAGCTATCCACATGGAAAGCAACCTAACATTCTACCTCTATTTTCAATAATCATATCAATAATCACAAATCAGGTGGTCAAATTCTCAACCAGTGGAACTCCACTGGCTTCAACAGAATGATGCTAAGTCGAGAATTTGGCCCAGTATATTTTGAAATGATATCTATAACTTAAGGATTGCAACAATGTGATAATAAATTCTGGGGTAACCCTGCAAATGTAACTAAAGGCAGCTAAAGATCCTAGTTTTAGTCTGTACATTTAAACTAGCTGTGTCTTTGATAACTGAATGATTTAAACATTTAAGTGAAACATCAATTTTATATTAATATTATGAACAATTGTTTGCCTGCTTGTGTTACTCAAATTCTGTCTAAGCAATGCTTTAAGCAATCTAAATCTGTTGTTAGAGACTTGGCACCAAATAAGCTTTACCAATGAATACAGCATTAATCATAAACTATACATATCAAATTGTTTCCATAGCATTTTACAAAACCCTCAGGAGTAATCACAGCATACAGTTCTAGTCAGCCTATAGGAGGAAAATCTTAAACACAAAGGTCCAGTAACAAGCAGCATACCTCCTTTTCATCCTTTTAATGAAGATTTAAAAGGCTTTTTATGTTATTGCTATAACAATTGCTAGAAAAACAATTTCAAGAACAGATGTACAGCTTTAACTTAACATATATCAATACTTCTGACCCTAATACAGGTCAATTTAAAGTTTCTTTCTTGAAAAAAAATTAAAAATGCATTGATGAGTATAAAGCATATGCAGACTAGTGCTTGTTATATGAGGTTATCTCACTAGGTGACTTTAATGTTGTTTTAGATGTACTGTGCATTAAAATATTATAAAGAAAAAGAATTATAATCAAATAATTCAGTGCAGCCATCTCATTTTGTTAAATTTATCATCCATGCCCCCTTTTTCCTTATGTCTCTCCTGCCAGTCTGCATGTCTTAAAAGTCCATTTGCTTCAGAACTTAACTGATAACAAAAAAGAATACTTATCTCTTAATTAGGTGTTGGAAATTCAGAACTACATATCCCTTGAGCCAGATACTGCCACCCATACTCAGGATCAGCATAACCTTATTCCAGGACTAGTATCACTGATTTCAATGGAACAACTTGTGGAGTAAGATATTATTCAACCCCAGTACAGGTGGCAGAGTCTGGCTTTTATATAGCTTCAGTATATAATATATATCACTTTTTCATATACACTTAGCTGCTAATGGAAAAGATTTTATCTTTCCCCCTATGGTTTGAAGGGCAGCCTAATATTTAAGTTTTTCATGAAAAAAACAATGAAATTGCAATTAAGGTCCTTTCTCCCTGAGCCTCAAGGTCAGCTTTACACTCTGAATAGTTAAATCATCCTTGGCAATAGGCTGAACTTGGCAGAGGTTCTATAATGAGAAATCCAGATTACTAGTATAATTTGTAATGTGAGTGCCCAGCACTTAATCTAGTACCGTTTGTTTTTGTATTGAATAGCAACGCCTTAAAAGCGGTCAGTAGGGATGCCTATGCTTTTAACTGCTTTGACACTAGATACTTTCCTAATCTTTAATTGCACCTTTTAATAATCTGTTCAGTTCAATAAACAAGCAATTACAGAGTCTTCCCACTTCAGTTCTGTTTGTTGTATTAATGGGAGGGATACAGTTAAACTGGCTTCTTATATTGGTCAGTAAAAATGCATCTGTTTTCCCTTAAGGCCTTAAAACACATTTCATTGAAGAAAACAGAAACACAAGAGCAAGGCCTCTCCCCTCTCGCTCTCATTCTCCTTTAGATTTGCAGTGGTTGCCTAATGCAGACATTCAAAAATACAAGTCAGATTCTGATATTCTTATTCTGGTTTAATAAAACCTTACTCTGCAAATAACTTTGGTGACCTCAATGGAACAAATTGTGGAGTAAGGTACTGATGAATGTAAGGGCATCAGAATTTGGCTCTACATCTTTGGGGCCAGATTCTGATTCCCTTACTTGCAGTTTTTTCCCTTACTCCACCTGTTGTCCCATTAAAATTAATGGACTCTAGCATGTTTTTCCACAAACTGTTTTTGTCCCAGCGCACAATAGATTCACAGATTCCAAGACCAGAAAGGACCATTGTGATCATCTAGTTTGACCTCCTATATAACACAGTCCAGAGAACTTTCCCCAAATCGTTCCTAGAGTATATCTTTTAGAAAAATACTCAAACTTGATTTAAAAATTGCCAGTGATGGAGAATCCACTGCAACTAATGGTAAATTGATCCAATGGTTAATTACCCTCACTGTAAAAAATATACACCTTATATCCAGGCTAAATTTGTTTAGCTGCAACTTCCAATCATTGAATACTTTTATACCTTTCTCTGCTAGATTGAAGAGCCTGTTATCAAATATTTGTTCCCCATCTGGGTACTTACAGACTGTAATCAAGTCACGCCTTAGCCTTCTCTTTGTTAAGCTAAATAGATGAAGCTCTTTATTTACCTCTGTATTTGGCACTGGTACAACCACTGGTGGAATACTGTGTCCTAGTCTGGTGCCCACAATTCAAGAAGGATGTTGATAACTTGGAGAGGGCTGAGAGAAGAGTCATGGGGGTAATTAAAGGATTAGAAAACATGTCTTCTAATCCTTTAATCAGCCCCAAGGCTCTTCTCGGAACCCTCTCCAAGTTATCAACATCCTTCTTGAATTGTGGGCACCAGACTAGGACACAGTATTACAGCAGTAGTGGTACCAGTGCCAAATACAGAGGTAAAATAACATCCCTACTCATACCTGAGATTGGCATTAGCCCTTTTGGCCACAGCATCACAGTGGGAGCTCATGTTCAGCTGATTATCCACAACAACCCCCACATCTTTTTCAGAGTCACTGCTTGCCAGGTTAGAGTATCCTATGCGATAAATGCCATATTAAAACATCTGTTGTTTGCTTGTGCCCAGCTTACCAAGTGACCCAAATTGCTCTGAATCAGTGATTGGCAGGGGTGAAAGTGGGCCGGTATGGTGTACTGGTAAGAAGCCTGTACGCAGAAACATGTTAAAGCGCCACCATGGCGCTTTAATGTTGCTGCCCCTTCCCCTACCCTACCGGCAAGGCCGCTGACAGGGGAGCCAACGCTTTAACATCATTGCCCCTTTTGCCGCCTTCCCTCCCAGGCCACTGACAGCGGAGGGCAAAAGGGGCAGCTGCCCAGGGGCTGCGATTTAAAAGGGCCATGGGCTCCCGGCCCCACCACCGATGCAGTGACCGGAGCCCCAGACCCTTTTAAATCGCCACTGGAGCCCCGGGCGGTGGGGGCCAGGCAGCACGGATGGGCTGGCTGGGGGAGGCTGACCCCCCCTGGCCCCACCTCTTTGTCTGAAGCCTGGCCCCCGTATCAGTAAGAATTTAATATTACTTTCACCCCTGGTGACTGGTCCTCTTCATTATTTACAAAAACCCCAGTTTCAAGTGCTAGGGGCTGTGTGTTGGAGCAGTCCAAGAGGAAGAAATATTCCAGTCTCCCTTCCAAGCCCCATACTACTCTGGGAAAGGCAAATGCTTTGCCAGGTCTATAACTGTCACACATGTCTTCTATGAGGAAGCATAATTACAACACCAGGAATGTTGTTGGGGGCAAAGCCTTGGCTCTACCCGTTCCCTGCTCTTCTTACCAACCTGTGTGTGGACACAACAAAGCGGCTTTGCCAAGCCTATATTACCTGTCATGCTGTGGTTAGCTGGTGCAGCGGTGTGCATAGGCATGAGAACTAGGGGTGCAGGTGGTGCTGAAGCTCTCCCGGCCCGTGACCGGGGCTCCGCTCCTGGCCCCACACCCAGGATCCTGGCTGCTGTCCTCGTGCGTGGGGCTCTGCTCCCAAACCTGTGCCCAGGTGTGGCCCCAGCCTCGCCCCCCTTCCTCTGTCCGTGTCCTCTCCTCCCAGAGCCACGGCTTTGGGGGGGGAGGGGAGACATGGACGGGGCAAGGGGGGAGGGCGCAAGTTTGGGGACCACTGCTTTACAGTTTCCTTAGCTGGCTTTCAGCACCCCCACTATAAAAAGTGTTCCATCGCCACTGGGGGTGTGTGGGGCTGCCTGCTCCCTCTTCCAACTCTGCATTACTGTGACACCTGGGCCAAAATTCATCCCAAGGGGGGACTAGTCATGTAAAATACTATTTAGCATGAGGAGGAGGAGGAGAGTCTGTTACTTTAGAAGTGCCACTCAGGTGAAATAACATAGAGCCAATCCTTGCAAATCCTTCCCACCTCCTGCAAATTACTGAGCAGCGGTACATCTTCCAGAATGGAGCCCTTAATCTAGACAAGTCTCTGCTCTGCACAGTACTTTCCCATTGCCATTTGCTGACAATGGGTGACATGTCTGTCTCATTAGATAGAAAACATCTTGAAAGACCTGATGCTGCATCACCATGTGCTGTGGTGTCTGTGATTCCCTTTTATATTAAATGTAAAAAATTGCTTTTAATGCTACATACTGTGGTTAGACAAGGGGAGGAAATGAAAAAGTGAAGGGTCACTTAGAACCATTAACTCACCTACATCACAGACAGATAATAGTTTGATGTATCTTGCTGTTATCTGTTTATCTTTATCTGGGTATCATGCACCACCGCCATATTGTTAGTGCTTAAAAGCTAAAATAATTATGTCTAATTAATATTTTGATAATAACAACAGACTGTTAACATATGTCTAAAATGTGTAGCAGATGCATTTCCCTCACATCTTTGTGCCTTGCACATTCTTAGCACACTACCAGAGCCTAACAAATGAATTCATGAGTAATGCACTGTTAAGTATTTGTCTCAAATGTGATGTCCCTGCAATGTGGATTCCCTAGGAATTGCATGTGCTTGTGGCTTAGTATAGAACCACTACAGTAGAATCCTCCCTCCTGTGTGGCCTTGGGCATGTCACATCATCTCTCTGGGCCTCAGTTTCCTATCTGTAAAATGCGGATAATACTTCCTGTCTCCCATTCCATGTGAGTCTTGTCTCTTTAGATTGTAAGCTTTTCCGAACACATACCACCTCTTAGAATGTGTCTGTAGAATGTCTAGCACAATGGGGTCCCAATCCCAGTTTGGGCCTCTAGATATAACACTTAATAAATAACTTAATGATGGAGAGATAGTGCCACTGCTAAAGCCCTTCAAGGACTCCAATGATTGTGGAGCAGAAAGTAATGTTCATGAGGACAGAATATAAGGTGGAACAGCCAATTCAGAGGACCCAGGGTGGTGGCCTTCAGACCCCACAGCTCATGCTGCTTACTGTACATTAAAGAAGAAATGGATCATGAGGACTATAAGCTAACAAGAGAGATAGAAAGGGCAGCATGCTCCCTGTATTTTAATGGTATGTCTACACTGCAACTAGACACCCCTGGCTAGCCAGTGCCAGCTGACTCAGGCTCACAGGGCTTGCACTAAGGGGCCATTTAGTTGTGGTATAGACATTCAGGCTCAGGCTTGAGCCTGAGTTCTGGGACCCTCTCCCCTTGCAGGGTCCCAAAGCCCTGGCTCCAACACAAGCACAAATGTCTATACTGCAGTTAAACAGCCCCACAGCCCAAGCACTGTGAGCCTGAGTTAGCTGGCACAGGCCAGCCCATGGATTTTTAATTGCAGTGTAGACATACCCTAAGACTCACTGCTGAATGACAGGGTGCATTAAGGTCACTGTGCCATCCATTCTAGGGAACAGTAAAAACACAAGAGAACTGAGAAGGACTCGGTAGTAACAACACCACAGAATGAGAAGCGGAAAAGGAAAACATTTAAGAATTCAAGACTAGTGCCGAGAGAAATTTTTTTGATGAAATTTCTTTTTGTTGAAAAAGGCAGATTCAGGTTGACTGAAACATTGAACAAATTTGTGTCAAATTCACCAAATTCTTTCCGTCAAAAAAAAATCCAGAAAAAAAGAAAATGTGTCATTTTGATATTTTCTAACATCTTGATGTTTTTTTATTCAAAATTATGTTTTGTTTCCAATTTTACTTCAATTTTATTTTTTAGACCAGGAAAAAGAATTCAACATGAAACGTTATACTGTATTTTGGGTTAAAGGAAATGTTTTGTTCAACCGAAAATGAAATTATAATTTTTTTGAGTTTTATTGGTTAGGGCACAAAACTGAATAATCAACTATTTGTACAGCTCTGCTCAAGCCATTAATGTTCTGCTCAACGTGGCAATGAAGACAGTGAGCTAGGTTCTCTCCTGTGTTAGATATGGAAGCATCAGAGACCTGATCCTAAGGGCTGATTTGTGTTAGTCCTGGTGATGCTTAGGACACTTGCTAGGCTGCTCTAAGTTGCACTCTTTCTGTAGTACTGGGCCATATGCCACTAACAAATTGGCATACATCTAGCTCCACTCCTCCACATCCCCCCAATTCTGCATGCTCCCTCCCTCCCCAGACACTACACACACCCCCTACACTGAGGTCAGGTGGGGTAGCAAGCAGCTAGAGCAGGACCCAGATCCAGCACATTTATACCAGCAAGGAGTTCCCCTATACCATGGGAATTTTCTGCTGGTCATCTGCAGCCAGCATCACAATAGAGAATCTGACCCACTGTTTGCTAGCCTGATCCCAAACAAGATGCATTGGAAGCCTATAGTAAAGACAATGTGGTTTTAGAAGTGATGACGCTATATATTCTTGATACCACAATTCTCTCCCTGAGACAGATGGTCCAAAAGTGCAGGGAGCATGTAAAAGATCTATACATGTGTTTTATGGACCCTAAGCACACATACAACTAAGCATAAAGAGATGGCATTGATGAGTTATTGACCTCTGTGGAGTAGCTAGAAAGGTAACCACACTGCAGATTTCAGAGTAGCAGCCGTGTTAGTCTGTATTGGCAAAAAGAAAAGGAGTACTTGTGGCACCTTAGAGACTAACAAATTTTGTTAGTCTCTAAGGTGCCACAAGTACTCCTTTTCTTTTCACGCTGCAGAAGCAGATGTTCTATGCATGCAAGCCCACATTCAGGCTTGCTGAACCATCACACTTCTCAAATTCTGTGACCACTTTCACTTTTTTCCTTAACTTGACTCTGCAGAAACATTTTATGGAAATATTACTGAGTTTGCGCAGCTCAGGTGTTAGGAAGCTTTTTCATCCTGTAACAAAAGGTCTTTTATTGCTTAGAAACAAACACAATCTCTTTAAGTGCTCTGGGTTTAAAGTTTCAAAGTTCAACTGGTTTTGAGGTATCCCTGCAAAAATATCCTGGGTAGAATATTTTTTACTATGAGAAAAAACTATTTTGTATTGTTTCATTCCATTGTAAATCTGAGATTGCTGAAAAGATTTTGTTCAAATATTTTTTTGAAAGATTTTACCTTTGGGTAGAGAGCCAGGCTTTGGTCCTGCTACCCTAGATCAGCCTTCTGACTATCGTCTGGTGTATGGGGCAGAGAAGGGTACAAGGCCATGGCCTCAGCCAGATGTATGACATACCCACTCTAGGGCAATGAGGACCAGAGCCCATCCCTTGAACTTCAGCAAATCAATCAGCCAAATTATAGCAGACTCCTCTGCAGAACAGTTTGAGGGAAAGGAGGTTCCTTTCACCCCTTGTCCTCCTTGCCCACTGTTTCTATATCAGCCACAAATTGACTGGATATATTTTCTGAAAACCAAGACTGAAACTGAGATCACACAGTAATGTAGTCACACTTACGTAGCCCCCTCCTAAAATGCTCCTGGTCACCCAGAGTGGTAGAGTCCACTAATTCCTCCCTCCAGGGCAACTCTGTGGCCCACCTTAAGACCAGTGGGTCCTGGGTTCTTTGTTCCTTGTCTCCTTGCCTCAGAGAACAACTGAGCAGTGGTATCTCTTCCTGCTACAGAAAGCCAACTCCCAGTCCCTGACATGGTGCCTCTCTGGGTTCAGGACACAAAAGTGGGCTGTCCCAGCCATGCGCAAGCTATCTTGGGCCTGTAAATTGTCTGGGCATGGCAGTCAGAATCCCATGGCAGTAACTCTTCCTTTACTTCCCTGGCTCAGCCCCCACAAACTGTCTGCATCTCATACACCCAGGTTACTAGATGAGTGGGGTCCTGGATGTCTGTCTTCTTTCTGGAACTTCCTGATAGGCTCCCTACTCAGTAGTAATATCTTGCTCTTAAATTATGAGTGTCGCAATACCTAAGTCCTTTTGTGGACCTAGCCCAGCATCTTTTGCTAGCCATTGGGATGGAACAAAACTCTAAAGTAAAATTTCATCTGAGAACGTTGAAATTAAATAGTACTAATGAAAATATTAAAGTAGTATTTTGGTATATCTTAAAACATTGTACAGATATTAATCTTGAAAAACATCTGTGGCTAAGCAGTTTAATGTTACCCCCCATTTTACGGAGAGGGGAACTGAGGCATAAGAGAATTGCCTAAAGGCACAATGTTAATCTGTGGGAGATCTAGGATTACGATTCAGGAACTCCTGGCTGCTCTTCTTCCCAGTCCACTGGGACAAACTTCTCCCTCTTGTTTTTGGTGGTATCAATCTTTTTTTTAGAGTTTTACAGCCAAAGTAGACAAAAATATTTTTTACTGAGCCATAAGTCTGAACTGAAGTTGCCATTACCGTCTTGTGAATTAAGAATGCTTATACCCTCACATTCAGTCATCATGAAGACTGTTTGTATACTAGTAGTGCCTAGGGATCAAGCAAGAATGGGACCAAGAATGTGCTAGTCACTGTATAAAAGCAGAGTAATTGTGTTCCCTGCTCCACACCAGACAGATAGATATAAGGAGTGGGGGGGAGGGCAGGGAAGGAATATAACACCACAAGAAGAGTGAATATGTAATGGCTGCAACCATTTTGTTCCATGACTTTGGGAATTATGTTTAGTTAGGTAAAAGTCTAAACTGAAAAACAAGGGAAGAGACAGGCCAGAAAGAAGAATGTGGAGAGAAAACAGCGTAAGGCATGACAGCAGGTGTGAGGTAAGGCTGAGGTGAAGAGTTTGAGGGAGGGGGCCAACAAGGGATTGGAGCAAACAGCCAATCAATTCCAGGCAGAGAATGCCTAGTTTAAACTGTAGAAAATGCTTTGATGTTAGTCCGTTGCCTGCTTAAACTGCTTCTGCATCTGCTCCTCCTTGTGTCGGTCTCTGTCTGGCTCCTCCCTCCGGTTTCTTTCCCAAAGGCCACATAGGTCCTAGTACCCCAGAGGAAGGCCTCTACAGGTGGGAGGGTTTCCCTAGCTGGGTGCCATTTTCTCCCCCTGCATCCTCAGTGAAGTAGTACCAGCTTCAGGTAAACATATGCTTTGCAGTAATCAGCAATCCTACTTTCTACAGGAGTAAAGACTGTTAATACTAATGTTCAAGCACAAGGACTCATTCTGCTACTTTGATACTTAATGTTTGTGCAGTGTTTTAAAGGCAAAAATCACAATGCAGGTGCTCAGTATGTTTGCAGCTTACCTGAGAGCATATTGATGCTGCAGCAGTTGGGATCTAACTGTTCGTAGTCCTCCTAATTCTCATTTGCATATTCTTACCATTGTAACTACTTGGGTTCCTCCATTAATCTCCAAAAATCTGTTTTGCTACATACCTATCTCTAGAACCCTAGGGTTCAGTAATCTCTCAGCTAACCTACCACAACTTCCTTTTCACCTCCATTCTTTCAGTCCTTTCTCAATGCTGCTGCTTAATTTTTCCTCTTGCCACTTTGACTAGGTTGATTCCCTTCACTGGCTTTCGCTCTCCCTTTGTCAGGCACCAGTTTCTCATGCTTGTCTCTGCACAGCTACACTCCTGCCTATTTCTCCCCTCTTATTTCTGTCTTCTACTTCTCCCAGTGCTTATGCTCCTCACAGACCAATAACTCTAGCACCTCTTCGGTGCCATTTTCCATACATTCTTTTCACCTACTGTGATAGGTGAGCCCACTCTCAGCATTTAGATCAAAAAACATTTTTTTTAAATGGATCCTCTCAATGCCAATGCACTGAAGAAATAAGTATAAAAGATCAGATAGTGCAAATGTGGTTTATTTGGAGACTTTATCCTCTCCTGGTCATCCAGTGGGTTTTTAACTGTATTTATTTAAACCACGATTTGAGGACTTCAATAGCTCAGACATAGGTGAGGTTTTTCGCAGGAGTGGGTGGGTGAGATTCTGTGGCCTGCATTGTGCAGGAGGTCAGACTAGATGATCAGAATGGTCCCTTTTGACCTTAGTATCTATGTATCTATGTATTGGCCCAACTGCTGTTGGTGAGAGAGGCACACTTTCGAGCTTACATAGACCTGAAGAAGAGCTTGGTGTAAGCTGGAATGCTTGTCTCTTTCATCAACAGAAGTTGGTCCGATAAAAGATACTAAGGTCACCCACCTCATCTCTCACTACTAACATGGGACTTGTCAGCAATTTTTGCTCCCTTCGGCTACCTGTGCAGAACTACTGATTGTAGCCCCTTGCCTTTTGAAATAAGCCTGAAAATTTGGACACCACTGCTCTAATGCATAGATACTGCTCAACACCAGAAGAAATGTCATAGTTTGAGACTTCCATTTGGCTTCTCACCCCTTGCTCATATTGTTAGTTTAATATGTCTCTAGCTACAAAGCGCCTAGTTTTTAACATCTTTCTTTCTGTGTGGCCAAGCTGAAAGCTTGTGGTAGTGCAGTGAAATGCTCACATTGCCCCTATTTCTATAGAATTGAAGAGTATTTTTTTTAAAGATTGAGATTATTTTGCCAACAAAATTTTCATTCTGGTCAAATCCTGACTGTAAGGCCTTTGGGACAGGAGTGTCATTTATAATGTGTGTGTTCAGCACCTCATACCCTGGGTCCCAACTTGGTTATGGCTTTTCTGCAAGATTCTAAAATGTTTAATAATAGCTCACTATCTGAATAACCTGACTCTGCACTGGGAATCTCTGTTAGGCTAAGTGGGGAAGGATCCTCCATTCTAAGCCACAGAGCTGTTTTGTTCCCACTACTCCTTTGGGGCAATTGCTACTGGATCTGCATCATTCCAGATCCACCAGTCATGTCCGTGCTCTGTCCAATTCCATGCCCCAAGGGATACGGGATGCCTCCACAGAGCACCAAGGCACACGGTGGTGCAGGGTGTCTCAGTATTCTGGCTCCTTTCTTCCCATGCAGTGGAACTGCCACTGCTGTCAAGGGCCTCTATGGCTGTAGAAGGTGGAGGATGTGATTTGTCTTGAAAAATTCCTTCTTGTTAATGTCAAAAATTAACAAATTTACTTAAACCAAGTATTTCTACTTCCCTAATGTACCCTACGTTGGGGAGGTGCCCCAAGGGCCTCCTTCACGGACTATCCAAATCCCTGGTCACATGATGGGGAGAGCAGGGCTGCTACTCCCTCCCACATAGACAGGCAGGCAGGTGTAAGGCAGGTGCAAAATCTCAACTTCATTTCCAACATGTCCCATCTGGCAGAGCGGAGTCAGTCTGGAGAAAGAAATAATGTGCTGCTGGCCAAGAACTTTAGCAGATTACTTCCCTGTGGAGTAAGGGGGAACCACCAAATTAACTGTGACTCTCAGAGTGACAATTCACTGCTCATGCTGCCCCTGTCAGACCTTATTGAAAAGTGATATGATTGTTTCTTCTGGACATGATCCCTTTTTTTTTTACCCAACTTCATCTACACGAGGAGGTCTTCATCTGTGAACTATGTCTTCAGAGAGATCTATCTCAAGGGCCACCTCCTGTCCCATTCCTGAATGTGTAGCCCACCTTCCCTCCACTTCATGATCATACAACAGCCCAATGTCAACTATAACTGTTTATGTGGAAAAAGTAATCATAAGGAAATATTTCATAGGTTTTTAGCCTTCTTTTACTATGAATTACCAGCTGGCAATGGGAAAACCAGCATCATGTGACCAACCAGTTCTGTGCAGATCACTTGTGGTCCATGGTCGTCAGCTGGGAATTGCTACTCTAAAATACCCTTAAGCTACCCCCAATACTACGCATTGTAATTTATGTCCTATGTTAGAGGGTCTCCCAGCATAACTGTAAAAATATTAATATAGGTTAAGGATACTAACAGAAATACTATTACACATATTTGGTGTGTCACGTCCAGTATGGTACTGATATATACTAGTCCTTAAGAAGCTCCCTAATGGGGATTTTTGAAACTATCTATATGTGTTAGAAATTCATAAACACCAAATAGGGGAGGAATTATTAAGGGTCTGAGAATGTAGTTATAACCAGGAGTGTGGGTACAAAATGGAACAAAGTAAAATGTAGGTTGGATATCAAGAAAAAATTTTAAACAGTAAGATCTACTAGAGCTGTGAACAGTCTCCCAAGGGGAGTAGTGGAAGCCCCATTGCCTAAGTCATTTAAAATTAGACTGGAGAAAACATTCGAGAATAATCCTGAATTGGCAGGGACCAATCCTACATTGGCAGGAAGGTGGAAAAGATGATCTAATAGGTCTTTTCCATCTCTAACTTCTATGATTCAACAAAGGTATGTTGCTGAGTATCATGTATCGGGGCAAGCCCAGGCCATTAACTTCAAGTTCCACTTCAAACAGCAACACTTGAAATTTCAGTTTGGCTGAGATTGACGTTGTCATTTTAACAGGCCATGGAGGTTTTATGTTCTGAGAGTATTAGCTGGTTTTTAAGGCCTATAAGATGAAACTGCAATGGATTAACAATGAATTTAGAAAATGTTTTTTAAATTACAAGATATTTTTCATGACTTTTGTTCCCTGCTATTTTGTCTTTTCCTATGTGGAGCTGCATGTGTTTAGCTCCATATACTGTGCCCATGACTGCAGCATCTGACCATCTGGAAGGCTATGTTCCCGACATTGCATTGTCTAGAATCTTAGTTAGTAGATCAGGCTTGAATCTTGCAATTGGATCAGTGTGGGTATGCATTGGAGTTCATGCCAAGCCACATTTACTTCAACTTAGACTACACCTACAGTCCTGCCAGTTTTATATACTCAGTGTATGTCTATACTACCCGCCGTATCAGTGGGCAGCCATCGATCCAGTGGCGGTCGATTTATCGCGTCTAGTGTAGATGCGATAAATCGACCCCTGAGCGCTCTCCCATCGACTCCTGTACTCCACCGGTGCGAGGGGCGCAGGCGGAGTCGACGGGGGAGTGTCAGCAGTCGACTCACCACAGTGAAGACACCATGGTGAGTAGATCTAATTACGTTGACTTCAGCTATGTTATTCATTCTATGTTATTATAACTTAGATCGATCCCCTCTCCCACCCCATAGTGTAGACCAGGCCTCAGTAAACCAGATCCTCAGCTAGTGTAAATCAGTGTAGTTCCACTGACTGAGCATCTGGCTCAACATGCTTACAGCATACTGTACTGCAAAACACATGGGCCTCTAGTCCGCTAAATCCACTTTGCACTGCTGCTATAGCTCAGCATGAATGTAAACTGGCCAGAATGGCCAGCAGAAATTTTCCCCTCTCTAGGGGAGCAGTCCACTGCAGAAAGTTGGAAGAGGCTCTATAGCTGCTTCCTGATGCCTCTGCTCCCTGACTCTCCAATGCATTTATGTGGGGAGGAGAATCTAGTTAATTCATATTGTTTAATCTACTATGAATATTATGAAAAATGAGCTATTTGAAATATTTTCATTAGACCATGGGCTAAGCCCAGTACCCTGGATTGGAAGGCCCCTGAACTTTAGGGGTGGGGAAAAACCATAAATGATACACTAATATTCTGCTAATAGAAACTTTTTGCAGAAATGTATCATTTTCATTTAAAATTTTGTTGGGAAAGAAAGAGAGAGACGCCCAGAATAGCCAACACCCAGCAATCACCTGGGAGATAGGACACTTAGTCTCAAGTCCCTTCTCTGCCTGATTTGGAGTGCCCCAACCATTGGGCTATAGAGTCAGTCTCTCTCTCGGACCAATGAGTATGTAGTTATTTATATAAAGTAGCACAATTCACACTCTCTCTCTCTCTCTCTCTCTCTCTCTCACTCTCTCTCTTACACACACATATATGTTTTTCATGAAGTATTTTAAAAGGTTTGATTTTTGTTCCAATGCAGAACGAAAACAAATGTCAAAACCTCAATTTTTTCACAAAACAGAATTCTTGTTTTCCAGCCAGACCTATTCAATGGCTGGAAGTTGAAGCTAGGCAAATCAAGACTAGAAATAGGGCACATATTTTTAATAATGAGGGGAATTCACCACAACCCTGGGTTAATTGTTCCAGTGGTTGATTCTTCCTCACTGGCAATTTTTAAATCAAGACTGGATGCATTTCTAAAAGACATGCCCTAGTTTAGACAGGAATTAAGCCAGGGAAGTCCAGTGGCCGATCTTATACAGAAGGTCAGACTGAAGG
Organism: Dermochelys coriacea; assembly: GCF_009764565.3. Taxonomy (NCBI): domain Eukaryota; kingdom Metazoa; phylum Chordata; order Testudines; family Dermochelyidae; genus Dermochelys; species Dermochelys coriacea. The sequence goes on from NC_050070.1 coordinate 164,518,010, forward strand.
ATCATATTGGTCCCTTCTGGCCTTAGAATCTTTATGAAAGAAATGGGGGTGAGAGTGGAGGAAGGGACATTTGGTTCCTCTATTTCCAAGTCTCTGGCTGCAAACCTGTTGTCCTGATGCTGGTCCCTTCAGCATAAACTATTGGTTTACATCAGTTTACATTTTCAAGGCCACCTTTGCAAACAAAAGGGATAAAACTTACTTTGTGTTAACATGAAAGCTAAGATTCTTCTTTGTATTTTTAATTCCAAGTCACGGGCACCAACTTCCTGGTCACAAAAGCTACCGCGGCTCTCTGTGAAACTGATTCTTTTCTGAGCCCCAATTTTCACAGGTTCCTAACTTTCAGAACCAGCACATTGCCTAGTTAATCAAGTTACTGGTAGGGATAGGTTCATTCCCCCACCCCGCACTTTCTACTATGCACATCACTGATTTTTGGAATAAGTTTATGTATTTGAGGCAACCTCCCACTATTTAATTCTGATCAAATAGAATTCTGTCATCCTCTAAATCAGTGGTTCTCAACCAGGGGTCTGAGGCCCCTTGGGTAGCCATGAGCAGGTTTCAGGGGGGCTGCCAAGCAGGGCCAACATTAGACTCACTGGGGCCCAGGGCAGAAAGCCGAAGCCCTGCCGCATGGGATTGAAGCCCGGGCCCTGAGGCCCACAGCCCAAGGCTGAAGCCAAAGCCTGATCAGTGTAGCTCTGTGGGGGCTCCTGTGGCAATGAGGCCCCAGGAAATTGCCCTGCTTGCTACCCCCTAATGTCGGCTCTGGCTTTTATATGCAAAAAACCCGTTATTGTGACACAGGTGGGCTGTGGAGTGTTTATAGCATGTTGGGGGGATAAGGGGGCAGGGCCGACTTCAGGCACCAGTGAACCAAGCAGGTGCCTGGGGTGGCAAATGTAAAGGGGAGACAGGACGTCGGGCTCTGGGGTGGCAATCCGCCCTCGGTGGCAGCGGGAATTCGACGGCGGCTCCGTCACAGCGCATTTCGCGCTCAGCGGCAATTCGGCAGCTCTTCTTTGGTCGCCAGCAGCAATTCGGCGGCTGCACCATCACTCCACCTCCGTGTTCGGCGGCAAGGTTTTTTGTTTGTTTGTTTTTTGCTGCTTGGGGCGGCAAAAATGCTGGAGCCGGCCCTTTAAGGGGGGACCTTGGAAAGAAAAAGGTTGAGAACCCCTGCTCTAAATCATGCAGCTCTTCAGATCCACGTCTTCCACATTTGTTAAATCACCTTATGAAACAGAGACATGGATTTGGCCAAAACTGGAAGGAGTTAGCACAATCCACAAACTGTCTGAAACAGGATTATCTGGATCAGATTTTTTTGAGTGAAATTTATTCCACAGTCCATACCCTTGCTAGAATAATAGTGCCCGTGAAGACAGATAGTAACTAAGCAGTTGTCTGGCTCTGGTAACATGCTTTTATAAAAGCTTTTCAAAAAGTATATTTCGTTGTCTGCAAAAACTTTTGAAGAACACAAAAAATTTTCATTATCATCAATTTTTCCACAGACATTTTTACATTTTCATCAACAACAAAAAAGAAAATCTGAATCTTTTAAATATTTTAATCCAAAACTAAAAATTGTTTCGGTTTTTGACAAACTTCAACAAAAACAGAAATTTTCTTACAAAAAATCCACTGAATCAAAAAGCCATTTTTCATCTCCCGAAAAAGTATTTTTTGGATAAAAAACTAATGACCAGTTCTTTCTGCTAAGTCAAAGTGCCAGTGCAAAGTGGGACATTCAGGATGATTTGTAGATGTATTGGACACTCTGAGTAGAACTCTGTGTCCATAAACTAATGAGTGGTCTCTAGCCACAGAAGTCATTGTTTTCACTTGTCAGATGTAAGATCCCATTTTTGTGGACCTGCGCCAGTCACCCCTGTACCCCATGTAGCAGTGGTTCCCAAAAGGGATTATAGACGTGCAAGAGCAGGCCTGGGAATGCCATGAAAGGCTAAATGAGATGTTTCATTTGAGATGGAGCGGGGGTTGGGCAGCTCAAAATACAGCACATTTCTGTCCATCCATAGTTGGGCGGCTGTTTACAAATTCATTAATGGCCTTTTATAGATCTTATTAATTTATTATTTATTAAGCATCAGCCACAGGCCCAGCATTGTACAAGGCACTGAATACAGACTATCCTTTACCTCCAAGAGCTAACAGTCTAAACAGTCTCTCTCCTGCTTGTTCTTGCAGAGTTCTGACATCTGGAATGTGACCCTGAGGTGGCTCCCAGGCCACAGAACCAACCCTGGGTCATTTAATTGTAAACACAGCGACTGACTGGGTTAATGTTCAATGTTAATAGTTTATTGTTCAAATGGTTGACTGCTAGTTAATGCTGCCGACATTTATTAGGAAGGTTTTATTTATTTATTTATCATTCCTGGTATATTCCAGTAGAGCATAGAGTAGCCAAGTGATGCTGCAGCGGCTGTGGGGACTGCTAGAACTTGGGGAAGAGAAATGGGTGCAGAGAAGTTATTCTCGGAACAGAAGTAAGTTATCACGTCATGCTTCTGGCAATAAAACTGCCTGGTACTAAGGTAGCCTACCACACTTTTTTCACATCTCTGGGCTGTGCATTAACACAGTCTGGGTCTGCAATCTTGAACGCACTTTTGTCAGGCTTAAATTTCTACCTGCATCCCAGCCTATTTTCAGTCTCTGCATGGCTGTTGAGAATAGGTATTACTCAGGGTGGCACAGAAAAAATATGCATTTTACAAGTGCATTGCATATGTGTAACTGTTTCTTTAAATTTGGCCCATAAGCAGGTAAACTGCTCTTCCTTTAGGAAGCAATCCAAATATAATTTAGTTTAAAATATTTTTTCAATTATTAGCAAATAATCAATATGAACAGTTTGCAGATAACCCACATGCTGAAAAATGTTAGTCTGGATTATTTGGTGAATATATACAAAGAATTAATATATTTGAAGAAATTCGGATTGCTTTGCAAACAATTCTCAAAAAACCGACAGGGCTAACGTCTGTGTGGGTGCGCCCATGCACATACATATATGCACACGCATGGCTGTCATCTGGGTCTCCATGTTCATGCTTTTTGCAAATATGGTCTTGAATATCTGCATATGTGCTCATATATGGATGGGTCTGCATATGGTTTATTCTGTTTGTCCAATCCAGAATTGGCTCCCTCATCATTTTGTTTCACTAAACATAACAAGCACCAATTTAGCAACCATGATGGACAAATACTACAGAAAAAATTAAGTAAATATCAACTGAAAGTTCAGCTTAGCCAACATATCTCTGATATGCCCAATTCTGCCCTCACCCCTGTGGAACCAATGGGTTCTGTGGGGTTGCATGGGTGTGATGACAAAACGTAGTGAGCTTTCTAACTTGGTCTCCCTTTGTATTTTCCCTGCCCTTCTGCTTACTGCTTAACCAGTAACCCAAGCCTCAATACTCCCTTTGTCTCCTAAGCGCAGAGATATCTCTGCACCTTCTTCCATGCTAACCTTATTCTGTGGAACATCCTCACTGAATCTATCTACAAAGCCAACTAACTCACTACATTTCATGGCCTCCTAACGTATTTCTGCTGCTATTTCATGTAAGAGAAGTCAGGGGAGGGAAGGTCAGACCATAAAAAAGAAAAAACAAAGTAACATAACCATCAATATATGGGAAAGCCTCACCCACTATCACATCCAGTTTTTCCTCCTTTCTATAAAACAAAAGCTCCCCAAAGTATAAAATATCACCCTTCTGCTAGGCCTGATGTTAGAAATTGTGGGTATCAATGTTAGAGTTCTAATTTATAGCTTCTGCATGCACTGGGATTAACACACTAGCACTTTGCCTGCAAACAACGCCGATTCTTCAGTGAACTGCATTCAGGGATGAAAGAACGCCTACATGTAAATGAAATAATGCCTACATTTGGTGGATGGGGAGGGAAAGTCAAGTGTGCATGCACATGACCTGCATCTTTCCAATAATACTGCAACACATTCCAGGCGGTCTGATTCTGATCTTGCACCATTGTAGCTCCATGGACTACAATATAGTCATTCCTGATTTACATTGGTGTAAATGAAATCAGAATCAGCCCCATAACATGCCTTCTGAAAAATGTTGACGGGAAGTCTTTGTTGCTCAGTGTGATTTTTATCTGAAGAATAAAATGATAAACGCACAGGGTTGGATCTCCTCATTTTTAATTGTGATGCTTCGTGTTAATTGAGAACTGAATGGTGGTTTTCATACCACTAATTTACAATGGTAGAACCTTTATTCAAATAAAAATAATTCATTGTTCAACAAGAATATAAAATAATTAATTGGCAACTTGGCAAACATTCAGTGTTTGTAGGATCTATTTTATAAAATATTTGATTGCTGAACATGTGTCTAAAGCCTTAGCAATGTGCTTGGCTTTGGTCTCTGGAAGCTGAGAAGCAAAAATCTTAAAGCCAGAAATGTCCCCAGAGCATGCAGAAAAGTACAAGTTTGCATCTATATTCCTGCTGTAGGTCTTTGGAGTTCTCCTTTTTCAGAGGAGTGGAAAAATGTTTCAGTGGCTGTTTTAGGATTCGTTGTGATTTGTATATGAGCAAATCTCACATTTCTACTGTCAGATATTCCCATGTTTTACCACATTTCACTTAAATGATTTTCAAGTTGCATTAACTCTTAGAGTGGACAAAAATAAATGTTATTACAATAAAGTTTTAACACTGAAATCATAGACATCACAGGCTATTACCTTTCTCTTGTGTTTACTAATGAGATGAAGGGGGAGGAGGAGGGTAAGTAATACTTAAAGTGCATTTTAGGCACAGTTTTTGGAGAATGTCTGAAGACGTGCATACACTGTACTGTGTGTACTAGACCTTTTGGCTCAAACTATAGCCTCAACATGGCTTCCCACTAGGTACAGTTCCCATACAGTTGTGTCTGTGAGGGGCCTACATTCCAGCTGTGTATAGGGCCCAGACTTTAAAAAGCAAGCAGGCTTCCAGTGGCTAAGAATGGCTGGTGAAAGTAAGGCAGTTGGGAGACGAAGGGGGTTAGCCAGCTGATGAGTATCTCTGGGGCACTTCTATCTTACTGATATTGATTAACTCTGGGGGCGGGCAAAAGAGGAGCACTGTCTGTGCTATGCTGTGCTGTACTGGGAATGTGACATTGAGTTTGGTAGGACTTTGGGCTGGCTGCTGTGGATTGGAGCAACAGTTAGGTTGTAGCTTTGTAGAAGGGACCCCTTTGAAATGAGACCTGTGCAGCTAGTGATTGGATAGGGCAGTAACTAGAGGGGTTGAGTCACCAACTCCAATGAGAATGTATTTATTTATTATGTAAACAGATCAATTGAGCTAACAAGGGGTGGAGGCAAACCTCACACTAACAAGACAACATGGCGTTTACACCCAGCAGGAGAAAGAAGCTAGGTCTGAGTTTTACTTTTCAAAGAATACATCGCAAAAGGTTTACTGATCTGTAAAGACAGAGGATGGAAGCTCAAGTGATAACCAATTGAATCAACTGATTATATACTACATTACTGAACTATCAAAGTATATAGAGCAGTGGTTCTCAGCTGATTACATGCGGCCCACAATGTGGCTGGGCCGCAGGGGCTGGGTGGCAGGAAAGCAGCAGCCTCAACACCTGTCGTCGCCACACAGGGCGGCTTCCCTGGACCCCAGAGCTCATGGGGCCTGGCGGCTGACCCATACCCCACAGAACCAGCCAGCTGCCCCGGATGCTGGAGCCCACGGGGCCCACCGGCAGCCCCGACCCCTGACCCTGTGGGGCCCATCAGCAGCCCCAACCCTGGACCCCTCCACGCCAGGCAGCTGGGAACCCGGGGGACCCCCAGCATGCAGCCTGGCCTTTAGCACATAGCTGAACTGGACTGTAGTTGTGTGCTAATTGGGCCACATGCAGGCCGCAGGTTGAGAACCACTGATATAGAGTGAGGTCTTTTCCGAAAGCTAATGACACAGTGGTGATTAATATCATTGTGAATTGTACATACTAACACTGTGTGAGGAAATATGGATACTTAATGATATTATGTTTAAGTCAAGACAGGATAGAAGGCAGCTATTAATGTGTCTCCTCTATAAATTAAGCCTGGTGGAATCAAAGCAATGGAAACACCATTTACATACAGGGGGATGGGAATCTCACAGGAAGGTAAGAACAGCATGAAACAAAGTCATTAAGCTTTAGAAGATATAAACAAAGAGAGAAATACAAAAGAATAGCACAAGCATGTAGGAACAAAATCAGAAAGGCACGAAATGAATTACACATAGCAAGGGGCATAAAAGGCACAAGAGGTTCTTTAAATACATTAGGAGCAAGAGAAAGATAAAGGAAAGTGTAAGTCCTCTACTTAGTGGAGAAGGAAAACTAATAATTGATGACAAGAAAGCTTAGGTGTTTAATGCCTATTTTCCGTAAGCCTTCACTAAAAAGGTTAATGGCAACAAAATATGCAACACAATATTAACAGCAAGGGGGAAGGAATGGAAGCCAAAATAGGAAAAGAACAGGTTAAAGAATATTTAGGTAAGTTAGATGTATGCAAGTTAGCTGGCCCTGATGAAATTCATCCTAAGGTACTTAAGGAACTAGCTGAGACAATCTCAGAACTGTTAGCAATTTTCTTTGAGAACTCCAAGAGGATGGGTGAGGTCCAGAAGACTGGAGAAGGGCAAACATACACCTATATTTAAAAGGGGGAACAAAGAGGACCCTGGATATTATAGACCAGTCAGACTAACTTTGGTACCTGAAAAGATACAAGAAACATTTATTCCATGATCAATTTTCAAGTACTTGGAGGATAATAGGGTTATAAGGAATAGTCCTCAAGGATCTGTCAAGAACAAATCATGCCAAACCAACCTAATTTCCTTCTTTGACAGGGTTACTGGCCTAGTCGATGGGGGGAAGAAATAGATCTGATATAGCTTGATTTTAGTAAGGTTTTGATACAGTTCCATGTAACAGTCTCATAAGTGAAGTAGGGCAATGTGGTCTAGCTAAAATTACTATAAGGTGAGTGCACAAGCATTTGAAAGACTATTCAAAGAGTTATTATCAAAGGTTTGCTGTCAAACTGGGAGGATGTATCTTGTGGGGGTCTCGCGGGGTCCTCAAAGAGCTTGGTTTGTTTAGCCTAACCAAAAGAAGGCTGAGGGGAGATATGATTGCTCACTATAAATATATCAGAGGGATAAAAACCATGGAAAGGAAAGAATTATTTAAGCTCAGTACCAATGTGGACACAAGAACAAATGGATATAAACTGGCCATCAGGAAGTTTAGACTTGAAATTAGACAAAGGTTTCTAACCACCAGAGGAGTGAAGTTCTGGAACAGCCTTCCAAGGGAAGCGGGGGCAAAAGACATATCTGGCTTCAAGACTACGCTTGATAAGTTTATATAAGGGACAGTATGTTAAGGGCTGTCAGAAAAAGGACAGTGATCAATTGCTCTCGGTGTCCATTGAAGGTAGGACAAGAAGTAATGGATTTAATCTGCAGCAAGGAAGATTTAGGTTAGATATTAGGGGAAAAATTCAAATTATGAGTAGTTAAACTCTGGAATAGACTTTCAAGGGAGATTACGGAATCCCCCATCACTTGAAGTTTTAAAAACAGGTTGTACAAATACCTGTCAGGGATAGTCTAGGTTCACTTGGTCCTGCCACAGCCTGCGGGGTTGAACTTGATGAATTCTTAAGTTCCCTTCCAGCCCTACATTTCTATGATTCTATGAGATAATGTTTATTAGACTCAAGCTTCAGAAACACAGTGGAGGTACCAATGATTGGTATGAAGATTTGCTGGAACTATTTATTTTTAACTTACTGTGTCCAAATAACTCAGCTTCTAAAATGAAACCAAGATATGCTCATATCTTAATTTTAATATTGGTACCTAGCACTTTCTTAGGTGCTGTTAAACAATATAATAGCAATGCATAATATTTAATGCACATGCAGTCCCTACGGTGGTCTCATGTTAAAAATTTCTTCCCTTAGAAAGATCCCAGTGGTTTGAGACATCTTACACTGGGGAACATCTGTAGAACTGGTAAAAATCTTCATCTTAAACAAAATGTTTCAAGTACAACCCCTGTTTTAGAAAGTCAAGATAGAGACATAGGGCTCAAGGTTCTGGAGTGGCAGCATATTCTAGTGGGTAGTACGCTGGAAGCCAGGAGACATATTGTTTATTATTTGTATTGCTGTAGTGCTGAGGAAACCCAGTAATGGATCAAGATCTCATTGTGCTAGGTGCTATATAAACAAGACCTGGTTCTATTCCAAGCTTTGTCTCTGCCCCATTGTGTTATGTTGGGCAGGTCACTTCACCTCTGTTTCCCCTTCCACCATTTGTCTACCTAATCTATTTAGACTGTAGGTTTGGTGTGAGAAGGACTGTCTCTCATTATACAGAGCCTAACATAATGGGGTCCCAGTGTCAGTGGGTGATTCTAGCTGCTACTATAATACAAGTAACTAAAGCTGATCAAAAAATTTTGTTGAAAAATTTTTGATAAAAAGATGGGACCAAAATTAAAATGTGATATTGTAAAATTTTTCCATTTTTCAAATAAAAACCAAATATATTTCAATACATTTAGGTTTCAATTTTGTTTTCAGTTTCAGATTTTTTGAATGCTTGGAGGTAGCCATATTGCTTACATTCATAGATTCCAAAACCAGCAGGGACTATTATGATCATTTAATCTGACCTTCTGTATAACACAGGTCATACAATTTCCCCAAAATAATTCCTAGAGAATATCCAAGGGGTATTCCTGTAAACTTGCAATTTGTAATCTCATCAGAAAAAGTTCATTTGACAGATTCTATTTTCCATAAACCCACATTGATTGGCATTAATGATTTCAGGATCTCCTTTAATCTCTCTCGTGCCCACACCAAACAACCACACCAGGGTAACAAAGGTGTGATGGCGTCCTCCCTGAGAGGAGATGTTAATGAAGCCTCTATAATTAACAAACAAACGTCTAGCTAATAACATATGTGCCTATCATCACTCTTAGCGCTCTACTTCTGTGTTTCATCCTTTTCCCTTTCTACTTTTTTCAGTCTCTCTTGTGCAGGATGGCAAGCTATCTGGGACAAGGTCTCTGTCTTCCTCTGTGCTTAGAAAGGACATAGCACATTTTGGGAACTCCCATAATATAAATAATTAATCACTCTTTTCAGACGCGCCTTGGATTTATGGACCACAAGTAGAGAAGTAGCAGATTTTGCGTGCTGGGGTTGTTGGTATCCCACAACAGATGTTCCTGCAGCAGCTGAGAAGAAACAAGTAACAAAACAAAGAGACATTATAGTTTTGCACCACTCGTTCTCAGACAATAGAGGCCGGAGGCTTCACGTCTCCAGATACTGACATGCATTTAAGCAAAACATTCCAAAGGATGCATTACATACAACTGCATGTCAGGCAGGATGATGATACTCAGCAGAAAACTTTCCTTCCCTCAAAGCTGAAATAATTAGCTCTCTGTTGTTCATGACAATGAAACTCTTGAGGTGTGAAATGGCAGGTGGGTGGGTATCACCATTTCACATTTCACACTCACAATGCATTAGAACTCTACTTGGATTAGAAAAAAAGATCCTAGAAAAAAAACTTGGGTCTGTGCTAATGTCTTCTGCGCAGGCTTATGGCTATCACTTGCAATAATGGATTATGTGTGATACCAGATGCCCCTTTCTCTTCCTGCGGTAGCTAGGGCATAGGTTTCCCAATGGTGGAGTTTGAGTGGGCACAAGTTGTCCTTTATTTGTGCTACAAATAGAAAACCAAGTAGAGGAGATTCCCTTTACAGCCTGTTGAAGATACTCCGATGAAGTTCCTGAATAGCTCATGAAGTACATTGCATGGAGAAAGCACTCTTTACACTCTCTCGGACGGGGATTGTCTCTTTACTACATGTTTGTACAGCATCTAGCACAATGAGGCTTTGGCCCCGATTGGGATCCCTATGTACTACAATAATTTAGACCTGCCTGCAGAGCTGGTATTGACTGACAGTAGTTTCTTAAGGTTTTGGATCTAACAGAGTTAGAAAATCTTCTGTCCTCTTCCTTGGAATGTTGCAAATTCCAGGATAGGGCCCTTGACCTTACAAGGCCCATGAAAATGTAGAAAGTACCAGGACAAGCCTAGATCCCCTAGAAGCAGATTATTCAACCAGTTCTTTATTCAAGCAGTTCTTTATTCAAGCAGTTCTGCTGCCCCATGGCAATAAAGCATAGACTCATTTTCAGCAATTTACTTGTCAAGTAAATTGCTGAAAATGAGTCTATGCTTTATTGTCATGGGACAGCAGAATCAGAAGCTGGAACAGTGGAAGATAGAGCAGCAAAGGGACTGGCAATATGGCACCCCAAAGAAGCAGGAGTGGACTTCATTGGAGTCAAACATATGTCATTGTCAGGTGTGATTTCACGCTTCATAGAATCATAGAATCTTAGAATATCAGAGTTGGAAGGGACCTCAGGAGGTCATTTAGTCCAATCCCCTGCTCAAGCAGGACCAATCCCCAACTAAATCATCCCAGCCAGGGTTTTGTCAAGCCTAACCTTAAAAACCTCTAAGGAAGGAGATTCTACCACCTCCCTAGCTTGGAGTCTATGTACCTGCAAACAACTGCAAAACACCATCAGACTTTTCTCTGTTTTTTCCAAATCCGCTACCAAGAAACACTCCCTGCCGGATGGGAAAAGTAAATCCTAGGCTGAGATAGGAGAGTTGTGTTAGCTTCCACTAGCTTGAGTAACTCCTTCCATATCTGAGGTCCCTTCACTCAGTTACCCTGTTGATAGGGACACATAAAGAAGATAATGAAGCAAATGAACAAATAAATACTCACTGTATATGGCCTCGGTCTGGGAGGTAGTTATGCATTTGATAGCAAGGGTGATGCACTAGCAGAAGAGGTTACTACAGGGCACTGATGACTGTGCATTCTGTTGTTTCCTGTAAGGGCAAGGACAACCTTTGCAGCTGTTTGTCATGCTAGTGAACTGCCCCTAATTTTTGTCTGGAAAAATGGCCAAAGAGATATATCCTATGTCCCCTTGGCACGCTTCAGACCAATATAGAATAAAGTTAGGCTAGCTGGATGTAAGCCCTATGACCCAAAGTCTGTAAGTGCCTGTGATCTTAGCAAAGGCAGGCATATGCTCAAATCCTGCATTTCTCATTAAGGCTGGTCTCCTTTTCTGATGCTATCAGGCAACAGCCTCCGAGCAAACTCTCTCCTCTTGTGTCCTTTTTCTCTCAGAATGTGATCAGTTTCACCAATCTTACATCATCACTGTGGGATTTCTCATAAATACCTACAGTGCACTCATGGGCAAAGGAGTGGATTGTAGTTCTGCAGAAGGCAGAGTGGTATTGACAAAGTCTGGAAATTCTGTGCTTTGGACCAGTGCTGTTGCTTCCTGAATGAGAATTTGGCTCTGTAGGAGCCCAGCTGTGGAAGTCGGCATCCGTGCAGAGCCTCTTGCAAATCACAGGAATCTGATTATATTATGAGCGGGTCACTGACACAACAGTAGCCCTATCCTTTTTAAACACAAAATCATAAAATCAGGCTGCCAGCCATTCCCCAAAAAGGACATTTTGTTAAGAAAAGAACCCCCTGTAATATAAATCATATATAAAGGCACATACTGGGTCATATCTCATTTAATACTTCTTTACAAATACTGCTAATATAATTAAATATATTTTTACTACATCCATGCATCTAAGAGTCCAGTTTGCTTTAAGGAAGATGAAGCATAAATCCCTTTTAAGAGAAGGAAGAGCTTCCCTGACAGTAAAACTTTGAGCTGATTAGATACCCCCATGATTATGAACTTGAAAAATTAACAGACAGATTGAGTTCTGAAGGAAATCTTACCCAGGCTCATGGCTGGAATGATGGTTACTATCACATTATGGCTTCAAGCTGTAGGAGGGGGAGAAGTTAAAACAGAGGAAATGAGAAGATCCTCTCTGTCAAAACGGTGAAGAATACCCACTAGCCCCAGAGGAAAATAGTATTTAAATAGTTAAACATTTCTGGTTAAGTTAAGAAAGCATTCTGTCTTTCTTGCGTCATGCATATTTCAGTAATCATGAATCATAATATTGTGGAACTATAAATCTGGCATTCCTTCTCTAGGTACCGAGTGCCCGTATATGTGTGTTTACATGGCACTCCCAACTTGTCAAAGGTTCTCAAATGTTTTCCTACACTTCAGCTCAGTGACAGCACAATTGGTGAATTAAAAAGCAGACCATAACTAGCAATGGCATGTGTAATATTTTTTTATGATTGCCCGCTATTAAAATAGAATCTTAAGAAAGCACGACAACACTAACAATCATAATTACCAATTTGGTTAGACACACTACAAATGTTGGACTGGAAAGAGAGATCATTTCCAGGTGCAAAAGGGAATTGCTTGTCTCACTTCATCGGATTGTCAGGCAACTCGGGTGAAGAAAATTGAGATTACACGTGCTTCAAAAATGCTGCAACCAAAACGAGAGGCCAGGAGAGGATTTCTAAAATAATATTAAGTCCAAATGTCCCTGCAAATCTACATTTTCTAACTGTTGTGAGAAGATGGCAATGGCAAGCACTCATGGCTATGTTGAGTCTTTTGCTCTTTACACAACCAGAGTAACAGGAAGGAACCACGGGGGCACAATGGGGTCTAAATACCATGGTTACTAACATGCAAGGGCCAGCGACATATACACGCTGCTGTTCTGGCAGGGCTAATATGGCTTCTGAAACACAACACAGTGAGGGCCACTAGAGGGCTCACAAACTATTTAAAGGGATACTACTCAACTTGGATACTCTGTAGGCTATTACAAGACTTGTGCATGGGATTATTATTTTACCATGGCAGGTCCTCGGGAAAGAGTGGAGATGGTGAAAAATACAAAAGCCAGGGGAATATAAAAACATAATTAAAGAGACACAAGGATGTAGTAATAGAGTGAAAGTTCTCAATATTATTATTAATATTATTATTCATAATACCATTTTATTTATTTAGATTTATAGAATAATACAAATGTATGTAAGTGCCTATAACAACTCGCACTGTCCTAATGCTCTCTCAGATTCAAGATACCTCATAATTCTAGTAAGTAGAATTTTCCTCCCAGTTGCTTTAAATTAATTTCTTACCATGATTAGGTGCTGTGTAGTGATTCCTTCACAGTTGTTTAGGGACATGTTTGCCTAAACAAAAGAGGTAGCATGGTCTATTGGGTAGGGCTCTGGACTAGGTGTCAGGAGATCTGGATTCTATTCACTGTCTCACTGGGCACGTCATTTCTTTTCTTTGTGCCTCTGGTTCCTCTGCTACCCTTTGTCTTGTCTCTTTCGAATGTATACTCTTTGGGACAAGGAATGTCTCATGTTATGTGTTTGTACAGTTCCAAGTTCAATGGGATCCCTTGGCACTACTATGATTAGGGCCCCCACCAAATTCACACTGTGAAAAACATGTCACGAAATCTAAATAGTGGAGGGAAACGGGGGCATCCCAACCAGGGGATCCTACCATACACCAGGCTCCAGTCCAGGATGGGACTTCCTCTTCCCCTGAATGGCCATTCTCAAGGGAGCGATCAGACCCACCTCCAGATACCTCCCCCTGCTACAGGAAGCTCCGCCATAAGCGCTGACTCTGTGGATGTTCCAGGGCTGGGGCACTTACAGAGAAAAATTAGCAGGTGCTTAGCACCCACCGGCAACTGAACTCACTCCTCTTCCCCCACCCCTCCCAGATCCTCTCCCCTGCTGGGGGCCCTGCTGATCACTCCTCCCCCTCCATCCCAGCACCTCCTGCCCGCTCCGAACAGGTGTTTTGCAGCATGCATTTTGGCTCCAGGAGGAAGGAGAGGAGTGGAGACAGGGTGAGATCGAGTGAAGGAGTGGAAAGAAGTGGGGAAGAGGTGGGGCAGGGGTTTGGGGGAAGAGGTGGAGTGGGGGTGGGGTGGGAGCGGAGCAGGGGTGGGAAGAGGTGGGGTTGGGTGTGGGGAAGGGGTGGAGTAGGAGTGGGGGTGACCTATATTGTTGCAAGCACCCCCCCGGGTAGAGAGGAAGTCAGCGCCTATGAGCTCTGCAGCTGCTGCTTTCAGAGCCCAGCTCTGAAGGCAGCACAGATGTGAGGGTGGCAATCCCTCGACCACCATAGAACAGCTTTGCGACTCCTCATGACCCCCTTTTGGGCCGGGACCCCCACAGTTACAACACCATGACATTTCAGATGTAAACCTCTGAAACCATGACATTCACTAATTAAAAAACTCTAGGGCCATGAAATTGACCAAAATGGACCATGAATTTGGTAGGACCCTAACCATAATACAAGCAAAAAAATTATAATAAAACTGTGGGGCTCATAGCTCCCTCTAAAAGTAGAAAGAGATTAGCTTAGCCTGAACTAGAGAATCACATCTAATAATCATCGCCCACTCACTGACCTCCTGTGATTGTCACAAGTTGAAACAGAGTTCCATCAACTAAAGATTTCTTATTAAGCTTAGCAGATGTAGTCAGGAGTCAGCCATTGAGATAACTGGGACTTTACCTATTCAGGGCTTTGTAGATGAGGAAGAAGACTCTTGAAATGGATCCTGACTTCAGCTGGCAGACAATGTAGAGTGTGGAACCCACTTGTAAGTGCTGAGTTCCTGCAACTCGGCTCTGCGTAGCTTCTTATTTTAAGGCAAAGTTGATCCATGTCTGTGTATTTTATACATTAATACAATACAAAAACAACCTGTGGCATGTTCCAGTACCTCAAACAGCTGAAAGATTATCATGCTGTCAGATAATTGGATGATTATCATTTTATTACTTAAGGCATCATGGTTTATGCAATGCAGTAAATCATATACAAACAAGATAAGTAAAATTAGACATCCACTGACAAACATACTTGGCACCAATTTCATTTTTAACTTATGGTGTTAGCTTTAATTTACAGTCATAAAGCCTAGGTTTCTTAGCCAGTATTTATACTTTGTCCAAAGTAAGTTACTTACTCTGTTGACAGAATAGATGGATATGCAAAAATATTCAGGGCAGACTACAGAATTTGTACCCTATATTGTTGCAAGAATGTCTTAATCCCCTTTCAACCCCTATTTCTTTAAACATCTGTCATACAAGAATCCCAAGCCAAAATTCCACATAATGTTGGAAATTCTTTGCTTGAAACACACTCAAAAATATGCCAGTTCCAGCTAAAAATCATTCTAGACTTAGGAGCTTTTAAGTGAATTTGCCTACATGTAATCAGTGACTGGCCTAAGTCTATTTCTAATGAAAATAAGTTGTGATATGAAGATTAGCTGACTTTTAGAAACCCCTTTCAATGAAGAAACCTCTTTCTAATGAAGAACCTACAGTGGAGTTTTATGTTCAGAAAACTGTGTCCTGGATCCAAATTAAATCCATTATCTTCAAACTCCTTGTAAAGATTCTCTGAATATGTATGGAAATATACATATGTATACATATACAAATATACATATGTATGGATGTATTTTCATCAGAAGTCATCATAATATTGTAATGAGATGAGTGGTGTGTTTGTGCACCATTTTTCTCTACTGCATACAATTAGAATGGCTCCCCTTTGTGTCATAAGACCCATACTGCTAACAGCAAATGGAGACTTTCCTTCAATTCCAGAACTAGAGGCCTTAGTTTTTGGAGCAGGATAATCTGAATTCTTTTCCATGTGTAGCTGTGAAGTTGTTATGGTGGATAGCACAATGGCCACTATGAAATTCCTGGGTACTCAGCAAGGACACTGTACCCTTACTCTTATGAAAAGAGTCATGATATTCTTAATCACCTTTACTGATCAGGATCTAGGTTTTACATCTCATCCCCAGCACCTCTCACAGTATAGTGGCCCCTAATGGCATGCTGGCACTCATTCAACATTGACTCAGAGAGACAAGTGCCACTTCATGAATCACCAACCAACAACTTCCTGTAGTACCTCCCTATAGGTCTCTCAGCCAAGTACTGAACCACCATGATCCACCTTTGGTAACTAGCAACTATGGCTGAAAGACACATTATTCTGAACACTGTAGTTGCTACCAGCTTATTTTACGTAAAACAGCTGTCATTCATCTACTGCTTTTGAATATGGTCTTTTAACACCTTAAATAATTTAATGACATGTAGAATAATACGAGGCAATCGGCTTTTATAACAAAATGTATATACGACCCAATTAGTAGGAAAAGTATGTAATTATTATTTTATTAACCACTGAGCTACTTAACCATTTTAAAAACTACTTTATAACTCATCAAGAAAGGGTTAATAGTGCAAAGCAATTCTTTATTAAATGTTATTTGGCTATTTTCCCCCTCATCTTTAGCTAGAATGCCAATCCCTTCAATTGTCTGGCAGATTCTAGACATAGGTCTCTGTGTATATTGTTTTGCACTCTTTAAATATTATAAATTAGCTGTTATGTGCTTAGGCCTTGCAAAAGAATCTATTTGAAAGACAGCCTGGCAACATGAAATGTGATTTGTGAAAAAAAGTTATGAATATTATGATTTTAAACCAGAGACTTCTGGCTTTTCTTTAAAGTCAGATAATCATAACTGACCTGATTGGAAGGATAAATACCATTTGCACTGTTAGTTTGTATGCAACATGCCACCCACTGAAATCAAAGAATGCTATTATACAATTTATAAGCACAAATCTGAAGTTACATTACAGATTTAGGGTCCAATCTTTAAACTGTTATTTATGTGCAATCTATGCTTGTCTGAGTAGCCCCATTGGCTTAAATAGGACCAGTTGCATGAGTAAGTGTTGTTGGACAAGACCCGAATAAAACAGCCAAAGCATAGCAGTCTTGGACTGTTGTGAATATTGAGCAATCTTCTCTTTACTGATTTCTGAGTGTTGTTCATGGACAATATACTATAACAACATATTATGTTGTGCCTTTCATACGCATCTTAGGGCAGACTGATTGTGCCATCATATTGGAGGATCTCAAAGCCCATAACAAACTTTATGCGTATGTACAGATCACATCACCCACCACTGAAATGCAATTGGAAATAGAGATGGTTAAAAAATGGGATGAAAATTTGCCGTGGGATCTTGTAATAATCACAAAAGGTCAAGATCTTAATTTTACATCTGATCCAAGAGATACATTTCCCCTTTTTATGCCATTTTATTGCATGCTTTCAATATACTCTTTCTGTGGGCATGTTATAGGAGATGAAGTGCTTATTGTATGATTCATGAAACAAAGTGATTTGTGAGTACACAAAGCGGAGAGGAGATGGTGTCCTAAAGTCTGGAACTCTGGTGAATGAAAGAAAAATGGAATCCCCCTCTACCTACCGTATGGATTCCTGCAGTTCCCTCAAGCTGTCCCACTGGCTAACGATTAAAGATAACACGGAGGCTGTCTTTACAGAGCTCATCTCAAATGTTGTTTACCTCTGGCTGCCAGAGATATAGCCATATCAGACATGGAGACAACAGTGTCCAGTTCACTGGCGCCCACAGAATTTAATATAATTCAGAGGTGTATACCTCTGCATATCATTCTTTGTCTTGGAGGCACTGTGTGGCCTGTGAAGGCAGCAGAGAGTGTGCATATATCTCTATATTTTTACAACATTATTACCAAAAACAAAACTGTTTCTAGACAGTGTAAAAAGTTTCACTTGAAAACCAAAAGTCACTGAATCTAGGCTTTTGGGCTACAGTTCCAAACACAAGGTGAAAAGGCTCCACTGTTGCTCATGCATTTTAACTAATGATGAGACAACCTCCACAGGGTCAGTGTTCAAATCAGATGGGATAAAAGCTGCAAAGTTCACATGCTTATACCAACTTTATCCAACAGATTTACCGATATATGCTTGATTTGCAAAACTGGGGTGGAAATCTCATAAGAACAGTGTTTCTTTTAGGATTTCTGGTACTTCCCAATAGCTGCAAAATAAACTTCTAATTGTATTTTGGTACTTCTTCATTTAGGGAAAGATTTGACTTTGATGGTGGCAGGATCAGGCCCTTCAGTAATCATTGAGTTGCACAAAATGAAAAATAATTTCAGAAAAATTATTCACTCAACTTTTTTTGAACCACAAATCATTTCAAGGTAGGGGTAAGACTTGAGCATATTAGCATGATGGGCAAATTACCTTTCTTGTCTTCCATAACATCTTCATTCCAAGGCAGGCTATAATCCCCCAGTACATGAGCAGGTTGGTTTTCATTTTATGAATATGAGTTCACCCATCCCTAATTTTAACTTCCTTTCACATTAGAAGGAAGACACTTTTTGCCAGCACTGTGTGTCATATGGGAGAACAGAGCAGTATTAGACATAAACCAGGGCCAATGGTGGCTTTAATTCTGGTAGTTCCAGAAGGAGCCTATGGGAGAGCAGGGCTAGGTAAATGAGGCTCCTTCACCTTAACCCCGGTTATAGAAACTGAACGTCAGCCTTGCGGAGGGTGAAGATCAAACCACTACTAACTATGTATTTTATGAATAAGGAACCAATCTCTTTGGTATATAAACATCATTGTTGTCTTCCCAACTCAAAGGTACTCTGATTATGAGCACTTCTCTTCTCCTCAATTGTGCTGTTCTTGCAGTGTATGGTCAGCCATCTCCGCAGCACACCTGTAAAACATTTTCAATCACCAGATTTTATAGCTCCCTGACATCCTTTGACTGGGCCAAGCATGAAGAGTCATTCCCCCAAACGACGAGCGATTGCGCTACTCATATTGACTAACCATTATCTGCCTTGCTACTATCCTGAGATGGTTTTTACAGTGACCAAGTCACTACAAACCGCCAGCTGTCATCCTGCTTTTCTTCATCCCTTCTGCTGGCTGCCAGATAGTAAGAGTGATCCATCAACAACCAGTTCAAATAATCACTTTAGTTTAGTTCCAGCACAGCTAGCTGCTTCCCCAAGTGGCTCTTAGGTTTCTTCACTTGAAGAGCAAGCCCAAAGCCAAACCAGTCTTTCTCGCTCACTGTGATGAGAGATACACCGTATGAGGGAGTGAGAAAGGAGAAAATAGATTCTCCTCATGGAGACAGGCTTTTTGTATTGCTTCACAGTTCTCTTGCCAAGTGGGGAACAGTTCTGTAGTACTGGTTCAGCTTTCTCCTGAGGCACAGATCTCTCCAGGTGCTTCCCCAGGGCTCAGAACAAATCCCATGCAGGGACCTATGCAAATGCCACAAGCTAGCTCTTTGTTGGCCAAGTGACTGCTTTCCTCAGGTCACAGTTCTCTTAATGATTAGATCAAAATCAGCCACAGGGTAAGGGATATGATACTGGGGGGTGGGGTGGGGGGGTGCTACATACGTTCATTAAAATATATACAAATACATTAATTAAGCTGAAGAATAGTGAACATTATAGTGATTCAGGGAGCAGCAGGGGCCCAGATTTTCAATAATTTGTAGAAATACATTTGTGTGTATGCACATACATGTTTGTTTAGGTGGTGCACTAACAAGCATGAATGATGTGAGCATGGATGTGCATGTGTGCAAATCCCAGTTTCTGCATATGCCCATAGATATATAGACAGACATATAACTACTCATATTAGCATGCAAATAAGTGCCTTACCTCTCAGGATATGTCTACACAGCAGCTGGGAGGGTGCTTCTCAGGGCAGGTAGACAGACATGGGCTCAAGTTACCACACTAAAAATAGCAGTGTGACTATAGCAGCAAGGATAGCAGCTCAGACTAGCTCTCCAGGTTGGATGTGTTTGTACTTGAGTGGCTAGCCTGGGCCACTGCCCATGCTGCCCCAGCCATGTGGCTATTTTTAGTTCACTATCTTCAGCAGAGCTGGCTCTTGTGTGTCTAGATGGGCTGGGAAGCACCCTCCCAGCTGCTGTGTAGACATATCCCGAGACATAAGGCATGTATTAGACAGACACAAGCATGCAAGCTATGGGCATATGCACAAACTGGGATTTGCACACAAGCACATCTGGCACATTAAATCCTTGCCTTAAATCTTACTGAAAGCCAATCCTTTAATGAACAGATAAACATGCTGTACTTGCAAGACAGGGCCTATTAATAGTTTGTGAGGTATTAAATAAGGGGAATAATGGGTTAGTAACAGACCAGCCTCTAGATTTTTAAAGATGTACTGTATGATCATTATGAAATTTTAGCCACAACTATTTTCTTTTTGGATACCAACAGAGAGCTAGTGACTGAGCTACATTTATTCTCTGTTTGTCAGTTCATATAACCGAGCAAACGGGAAAACATCAATGCTCCTTTCACTCTGGTTCTAAACAAAGATGAATTGCAACTGTTTGTGTGTCCTGACTGAGACAACTTGGTGCAATGTAATACCTCGAAGGAGATATCTGATACTATCTCTGTATCCAAATAATGTTCTATACTGCAAGGAACTGAACGCTCCTGGGAAGTGCTGAGTGTCCTAAGTTACCCCTGACATTAGTGGCAGTTGACGGTATGCAGAGCCTCATAGGTAAAGCTGCGAGTCTTTCACAGAGGTCATGGAAGTCACGGATTCCCGGACTTTCCGGGACCTCCGTGACTTCTGCAGGGGCTGGTGCAGCTGACCGCTCAAGCAGCTGGGGCGGCCTCAGGGCCAGCCACACCAGCCGCTGCTCGGGTAGCCCCAGGCAGCTGGTCCCGGCGCAGTCTGGGAGCAGCAGCAGCAGCACCCGAGGCCGTACCCCACTCCGGCAGTGGTGGCAGGGCCCCGAGCCACTACCCCCTGCCCAGAGCAGCAGCAGCAGGGCCCAGAGTGCTCAATCCCCCTCCCGCCCCAGGATCAGTAGCATCCCTGGAAGCCCCATCCCAACCCACCCCCGAGCACCTAAGATTTAGTCACGAGTATTTTTAGTAAAAGTCATGGACAGGTCACCAGCCCCTGACTTTTTGGTTATTGCCTGTGACCTGTCCATGACTTTTACTAAAAATACCCGTGACTAAATCATAGCCTTAATTATAGGATACTGTACATATAAAGCTGATGAGGGGGAGGTTGTAATATAATATGTGGTTAAAGGTTCATGGAAATTCCAGTGTTTGTATAGTAGGAACAGACCAAACCTTTCTATATGTTATCTTTTTCTAAGCTTTTTGGCTAGGATTAGAGGTGGTAGAGGCTAAGAGTAGATATGTCCTCCCTCCTGCACTTCCTTAAGTCCTACTAGATTTTTCCATCTCTGACCCTATAATCCTATAGAGGAAACGGCATTGGAGTTAAGGTTGAAATGAGAATGTTTGTCAGGTTAGTAATGAAGAGTGGACAAGCCAGGCACTAGTAGTCACGTCAGCCTCTTACTCTTCTGTCTCCTAGTAAAATCTATCTTATTTGAAAAGGAAATAAGTTTGATACTGCAGTCAGGGTAGTTTCTCTTTGGAAACAGCCAGGGGGGAAAATCAGCAAGACTGGCTCTGTAGTGAAACCCATATGTATTGCTAAGTCTCCTTCTGTTCCCTGCTCCTCTCTTCCCAGAGCAGATGAGTGGTAGAAGACACATTTACCTCTTCATGCCTAGACCCATGATCTGGGTGCTCTTAAAAGTGGTGTGGAAGTGGAGTTCCTACTTTCTTTTAGTCCATTGTGTAGTCATGTAGGCAGAGGGTAGGTCTATGCTTCAGTTAAAAAGCTGCAGCTGGACTGTGCCAATTGACATGGGGTAAGGGCGGGGTTAAATGCAACGTAGATGTTCAGGCTCAGCCTGGAGCCTAGGGTCTGGGACCCTGTGAGGTGGGAGGGTCCCAGAGGTAGGCTGCAGTCTGAGCTTGTGGACACCACAATTAAACAGCCCTTTACCCTGATGCCCACAAGCCCGAGCCAGTTGGCGTAGGCCAGCAACGGGTGTCTAAGTGCAGTGTAGACATCCCCGGAATCGTAATCTAGCCCTACGAGTTGCTTTATGTGAAAACTGAAGATTAAAAAATAAATACATTCAAATAAATTCTGCAAAAGTACAGTTATTCCCCTTGGTGTGAATGTGATTCCCTGTGTTGCTGGACAAACAAAAAAACCAAATTCCAAAACATAAATATAAGCAAAAACTACTCCACATGATCTTGCACACAGAAAAATCCAAACCTCTCAATAATCCAACATGCAAGCAAATCCAGATAAACAGAACTGGGAGCTAGGATTCCATCATCCATGAGCATTAAACCCAAAGCACTTGATTCTTTCCTGCTGAGCTCTGTGATGAGATAACTGACATCATATTTTTGTGTCTTCACAGTTGTTGTAACCTCATTATTCTTTGAATTATCTTGGCTGTTAGTCATTTTTTAGGTTTAGTTGGTGCCATCTTGTCTGTAAAGCTCTGCCGTCAACATTACAATGCAGAGAAAAGTTTCAGCACAAAAAATAAGTCAGTCTCCATCTTCTAGCACTAGTAGAACTCCTTTTGTTTCCTGAATTATTCATTATTTCTTCTTGTTTTCAGTTCTTGGTAATTGTCTGATATCATCCTGCTCATGCAACTCAGCAATAATATTCTATGAATGATAGAAAAGTTTATTTTCTTCTCCTTTCATGCCAATTGCTTTTACCAGTTCCATTGGAATTCTATAATTGGGGTGAGATAACATGCCAGCACAGTAAAAAACAGCTAATCTCTGCAAGCATAATACCCAAGCAGCCTAGTATCATATGGTTTATTGCTAGAAGTCAATATTCAGCACAAAACTGTGTCAGAAGATTTAACTAAGTGATCTCCCTCTTCCTCTCGTCCCTTAGAAAAGAAATGCCTGGTTGATACAAAAATAATGTTAATAAAACAATTTGTGCTGCGTTGTTTAAAAGGGTGTGCTTGTTCTTCTGAAATAATTGTGCTTTCTCCTGCCTGGACTCTCACTGTTCTGTTTGATGTACTCTAGAAGTTAGCCAAAAATATAGGATTGTATTTGTCAAAATGCAGATGCTAAAATTACACAAATGCTCAGTCTCTAACAGGCCCTAAAGCTACTGTGAAAGTTAGGAAGTCGTTATAATCTTCTCATAACAAAAGGTTTCCAATGACAGGAATCATTTCCATATTTACGCTGCTCGGCATTAAATGTCATCATTTGCTGGCAATAATTGTACAGTGGTATGAGAGTAATCGCAGCTTCCCACTCTATTTAGAATAAAAAATAGTGACACCGACGTCATAAATATCAACAACTACTGACCACTGCATGACCATCTAGGGCTACATTGCACCTTCGCTCGGTGTCCTTTGGAATAGGCTGTGTGTAGCTGCACGGCTACTGGATGAGTCCACGGAAAGAACTGTGTCTCGGAAAGGCAATTCCAGCCTTGCTATCCCTTTGTTTCCAAATTTTGCTCCTTTGTTAGATAGAAATAATAATACCCATCTCTCAGGGGTGGTAATTCATTAATATTTGTGACGTGTTTTCAGACCATCAGGTGGAAGGAACTATAAAAGTGTAAAGTAAGTGACTGACTGAGGGTGAGATTCAGGAAAGCACATATGCATGTGCTTGGATTTAAGCATATGCTTAAAGCTAATTGATTTTAATGGGGCTCATGCTTAAGCACTCTTTCTGAATAGAGATGTGTGAGAGAGAGTGCTGAGAGCCAGTAGCTGACCCAGCACTCTGATCACTTAAGCATTAATTTGTTCTCCCAGAAAAGGCCTGATGGAGAAGTGGAGTATTTAATTACCTAATCGGAGTAGAGGAGGGGAGCTGATGAGCTAAGGCCAGGTCTAGCCAGACTTATATTGGTATAACTACATCATTCAGGGGTGTGAAAAATCCACACCCAGAGCAATGGAGTTATTCCGACCTAACCCCCAGTGTAGACAGCACTATGCCGATGGGAGAACGTATAGACCTGCCCGAATTATTCCATTTGCTGAGAGTGTAACTAAAAAGCACTGGAAGGAAGTGCAAGGGGGAAGGCTAGCAGGCTAGAGGAAATAAGAGCTCAGGATGGTGAGATCTCTCCCTGGAGAAAAGGCTGAGGACTAGGGATGGGATTGCAATGCTGCATGGGATTGTGACGGTGGTCTGGGGAGGTAACATAAATAAAACTCACAAAGGTGCTAACTAACAAAAAGCATCCAAGACTGTTTATGTGGGATCTCAGGACAGGAGAGGAGCCTGCCCTGTTACAGGATGGTTTCCTGAATTGAGGCCTTAACTGCTCATCTTGCAGAATAGAATTTAATTGATATAGTGTAGTCTAAACCATTTTACATACCTGGTAGAGCTCTTTTTGAACAGATTACTTGAATTCCCTTTTGTATCTACTGCTCTGGATTATATTTAATCTTTTTTCATAGGTTCTGTGGTCAAGTTTAGCCCCGGAGTAAATGGGTGCAACTCTGCTGACTTCAAGGCAATTCTGAAATTGACCATTTTTTCCAGCACGTAAGTTACCATATTTCCTGTTATTTTATGACACTGATATTTCACTGACACATTTTCTCCTGTGCCCATAACATTTTCCATCTGGGGTACTTTTCTAATCTTTTTGTGAGCCCCTGGATTTAAATGTCAATCTGCAGTGCTCATTCTTGGAGACATAAGATCTTAAGTTTACATCTTGGTAAAGAAACCTATGGTATATGACTTGCTAGAAAACCACATACATCATTGTAGGATGGGGAGGGTTCTACTGCTAAAGTTACCTTCTTATGAAATCATAATCAAATCACTGAACTCCTTGAAAATTAAGATAGTGATTTTTCCATGTAAAAGAAGAAAGAGCAGCTATCACTGGGGCGCTCTTTTGGGGTTAAGAACAGGAATCAGATACGCCCTGTTAAGGGGAAGGAGGGAAACCAGTGTAGACATATTTTTTAACAGCTGAAAAAGTACAAAGCTTAATGTTTTTTGTCTCTTCTCCCAAAGGAACCGTGAAGTCTATCCAGCCAGAGTCCATGAAAGAACAACAAAGACCAAGGCATCATATGGATAAAGTTACAGACTGATTATAATTCATGTGATGATATTTTATTACTGATGGAACAAAATGAGAATAATTTCTTTGTGTGGACATTATTTCCTGTGGCTTTATGATACTGGGGTTATTTTCCCCTGAAACAACATGGTAGTTTAATTTGCTTCAATAGGAATCTCTATTTGCAATGTCCTTTAAAATAAGTTATTTATCCTTCTGGATTAATTTTCTTCTTTTTCTTCTCAGTTAGAATATTCCAGTTATTTTGCCATTAAGCTGCAGGACTTTTATGTCATCCCAGGAAAGTTTATTTGGAAAAATATCTTAGGGGTGGTAGATTTATTAGCCAGATATGTTTTAGGGAATTCAGCTAAAGATGAGCCAAGCCAGTTCTTTCTCAAGGATTCAGGTCCTTCTGATTGAGTGAGGCAGTGGAGGGTGAAGGCAGAGAGGCCTAAGGTTAGGGAGGATGTTTTGTGCTTGAAAGTACAACTTACTACCACTGTGTAATGCCCTGTTATCCCAAAAAGCTGCAGTGTTGGGAACACCTACTGCCACTGTAGTCATATAAATAACAATATGCTGTACTTACATGGAGCCTTTCACCCTGAAAGATTCCTCTACACATTCTGGAAACTCTGGGCCTGATTCTCCTCAGATCAGATTCTGCCTGAGATTCTGCACACCAGTTTTACAATACTAACTCCATTGCCCTCAGTAAATTAATTCCTAATATACACCAATGAACAAGAGAGGAGAATAGGTCCCCAGCCTGCACCTCGCTCTCTACCTCTGTCATAGCCAACACTAAGGGACATCTTAAGGCCCCAGTTCAGTAAAGCACTTACCCATATGCTTTATGGCATTTGACCCCCAGAATGTAACTTCTATCCTTCAACTGCTTTGAAGTAACCATATGATATCCAGTGCAATTATGTTCAACCTGGAACTAAGAGTATGTCTATTGGGTAACCAGGTTTCTCTAGTCACTTGGGTAATCACTTAATATGTGCAGACAGATGTTCACACTGAGGAATCACGTCCTGCACTACTGAGATGATACCACCTCTGGGGGTAGAAGTCAGCAGCTGTCATTTACAGTGACTAAACCAACACTTTCTGGTTCCATACCAGAATGGGCAAATCTTTCATTGAAGCCAGTTGAGTTGTGCCCATTTACACCAGCAGATAATTTGTCCCACTGAGTGCCTATTTGTAGCCAAGGGAATTTGTTCTCCAAAGGGAATGGAGCCTTACAAGGTGTGTGGCAACCCTATAAATTTGCTTAACTTTACAAATCTCATATTACCACAAAGTCTCAGATATTGCTGACTCAGCAGGAATGGTGGTGTGGCTGGAGAGGGGGCATGGGGAATAAAAGGAGAGTCAGAGGTCTAGGAACAGGATGGATATTTTGCAATTTAAAGTGATACTCAAAGACAGTATGAGGTATCTCATTTTTCTGAGCAGTCCTTAAAGTAGCTATTTGGGGCAGGGTTTAGCTCTTTTTAATGTTCGTACAGTGCCTAGCACATTGGGTGCTGTCAGAAACAAATAATAATCATTGTTACTTTTCTCTTAAAACTATTAGCAATGGTCACAGAGCCAGTTCAGATGAGAAATTAAAAGGCCTCCTGAAGCTGCAGCAAGAATTCTAAATTCAGGAAATTTTCCCAAATTCTGTCTTTTATTGCAGGACAGTAGAAATATATATTTTTTTCCTCTGAGACTTTAAATTGTCTCCTGAAGAATATTGCTAACAGAAGGAAAGCATCTGGTGAATGACTTACAGTAAAGCAGTATAATTTGGCTTGTACAGTACACTAAAAGATTTTCTGAGTTTTTCAATGGAGTGGGAATAGAAATATATTAAAATTGTAATAATGATTTATAAATTAGCAAAAACTGTCATCACACTTTTTTTCTAGCTAATCTAAATGGCAGCCACAGTGGAGTCTATTTGTCTCATGTTCTCCCTCTCAGTAAAATCAGGCACAGACACTTTGTTGGATATCCAGGGTACTTTTATCTATGCCTACGGAGACCCCCAAGGAATGAAAACATGTGGAAAGGGGATTTGTATCCCTGGCCTTTTGGAAGGACCTGACTTTGGAGCGCTCCCTTCAAGCATGGCATTTTAGCCGGTTCTTTTTTCTGTTTAATAGGACATCAGAGTAGGAAAAAAGCTTTAATGTGGCCCAAATCCTGACCCCAAAAAGAAGCAGAATGATTTTTATATCTCTCCTAGCCAGGGTCAGAGATGGATTTTTCTAACCATAAATGAAGGATGGGAGTCCAAGAATGGATCTCTGCCATGATTATCTTCAATTGGTTAAAAAAAAGTTAAAGATTAGAAAGGACAAACCTCAATATACACAAGTGAATGGACAGGAATGGCAACAAATGTTTGTAGAATCAAGCACTAAATCACTACTATAGCCACTTCCTCAGACTTGCTGTCCAAAATGCTTGTGATGACATCTGGGGTGAAGAAGATGTTGCGGGGGGGAGGTGTCATCAAAAGTCCAGGCCTAATGAGTGGATGCTTTTAAAAATGTAGGCCTAGCCTTTTGCCAAGTGGTGGGCAACCTGCAGCCCGCTGACATTGACCGTCTGCAGGCATGGCCCCCCACTGCTCCCAGTGGCTGAGGTTCGCTGTTCCCAGCCAATGGGAGCTGCAGGAAACAGTGGCCACTGATTCACATAGTTTGAGCATCTGTATGAATGTGCTCACACTTTGAGATTCAGTTGAGATATATTGGCAGTTTGACAGGAATCCAAAGACTGCATTCAAGTTTGCATAACATAGTCATAATGATATATAAGACTTATGCAGTGCTTTTCATCTGGCCCGTCACCTCCCGCAGCTCCCAATGGCCACAGTTTGCTGTTCTGGGGCAATGGGAGCTGCGGAAGGCCATGCCTGCATACGGTCAATGTCAGCAAAATGTCTCACGGCCCACAATCAGATTACCCTGATGGGCCGCATGCCCACGGGCCACAGGTTGCCCACCACTGCTTTTGCCCCTCCACAGTGACTGTGCTATTATGGTATCTACTTAGATTGCAAGCTGTTTGAGGCAGGGACTGTCCTTTTGTTCTGTGTTTGTACAGCACCCGGCATAGTGGGGTCCTGGTCCATGACTAGGCTGCAAGGCATGATGGTAATACAAATGATGAATAATAATGTTCTGAGGTGATTCTGCAGGTACATGGAGCTCATAAATATTGAGTTTTTAAATGGGGATCACTATAAGTTGTTATATCTTGAACAAACAAGTGTGTTTTCTGAGCCCAAGTCCCCCTTTTACATTACTTACATCTTACTTATATTACTTAATTACATCTCCTCATTTTGGGAAGAGTCAGATTGAAATCCACAGGATAAAACAGGCAGATCAAAGGGATGGATAGGATGAGCATATATGCACCCATCTGTTGTGCTCATGAGAGCAAGCAACTCCAGAAGGCTGGTTGACTTGGGTTTGTTTTCAGCAGTTCACTCAGCGAAGGAGCAAAGCTTCATTTTTGGAAGAAAGATGCCAGATTTCACCCCCACCGTCCCGTAAATCAATGAGATTCAAAACACTGTCATCTTCAGATAGAAGTGAGGACCTATTAGCATTGTCAGTATCTCTTTCAGTCAAGATACGCCCAGTGGTTGCAGTGTGGTTGTAGGCATGTTGGTCGCAGGGTATTAGAGACAAGGTAGGTAAGGTAATATTTTTTATTGGACCAAAATCCTGGTGGTGGAAGACAAACTTTTGAGCTTGCACAGGAGATTGGTCCAATAAAAGATATTACTTCTCCCATCTTGTGTCTTTAAGATAAGCCAAAGGCATTTTTAAATGTATGCCTAGCTATACCATATTAACAAACATGTCTTGAAATATCATAGAAAGAAAGACACCACATTGTTTCATCTTACCCCTAGTAGGAGCTACAGCTCTTGGAATCAGCTATTTTCTATGCCATGATCTTACTATGACACAACTGAAGATGGTTAAAGTGTCCCACAGATCTGTACTTTGTCCATACCCTCTTCCCATATTGTAACAATTTGTTATAGGAGTGTAAATCTGATACTGCTGGCTTGCAAACAAAGTGTTAGAAAATCTGCAAACATAAGCTCATCACTCCAGGCAAGGTGAAAAGGGTCTCTGATGTGGTATCCTCATTGCTGGCCCCGAGATATGAGTCGAAACCCCAGAAGGAAACCAGTTTTTACTGTGGTGTCTGTTTTCATTTCGTTATCCTTTGTTCCATCTCTGACTCTTTCACACTTTGATATCTAGCCACTCTTTCTTTCTTTTTTTTTTTTTGGTTATGATTCAGTCTTCAAGCATTTATTGTTAAACAGCTGTGTCTCACAACAATGCTGTCCCTGTGCTAAATTTCTTATGGGAGTAATTTCATTCTCTTATTCCCCAAACACCATCTCCACCTTCTTTAGCCCTGGTAGTTTTGCTGTAAAAGATTAAAACAAAACAAACAAACAAACAAACAAAACAGCCTACCACACCGACCCACAAACAAAATAAACCCATTTTTATGGCTGCTGTGAACAGATAAATGAGGACAGATTAGAGCACATGCAGGCCCTCCTGTCCAGTGCTCCTGTGCAGAAGACAGCTATGTCTTGGCTGTTTGCCCTTTCAGGAAGTAGGGGAAAAGAAGGGTGACCTCTTCTGAACACCCCAAAAGCATGTGTCTGGACAGGCTGGGAGAAGCTACCCCTGGAGTACAGCACTGGTGGAGGTGTGGTAATGGTTCTAGCCACTCTAGTGGTAGGTAGTTTACCTATTGCTTGGTAGGCATAATGCTGCAAGCCACCAAGCAAGTGGCATCCCTACACTTCCCTTCTTAGCAGGTTTCAGGCTCCTTGAGTCGTAAAGGAGCCCTCAGTATTCTAACTAAACAGTCTAACTAAACTGAAAACATCATTTGATATCATACTTTTGCACCATGTATTTTAGCCTAGAATGCTATCAATAACCACGACGTCCCTCTGTCATTGTAGGAATAGACCAACTATCTCCCATAAGTGAACAAACTCACTAGGAGCTGTGCAAATCTTGTGGATTCTGTTAATGAGGCTTCTTGCAAACCTTTGGCCCAATTTTGCTCTCGACCCTTGCTTTGTATTTCAGATAATGCAAGGTGAAATGCAGCCCAAACCTCTGTTGTATTCATCCAAAACTGTAAATCCATCCATTTTTCCTCAAAACTCAGCACAGATGGGGGAGAGATACACAAAATCTCAGTGATTCCCAAGGTGGGTTTGGGGTTTCTAATGAAACCCCCAATCTAGAAGCAAGCAAGCAAGCACACACACAAAAACAACTTAATCTCACTTGGGTTTCGATCTCAAAAATTTCAATAAGCTCTAGAATTGACCTGAGCATTCAAGCAAAATTTGAACTGAACTTCAGTTGAGATTTGAAAATAAACATTTGTTTTAAATCTAAACTAGTTGAAGTCCTTTTCCTTTGCCTTTGCAATTCCTGGTTCCAGACTCATCTGGAAACAGAGGCACCAAAATATTGCAAGAAAGTTTGTTCTCGCAGTATTTCCAGCACAGATAGAAGGATAGTTATCTGGCTATCTGAAGATTGGTTACATTCACTGGGGATTACACTGGATCTTCTTCACTGCAACAAAGGTTTGCCAAGTCTAGAGTGCAGCCACAGCCGCCTGGAGGTAGGGAAGCCAGCTGGCAAGATAGCTGCTTCACTGTGCTCCAGGTTCTTCATACTCACAGTGGACCATCACCACGATGGCAAGCTGCAATAGAGGAGCACACCAGTGTCATTGAAGTTCAGCTCCTGCAATGAATGACACA
Source organism: Dermochelys coriacea (assembly GCF_009764565.3). Taxonomy (NCBI): domain Eukaryota; kingdom Metazoa; phylum Chordata; order Testudines; family Dermochelyidae; genus Dermochelys; species Dermochelys coriacea. The sequence continues at coordinate 164,548,915 of NC_050070.1, forward strand.
GGGAGCTCGGGTTATCTGCATTTTAACTTGTCTGAATTTTAGCAAGGTTTCAAATGTCCCGCACCTTTGGATAATCAGAGTTGCATGGTGCCAGAAATACTACAAGAAATACATTGTAAGGATGAGATCTTCAGGCTAGTTGTTAGAGCCAAAAGACTTGGATAGCAGACCTACAGTGATCACCATCATAAAGTCACCATTTATCAACAGTTAGAACACAGTGGTATTTTATATGCAAACACTGATTCCCTATACTTGGAATATGAAAGAGCTATGGTAACTCTATGGTACCTGTTGACTTTTGAAGGGTGCTGCAACATTAGTAAGTGACATTGCAACAGGGTGGTCTGCCCCCTGAAGGGCAGTGAGACCCCAGAGTCAGTCAAACCCGGATCATTCCTTCTTGGAAGAATAAGTGGGTCAAGGTGGGATGGGGGGAGGAGTCAGGTACCTGAGCCCTGTGACTAGCTGCTGAGGATTATAAAGGAGTGCTCTTAGCTCAGTCAAGGGGGAGCCTTGAATCAGGAGAGACCTGCAGGGTGGGACTCGTGGGGCAGAACAAGGATAACAGTGGGCTGAGGCAGTCTGCCAGGGCTGGAGCAAAGCCCCCCAAAAAAGGCTCTGGAGACCCTGCCCCAAGGGAAGAAGGAATTTGAGCCCCGGACCAGGCTAGGAAGAGACCAGGTCTCACCAGAGAGACTGGACAGAGACCAGCAAAGGGGTAGCTGAGAGAGAAATGGAACCCAAAGCTCTGAAACAAGGATTAATTGGAAGCCCTGAGAAAAGAAGGGTTTGACCCTGGAAAGGCTAGATGAATTGTATTTGTTTGTGAGAACTTAATAAATTAGACCCCAAGAGAGGAAATGTTATTTCAAAACTCCTGTGATGTATGAACAGATTTGGGAATGAAGTAGAAGTGTCTACGGTTCCATGCCATGGGGTGGTGTGTTTTGGGATGCCACTCTGCAACAGCCATTGAACAAACACAATTTGAACAAAATTATTCCGATAATAAGAAATTTCTAGTATTTCCACTAGCAAATAAAACAACATTAACTAAAGTGTCAGGGCAGTTCACAGTTTTTTTGTCTTGCAGTCCACTTGCCTCAAACAAAAACCAATTTTTACAACCCACCACATATCCAAGTGAATCACCTCAGCTGTGACTTTCACACTTGCTGTCTCCTTGACTGAAAACTTAATCCTTATGCCCTTGGGAAGTGTCTTATTTTATATCAGTACTTCTTATGCTTTCAATTCCCTACCTTGGGCTGTTTTTCACATTTCAGTCTGTCATCTTTCAAGCCCTCTTTAGTGCCTGACATTGTATACCTCCTCCTCCAGTCACTTTTTTTTAGATCTGGTCTCATGTAGCATCTGAACATAAACATATATAAACACTTGTTGTGTCTTTAGTCTATATGGTACTTCTTGTTTAATTTAGTTCAATTTCAACCAAAATTTGATCTAAAATTTTAGGAAACATTTTTCTACCTCGTTTGCCATCTCATTTCAGACCTGAGTGGTGATGCTTATTAATGTGGTGCCTTTTTATAGCACAAATATTTTTTCAGTGTATCATTCAAAACAAAGTCAAGAATAACTTCCAGGGCTGGCCTGGTTGCAGAGGAACAGGACAGTATGTCTGTCAGTCATGTTAGGGATCCAAGCTCTGGTTCACAGGGACTTCTTTGCTCACCAGAGGCCCAATCCTATAAGGCAATTGTTCTCAACCAGGGGTATGTGTAGTCATGGGGGTATGCAGAGTTCTTCCAGGGGGCACATCAGCTCATCTCGATATTTGCCTAGTTTTTCAACAGGCTACATAAAAAGCACTAGTGCAGTCAGCACAAACAAAAAGTTCATACAGACAATGACTTGTTTATCCTCCTCTATATACGATACACTTAAATATAAGTGTAATATTAAATTCCAATTAATTTATTTTATAATGACACAGTAAAAATGAGAAAGTAAGCAATGTTTCAGTAATAGTGTGCTGTGACACTTTTGTATTTTTATGTCTGATTTTGCAAGCAAGTAGTTTTTACATGAGATGAAACTTGGGATCCTCAAGACAGATTCCAGAAAGGGATACAGTAGTCTGGAAAGGTTGAGAGCCACTGCTATAAGGGACTAAACGGGAGCTGGGGGTGCTAGGCAGCACATCATAGGTTCAGGATTCAGGTTCAGGATTATTACAGGTCTAGGAGTACTACAAAGGCAGCATACTCAGCCCCTGATGGTATCTTATTGGTCTCAGTTCAGATCACAGTAGAGAAGTGACCCCATCACAAAAACCAAAACTTTGCAACTATGGCAGCCCAGCAGCTAAGCAATGAATAGGCCTTGAAGTGAACAACTCTCTGACCCCTGAGGTGTGTACTCAGGTTTCAGCACATTGGTAGGTCAGTGTAAAGTAGTTTGCTGTGTGTGTTTGATAGAAAAAAGAGAGAGGAGAGACAGCTCTAGAGCTCTAAGTTCACACACAAAAGATTTTTCAAAATGATATAAACAGAAATACTTTTCATTTGTTTAAACATCTCATTTTTCTTTTTAACAGCCTCTTAGGGGATTTGTGAAAATGTTTAGATGAAATATTGGGCGACAATTACTAGGTGGAGTAACCATCAAGTAGGAACAGGCAGCGGCTATTACAGCATCTCTCTGCAACCCTAACTCATGTTGAATAATACTTACTCTCATGAGAGTCAGTCTCTTTGAAGCCAATGTGAATCCAAAGTACACTGAATATACTGAGGCCAAAATGATGTGTTGTGTATAAACATTGTGGAATTGGCACCCAGCACATACACTCAAATGTACCTTCAATTTAAAGCCCAAAACAAATATAATTGGTTCACTTTAAACATCATTTGTGAGCATCTAGTTTGCAGACTTTATTTGCCCATCCTTTCTTAATGCACAGAAATTTTAAGCATTTTCATAGCTTTCAGGGGTGCTAATTAAAGCATTTAGCAGCTTTACTGTTTGGGCTGTGTAAATCTGATGTAAAAAAAAATTAGAGCATTCACATACACAGATGCATGCTTGTTCATTGTAGCTATAAAATATAGCTGCAGGGACTGGCAAAAGCACCAGCCTTTTACTCTTCAATACAAGCTATTCAGCAAAAAAAATTAGACAACGAATTCTAGTTTGGAAGGCTTTTTAATGGGGTTCTTTTGTTTTCTCCTTCCAACACCACATTCAGCTACCTTTTCCCTGGTTTGTGATACTGATCATTCAAAGGAGCTGCTGAAATGGATTAAAAGCTGATTTGAAACAAAATCTTTTTTTCAGTCTCCCTGGGTCACAGTCCACACACACTGCCTTTTTTTTTCCCCCTCCTATATCAGCACCTGTTGTGTGGTGAGCCAGGGTCTCTCTGTTTCAGAATGAATCCATTTAAATATCAGTGACAAGGCTGTGGCCTGAAAGGAGATGGCATGTGGGGATATTTTATTTTCCAGCGTGGGCTGGTGTTCCAGTCTGGGATTTTAAAGAATACATAGTGGCTTATTATTTTTATTCCAGAGAAAGGAGCTTTTTGATCAGGGGAAGCTGAGTCACCCCTTGTTTAGTTTTATCATTTTGCTGGCAGTGAATGTTGACGCTTGATCTTTTGCTGGCCTCTTATTTTGAGTTTCTATCGAGCCCCATCCCAATGTATTTCCTTTAATCATGTCTCTTTGATATGCAGGGGAACTGAATACTTCTTCATTTGGCTTTACATGACGTCATAGGCAAAAAGCAATACAAATCCCACGAGGTTCCCCTCCATTTGAAGTGGTTCACTTAGAGGATGAGAGTCAGTCCTAGAGCTTTTTCCAGATTCTGAGTTAATTTTCAGGGTTTTTTTTCCCACAGCCATCATAAGACAAATAGACCATGGGGTCAGGTAATGTAAGCAGCAGACGACAAAACTGTTGCCAAAAAAATGTAACCACCCAATAGGCTCGAAAGGAAAAAATTCATTAAAGTGACACATGTTAATAGTATTGAATTCAAAACACTTGTTTTGACATCCAGATGTTGGAAAGCGCCATATCCTGATTAACAAAAATATTCTCTGGTCTTTCAGTTCTTCCTTCCTTATTTTGATTACAAGTCAAGTTTTGGAGAAATTCTTTCCCACTACTGTCCACTGATCACATTCCCAAAGTATTTCAAAATTTTAACTTGGTTCCTATAAGGAAAAAATGGAAAGCAGAACCACAAATATTTATGTTAATGTCACTGTTTATTATTGGAAGCTTAGTTCAGTGCTACAGCAGCATACCAGCAGATATGCAATCCAACTCCTCAAGGCATTCAACAACACACACACACAACTGTTATAACATGGAAATAAAGTGACAGTGTGCCAAACATAAAAAAATCTTCAAATACAATTTGTTTAAATGGAGAGTTTTGAAAAAGAATATAAATATTACAGTCTGAAAGAAAAAAAAAAGTCAGACACGCATCCAGTTCAGCCTTGTAGGTCAACCATTCATTGGGAAAATAAGTTAAAAAATGAAACCTGCAGGTTCTTAACAATGAAGCCTCAAAATGCCCCTATACAGTAGAAACATATTCTTCTTATTCCTCTTTTACAACTGGGTGATTATTTGTAACATGGGGGATAATTGCACTGATTTCCCTTGTAAAGCACTTTGAGATCTGCAGATGAAAGGCATTACATGAGAACTAGCTATTAAACCAGCAACAGTAATACGTAAATATAGCCATTATGTGCCTTATCCAAGGTCACACAGGAAATTTGTGGTAGTGTCAAGAATAGAACTCAAATCTCTTGAGTCCAGTTTTGTGCCTTAACCACTTTCCTATTTAATGGATGGTTATAATATACATATCCTGTATCACCAAAGCTGCTCAGTTTGCCAGCATCTGAATGTTTATTGCCTACTTCTGTGTCTTATTTTGTTCAATGAGAAACAGATCTAATCAACCATATTACAAATACTGGGCAAGATTATGCCCTGACCTAACTTGGCTGTGCAGTGTGAGAGGAGGAAGCAATGACTTTTCCCTGTCCTGCAAACCAATATAAAGGCAGAAAAAATCACAGTCTCTTTGCTTGAAGGAGCACAGGGGCAGCTCTTCAGAGGGGAGACAGCAGGAGTTGAGAGTAGGCAGGGCTCTGACTCTACCCCATCCTGAGCTCCATTTAGCAGAAGAGAACACTATTTAAAAGGAAGTAGTAAATTCCTTCCCAATCTTTCCCCCAGCAGGCACTGTGCCTCTGAAGGGTGCCTCAATGGCAGAATGCTTGCTGGTCCCCTTCCTGGGATGGGATGGATCTGCTGTGCCCCCAACACAGAGCAGTGTATAAAATGCCTAGCCTAGTCCATCTGGAAAAGGGAACTATTTTCCTGCATGGGAAGGAAGACAGAGCTCTTCTACTAGGATGGAGTTTCAAAACATAACAAAAATAAAATATAACATTGTTCCAAAACTTCTAAATTCTCATTCTAAAGACTAGTTATAAAAATTCTTCCTGATCGGAACCTCTGCTCTGGTTACAGCTCACATCCTTTTTAAGACGTCTTGCTCTGCCATGAACTATTTGTATAAGAAAGCTTATGTTTGAACTGGAATTGGCACATATACTCACCCATTGGATATTCCTTTTCTGCAGTAATCTGATCTCTTTCAGTGCTTCACAAATCACACTATCCACTGAGGACAGAAGCATGTGTTTTCTTATTCTCCAAAGAGAATAAAAAATCGTCAATAACCCTGACAGCTTCCTGTAGTGCGGCTCTCACAGCTTATTCCAGATGAGCTGAGCAGTAAATTTGCCATAAAAATCTTATGATGTATGTATCTCCCACAGTATTCAGAGATTAGTTAGTGAGTTATATACCTTCATCATTACCAGTCTGCAATTAGCTCACAGTCAGCTGGCCTACACCACTTTGAGACGTGATAATGGTAAAGGTAAACGGAAGAAATCAGACCAATAGTAGCGAAGCCCATGAAAATTTCTGCATGAATGGCTATTTTGTAGTATCTTTCCAAAATAATCTTTAGGATCACATGACCTTGCACCTTTCTCTACCTAACTGAGCATGTCATGATTTATACTGGCACCTGTTTACACGGTTTCAGACAGTTCTACATTGAAACTGAATTTAGCTGGCGGAAAGGCGGGGGCGGGGGGGTCATTGAGTGGTTATAACAGGAGGCTGGAAGCCTCAGTTCTATTTCTAGCTATGCTACTATGAGACCTTAAGTACTCAATTAACCCCTCTACACCACCCCTGCTTCCTCATCCTGGAAAATGGACACTAATCCTCTGCCCATGCCACCCCAATTACAATAATGGATGAAAAGTACTATTGAAATGTACCATTATTATTGACCAGGGGGCCGCTGCTCTGTAGCTGTTGTAAATAGTCCTAACTCTATTGATTTGGGCAGTTGATACCAGCTGAAGTTCTTCTCACTGAGTAGCTGCTGCTGGGGGGTTTTTTGTAGTTTTTTGTTTTCGTCTATTATGTCATTGCTAGTTTTTAGAACTAGGGACAAGAGAATTCTCAGGAGTTCTGGAATTTCTCAAAAAATGGATGTTTCTCAACCCTCCCTCTCCTTCCCCTTCTGAAAAGGTTTTAGAAATGTGGAATGTTGTGGGAAATTACTCAAAATGTAATAAAAATGTACATGAAAAAAACCCCTTCTCTAACTTACAGTTTCCTTGGCTAGAGTGATGTCCCAGGGTTGGATCCAGCTCAGCAATGCTCTTTGGCCTTTCTCTAGCTTTCTCTTTCCAGGACCACGTCTCTCATTCATTCTTTGCTTCCAGGATCCTATCTCTCACCCACACACAGCACATAAATATACAGACACATTCAGTGCACACACACCCTTTCGGTGGAGCAGGATGACCCCAAAGCTTCTCTTTTTCTTCTCTGTTTTAAAAGGCCCAGGCTGCCCTTAATCACAGCACCTCCATTCTCCCATCTTTGTTCTTCAGACAAGTATTGATAGACCAACACACAGTTTACTTGCTGGATTTGGCGCTCTTTTCCCTGGCATCTCTATCCTATGAATAGCAAGAAGGACACTGCCTGAAAGGAACTGCTGTTACAGTTGTGTGGTATTTTATAAAGCTTCTTTGCAGTGAGTTCCCCCCTACCTCCCACACTATTAGAGCTGATCACCATTTTTTAAACTGAAACATTTTCTTTGAAAACATGGCCATTTTTGTCCAAAACTTGCCCTTTATTTTTTGCAAAAAATAAAACCAAACAACCCTTGCCTTTTTTAAAGTATGTCATTTTTCATAAATTTGTTGGCAACTTTATTTATCAAAATGTTTATTGAAAACATCATCATCACCACCGCTTTTCTTTTTTTGTTTGTTTGCTTGATTACCAAAATCATTTTTCAGCAAACATTTACTGGAAACCCACTTTTTCTACAAGTGAATCACTTTGCAAGTGGTCTTGATCATTTCTACTAAATAATATTGTGAATATATTGCAAGAAAAATAAAATATGCATCTGTTTCAAATCCCTTTGTAAGGAAAACAACTGCCACATTTTAAACTCTAGCCATTATCAAGATAATCAAGGAGTCTCAAATGTACAGCGCTAGATTTAGCTATATCAGAGAGCAACTCTCTCTCCACTTTTCCCATCTCTCCCTCCCATTATCCCTTTTTGACACTGAATTATTATTTTCTCTTGCCTTCTCCACAGACAAGAGGAATCATTAGAAATTAAAAGACAAAGTGCAATGATTAATAAGAGCAGGATCAGGGGTAGAACACTCGCGTGTACTGGAAATAAAGTCAGTGGCATAACTCACATTGAGTTCAATGTACAGGCCTTTCAAGAGTATGTACACAAGCATCAGTTCAGCAGAGCATTTAAGCATTTACTCAGCTTTAAGGATGTAAGTAGTCTGGCTGAAGCCGATTAGACTACTTGCATGCTTAAAGTGCTTTGGTGGGTTAAGCCGTAAATCAGGATATCTTAGGTAGTTACATACATTAAAAGAAAACACTGTGTACACCGAAAATAACTTTCCCAAGCTTTCGAAATAATTGTTTCAGTTGCTCCCGAGCCAAATGGTGCACCCCTCACTGGGTGAAAGTCACTCTGCCTATAAGAACTATGCACCACTGAAGACCCTGCTGAACCCTAGTTTTGACAGTTTATGTGGGACTTAAGTAATGCACCGGTCCCATGCTGGCCTTTTGCACAGGAATTAATTTCACCCAGGGAGAGCTTCCGCTTTGCCAATACAGTGTTTCAAAGCACAAATTCCACTCTGATGTTGTCTGAGTCCCAGGAAACAGAGCTTACTATCTGAGAAAGGCAAAAGGCACTCGAATGATAAGATATGGTGTTCTATTGTTTATATTGATTAGCATTTTGGAAGACTGAAACACTGTGTCAATGAGCACAATCATTGCTAGAACCCCTCACAATGACTTTGAAAATCTCCAGCCTTCGTGAGAACAGAAAGGCGGCCCTAACAGCTCAGAACTAGAATAGTTTTTTCCAGGTTGACAGCCAGCACTGACCCATCCTGTTTTCCAGGATAGTCGTTCTTTAGATGAACGACAGGTCCCCAGTGACAGTGGGGAGGATACAAGCAGCAGCAGCAGCATGGAGAGCCGGCTGTAGTATGTCTGTTCTCATCATCCATATCACGACTCTGATGTATTTATAAAAGGTGTAACGCTACAGTTTAAGAGCAAGACCAAAACACAACCAGTCACACTGCTAGGCTGGGGAGCAAGCTGTCGCCAGAGAAGCGGGAGCCAGTGAGCGCTTAGCTGAACATGGTGTGGGGAGAAAGCCCAGTTCTCAATACATGGGATCTGGCTAGAGTTCAGACAATCGGGTACAACGTGCAGGCTTTGAGGGTCAAGGGTCACTTCCTCTGCTGCCTCTAGTATTCTTTGCAATGTTTTTAAGTGGATGAATCCATCATAAAGGGACATGTGAATGGGGAAAGCCATCCATCACCACATAGTGTACAGTCAACAGCTTCTACAAGGGTTTATTTTTCACATGAAATGTGACAAAGAGACCAGGAAGAGACTGTATTCAGAGCTCATCAATATGGGGGGGGTTGTTTTGTTTTTCCCCCCTCCTACTCTAAATCTATGTGGAAATGCCCCATTGAATTAAATGGTCAGTTCAGAGTCCTAGATGGAGACTCACAGGAAGTATATTTTTCACTCTGGGACTGGGTTGTCAACATAAGGGCCTGCCCCTAGGAGGAACTGAGTGCCCTCCATTCACACTAGACAAAAGTGTTCTCTCACACTGGAGTAAACCCAGGGTAACTACATTAGCCAAGATGATTGGCTATGGCTTAGGAACATTTGGCATAGCCGAGGCATGAAGGCGCCCTTTGCACTCCCCAATCCCAGGGCTTCTCTACATTAGCCTAATTCCTGGGCACAGGTTACAACAGCTGTGGATCAGTGCAGTGTAGGGGAAGCCCTTACTGTGGCAACTTCATATCCAACACTCTTCCTGTACAAGGAAGATCCAGTCAGGGCCAGATTCACCTGGTTTAGGGCCACTGTGGCCTGGTGCCAAGGTGCAAACCAACTGGAGTGTAGTCCAGGAGCATATGCATTGAGTTCAGGGGAGTGAGTCCAGGTTTACATGCGTAATTGAGAGCAGAAGTTGGCCCATGGACTTCAGAAGGCATGGTAGGCACTTGGGCCCTGGCGGTAAACAGCACCTTACAAGGTCAGAACCCAAAAGCCCTGTGTCTACCTGTAACAGAATGAGGCTGGGATTTTGAAATAAGCTTAAGGCATCCAAATCCTATCACTTTCCAGCAGTGCTGGAAGCCCTAAGGCACCTTTGAAATCCCAGCCTAGAAGAACATGTGCAGACGTTGTGGTGCAGTTCAACAGGTTGTCCTCAGAGTACGGAAATGAAGACTGCTGCTTGGTGTCATGCTACCATTGCTATGTTACATTGCTTCCTATGTGCTGTGGTGCTCACATATTATGCAAACACCACTTCTCAGAAAGCCATGGTTGGTAGCTCATGAGACTAAAATGCTTTTTTAAAATTCTTGTTGAGGTGAGGGGAGCATCTATGACATTTTTTTCTCCTTAGCTTCGCTACAGCTCAGTCTACATGACCAAGGATTTGCTGATTTACTCTGACCCTGCCTGGAGTGTGATGAAGGTTCATCAAAGCCAAGATATTACCACAGAACATTTCAGGTTTGACAAATCTTTTCTATCAAAACTCTCTTTCATTGGAAGATTCCCAACCAGCTCTAGTCAATAGGATATTTTCCTATGGGTCAAATCCCTGAAGCCCTAGAAAGGGCTGATGAATGTCCTGAATGCAGTCGTTCTAGCATGCATGTGAAGCAACAGGATTTGGGAAGGTCAGACAGGGAGTGTGCAGCCCCTCCATGTCATAAAGCACTGTTCTTTAAGGACTTCCTGCATCTCAGAGTGCAGCAGGAAGGTTTGGGAGGTGATGGCTACATGAATCCACTGGACATTTACCCACTGTGGAAGGGGAAAAGAATACATGCAGCAGCCAAAGGGGTCACTCCAGTTCTAAATGTGTAGCAGTGGCTGTGGGGTTGCTCCATGGCTGGAGGAGGATTTTATTCCCTCCTTCGCCAGAGACCCATGGCCATTTTATCTAGACTTGACACTGGAGACGGCCTTAGAGAATAGTTTGGTAGAACTAAGCTGCTCATTGTTGACTGTGCTACCACAATACTAATAATAAATAATAAACACAGAAGCCCCAATCAGGTATCAGGGCTCGATTGTGCTAGGTGCTGAACATACATATAAAACAAACGAACAATCCCTGTCCCAAAGCCTTGGCAATCTAAGGATGGATTGGAAAGCATATTTACATTGACATGCTTTCATGTTTGTGTAAACAGATGGCTGCCCAGGAAGGTGTGATGCTTGCGCAAAGCTCCAAACCCTTTGTCCATGGAAGGACTGATCACGTCCAATAATCTAATCACAGTTGAAATGTATGCAGGATCCTGTTAAGCTGAACATGATCTGACATTGTAGTATGGGACAAGACACAAAGATATATTCAGAAATATTCCTGTACCCTGTACACAAAGTTGGCAACTCTCAAATGCTGGGCAAATCTAAAAAGATAGGTAAAACATATCTGATTATACAGGCATATTTTGGAAAAAGCAACTAACAGAATTGCTAAAATAGTCTGAGTGCCAATATTTAAAGTATACCCAGATTATTTTGCTTTCAACATTAATGACATTGGAGAAGCCAGCAACACCAATTCACGTTCATACCATAGCCTAACCAATCAGTGAACACTTCCCCTGTATGAAAAACAATGTTCTGTATGCAATAAAATTACTTTTAAAGTAAATGTAGGCAAAAATTACATTCATCTATTTGCATGTTCAAGATACTTGCTCCACATGACACAACCAACTTAACAGTACATGTTATTAGTACACTGGCACTCGAATTTTACAGAGGTTAGCAGGCAATCCCAAGAATAATTAAGCAAAGACCTATTCTTCCACTCAGCTTTAAATTGTGACTATATTCCAAAGCTGAAAGTGTGGAAAAGCATTTAGATACGATTTGCAGAAAGAATTACAAGAAATCTCACTGCACACATAAGGAATATGTTGACAAGGAAGAATAGCTGACCATTAGTCTGAGTAAACTATTACATAACAGCTAAGCTATAATAAAACCCTGATTCCAAATCAAATAAGTCTCCCAGACTGCTTAAAAATGAGTCACCAACACCTTTATAAACATACAAAATACTTGACAAGGAAGTCTCTGATAATTTTTTAGTAATTATGTCTGTGAATTGTTCTCTGTTGACATCACTATTAGAAATAGTTTCCCATAAGTTTGCATTGCCTGTTAACATCTGCTCATTAATCACTAAATCTTTGAATATTTCCTTCATTACAAATTTATTAGAGAGTTTACATGATTCTGAAACTGGCTGTTCAGAGATTTTTAATTAGCACAAACAATGGTACAGGACAATATTTAATATTTTCATGTTCTTTAGAGTGGCATGGGGTTTTTTGAGTAGATTCTACATGGTTTGAATAGCTTCATATCAGAACATGATTTCACAGAACAAACAAAGATGACAACTTCTGTTTGTCTCAGATATATGCAGGGAACAAAAAGCTATTGGATTTTTACTTTTTTTTTTGTTGAAAGATATTTTAAAACCATGTGTATAATTTATCTGTGTCTTGGATGAGATTTTCAAAGTTTTGCCCTAGTGTATGATTCAGAAGGAAATCCAGAGCCAAACTTGAACGTCGAACAGTGGTTTCTTAATATGGTCTGGCCAAACTGATGAAACTGATAAAGAAGTAAAATGAGCCAGACAATGAGTGCAATAAAGAGAATAATCAGGGCCTGAGAAAATCTCCTCATCATGGGAGATGTGGATTTGAGGAACGTGTGGCCTGTTACAACACAATGTCTGGGAAGCAGGAAGGTCCTGCGTTCAAATGAAGACTCAAGTATCACCTCAGGCAAGTCACTTGACCTTTTTGTGCCTTAGTCAGTCCAGCGGTAAGACTGGATTCCATTGAAAACCAGATGTTGCCTCTGAATTGAGCTATTCTGAATAAATAAGTCACAAGAAAAACAGTGTATTTGAAAAATGTTTTAGCCAGGGATTACTATAGGCTGTCACTAGCGACAGACCAATCAGGGTGGTTAGAGGCTGTGGTGGTTGTAGATATTTCACCACAGATGAAATATGTAAATTATTTTGCTTCCTATGTAAATATTAGAAGGGAAATAAATAATGAATTGCATGGTAATTTGAAGTAAAAAAAAAAGCTATATTGAAAATATGCAAAGTAATACATGATGCAAGGTAGAAATAGAATATGCTTTTAAATTAAGAAATTATTACAGTGACACTAGTGAGTTGCAATGACTAAGAGCTCTTCCAATACATAAGTAAATGAAATACTGTACAGTCTGTCCACAATATGCAGGACTAGAGTGACTCATTAACAATATAAAGAAATTTTTTCAACAAACACCCACTGAAGACTCACACTGCACTGACCTGTCTGTAAAAAGGCAGATGCCAGCCTGTTCAGAAAGGAAATCACTGGAAAGAATCTGTGAGGAGCCATATGCAAAACAATACTAACGTGCCAAGAGCTAGGGCCACACCCTGGTGTGCCTTAATGAAATTAGAGTACATTGAAATCTCTGTAAAAGCAGCTTGTGTTATATGCTGATATTCCACTTGGTTTTGCATTTCATTGTCCAACTTCAGAGTTCACCTTAAAAGTTATGGGATGACAGCAGCCATTTTATGACTTTTTCTGCAGAGAAATGCAATAGGAGAATTTTGCTTTCTTGCAGGTAGGCCTTTGGGTCTTTACACTGCAGTTTATGTTCTTTTTTTCTGTACAATCTGCTCAATCTCCCTGTGATTCTAAACTCCACTGGTGGTATCATGGTGGAGGCACTGCCGTCCTCATTACCACAATTCAGTTTGGCACTGAAATAGACACTCAAAATGATGCAGCAGCTACAAGTCAGTAACAAACTCTTGTAGAAAGATTTCAATGACTTTATAGGTAAACTATTTAGATGAACAAATTGTACTATGAAGAGCCAGAGAGAATACCAAATATGTAACCATCAGGTTTTTAAAATAATGAGTGAAGTCCTGGCCCTATAACATCAAGGGCAAAACTACCATCGGCTTCAATAGGGCTAGAATTTTACCCCAATGTGTTGTGTTGGCTACATAGTGCTCTGCTATAATGCAGCCTCATTTGGGGGGCACGGGGAGCGGGGACAAGGACCTCCCTCCCTTTCCCCATCAAACTCCTTGGATAGACATGCTAGACCAATTAGGAACACAGTACCAGGTTGGGGTAGGAGAAAGGATAGGGAAGGGGAAGGGTCACCTGACTGGTGCTCCTTCTGGGGAGCAATTTTGCAGGAAGGGATGGAAGTAGATGGTACTGGCTGGCTGCAAAGTGGAGGGGGCATGCTGTGCCCTTTAAATAGCTATAGAAGTTTATGCCCACCCTCTCCAGAGCAGGAGGCAATCTTCTGGAGAACTTACCTCAGAAGAGTGGCTGTGAGGCACAGTAGGTGCCTGGTGCAGGGATGCTTATGCATCACCTTTTGCTGAGGGCTATGCTCAATCTTGCCCTGTGGATGGAACTCAGATATAACACTTACAGAAGGGACAAACTGCAGGGAGAAAAAAAAGCACTTAATGCCTGCTCCTGCTTCCCCTGAACTCAATGGGAGTTTTGTCACAAAGCAAATGGGAACAGAATCGTACTTTTCAAGCACTGGCATTTTATCCAAGACCAGATTCTGCCTCCCTAGCTCATGCTGAATAATATCTTACCCTTAGAGTAGCCCCTCTGAGTCCCCTTTATTCTCAGTCAGCTACAGCTTAATGTGAATCTGGCCTATGCAGTTTTCACCTTTCGTTCACCCACCCCACTTCACCTCTCCTTACTTTCAGAGTACTTTTGGCACAGTGAGCAAAATAGCTGTGGCTCCATCCAGGATAGGTTGCTACCCTTGGCTTAGGACTGACTCTACTCTTTGCACCTCTATTACACAAGCAGGTTTGGTTTGAAAGCCTTCTGTCAAAATGAAGAGGGAGGTTTGCCCTTTTTATTTCCTGCAAAATGCTAGGAATGTTTGAAAGCTACAGTAACCAACAAAACAGAATAGGAAATGAGAGACGTTCATCCCCTTAGAAACAGCTTTATTCCCCTCAGATTTCCAAAGGAGCATAGACATATTCTGTCTGTTTTGGCACCAAAAGATATTAAAACAACTTCTTCAAACATCAGGATTTTTTTCTGCCTTTTATAAGGGTTGCACACACCAGACATCAGAGCAAGAACACAGAGTTCAGCTTTAAAGACTCCAGCTATCAGCAGGAAACTGTATCACATGTAAAGTTCTCTCAGAATATATGGATCAATCAGAAAGAACATAAAGCCACATCTCCCTCCAAATCCTATTCTCTCTGAGTGTAAAAAAAAAAAAAAAGTCAACTCGTCATAGTAGCCTGTCTTCTAATAGCCACCTTCAAAGCTGTTGAAAACTACAGAGGAGCTCTAAGATGAGCATAAAGGCCACCTGTGCTCCCTTTTGTCAGGGATATTTAACTTTTCAGCTTTGGAAAACAGAACTTTCGTTATGACAGTGGTTTAGCAGATTAATAAAACCAGTCACTAGGAGTCTGATTCAAAGCCCATTGAGGTCAGTGGGCTTTGGATAGGGCCTAGCTCAGCGGTAGTCAATAGGCAGACTGGGGGTCAAAGCCAGACCACCAGATGCTTTTGAACAGATTGCAAAATCTAGGAGCTGTATCTGGGGATTAGCTCTCAACCAGTTTGATGCCCCCTCCTTCAGTTGCTTGCCCTGTCTATCTCCCTTTAGACTTGATTGCTCCCTCTCCAAGGCTAAGACCTCCAGCCAGGTCACTATAGTTCCCCCTTCTAGAGAATCAAAGTCCCACTGAATGAACTGTTTCAGGCAGCCTTCCGATCCACTACCCAGACTGTGCTGTTTCCCCAGTGGAAGTTAGGGGAATCCAGATGCACCTTCTATTTCAGGTTCCAGCCCAAGGACCTTATACTTCAGCAATCAGTCTACCCAGTCTCAGACCTTGCCACTGTTTCCCTAAATTCTTTCCTCCTTTCTCTGTCTTCTGGCCAAGCCCTGTAACTGCCTCTGTTCCCTATGGCTACTGCATTCTTTCTCAGCTTCTTGCTATTCCGAGGTAACATCCCAGTATTTACTCCCAATGAGTTTTGGATCTGGTCCTTGATGACTTGTAACTGAGCTCCCTGGAGAAGAAAGAACCTATCTTCAGCAGCCGAAAATGTAAAATAGTCTTGAGGTAAGTGCTGGCCTAAACAATGCTGAGACTTTGTTATTGTTATTATTATTATTTATTATTATTGAAAGGACCATTTTCACAGCAGCTAAGGCCAGCTACAAGTGATGACTCACTTGCACCACTGATCTACACAAATAGCATGTGCTAAGATTACCATCTGGTATAACAATCTACATCACAAGGCTCCACATTTCCTGTTACCCAGGGTAAGTAAATTTCAAGCGTGAGGGAAAATTTTAGCAAGTACTATACCTTTGCAGAGAGAATAATGTGTCTTACACAGAAGGGGGGAAAGAAAGGGAAATTATGAGGTAAATGTTATTCCCCGCCTTCTGCCCCCTCACCGCATAAGAAGAAAAACATATTAAGTTTGCAGTTCTCATTTCTATCGTATTTAAAAAGTCAAATCTATGTAATGAATACCTGCTTGGAGGGATTCCAACAGGATGCTGACAGGCTTTCTGGACACTGTTTGAAATGGATGGTGAACATTTCATTCTCCCTTTTTTAACGGTGGGATCATATCATATACAACAATGATATAAGGAGCTTTAGACCCTGAAAAAATGTAATTATGTTCTACTCTCGCTCACGAGGCTAGACGATGCCTCTAAGGCACAGCCTGCCTTAGCTGGGCCATCCTTTAAATGGGTGCAGCGTCTGCTCCTTGCAGCACCCCAACACCTTGCACATCGTCAGTCCGACTCTGTATGTACATGTCGGACGGCAGCTCTAGATGTGGGTGATAGAGAGTTCTAAGTACATAGGTGTAGCTATAGATGATACAGATAGGACATAATTCAGCCTACCTCCATTCACTTTAACAGCTCTGCACTGATGAATGGTAGCAGAGGACCTGGGCCTAGCTAGCTCTGTGTCACCAATATTACACACATCCAAGTAAACCGGTGCAGCTGTAGATATAAAAGGCATTGTTTATAATTAAAGCCAACATGCAGTTGGGGGTCACCCTGAATTCTGGCAAAGCGTGTCAATGTCCCACAAAACTGTCCTTTCGTTTCCTTCTGTGATACATTCCCCACCACATCCCCTTTTGGGGTACAGAATCAGGGGGCCACCAGGTGGAAAGCTTTGACGAGGCAGCTTTATGGGCTACCTAGAAGTTACACCATTAAACCTCTCCCCACTCTCACCAAGGAACACTTCTGCATGTTAGGCCCAGCACTTGCCACCTCTAGCAGGAGCACCCGTGGTATCTGGCCAGCTGTCTCGCCAGCTTCTTTCAGCTAAAAGACAGGAACCAGCTCCTCACCTAATCAAACCTAATCCAGTGTTTTCTACTGGAACAGTGCTTTGACATTTGGCAGGAGCTGGAGAGAAGACCTGGATTTGTGAAGAGAAGCAGAGAAAAGTCTCCCAGACAAAAGAGAGGTAAATAATAAAAATAAAAAAGAACAAGTTACTGAATGCCAGACAAGGGACTCGTTGGTCTCAGGAGGTCAATGACATATTCCACTGTGTTGCAACAAGGGAGATAGCACAGCTCAATATAGACAAGCCTCTGCTGAGACCATAAAGGCTTCATCCTCCATTCACACTTTACCCAGGATCTGATGTTAAAAGAGAACTGTTGTTTATTGGTCTAAGGGCTTCCATGATTGCTTCTGAAGTCTGGTGTGCATGATGGAAACATCAGAATGAGGCCAGCAGCTGTGAGAAAGCAGCATTTCATCACAATCAGAGGTGTCTCATCTTAGCGCATTCTTCCGCGCTGTCCTTGGTATATGAAACTGCACTTCGTCCTAGAGTGCTACTTGCCTAGATGCTCCTCCTTCAAATTCCTCCTCCTCCAAACTCATTTCTTCATGCAGTCCCAAACCATTAGCCCGCCTCAGCAAAAATGCTGGCACCCAACTATGTTGTAAAGAGAGAAAATGAATGTATATAGGCAGATCCGCAGTTGGTGTAAATTGTCATAGCTCCATTGAAGTTTCAATACTCCAAGGCAATTTCATTCCTGAAGTCAGTGGACAGTTTGCACCAGCTGACATCTGCCCATTCCCAAGTTAGAAACTTGCTCTTGGTTTCCTCATGCAGTTTATTCTGTCCATCTATTTTGAAGTGAAAACTTCTTAAGGCCAGGAGCCTATCTTCCTCTGTGCTTTATACAGTGCCAAGTACTTTGTCAATGCTTAGCAAATAATAAATAACTAATAGCCTCAGTGTGCCTCATAGGCTGATATTTATAAGGTCATGGAATTGAAATCCTGTCTAACCCACTTGCTGACCACTTTAATCAACTCTGTTGTAGATGTGTGTCTAACAATGTTAGGATCAGTCTGAAAATGTTATATATACATACACAAAGACAAACACAGCTACTCTGTAACACTGGGGAGAGATTTCTCACACTACCCACACCCTCACTACTCTCATTTCCCAGCTACTCAGGCCAGATGTAGGTGCAAGATGTGGGCCTTAAAGAAAATAGTAAATCAGTGAGTGAATGTGGAAAAAGAATAGGCTAGTTCACTGATGGGCAACCTGCAGCCCATGGGCAGCACACACCCCATCAGGGTAATCCACTGGCGGGCCACAAGACAGTTTGTTTACATTGACCATCCGCAGGCACGGCCGCCCCCAGCTCCCAGCGGCTGCAGTTCACCGTTCCTGGCCAACTGGAAGCTATGGGCGGCTGTGCCTGCGGATAGTCAATGTAAACAAACTGTCTTGCAGCCTGTCAGTGGATTACCTTGATGGACCGCAGGTTGCCCACCACTGGGCTAGATTGTACAGGGCCAAACTATTTCCACCCTCTGAGTTAAGACAATCTTTAAGAAGATTTAAATGGGCTAGACTCAAGTACAGTAAACCCAGGAGGCAGCAAGATATGCAGAACGTTACACTGTTTTCCTGTGATATTTATCAGCTGCTAAATTTATGCTGAAATACAAGAACCAGAGTATTGATCCAGAAGTTAATATGGCCTGAGGCTAAGCCAAGGTCATTCTTATTTCTTGTGCTGCCTCAGTAAGACCTAAATCAGCATTCATTTGAGGGATGGTCCAAATCAAGAGGAACTCCTTTGACATCACTGGAGTTACACTGCTTTAAGTGATGGAGAAGCAGGCCCAAATCATAGTCCACAAAACATTTTGACAGATCTTGTCCATTTTGAAAGTTCTTTACTTTTTGAGCTTTTGCTTTAAGTCACTGATACCCAAACTTTTATTTTTCAAGCATAACTTTAGAGGACGAGGCATTGGATGTGACAGCTTCCAAGAAGTTCATATTGTGTTTACCTATAGGGATACTACCAATGTTAGGCCCAGATTTTGATCTTCTTTTGTCTTATATCTTTGTAACAGCCACATAATTCATTGTATGTGTTTTCTTATTTCATAACAGTTTCACTGCTGCTTTTTTCCTAAATTCTCCTCAGAACACAAGAGCCATCTGAATGCCAGAATGCCACTTCTTAGCAGCCCTACAATAACAACACACCATGCCCGAGCTCAATGTTCGTAAGTCACTCTACAACAAACCTGCCATTGTGCAGAGCCCGAGAACCCATGAGCAACCTGATGACAAACCACCAGCGATAGAATGAAAAAACCCCCACTGAATTAAACAAAATTCAATTTCAAACTTCTAAGCAATTATTTTATATTTAAAAACAGTGTGGGGGGTGAAGGGAATGCTCTGAAATTCTGTACATAAGTTCTGAAATATAATATTTCCCTGGCACATTTTTATTATTTCTCAG
This sequence comes from Dermochelys coriacea, assembly GCF_009764565.3. Lineage (NCBI taxonomy): Eukaryota > Metazoa > Chordata > Testudines > Dermochelyidae > Dermochelys > Dermochelys coriacea. The sequence goes on from NC_050070.1 coordinate 164,568,542, forward strand.
CAAAATAAATAAATAAAATAAAATATGCAACCGCCCCCAACTGTCTCACAATCTTCCAGGCTATGGCAAGACAAAGTATGACCAGACTCTCAGCACTGCTCCCACATTCTATATATCACCAAGTACATCAAGCACTTTTTGATTTTATATGTTCATGTAATATTTCAGTCAAGAGCCTTTGGGATGAGGGGGCAATAGATTATGTTCTTGTTTATTTTTGCTAAACTAGCTTTCTGACTTGATTCATCCAGGTTTAGGGCCATGAAATTATTACTTTAGGGTCTGATCCTGTACCATTGGAATTCACAGGAGTCTTACCACTCCCATTAGTAGGAGCATACCCAGGGACCAAGATTTTCAAAGGTGACCAGTGATTTTGGGTGCCTCAGTTTTGGGCATTAAGTTTCTGCCATTTCAAAGGCACCTGATTTTCAGAAAATGTCTACCTTCTCCCTCTGAAAAATCAGGCTTTTTGAACGTGTTTCAAGTTGGGTGCCCCAGAATCACAAGTCAGTTTTGGAAATGTTAGCTTTAGCTCTTCAGGTATTGCTAGACACTCTGACAGGTATGCTGGGAACCTCTAGATATTGAGTTAGTAAAAAGCAGCATCACCAACACAGCGTTAGCCTTTAAAATGCTTGTATAGACTGAATAAATATGCTACTGCTATCAATGTTATTTTGAATGAGAAAAAGCAGGAAATTTTTCACAGACAAATATACATTCCTAGATGGGAAAAATGTTAAAGCTCTCAAGTTGGCTTGTGAATTATCCACAAATGCACTCGACTAAAAAACAAACTAAGGAACAGAATCCTACAATTCTGCCAGTTATCTTATTCCTTTATGGTCACCAGTCCTATCTGTGATTCCAGACCCCTCCATTTTTTGAGGTTTCTTGAAAAACACATCAGTCGCAATATGAAATCTTTGATTCCCACAGAGAATTACATTTCAGAATGATGCTCCATGCTAGTAATTTTTTTCCTGGCCTTCCACATATGGCAATATTTATCTTCAAAGTTTCCCTCTTTGGCTCGTAGGCTGGTTTGTAAACCAGATGATCTTGTGTGGCCTAATTATAAAATGATTTGTTGTGTGATTCAGTAGCATTGTTTATTTGTACAGTGGTTTGATGGAATTTGTAAACTGCATAATATTGCTTTACAGTGTTTTCTGTTATGAAGGAGTCACATTTTGCTGTAATATTTGTAGAGGCAATTATAATTAGATGTAGTTCTCAAGATATTTTGATCTCTGTTCTCTTCCTATATAAGATAGTGAGATTAAAGCAGAAAAGTTCTCATTTAAGCAGGGCACTGACACTGAGTTTGAAAACTGACTGACAATAATACACCAGGTTTTATATTACCAAAATATTTATTATCAGACAAATAAGATGTAAAGCTGAATGGTGGAAATTTGATGGGTGTTCAGCATTCCTAACAGTCTCCATGTTTTACTATGTTTTGGAATAGAATTTTAGCTCCCCTTTCCACAAATATCTTTTGTATTATGACTTCAGAGATGTGTTATTTGCCATTCAGGACAATGGTAGCTTTGTTCTATTTGTCCATTGCATATTGTTTCATTATGAGTATATAGAGCCTGCCAGGCCTATAGAATGTTCTAAGGGCTTTCTGACCTTCCCACTTAGTTTCTGTCATTAAAGACGCCTTCAGGAGTCTGTTTGGTGTTCTAATGGGCAGATTTCTGAAGGGGTGTCATGAATTTAAATCCAGCAAAAACTTTGAAAAACTTGGATTCCAAAGCCTTGCTCAGGAGATTTGGTAATTGGCCTTTCACTTCTAGGCCACTGATTTGAATCCAATCCACTCCACTCAAAGGCTGTTTGCTGGTCTGTGTGAAGAAGTGGTGGCCTCAGTTCAATTCCTTGTGGACAAACATCCACATCAAACACAAAATTCCCATCATTACAATTGGCAAGCTTGTGCACAATCGCAGCATATCAGCCATCGATTGAATAGACATAAGGTCTGGGTTACCCTCTTAGCCTTTGAAGTGTTTCTCCCTGAAGAGGGTTCAGCCACACTGACAAAGTGTTGCATATGGGAGCTGGCTCTGCTGCTGACCACATGGTATGATTTCATTGGATAAAAGAGTGACATCTGTTTCCAGGACTGCTGGCTTTTTTGCTTTCACCCTCACTTCATTTTTCATATGTAAAAAGTAAAGCACAGTTAGCCACTGGACCCCACCAGCAGTTTGTGGGATCCAGGGAATTCTCCACTGAAGATTAGTGTTGATCACAGAGTATAGTGTCCCCTTTGAAATGTTATCCTTCTTGTGTATTCCTTTGCTGTGAAGTGTTTGTGGGGAGAGAAGAGTAGTGATAAAGGGCTGGATTAATTTGTACAGATGGGGAATTGTCACTGTGTGTGATACATGAACCTCCAGTGTCTGATGAGTATATTATAACATAATTGGGTACAAGCAGTAGAATCACTGTCTCCCAGATTCATTCACTAATGATTCCAGCAGGAAATACAGATGTACTAGTGATTCATACAGAAAGGCTGCTAAAGAGTTTGGCTGACCTTTCATTTTTATTTAGACATTAGCTGTTTTTCATCTCAGTGTACAAGCAGGTACTGTGAGAGATTATCTCTGGCAGAGTTTCAAAGGAATATATCAAGACGAAGAGACAGGAGTGCATTGTAACAGAGGAGAGTAACCCAAATTCATACTGTAGTTTTACCCAGACTATGCAATTAAGTTATTTCTCCACAACTCTCTGCCAGGTTATCCTAGCAGAAACAGATCTTGTCATCGTTTACTGCCTTGACAAAAATATTTCTTGTTCTACATTTCTCTACAAATATGTTGTTTTAAAACATGGCATTTTTTTCCTTGGCAATCTTTATAATGAAAGTCATTTCATTAAGAACAATCTGGCCCGATTTGGGATTCAAGAGATCTTGATTCTATTCCTAGCTTTGCCACTCACCTACTGTGTGGAAGCGACTCTTCTCTGTGTCTCAGTTACCCTATCTGTAAAAGGGGGGCAGTAATGACCTTCGTGAAGCACTTTCAGAGCTAGAGATGAGAAAATGCTCCATAAGAGCTACTTATTGTTAATAGGAGCTGTCAGGGAGATGAGCCCAAGCCACAGAGTTTGGGTCCAGAGTTAAATCCAAACTTTCCTAAAGTTCAAGGTGTGTTCGATTCTGAGGTTTTGATCTGGTACAGGAGTGTTGTAAAACACTGGGCTTTATTTCCTGGCCTCACTCACATGTCATGGATCAGAGTTAAAGTGCTTGCTCCTGTCACCGGCAGAAGCCAATGTCCATTGTTCATTTTTTTTTTAAAACACATGCAGATAAAACGGTAACACATCCCAATCCCCACAAACTAATACAGCCAGTGACTAAAACATGCCAATAGAGAAGTCGAGGATGTAAGTCAGGGTAGATGCCCAGGACCCTCCTGACGGATGAGAGGATTAGGTTTCCTGGTGTTGCTCAGCTAGTGGCAATTATTATCTCTGAGCCCCAAGAGCTTCTGATCACACGGCAGCTTCTCGGAGCTATGCACACAAATGAAATGCGCTAAGGAAATCAATGTCACTCCACTCCCGCAAAGCTTACCGACTAAAACCCATTGCTAAAGAAAAGTGATCATCTACACACAAGAGCTGAGCCAGAACGTTTCCCTAGCGTTTGAGGGTGCTCCCATCTAGAGTCTGAGTTTGCCCACTAAGGAATTATGGATCAACCGCTAAATTCACTTCCCCAAAGTTTGAGTCTGAGGGAGTCCCCACCCCACATGGCAGCAGAAGTGCGGTAAAGAGGCTGGCCCTACCCCCTGAGCCCTATTTGGTTTGTGGGAGGGAAAGACAGAAGGAAGGAGCTGGCTCTGTGCATCCCAGAGCCCTGATCAGTTGCCAGCCCATCTGCTGTTGGGTGATGGGGATGCCACTGCAGAAGAGGAGCTCAGCCTTGCACAAGAGAGTACAGGCCACTGGCCACCCGATTGGCTCTGGACCTGATGCTGCTGAAAAGGGGCTTGCAGGGCAGGGCTGGGAGGAGACTGCATATTATGGCTTGCAGGCAGTGGGATACGCGGCTGCTGTGACAATCTGAGCTCATGGCAGAGCTAAGCCCAGAGAACAGCTTACACCAGGCCCACCCCGGTAGGTCTGGCTGCCTAAGAACAAATGGAGCCCATAAATCAGGGTAATTAGGAGAAAGTACTATAATCTGGCCTGACACTGAAGGAGCCCTAGGGTGACCATATTTCCCAAAGGGAAAGCAGGACACCATGTGGGACTAACCCGAGCCTTCCTCCCACCCCCATGCAAGGTTGGTCTAAGCCACTTACCCAAGCCAACCACCACCACCTACCACGTGGGGCTGGAGTCACTACTCACCCGAGCCTTGCCTCCCCCACTGCATGTGGCTGGCATCACTGCTCTCCCAGCCCCCTACCCACATTCTGCCACACCCCACTTTTTGACAAAAATGGGCATTTGTCCCATTTGCTCTTGCCAGCTGATCAAGATGGCAAGCACAAATGAGACAAGTGCCCACTTTGGCCAAAAAAGTCGGGACGGCCGGGACAGGGCTTAAAAAAGAGACTGTCCCAGCCAAAACAGGATGTATGGTCACACTAAGCCCAGACAGGATGAGCACAGTTAGCTGGCAGCCAACATAGCTGCAGGGGTAATGCAGCGCAGCCAGCAGGGTTGGGGTGACGGCCGGCAAGGGAAGTCTGTGTGTGAAGGGGGAGCCAAAGACAATGGCATCACAACCAGTTCAACCAATCAGGCTGAGATATCCAGCTCCCAGGAGGAAGCTCTGACCAGCATGTGGACTAAAAGGATAGGCCCCTGAACATGATGTGGAGACCAGGACCTGGCCTCTGTATACTTGTGCCAAATGCAAGTGTAACCCACTCAACAGTGTGTGTTACAAGTCCCCCTCTGTGTCCAGTCTGCAGAGGATATGAATCTGCTACAGCACCACTTAGAGAGCCCTGGCTGACCTGCTGAAGCTGTAGTAACTCATGCTTTTAGGTCTGAAGGTCCACAGGCCAATTCCCAGTGTGTTTGCCAAGATGGCAGCACCATATAACCATTATCTGCTACCCCAAAGAGAAGGAGGTGCTCCTAATCTGGGGCTAAAAGAGCCTGAGGCTGGAAGAGCGATTTAGTTGCTGGTGAAGCTCCTTTGTTACCTCTCTGGGATTTTGTGCTTAGTATATAGTGTATAATTGCTGTGGTTAATTAACCACATGTGAGTCTTGTTAATTGTTCCTTTTAATTACCCTAGGATTCTGTACATGCACTAAGTGGCTGATAAAGATGTTGGAATATATCTATGATTGCAGTTATTGCTAGATAAAGTCCTAGCTGCTGAAAGGTTTCTCTATGCCAAGACAAAGGAGTAGAATTTAGGAATAGTAGGAACCAGTTGCAAGTTTGATAAATACTATAACAAAGACCAAAACAAAAACAAATACAATTTACTTGTGTCTCTGTTCATCTTACAGTTCTTTATGTTCACACAATCCATCCTCTATCCACATGCTCCTTGCACACATTCAGTGCTCCTGATTTATGTGCACCTGTCTCCTCATACGTGAATTGGCCTTAGTTCAGACCAGACATCTGCAATGATTAATCTCGTACATTGCACATATAGTAGTTTGGGTTTGTTAAAAAATGCTCATTTATTATATTTTGAAAACTTATTTAACTTTTCTCACCAAACTGAGGGAAGCACCATATTTTATAACATATCTGAACACAGATACACAGATTTAAGAAGATTTGGGAGCTGAGTTACAGCTCCCAAATCTTCTTAAATTGATCCAGACCACCTCTAAGATAGCAGGTTACACACTGCAAATGGAATGCATAACTTGACCATGAACTGCTGCATATTTTGTACTTCAGATTTACATTTTTCCAAATGGGTGGGGGGTGGGTGGCGGAGCCATTTTCTTCCAGATAAAGACACTTTCTGCTTTTGCTGGATGAGATAAATCTGTATATCTTTGGACTCTCTGCTGAGATTGCCGACAAGTTTACACCAGGAATTGGACTGAGGCCACCAATTCATGTCATACAGGTTCCATCAGCTGGCAATGACATCATCAGATCATTACCATACTGCTGGAATTTTAGTCACTAGGTGACACAGAGTTCCCTGAGGGCCATCTTGATTTGTAGAGATACAGTCCTGTAACTACTATTTTAGCAAATGGCAATTCAGATGATTTGATCCCTAAGTGAGATTTGGAGCTGGGGTAGTGGTAGTTATGCAAGCATTAAGAGCTCATGGCACAATGGCCAAAGAGTCTAGGGGCTAAATTCACTCTAGTCACTCACTTAAGTGAATGCGTAGGCCTTGGGTGAGTGTTAAACCTCTGCACAGGGGAAAATTTCACCCTGCTAATGTAAGTGGGTTCAACTAAAGTCAATGGAGCTGTCCTTGCATACTCCAGCAGTGAATTTGGCCATAAAAACTCTCGTTATAGATCAGCCTCAGAATCAAATTCCCCAAACTTTGGTAAAGTGCGGATCCATATTTGAACATTATAGCTCGGTTCTAGGTCCTTTACCTCAGAATCTGAAAAAATTTGGACCCTCATCTGAACTTTCTCGCCTGCACCCACCTCCAATTAGCTGCATGAAAATGATATACAAGAACTATCTTCTGAATCCCACAGTGTGTTTCAAAGCATAAAAAGCATATTAATTCCTATTCGTCACTTGTATGTAGTTCCCTTTCTTATGACTAAACAATCCATCCAACTAACACCTAAAAAGTTTTATTGGGCTCAGCCTATAGCATGTGCAAACATTACAGAAACCCAGTGATCACTGACCCCTTCCCCACTCCTGCCAACATTTTGGTTTGGATTAAAACAACAAAAAAGGCAATGTTAGTTTCTTGGACCACCACAATATGTTTTAAGAAGGCTTTATGCCCATGGGGCTCAGTATTAGATTCCAACAGGTTACTTCATTAAACGAGCATATCAAATTTGATTGGGAGTTCTCATCAGCTTTCTGTTCCGTTTAATTTTATTTTTATACAGATGAAGAAATTACTGTTACACCCATACCCATTGACAAGCCAACTACATTACTTCACATCTACTTTATAACCACATATAATTACATAACCTCTTGGTTTATTTTCTCCCAGAACTCATGGCTCCTCATAGAATCTATTCCATCTGATCTAAGAGGCAGATTTTGGCCTAAAAACTGGTTTTCAAGACAGTTACATGGTTTGGAGTTTTATTCCTATATTGAATATTCTATGTTTATTAACCACATTTTGATTCAAGCACTGTAGCACGAGTGTCTCTGATCAAGTCTGGGTAAGCTGTATTAGTAAAGGGAAAAGACAAGCCCAACACACAGAAATATTCTGCATAAATAGTCTACCTTTAATTATGCATAGCTGTTTGATTACATCTCTTTATGATGGGGCAGTTCTCATTTTTCAGCCCCACATCATAAAATCTTTTCTCAGGACATTCTGTTCTCTCTATTTTGTTTCTTTCTAATTATACCCACCATAATTATTTTTCTAACTAAAAATCCCTATCAACCCTCCCCCATGAAACATTCTTCACTTGTAGAAATAGAGAAACCAGGACTTCAAAGTGTTTTGACAAACAGGTGCTCTGTAAGAATGTGTAAGGATTACTTTTGGTAAGAATGTGATTGGAAAGTCCTATCATTGGCACTTTTACATCAAAAGCAGCATCTTTCAGCAGACCTTCATATAAATGGAAATTAAACTAATAATTTTACATTACTGCAGTTTTATGCCAGTGTAACGCCACTGAAATTAATGAAGATCAACCAGTGTAAAACTAGACTAATCCTGATGAACTGGGCCCTAAGATTATTGTAATGTTCATCCCAAACCTAATTGTTTAAGAAGATATTTACAGTCCTCAGGATCCTTTTGTTATTATTAGCAAAATATGCTAAATAACCAGGTACAAACAGATGGGTTTTTTCTTCAGTACCAAGGCATGCATAGTATTTCTTGGATAGCCTCTTAACTCCCACTGAAATCAGTAGGAATTGCACTTGCTTTGCACTCCTTGCTATCAGCTTCTATGTTTGAAAATACTTTTTAATATACAGTATTAATAAATTCATCTTAAAACATTGCGGTCTAGCCCTGTGACCATCCCTCATTTGAGTTACGTTTACTCATGTGACTAAGGCTACTGATGGTCCAGGGAGTAAAAGTTGTAGTATTGGGCCCCTTGATTCTTAATTGCTCAGATGACGTGACTGTAAATTGCAGAATGGGGTGGGAAAGACTCTTCTCATAACAAACTGTGGAATCAAATAACTTGTTGAGAGAAATAGAACCATCTAACTATTTCTCTGCTATGAACAAATCACTATAAACACAGTGGTTTGCAATTAGAGTATAACACAAACACTTAGCCAACACATGATAGAACAAAGGGCAGGCAGGATTGTGACCTCTTATGAAACTGTGTGAGAAACTGCACAAGACAAGAGCTCACAATGACTATATAGCTCATCAATGTCAATACTGTACAATTTCAATGAGTTCCATCTCGTGTTCTGAGCTGGGCGAGAGCCTTTGTTATGTGGATCAAGAACTGGACTCAGATCACCCACTCACTTCACCTAGCACAACTGAACAGATAGAAGTCAAAATTACATTGTCACCGCCAGGTTGACCTGGTCTGGATTCAAACCCGTGATCGAGCAGCAAAAGCCCCCTCACGCAATTGGTAAGAGACTGAAGGCAGTCTCTGTAGAGAGGTTCTAGACTGATTGTGCGTGCTGCAGATCAGGGTCTGGCCCCAGCGATGAGGAGGTGTAACAGAGGTTTACAATACCATTGCCTATGTTATATCTATGAATACAGATCCAGGACTGTCAATCCAGAACACCTTTTGCGGGCACTATATTCACCTGCAACAATTTTCTGTCAATCAATATGCCCTATTTATACTGCAATGAAAGGAAAAAAAGCACTGCATGGATTATGTAATCTTTGCACTAAAACAGAGCAAAGAAGTGATCCATCCATACAGAGAAGAGTTTTTGTTAGATTCAGGCCCCAGAATACAATCTGAAGAGCAAGTATGCAAAAATTACTTCCCACATTAGGCTGAGACATATAGTACTGAACTGAGGGATTTCTTATGTCAGAAGAAGACTGCCATACGAATGCGACATAAGCATATAATTGAAATAATTTATTTACCACTAGAGCACCACAAAAACAGACATACACTGTGTTAAAATACAAGGTAATCGGTCATCAAAATACAACACAGCTGTTCTCATGTTCCTTTTATATTTTAAAACCATGCCGTCCATACAACTGTATTGCTGCTAAACACACAAAAAATGCTGTCCTAACCCAACCAGCTAAGTGCTGAGATGTGTTCCTCAGCCCCACCCCTTCCTTTGAGTCTGATCCTGTGAGGTACTGAGTATCTCCTGCCCAGTGCTGAGTATCCTTAATTCCTCACTGTCTTCACTGCAAGCTGAGAAGATCAGCACCTCACCGAGGGGCCCCATAGTATGCGCCTCTGCGCCTCTTTATTTCCACTTACACCTCATTCTGAGGCTTTACGTTGAACTTAAATGGTGCCAGGGCCTCCCTCTCCACAGGGGTGAGTTTCATCCCAAAGGAGCTCTGTCTGCCCTTTGTAGGATCAGGCCCAATGTCCTTATTCACTAACGGGAACTATATGTCTAAAAATAAACCAAAAAAGAAAAGATTTAGGAGCTGTAAAATAGAACATTTCAAATACTATCAGTGCATTTCTGAGGAAAAAATACAAACAAAACTTCATCCAATTTGGGGGAAATGACCTAACGCAATTATAAGGCATTATTCTCAGATTTTTTTAAAACATACCCACCTCCCTGGCCCAAACTTTTGCCTGTGTCCAGCACATAGTGAGTGTAGTTGTACACTAATAGTATCTCAGATCCCGCTATTTCAAATCATCAAGCTTCAATACCAGGTTTTTGCCACATTTCAATTGATAATGGCAAGTTGGGTTTTTTTTAAAATTGTCCAATCCTTGTCCCCTCCTCCCCACCCATAGAATTGAAGCTAATAAAACAGATTAGGGCTAAATGCTGCAAACGCCAGCAGTCACGGTGCTTTCTACCTCAAAGAGTTTTATTTCCACAGGTCTCTTCGGGATAGTAAACATGGCTTCTGCAAGTGTTTGTAGGATTGGACCCTTCATTTGTTAATTTCAATTTGCTAAATAAATAGTAAATAATAATAAGAGAAGAACCACACACACATACAAACCCTCATATACCTCCTCTGCACTGAGACAATGGGCAGGGTCAGATTATTCACAGGGCTACATTTTGATCTCAGCAATGAGCGCAGGCTCCCAGTGAAGTTAATGGGAACGGTCTGTGCAAATCAAAGGTTTCAGAGTAGCAGCCGTGTTAGTCTGTATTCACAAAAAAGAAAAGGAGTACTTGTGGCACCTTAGAGACTTATGCTCAAATAAACTTTTTAGTCTCTAAGGTGCCACAAGTACTCCTTTTCTTTTGTGCAGATCAAAGGAGCAGAATCCAGACCTTGAGCCTGATTCTCCACTATATTACTTCAGTTTTACTGCAGTGTTGCTCCACTAAAGTCAATGAAGTTACACTATCCCAAATTCAAGTTAATACAGTGGAGGATCAGGCCCCTAATGTTTTGTTTTAAAGCTTCAGGGGTAAAATCTCAGCCCCATTTCAGTCAATGGCAAAACTCCCATCAACTTAAATGGAGCCAGGATCTCACCCTAGGTCCTGTTCCTGTATTGTATTTGAGGGAACATGCCCTTTACATCCAGTTGTCATATTTCCTTGCACAGTCGTCAAGCTTTGCCATTCAGAACAATTTATAATGTAAAATCAATTGAACTGTTCCTTTTCATGTTTTTACACATCTTTGTTCTAGGTTAGGGATCTGTTGCTATTCATTTATTTTTAAACAACGTGTACCATGTAGATCTTTTTTTACTCTCTCTAGAGTACTCTGAAGATTGTTAGGGCCCAAACGCGTTTCCTAGGAGACTTATGTTCCTTTTTTTTTTTTTAGAAAGAGGAAAAAGAAAAGGTGTTATCTGAAGAAGAAGAAAAAAAAAAGATTAAACAAAGACACAGAGCCCGATCCTCCAAATCCTTCCACATGCCAACACTCTCACTAGGCCCCATCTGCTACCACAGAAGTCAATGGCAAAACTTCTGCTGACCTCTGTGGGAGAAGGATCACTCCCATAGAATAACTGCAGGTGAAAAATCATTGCTGTGACAAAGGCCAACACAAGGCCCCTAAACTGATTAAGTCCCACTCAAGCCTTGTTTTTAGGGCTTCAGTGATGCATGTGCTTTGTCTCAGCCCTCTGCACAGTAGTGAATTTCACTGCGTGTAAGGAGTTTGTAGGGCTGGGCCCTAGCCTCATCTCACTTAGGCTGTGAAATCTTTTCTTGAAAATCTTGCTCCTCTATCCATCCGTTTGACTGCCGAGAAAATGAAACAAAACTGGGTTTAAAATGCTGAGTCGCATTGCGATTCACTGCTACAAATGTGGATGAACTAGGATGTGGGTGAGGGGAGGAGGAGACTATTTTAATCCATCCTTTTTGTAAAACAAAAAACAAATGGAGTCAGGTAGCTTATGTCATAATGATGAACAATATACAAAGCACATGTATAGCAAATTATTATAAAACATGTATTTGTAGTGCAAGTCAAAATATAGGGACTCTACTCATACTGGCCAGCTAGAGGGAAACACATGACTGAGTGATCAAAAAGAGCCCCAAATTCAAATTCAAACTCATGAGAGTTGACAGTATTACAGAATACAAAAATATGGTGAAAATTTACACATTACACATAAAGTACTTAATTTTTTTAATAGTTTACAATAGAGATCTACAGATATGTTTCCAATTAAGCTGGCTTTTACTACCCACCTATTGTAATACTATAGGTATGGTTACATATACCAAAAGAACAAAACATCCCATAGCATAGCTATACAGCAACATATTAAGGTCTGAAGATTAGACCAGTACATGTTAAATATTTCACTGGTTTACTAAACTGACATTTTAATCATTTACAGTAAAAAAAAATCTTATAGACTTGTCTTTGAGACTGAAACAGAGCGTCCTTTATTAGTAAGTTTTTCAGTATTTAAAACAAGGGTTTGAGACTTTAAAAGAAGCCTCCCTAGGCTGCTGGCATGTAAAATAAGGCATTTTCAAGGCAGATTTTCTCAATAATGTAATAACTGACTTCTGTTTTAATTGAACTAAACTAACCATTATTTTCAGGATCGTTTGAACTTGAGTTCCCCTAAGCATTCAACGTATTTCTGGCACTTTATTTGGTCTCCACTTTGTCCACATTTGTTTCTTTTTTTCCAATGGCGAAGAAATGTTCATGTGATAGCTTTTACATACAAATAAATAATGCACTGTTAACACTAAAACTAAAAAGAATGGGTAGGATGTCTATCGCATAACAATACAGAGAGCTCAAGTAAGGCATGGGACAGATACAGCAACTCCACTTAATGGGATTTTCCTGTTTTTTTCCTTTCACATAGTAACACTAACACATTCTTCCAGTGTTTATTTTTTAAAAGGTGTGGTTCTTTTTGTTTTTGTTGTTGTTGTTTTTGGTTTTTGTTTGCTTCTTGTCTATCTCACTAACTGAGTAGGTGAAGTGTAGGATAAAGGCCTTCAATGTTTTGTTTCAGATGCCAGTTTTAAAAAAACAAAACACACAAACTTTCAAACAGTTCGGACTAGTACCGCTTTTCTTCTTCTTTTTAGGTTTTTTTTTTTTTAATTATTTTTGTATTTTTTAACACTGATGAATTTAGATTTTCTTTTTTTTCCTTAATCTCTTTTTCTTTCTTCCTTGGTTATTTTTACTTATTTGTTTATTGCTGTTTCAGGGATATCTTTTAGCTGCATTTGCAAGATTTTACGATCATGTTGGAAAGTTGTTCAATTTTGGGTGTTTTGCCAATGTAGTACAGGATGGTGAGGGGTTCTAAATCCTGGGACACGCAGCATGGAGAGGCAGATGCTTCTGGATTTATGGTGTTATACAAACTGAGTACCTGGAAGAAGAAAGAAAAAAAAACTGGGATGAAAACATTTATCATTGTGTCCACAAATCAATGCCTATCTCCATCTCTAGCAACCCCTATAGGGTTTAAGCCAAAATCCAGTGAAGTAAGTGGAAAGGCTCCCATTGACTTCTATACTCTTTGGATTAGGCCTATAGCCCTGGTCACACTTTACACTTTAACAATACATCTCATCCCATTTGTTTTCCTTGCCAAATACAACTTCATGCTTTCTACCTCACTCACCCTGTGCCTATCATCAATAGAGGCCAATATACAGCAAGATATCCTTTCCTGCTACAACAGACTTCTAAAAATCTGTTCCATAGCACTTTCCATCTAGAAATATCATTCCAAACTCTGTTCAGTTTTGTATCGTGTTGTGCCAGCTTGTAAACCGTCAGGGGTACGGCTTCTGGCACAGATAATTCACCGTACAACACTGTGTGTGACTGCAGGCTTCACAAATTATAATGGATAACACATTTGATGCTCAGCATTCTTTTGCTTTGAGGATCTCTTATACCCTTGAGGAGCTGTCCCATTTATTTAGATTGTTAGTTTCTTGGGACAGAGGCTTTGTCCTCTTACTTGGCTGCAAAATACTAGGCAATAAAATGATATAAGTAAATCATAATGAGTGTGCAAAACTTCCATTAATGGTAAATAAGCTTAGTCAGAGTTGAATGGAAACGTTTTTTATCTGCCAAGAAGTGAGTTGAGTTCATGCTCTACAATGTTTTAAAGTGACAGTGATACATAGTAATCAATTGCTGGAGGAGAAAGGCACACTAAACTTAGGTCTTGGCAGGTGAGTAAGAGAGGAAATTCTTTTAAAACTATTTTATTTGCACATACATTGACCTGATTTGTGCACAGATATTGGTATTTTTCCAAGGATACCCAGGGAGACTACCTTGGAAGTTCAGCCCTTTAAATCCAGATGTATTAGATGTACATTACATTCTGTTAACAGGATAGGCACTGAAAGAGCCATATTTATGCTTTCAGATTTTAGTTGACTGTTAACTGATGTTGGTTTTGCAAGTGCATCAAAAGGAGAAGTGAACCCTTCATTGAGTTAGGCATTGCTTTGTTTTTCTCCCATGCTGCTATGTCCATTATTGCTGCTATGGATTAATTGTGACTTTGATAGCAAAATTCTTGCCTGGAACCAACTACGGCCAAGTTAGCAGCTTTCATGCCACAGAAGATGCACATGCAGAATGGTTTTCTCTAAGGGAAGTATGTAGGTTACCCACTGATGATACACAGGTATTTCCGAGGATGCCATTAATGTGTTAGTTAAATACTAAGTGACCTTTCCCCAGAGCTTCAGCACAGGGTTCGCAGCTAAGACAGAAGTCCCGTTCAGTGCAGCAACACTAACTACTTTATTAAGCAACCTCTAACTTGTTGGGTAACTGTCCAAACCACATATTTGTGACCATGACAGTTTTTCTTCCTTAAAAAACAAGTGCTGCTCCAAACTTTGCATACTACTTCTGTGTATCAGAGGGAATTTAGACTCCTCTCTTGCATCTGAGCCTGCTGACACCACTGGACTACATGATGCAGCCAGCCAGCCACACATATGCAGTGCATTGTTTATATTCAAGATCAACACAGGCCTGGACTATAAGATTTTCTCATACTAGAGAAAATAAGATTACTGTTCAGTATACTGAAATCCAATTGCTTGCTAATGCTAATCTCATATTTTAAGGAAGGTCTGAGGAATGGGAGCCATCATTCTTGGTTTGAATCCAGCTGCAGATTCCATGGCACAATGCTGAAGAGTCACTCATCAGGAGACGAGTTTAACTTTTCACATTTACTGAATCTTAACAATAGACCAAAAGCTAGGTAATAAATTGCATCTATTCAGTTTTTAGGAAACTTGTGAAAGGTGGCAGATCAACAGCGGTAACCAAATCCCTCCAGTTATCCAAACAATAGCTAAGGTCCAACCAGTGGCAGCAAACGCTTCCCCATGCGGATACCATGCTTTTGCAACTTTGTAGGTGTAAGAAAGGGAATCCTTTGTGGAAGCTCCATTTTCTCAGGTAGTCTAGCAAAACTAGAACATATTAACCTCCAGAGACAGCAAGGCAAGGCCCAGCTTGTCAGCTGAACCAGTGGTGAAACTCAGGCACTCTCTCCTTGATGTTTATAACATGTGTGATGCATCCGTATGTCACAGTGATGGGCTCATTATTATGATGAAATTCACTCCCATGCAGAGGGCCAGCAAAAGGTCACATAAGTCCCACTTAATCTCTAAATAGAGGCCTTGCACTGGTCCCCTCTACAGGGCTGAATTTCACCCTAAGAAAATCATTAAAATAATACATGTTTTGCACTATGAAAGCTTTTGGCATTTGGGAGCAAGGATGATATAATTCAACCCAAGGTTTTTACATAGATGTTCTAATACAAGTCACATGAATCAAAGTTCTCAAAAGGCAGGACTTACTCTGCTGTGCTGAGTATCTGAGCTCCATAAATATGGACAGGCTCCTGCACAAAAATTAGCATGATACCCTTTAGGTTCATGAATCCATTTCCAGCCAAGATCCCTCTTGAAGTCAATATAAAGTTGACGCAGGCAACAATTATCCTGCACATTTCTGGAAATAAAAATACAGACAAATGCATTGGTCAGAATCACAATATGTGTGTGTGTGTGTGTGTGTGTGTGTGTGTGTGTGTGTGTGTGCGTGCGTGTGAGAATCCATTTAATTGCTTTCTGCATAATGCTTTACAGGTGAGCTCAACCCTGACTCTCATACTAATTCACACTGTAAGATTCCATACAGTGCCCAAGCAATGATTTCAATTCCAAGTACTAAGGACCAAATCCCGGTCTCACTGAAGTTAGACCCATAGATGCCTCACTACTGATGTTAAGATACAATTTGACAGGTTATCCCATGTACAGGGGAAGCACTAATCAGTCACTAGTCTACCAATGTTGAAACAGAGGCATACATTTGAGAAACTAATCTATAGTTGTCTCCTGTGTGGAAACAACAGTGTCTGGGAGACTTAAGGTTTTGTGGCTCTGCAATGGGGAAACGTGCAGGGCGACTGACCAACCCCTATGGAATTATGTGACTCAGCTGTAATTCTTTAAACCATGGCATGTTGGCAGAAGCTACACTCCTGGGATTCAAGAAGAAAAAGAAACAATTACTTAGAAACCAATAGTAGCTCAGAGTATCCTGGAATGCAATGCTTAGCCACAATTATTTTTGCTCGCATATACAACTGTTTGCCAGATTTAAGATCAGGAAGGACTGTTTCCCCCAGGTCATACAGGTACAGACTCTGCCAGGGTGAACTTCTTCTGAGGAGGTTAGCATCCTCACATGAACTATTTCCCGTGATTACATGACTGGTGTGGTTGGGGCCTAGTACTGGTGGATCTTGATTTCCTGTTTTCTAAAGGTCATGAGCGCTCTCAACTCTCATTAACTTCAATGGGAATTGCAGGTGAGCATCTCCTATTAGGTTCAGATCCCATATGAACATGTCGGTTTTACTACAGACTGACCTAACCTGTCTGAGAGTTTTTTGTTTACACTTAGTAAAAAGAAATTTATCAAATCATGTGAGAAACAACCCAAGTTGTTACATCTTTAGGCATGTAGGAGTAAATATAAGTAAACTGACTTTATACATATATTTACCTAAAACAATAGGCAGCATCTAAAGCACGCTTCTTCCGCCGACTGGGCTGTTGCGACTCAAGTCTGTAGGAGGGTAATAACATTAGCAGAAGATGTGGGGTCTTCCCACTGTATTTTTTCCTACTGGACCTGAAAGCTTTCCCATCACCACTGGAATATATGTAGGAGTCATCAATACCTTCAAAAAATACATTTTGGTGATAAACATTGTGTTGCTTTTTCTTCACAAATTATATAAACCATCTCTTTAAGAAAAATCTCTCTCTTAGAAAACCGGTGGTGAGGACATCAGCTGGGTGTGTCATGGGGGCAGGGAATCACAACCTGAGATCTCTGCACTAAGGTATATATAGCACCATGTACCCTCATGTTTGACATATTGGCCTTCCCCCAATTTTAGTCCATCTTAATGGCTTTTTGAAGGCAATTAATAGACCTATCAAAATTAATGATGAAACAGACTTATTGGATCATCCACCCATGTAGGAAAGTCCAGTTTCTAGTCTACGCTAGTTTTAAATGACCCACATGATGATGCTTTTGCCACTTTGTGTGGGAGACCAATCCAATGGAATCTCACTTTTTCAGATTTATAGCTTTTAAGGCCAGAAGGCATCATTAGATCATCTCTTGACATTTCACCTACACTTTTCTTTGCTTAATTTCATTCCATTATTCCTGTTTTACCCCATTATGCTATCTGAGCAATTCCTCTTCCTTTTTCATATCTACATCTTTCAAATACTTGTACACTCTTCTCCTATCTTCCATATTACTAACCAGTACATATTATTTTGTTCTGCTAATCTTTCTTCATAAATCAATCCTTCCAGCCCCTTAATCTGGTACATACATGGCAGTGGGGACTTTAAAATAATTTTACTGGAACTAGAGATCACTGATATTTGGATTAATTAAATTTTTTTGGAAGCCATTGACAATGATCTTAGATCACTACTAGTCTTATTCATTAGGATAAAGGACTTCAACAGATACAACAGAACTTTGGTGAATACAACATTGTAGGTCATGTATACAAATTTCGCACATACTGTATAGTTCTTCCCCAAATGATCTATGCTACAGTTAAGAGTTAATGCATATTGAAATGTTACATCAGAGATATAACCAAGTGAAAACACCCAGGTGCAATTGGAGCCATTAGCATCCCCCGAAAGATTTGGGAGTCCATTTGCAGGTACTCACAAACAGCAGGGCCTGATATGGTTTTACATCAGCCGCAAAAAAATTACCCTTCCAAAAATGGTATCTTGTGATCAGCCAAACAATGTCTGGCACCAGGACATTCTTCATGTTTCGTGAATGGCTCTTCTGCCCTCCAAATTCAAGATGACATTACTCATTTTTTGGGGAAATGGAAAGCGAAACACCTGACTACTGTCTTGTGTATACTAGAGAATTTACCATGTTAAGAACTGCTTAGTCCCTCTTGCACACTTGTAAAACACATCCTGTTCACAGACAAAAGTGCTGCAAACAGTTTGCATGTGCTCTAAACACTGTCTGGATTAGACCTGCCTACACCAGTGCTAATCAATGGTTTAGTCTGCACTATTGTAGCCTGCACCATTTTACTGCCAGTGTGGACAGCAATAAAATAGTTCAGACTGAAACAGTTCAGTCAATACTGTCAGCTCAGTTATGAGCACCAGTGCACTACTGATATCAAAATCTCCCAGAATCCACTGTTTTGGGAGCTGTGCCTTGAATTGTGAGATAGATACTGATAGGGCATTGAAGCTAAACTGGTTTGGAACAGGCTAGCGTAGATGCACTGAACAATTTGTGCTTATGGCAGTGCAATCTCCTTGATTCAGTTGTGGAACAGCTACATTTTATAGTGTTGACATGGCTTTACCCATTTGTCCTCAATCACCCCATTCCCCTGCACCCCCCAACGAAGAGTCAAAGCTCTCTAGTTCATCATCCTCAGGCTCTCAAATCAGTTGTATTTTAGATTTTAAAGAGACCATACAACGTTTGTTATTTCTATCTTTTAATCAGCAAATATCACTGCCCTTTGTACAGCCCTCCCCCCCTCCCCCATTTTTTGTTGTTGTTTTGTTACCTGCAAATCTTGCTTCTAGCTCTTCACTTTTATTTGGGATAATATAATTATTTGAAGGCACGAAGGTGCAGCATGGACAATGTAAACTTATCTTAAATCCAAAGTTCCTCTCTGCAAAACATGAAAGTGGGGGGATCATTTTTACATTTGGAGTGACCCTGAAATAATTCAGGTAATGGAGAGGAGTTGGGGTGGGAAGGCAAGAGAGAAGAGCACTACTTATCACCTTTGTGATGGAGCCATTCGTGTACAGCTTCAGTGACATCAAAAGACAGCCATTCCCCTTCAGCTCTTGTTTTAACTACCTTGCTATCAATGTAGCGCTGTCCTGGTGAAGGTAGTTCTTTGGATTTAACAACCTGAAAGAAACAGTGAACAAGTCAAGACTGTCTGTAGATTACAGTTTTGCAGACTTATCAAAATGGACACTATAAGAGCTTATAATAACACAGTGGTATGCTAATAAATAACGTTACAGAAATCTACACATACACAGGGTAGATAGACATTCAGGCATTTTGACACAAAAATGTATACTAAGCAGTGGTGCAGGATAAGTCTCGATCAGTGGGAGACTTGCTGTTGACTTCAGAGAGCACAAGATCAGGGACTAAGTCATCTGCATATTGTGGTAAAAGTGACATGAAAGATACTGGCAAATGAAGTCTTTTCCATCTATTATTCTGTTTCAGAACCAGTAGTGCATATGGTCCACCACCAGTTACTCTATAGTTCTGTGTAGTCATAGGGACAGTAGAGTTGCCACGTTGCAGTTCATAACTATCCCTAGTGCAATATATCTTACCTCTAATATACCTGATGCTTCAAAAAAGGGTGAGGAATCCCCATATTTGCACCTAGACTTACAAAGAATTTTCCTGGGTAGACACAGAGTAACCACTTAAGTAATCAGCTTATATCCTGAAACAAAAGCACTGTCTTCCATGTAGTTTTCCAAGGGAAATCTGGAGAAATGACAGCAACAAAATGCTGCCCTGCACTACAATGCTGCAGAAGTGGTGGAGCAATGGAAATAAACTCCAACATTCAAGTTTATGAGGATAGTCCAACATTGGCCATAATACATATGTTGGGTAAATAAACACATGCACACCACAGGCTAAAAGAAAGCCTGTTTGTGCTTTGTACATTGATGATATTGTTATATTGTTTAAGAACAGTTCATCTGTACATAAGTATTACCTCGTTAGAGCTACTAATGTCTACTCTGACTCAGGGTTACTGGCCACATGAATGCTCATTGTATTACAGACAACTGCAAGAAGATGTAGCTTATGCAGCTGTTTGTAGAGGATGCAGCAAAATGAAGCAGTGTAAATCCTAGTTATATATAGCCTTTTATTCTGTTTATTTTGTATTGTTTAGGATGCTTTTTTTAACCCAAATTTTCATTCCAACTTAGTTTGTATTTTATGCCAACAGGTTTATTACAACCTAGAACTGAGCACACACTTCATTAGAAAAACCCTATTTCTACCTATATAAGATACTGCAGCACATTTCCAGATTCTCAGGTGCAACAAATTCTTCCTCTTATTTCCAAACAACTAAGCAATCACTGCATTGCATACAATCACAGATTCCTTCCATATCTAGGAAAGAAAACTTGGACATATGGCATCTGTGAACTGTCCAGTTCCCCGCCATTACTAAACTGATGCTTTTTTTTCATTCAGGAAGCTGGAATGTCATGCCATGTTAAGTACATTTTAATCAAGACCTAATGATAACATCAGTTTGCACCCATTGGTATGCCAGTTCCATGACTTCATGGATTTTTTCCCCACAGTCTGAATCCATCTCTAAAATGAATGATAGACAGACATATTCATTTTTTCATCCTGTATTCTCAACCCAAGTCAGCACTTTGCTGGTACATAATCAGCAAATGAGATAGTAAAATTCACCTGAAAAAATCATGGACAACAGGAACGAAAATAGGCCATGTGATTGAAATAGGTTTTTCATCATGAAACAAAGGGAATTAGTCTAGTCTCAGATACTGACCCAGATGCAGTATTTCTCCACTGACTTCATTGGAGCCTCTGCATGCCATGGATCAGAGAATTGTATTTGGATCTCTCCTCTCAGAAAGCAGCCCTGTCACTGAATTTGCCTCTTAACAAGAACAACAGTCTGGTAAGTTCTTATTCCAAGGAAGGAGCCTTTCTTTCTCCCACAGATTCCTATTGCAGGACTAGGAGAGAAGGGGTACACAAGATGCTATTGGTCCAATCCTACAAGCTGCTGAGTCCCTCCCAGAAATGGGTGAACTTCTTCAATGGGGACTGAGGGCAATCGGCACCTCTCAGAACTGGAGCCTATTTTTTCATAATGCATTCTTCAAACTAAGTGTTCACAAAACTCTACAGCAAGCGAATGAAGGCAGCAAAAAGGTTCCCATTCCTCAACTGTGCCTGAGGGGGCTGAGTGAATCAGTATTTACAGCTGCGAAAATCCAATGGCAGCACAGATATAACTTTGGGTTCCCTTGGAATTATATTGGGTCACTTCAAGTGTTCCTAAGAAGACAACACAGCTGTCATGCTGCATGGATGAATGGATGGATGCTTCTCAGGAGACAGCAGAAGAGGACCCAGCACTTCTGCTCATCTCCGCCCTTTTGTGCAGTCACACCTCACAGCAGGTTTGACTCTTCATATCATCATATGTTTCTAAAGTGCAAAATGTGCAAAAAGCCATTTGCTAATGCAAGTAGATTTGATATGGTTGGCCTGAGACAAATTAAGAATCTTCAGGTGAGCCCTGAGAGGGTAGAGGGAACTGGCCAAGGGAGGGAATCAGTCCCCAAAGAGCATGTCTTCCTACCCTCTTTCTTCCCATCTCCCCCATGACAGCCTGCTGGCAAGTGGAACACTGTATTCACCAGGCATGAGAGACAGAGCATATTTCACTCGCCCTGCACATATGGTAATGCATTGAAAGCCAGTCTTGCTCTCAGAACTGGAAGTATTATGAGAAATGTGTAGAAACAGTAGAATGGGAATAATTCAGTGTGAAGGTTACGTGACCATCATTACATTATTAGATCAGGAGACTTATCTCCTCCTTCCATTCACAGCATCTGCAGGAAGAGCAGAAAGCTATGGCACCTCAGGCCGGGTTATTAATTCGCAAGCTAAGCAGTGCTCAGCTAACCTATGTTATCAGTATCGCTGGTTAAGCAGTCAGACTTGAAAAGTACTTGGATGGGAGGCCTCCAAGCACTATGGGTGCTGCTTTAAGTGATATTGGTGAATCAGCAGGAGTGTTTCTGTCTTCCCTCTAGGTTGAATCAGCACCCCCAGGTGGTGTTAGGAAGATACATAAAATCAGTGCCCTGACTGCTGGTGATCAAGAAAGACCCCATGACATATTTTTCCCCGAGGGGTAAGGGCACACTAGCCCCACCAGCCAAATACCAGTATGGATCGTTACAATCTACTGACCAAAATTCCTCCTGCACTTTCAGTTGGATAAAGTATTCTTCACTTCCTTTCCTACACTGCAGCATAGTATTGTTGTGCACTCTGAAGCAGTTACCCAGTGGGAGACAAAGTGACTCCTCTTTCTAGATAGTGCTTGGGAATCCTTACAGGAAAAAGGTGTTCTATAAATGAATAGAGATTATAACACTCCACATCTTCTCTCCTATCTTACCCTGTTGTCCTTCTCTCATACTTTTGCTGTGCACTTTATTTCTGGTATTTCATACCCCACAATGGCAACAGCCTCTCCACTTTCCGTACACTTCCCTAGGACCTGCCATCTCTATCCCCTACTCTTTAAAGCCCATTCCTTTTGGGAAGCTTTTCTTTCTATGCTGCTCTCCCCTCTGATAATGTCTTAGCACCTTCTCTGACCTGAAATATTGTCTTGTGACTTGCATGCGCATGAGTTAGACCAGGGGTGGGCTAACTTTTTGGCCCGAGGGCCACATCTGGGTGGGGAAATTGCTTGCAGGGCTGGGGCAAGGGGTTGGGGTGCAGGGGCAGAGTGTGGGAGGGGGTGCGGTGTGCAGGAAGGGGCTCAGGGCAAGGGGTTGGGCGGGCATGAGGGGGCTCACGGAAGGGGGTTAGGGTGCAGGAGGGGTGTGGAGTGCAAGACGGGGCTCAGGTCAGGGGTGCAGTAGGAGTGCGGGGTGCAGGAGGGGGCTCAGGCAGGTATTTGGGGTGCAGGAGGGGTGCGGGATGTGGCAGGAGGCTCAGGACAGGGAGTTGGAGGGGCAGGGTGCAGGAGGGGTTCAGGCTCCGGTCCGGCGCCGCTTACCTAGAGTGGCTCCAGAGCAGCAGCAGCGCACACCAGGGCCAGGGCAGGCTCCCTGCCTGCTTACCTTGGCCCCGCCACTCCGGGAAGTGGGTGGCACCACATCCCTGCGCAGCCCCTAGGGGTGGGGGGGAATGCAGAGGGCTCCACGTGTTTCCCTCTCCTGTGGGTACCTCCCCCGAAGCTCCCATTGGCCGTGGTAACCCGTTCCTGGCCAATGGGAGCTTTGGGAGAGGTACCCACAGGCAAGAGCAGTATGCGGAGCTCTCTGCCGCCCCACCCCCAGGGGCTGCAAGGACGTGCTGTGGCCTATTCCCAGAGTGGTGTGGCGAGGGGTCCAAAGCCCGAAGGGGCCAGATCTGGCCCTCGGGCCGTAGTTTGCCCACCCCTGAGTTAGACTATGAGTCTTTGGGGCAGGGACCCTGCCTGTTTAAATTATCTGCAAAGCACCATGTACTTCCACATACAAATGGAGGATAGAAGAAAATAGTGGAGTGAGAAAGGAAAGACATCAATGACTCTGGAGGTGCAGAGAGGGGCATTGAGGTAAAATCCCCACTTCCTAAATCAATCACTTCACGTGTCCCTCTAGAATCTCCTCTAATTCCTCCCTCTGAACAGCTACAAAGAGTCTGATCTTCATTTGGATCCCAACCTGTTTTTTTGTGCAGTATCACCTGTGTGTGAAGGTGACAGATTCAATCACATGCAGGCTTAGGAGACAGAGAGAATTTACATGTACAAAACCCCATCACCCACATGTACCGGCGATACATGCACACAGGGGTCAGTGACAACGCTCAAAAGCATCCATGCACAGGTCTGTGCATACACAGCTTTATCGGTGTACGAGTGAAGCTGCCTTTGAAAATCAGGCCCAAGCTAGGCAAAAGGAGAGTGAAAGTTCTGTGAAATACGTGCAGCTTATAAAGAAAAGTGTGTGAATGATCTTGTGTGTATATAAAGTGCTTTTCTGGTCTAGCTTCCACGTAGGCTCGCACCATCATAATTTTTAAAAGGGTTACTGCAGAATAGTACGGCATGCAAGTGCATATGGTCACGTGATGGAAAGATTACCCAGGTAAGAGGACTGTATCCAATAAAGTTCTGGATAATTACACATAGTATCACTTTTATTTGCTGATTGCTTTGACGTCTGAGAGCAATTTCTTGTTTTTCCCCTGCTCTCTTTTTGCGTACGGTACCCCTCTGTAAAGGCAATGGCTGGGAGAAATGTCTTTGCTAATCTCTCCAAGATCCCTATTACTGTTGTATCTGAGCGCCTTATAATCTGTAATTTATTTATCCTTAAGGGATGGGGTTATTCTAGACCAGAGGTTCCCAAACGTGGGCCATTCCTTCAAGGGCTCATTTTCTATGGCACTGCCAAACATTCTGGACCAAGTTTCTTTTTACAAACTCATGAATTGAAGGCACCTTAACAATTCACAGGGGGTCTCTTGCCCTGTTGCCTATGCTTTACATCAGGTATGGTCATGTACTATCATGTACCCTGTGAAAGAATTACACACACTGTAGTTCATTTGGAGAAGTTAATGAAGCAGCATAGACAGAAACATGCATAAGACCTCATCTACCTGCACATGTTTAATGAAGCCTAACTCACGCTGATGAGCACTCGCAGGACTAGTCACAGGGATTTCAAAGGGGCTACTCACAGGAATAAATCCTCATGGATGCAAATAAGGGTTCCACTGTCTCATAGATTCATAGATACTAAGGTCAGAAGGGACCATTCTGATCATCTAGTCTGACCTTCTGCACAACGCAGGCCACAGAATCTCACCCACCCACTCCTGTAACAAACCCCTCACCTATGTCTGAGCTATTGAAGTCCTCAAATCGTGGTTTAAAGACTTCAAGGTGCAGAGAATCCTCCACCAAGTGACCCGTGCCCCATGCTACAGAGGAAGGCGAAAACCCCCCAGGGCCTCTTCCAATCTGTCCTGGAGGAAAATTCCTTCCCGACCCTAAATATGGTCATCAGCTGAACCCTGAGCATGTGGGCAAGATTCACCAGCCAGATACCCAAGAAAGAATTCTCTGTAGTAACTCAGATCCCACCTCATCTAACATCCCATCACAGGCCATTGGGCCTATTTACCATGAATAGTTAAAGATCAATTAATTGCCAAAATCATGTTATCCCATCATACCATCTCCTCCTTTGCAGATTACAGTAGGGCATCTTTGCAAAATACACCCAAGGCACTGTAAACAAACGGGGCATTCACAATTATGCTGCTTATTGCCTACAAGACCCCAAAGTATTATATCTTATGCTGAAATTGTATAGTGGTGGTAGCATAAGGACCAAAAACCCCTCTCTCTGCCATTCTCCATTCTGTTCTTGCTCTCACCAAATATGCTGCTCTTTACTAATTCTATAAAGAGACTCACTATAAAGTTTGAACAGTTATGAATTAACCCTGAAGCTCAAAGGGTTGCATTCACTTCTCAGCAAGGAGGGATATATGTAGGCATCTCCCCATCCATTGTGAAGACAATAGGCTTTTCTGAGACTGGAATTACAAAGAGTAGGGTCACTATATTCAATGATGAAGAGGGTTCAAATTTCATCACAGATAGATGTTAGAGGAAACTACAAATGCATTTCTCGTACAGGCTGTACTCTCAATTGCTGTTGCCATTCGTTCTGCTTTGTTTTTAATAGACACCACAGTGCCTTAGCTTTTAAAAAGACATTAAAAAAAAAACTAGACGAACAAGACAATTAGCTGAAATCATTAAAATCTTGGAAGATAAACCTGCTTAGTGCATGTATGAGTCTACTCACTCCCAAGAAAGTACTGCATTTTTTCAGTAAATAACTAGGCAAAACATATCAGCTGCCAGTGTAAAAACTGAAGACAAGGATTGTCTTATTCTGTGTTTTGTAAAGCACTGTGTACATTTACACTGCTATTTATATGATAATAAACAATAATGGAGAGTTTCTGAAAGTAGTAGAAACACAGCTCTTTTTTCAAGATAGACCAGATCTTAAGATGGTGTAAAGCAGTGTGGCTCTGTTTCACTTCAGTGGAGTTATGCTGATTTTCACCAGCTGAGGATCTGAATGTCTAACTTTTTAAACAGTGCAAATACAGAAATGCTGTTTTAACCTTTTCATTGGCCTTTTCACACAGTAAGTGGCAAAAATAGGGGATGAATGAATGACTTCTAAAACAATAACAAAACAATAAAACAGCATATTCCCTTCGCCACACACAGAAAAAAGTAAGAATCCCACAGAGAGACAGATGGAACCTCTCTTCAAATAACGCTCTTCAGATAATTAGAAACTCTCTTCAAATAACTAGAACTCCAAAAGCAACTTTCTTAGAGTAAATATAGTTAAGCTGCAAACTAGAACCTGATCCTGCAAACACTCACTCATCTGTATAACTGTACATACATAGATAGTCCTATTAACTTTAGTTGGACTATTCAACTGCATAGTTATCCAGAGGCATAAGGGCTTCCAGAATCTGGACTGTAGTATAATCCAGGTATGGTAGCTTGGCCAACAGTTGCTGGTATTCAGCTACTACATTAAAAAAAATGAAAGAACAGAAAAAACTATAAACAAGTATTCCAGGAACCTTGTAATTTATTACTAGGTAATTTTGGCTAATAAATCCATCATCTCATTAAAAAAAAAACACACAACTGCGGTTCAGCAATGACTATATACAAATGCAGACTGATACTGTGCTTTTGTACATCAATTAAAGCCTAGAAAACTCTGGTCACACATCAAAGGCCAAGCTTTAACAATAATGAGGGTATTTTATATCTGGGGCTGGGTAGTACAGTCACTAAGTATTAGGAAACATTTTTGGCAATTTACTCTTCCTTTAAAAAAATGCTGAACAATTTTCAAAACACAAAAATCAAATGGCAACCTTAAAATAACTATCTTGTCTGCTATGTTACCACCTTAAATAGGTTACAACTATAATCAATTAAGGTGGGTTTTAGCTCTTTTTTGAAATAGCAATATGGGTATTCTCTTGTAAAAACCTGTCAATAATCTGTTTCCCCTCTCCTGATCTCCTCCTTCCAAATACTGTTGGCTCACTTATAAATTCCTTCCTTTCGTCCTCTCCTCGGCTGCTTCAGACATCTCAGACTGTTTTGTATTACAGCATCTTGGCAGACTCACTAATTCTTCCCTTACTTATCAGTCAATATCCTTTACTTCATGGTCCTTTGTCAATAACATAAATAACCTTCTTTCAACTATTTATCCCTTGTACTGTACAGCCCTAAACAATGACAAATTATGTACTGATATTGATCAACAGAGGAGCATAAGAGATAAGATCACTATGCATAACACCATGGCTGTAAATGGTCACTCAGGATAACTGCTTTTACAGTTTACACTGTGACCCAGGTAAGATGCCAAGAGTCAGCAGATGCTATCTCATCCTGTGCAATATATGTGAAAAGGTTTCCAAGTTCTGACATATGCAGCTTTTGGTTCCTCTGAAGTGTGTGCCACTTGCTATAGTGAGTAAGAGACTCATTCCCTGTCAGATCCCAGATTTCACTGATATTCTCAGACAGTCCTCTTTGACTTCACTCCACCCTTTCTAAGGAGTAAGGTTGAGAAACCAACCTCCATGTTAGTCCTCAATTTGTCCTCACTCTACTGCCAAATTCAGGAACTGGGATCAAAATCTTGCACTCTAGCAAGAAAAATGTATATGTTTATTGCAAACTACTTTTATCTTTGATTGCTCTTCTCCTTCTCTTCTTTAATGATTCTGTGTGAAAGTTCATGTGGTCAATTAGCTGTGAAAAACTTTCGCAGCACATTTCACAAGATCCCCACTATCTGATAAAACCGATCTAAATGTATTTGCTTGTTTAGTGGTTCTCACCATCGGCACAAGAGATCAACCATTTATTTTCTATAAGATTTGCTGCATCAATTTTCAAGATTTTTCTGGAACAGGTTTTGCAAAATATTCAGAACCAGTATCTGCTCTCTGATCCATACAACCCTATGCAATATTATAGACCTACAAGGGTCTATGGCCTTGATCCAAAATCTCACTTGAAGTCAATGAGGGTCTTTCCACTGACTTAGTGGGTACTGGACAGGCTCTAACTGAGGGCAGAACCCAGCCCTTAGAAACTAACACATGAGGTGCAGAGTTCTTGCCAAAATCCAAAGTACAAAGTACTTGCCAAAATGTTTTTAAAATCTATAGCACTCTGATACATTTGCTTGGAACTTGCCAGACACGTTCTTCATGCAAGCTTCCAAATAAAGAGAACATATTGCTCACAGACCCAAATCCTGTTTATATCTACGGGCAATGCAGCTGCACTGAGCACAATAACTGCCTAGTTACATCGGCCTGCTAGTTGTTTGAAGGTATGGAGGAGGGATGCGGGAGTGGTTAAAGCAGATCAAAAAAGGAAGCTGACCACCACTTCAGGTGGTCATCGTGGACAGGTCACTAAATGTGGTGATACAGCACTGTATCATCTTGTGGTGATGGGATGGGCCATGCAGAAGGCATCCCTATCCTCCAAGGAAGGCCCAAATGAAGGTTATACATGAGTGGGTACAATGTGTGGCGCTGGGGAGACATCCCTGGTTTTCCTCAGCCTCTTTTCTACAAATGCATGTTTTATACTTAACCAGGAGGGAAGACTCTGCATTGTGTAAGCAACAAACAGGAAAGGATGACCGGGAATCCTTCTCCTGGAAGATTTTGAAATACTCAATGCAATTTCCTGCAGTTTAGAGGAAGATTTTAAGATAGCTCAGAAGCCAGATCAAAATGAAGCAAAACAAAAAAATCCTGTACATTTATCTAGCCATTTAACAGTAACTTGCCAGAGGCAAGTTATGTTTTATTAAAGTACCAACAACTAGGAGCCAAAGCCAACAAAGTGAGAATGGGTTTTCCACTCTCCTATCCCTACCCTCAGAGTTCTGTGCGATCATGTGCTCATCTCCCATCTAAAATTAGGTCTTTCCTGCTGCTCCTATAGTCATGTCCCTGACATCTATAGCTCACATTCTTGTACATTTTATTGCCATACTTTAGCACCATACTTACTATCCAATTTCAAATATTTTGACTTACTACATCTCCCAAGATCCTGACTGGCTCCATAAGTCACTCCTCTTTGTTCCTTTCCATCTCTCGGTTTGCCTTGTTTTCCTTAAACTCCAGTTTCCCCTTATGATTAACTTTCCTCCCATCCAAATCTTTACTCTGTTCCACTCCAATTTTCTTTCAACTCTTCCCGCCAGGCACCTGCTCTTTCCACTGCAACTTCTTCAGATTTCCCTGCCTAGGGAGTTCTTATTTCATGGGAGAAGGGGATCTGTGTTCCTGCACGCCAGCGAAAGAAGGGGGTACCTTTCTTTCTTCTTTTAGCAGAGAAGGGGTCCCTGTGCTCTGCTTCACTCTTCCCTTATTTTTGCTTATGCCTGGGTCCCTTTTTACAAATTATTCTAGCTCCCAAGCCAGAGCTGTGCGGCAGAAGCCCTTTCTCTGTAGAGTGGCAAAGGAGTCCTTTATGAATAATAATCAGAGCAAAATGTCAGCTCCTTTTGCCAAGGGACCCCTACACTCTTGTCAGTGCCCAAAAGACACTGTAATACCATGGTGGTCATTCTTATGACCCAGGATTTATTAAACTCTCTTTCTAAATCAGTCATCTCTGTTCCTTAATCAGCCAAAAGGATGACTTTCAACAGCTCAAGGTTCTCTGTCACTAACTAAATTTTTTAGTCTCTAAGGTGCCACAAGTACTCCTTTTCTTTTTGTGAATACAGACTAACATGGCTGCTACTCTGAAATCTGTCACTTCTGAAATTCTCCCCAAAATGGAGGATGAAGCTTTTCCCACCACAACACTACAAAAGAAGTTGAACCACCCAGCTCCTGCTAGTTGGAGGTAGGAACCCAGCCTACAGGGTATTAACTGCTACTTGCTATAAATACTAAATACTATACTGCACCTCTGTATTCAGTTGCTCTGACACTCTTTTGCTTTAATAAGGTATACTTGCCACTAACTGTAAATAATCTCTGTCAGTCAATGGTCTATATTTCCATGTGTAATGATGTATAGTTGTGAATATGTATTCACCTGTGTGAATTTCTAATATGATACAGATTGATTCCCAGACCCTGTCCCCAACAGTTGCTGCAATCCAGCCAGGATATAGCTGCACTTCAGTCGGCGAGGCTAGTTTCCAAAAGCACAATAGATAGTTATATATAAAGTTTTAAAAAAATTAGACTCTGCCTAATCAACCGATATGCATTATTAGTCAGAGGTACTCTATATAAGGACTGGTGTGTGCTAGACTTTGCAAGACAAGTTGTATTTGGAACAAAAGGGAATTATAGTACAAATAGAAAATGGTTAGGCAGAAATAGACCCTGACATACACTTTATACTGACTCGCCACACCTCACCAATTCATTTTTTCCTTTTGCAGGGAAGAAAACCATTATGCCCACATATTCTACGGAGTTTATAGTTTCACAGCATACAGTATATTTGCCATAGTGAAAGCTAAATATCAGATTGCAAGAGTATAATTTCTGGAAAATATCATACAAATTGTGATAACTATCAAAATAAGCTGCTTTATATGTAGTCCATCGCAAAACCAGCCAAGTGAAGTCAAATGCCTCAGGTAAGGTTTATAATAAGATAGGTTGTCCCGGTTCAGATTCCCAAATCCAGTTTCTCTGACCAGTATTTCCCATAGCATGAAAAAAGCATTACTTAGCAAGCCCACTGAATCAATTGGAATTCTCATTCAAAAGAGAAATGAGGCCCCCAGTTCTGTTCTCAGTTACAGTAGGGTTAATATGGGGTTGCTCCACTGAAGTAAATGTAATTACTTCAAATTTACATGAGTGTAACTTGGCCCAAGCTTTTAGTATCTCGTTCTAACTGTACTCCCTAACTGAAAACAAGACAAACCGCTGTCTGAATTGTAAGTGTGGTATTTGGAACACTGGCTGTGGCTTACATTTAAATCTGACTTATAATGGGGTGATATATTCTATGGCCTCATCATTCTATACCTCAAAAGGGGGCCCTTAAAATATTTTAGGTAACTTTGTCTGAAGTGTAGACTCTACTGTTCAGCTCTTAGGGGCTTATCCAATGCCACTGGAGCCTTGGATTGGGCCCTGAGACACAAAGGATAAAATTCTGCTCCCAGTTTCTTCAAATTCTTCATTGTAACCTGATGTCCCCCTTGGGCTCTACCCTGGTGCTGCATGCTTATTTCAGCTTGACTATTTCTTCCTCTAATGTTTCATGTGGTGCATTCCTCTCTTCTACCAGCCTATCAGGTACCCATATATATAGCAGCCTTAGATAGCAGCCACAGTAAGACCAGCATTTCAACTGCATGCTTCCCGATGCTTTATGATGTGTTAACAAAACATGGCGCCGTTTCCACGGGAAGTCATTTTAACATGTTATTGTTTGACAGTCTGTACCTAATAAAGCTACCTTAAAAACAATGCCTCTCAGAACAACTAGAGTGGATAGGAGTCTGCCCTGCTGCACTTTTCACTTCTCCAGCTTTGCTAAGATACCTATTTATTTTTGGAATGCTTATTCATAAAAGTTGGGCCTTTTCAGAAGAGTGCACAGGCTTTATTCATAAATACAGAAGCACCTTAATAAAAGAAAGATGTGCTGAAGTCTTCAAAGCAGACAAGAGCACCGATGAACAAAGACATTCCCATAACATCTGAGCTTTATCTGATCAACTTCTAATAAAGCTGGCATTTGGCATAAATCTTTAAAAACATAGCAAGGGCCACTGGAGGATGCTAGGACTTGTTTATTTAATCTTATTTCTCCTCCAGAAGTACTTTAGCCTCCTAATATTCTCTAAAGTCTTTGTGTACATCTGAAAGTGCATCACGTGAATGCTCTTGAGTTGATGGCTGGGGGGGAGCAGGAAAGATCATTCTCTGGTGTTTGTGGCTGTGCTGTTTTATTTCTTTCCAGCTTCCCACTCTCCAGAGTGCTGATGTTCAGCAGCCACTGTGAACTGATTGAAGGGAGGGTTCAGGGAGGAAAAGGGACAGAAATTATAGCTCTTTTGACAAGTTTAAATCTCTGTGAGTCCATCCACCAGCTACAGGCTTGGAAAGATAGTAGCATCTGTGTAATACAGAAGAAATCTGGTTCCTGTTCCTGAGAGCCTTCCTTTGATGATAAGGATGAAATAGTTAGCACCTGTATAGCACGTCATATCTGCACAGGGCTTTTCACTGATCCTCAGAATGCCACTATGTGGAAAGTAAGTGTTATTATTCCCCTTTGACAGATGGGGAAACAAAGTCAATCAGAGTTACTATAAGTGCATGTCTGGGACCAGCTTGTGGAGTCATGTCATTATCTCAAAAATAAGCTTTCATTTAAAGTTTTTAGCCATCGTGGCTGTAAAGAAAATCTTGAATATATGCCCCTGATGTAACCAATCCAGTCATGTCTACCCGAGTCCACAGGGAGACAGAAACAATAGCTTTGAGAAGCGTAAATTCCCTGTGCATCTCAATGGGTGTTAACTCTGAGATCTATTATGTGACAGGAGGAGAGGAGTGTAGAAGGCCTGGGCCAACCTCTCAAACAGCACACTCTGGCTACTGGGGTAAATATAAGGAGGCCTCCTTGCTGCCAACCCTGCCTCTCTGGGGGTGGGCAAGGGGGTGGCAGAAGGGTCCCCTTAAGGGGAGAAAGGCTCTTGTTACTGCTGCTGGAATAAGAATGGGGCTCCATGCCACTACCCCACCTCTCTGGGAAAGAAGACACTGGCACTATCATATCAAATAGAGGGCTGGAGACCTGGGTGATTTGTGTTTTGGGCATCAAGGGGCTTGATTGCCTTAATAGAGTCCTGAAGTTAGTACCTTTATTGGGCCTTAGCAAAAAGCAGTGCACTCATTTTCTGATGAGGCCTCAAAGGAATGGGTGAGTAGTGTCAATTGAAGATCTTAGGGAAGCAAAGATGCTGCCTTCTATCTTTTTCAGCTTGAAGGGGTGGTTCTGTAAGGTGAGGGACCAGGTACCTGGAGAACTAGCGGGAGAATGCAAGGAAAGTTTATCTTTGTGATAGCTGTCACATGCTACTTTCCTAGTTTTAATCTTTCCCGCCTTTATATATTTGACTGCAACTGTTCTCAAGATAAGACTATGACACTAATTCCAAATATTAGGACCCAGTCCTTCCATGCATGCTCCATTCACTTCTGTCTAACCAGGTTAGAAAGAACACCAACTGGTCCCAGCCCTGGTGCGCATGCTCAAATCATAGCCTCTCTGACTATGAGGTGAAATCTGCTACAGGGCAAAGTTAACCAGGTCTCTTTCTTTTCATGGAGCCCTCCACCCCGCATTTCATCCTTGCACATACCATATTGGGGAACTTCTCCTTCCCCTTGAAGTGGCTCCAGAATCTCCCAACCCCCCTGAATTCAGCTCCAAAGAGGTAGGTAGGGGACTCCCATGCATACTCATTCCTTGAAACTGGTGGGCATGGATGTACTTTTTAAAACTAATGAATAGGATCTCATTAATGCAATGCAACTCTGACACTCAATGCAAATACCCACCCCTGAACTCAGTGGGAGTGGGAAGCTAACAATCAAATTATATATCCCCCATGTGGTATGCAACGCCACATTGTCCCTTCCAGGCTCACTAGTGCTGGCAGGCCTAGCACACTGTCCCTCCACATATCCCACAGCAAAGCAGGAAGTGAGGATTGTATTTATGCATGAAAGGGGAATATGGGAGGTGCAGGCTGACTCTACTAGCAGCCCTGCTGCTCTTGTGTGAGACTCGCTGTCCGTGCATGGGACTGTGTACTAGAAGCAGTGACGGGGCTGGCTGTGAATGTCTCTGCAGACGGTAACTTTCTTTTATTATTGCTCTCTCCTTCCTGCCTCTATCAAACCAGAAGACTTAAGAACCTGCCTCAGCACTCCCTGCTTTACCTCCCATATGCAGGTTCTATTCAAGCTCTCCTCCATTCACAAGACATCTGTCCTTTTTTTTTAATCCCCTTTTCCCCCCACCCCTTGATTTTCCCTTCCTCTCCAGCTCCAACTCTCCATGTTGGACAACAATTCATCTTTGAGCCAACTGAGGCACTTCAAAGAACTGGTCTTCTGAAGACCCCACCAAGTTCCCCTTCTTTTGCTGCCTCCTATTGGGCCTGCAGGTCTTGGGGTGGTCAGAAAGAGAATTTAGCAGTACTTAGAGATGGTGGTCCTCATGTAGGCAGAACCACTAGCGAAGGTACCTTATAGCACAGATTCGCCATTACAGAGCTAGCTGAATGATTGGGGTCAACCCTTTTATTGAGAGCTGTATATAAGGATTGGTATATAAGATTGGTAACTAAGCCTCAGTGAAAAGGAAAATAAAAACCACAAGAGGAGGGAACTGGCCATAAGAATGTCCCAGAGTTTCAGGAGCCTTTAAGAAGTGAATCAGAGTGTCTCACTTCAGTACTCAGTGGACAGGTGGCCACACAAACGCCTCACTCCAATAGGTGTGCTGCAGAGGAAATGTTGCAATTTCAGTTTATCACACTGGGGACCTAAAACTGTATTATAGTCCCAGGCTTGGTGTCTTTAATCAGTAAGTAAGAGCAAAATAATAAGCATGGCCTATTCTTCTCATACAACAACACACACAGCTAGCTGGCTTTAGCCTTCTATTTCTTTGGGGAAGTCTGATTTGATTTCACTCCCATCTAAATTTATTACTGATATAAAACTTTCCCTCATTACCCCCTGCCCAACACAAAAAAAGCAGGCAGCCCTCACCAATAACTGTATATATAAGGCCAAAGTATGTGCATTTTCCCAGGTGTCTATACTTTACCTAGGGCACAAGCTGCTCAAGCCTATACCCCCAATAATGACCTCCAGCTGGCCCTCATTACCAGTCAGGTACTCAGTTAAGAAAAGGCACTTTTTTAACCCTCCTGTCCCTCACTGCCCAAATGAAGAAATTCAATGGGTTTTTAACTCAGGCTGCCTCAAATACACACCTTTCAGGATGCTGATTAGCTACCACAGAAGCACTGTGACAGTAACTCCTGTTGATGGGAGCCAGGTGCCTAAATACCATTGAGGAGCTGGGCCCTTAGAGGAAGTCTCAGTAGGGAGACCAGGTCAGTACACAGACTGAATTACCCTCAGGTAGGGAGATGCATATTGGTGTGGTAGCATAGCGAGCTTGCAATGATCTACCTATCTTGTTTATAAATAGAGGGTTTTGGTCACCTTCATCAAAGACTCACTTTAATTTTTTCTTTTAATGAATGTTACAGAAACTTCAGAATCATATCATATATTTGAACTTATCTCCCACTCCATCACAGGTATCAAATAAAGCCAGGCTCCACTCTACAACCAGCTGCAGTTCTGAACTCCGGCACTCCTGCTGCTGATTTCTAAGAGGATTCTGAGACCCTTGGTTTTGTGAGCTGGGCACCTACAACAGAATTCCACATATCCCTGACCTAAATGATGACTGCAGTGCATACTTCTCATGGCAGCCTCTCAGGGATGATGGCAGCAGAGCTCCAATTTCAAGAAAGCAGCACAAACCCTTAAAGCAAATGTACAGCTCAGTGGCATAAGGGTGGGTAATACCCTTACGCCACTGAGCTGTACTTTACTCCACAAGCAGTCTCACTGAAGTCAATGTTACTGCCCAGAGTCTCTCCTGTGGACTTTACTGGGGTTTAACAGGTGTGGTCCAAGGCAGAATGCCTAGCAGAGAAGCACTGCTACATTAGTATCATGTGGTTCCTGTAATACCCATAAGATAACCAACATACTCCTTTGGTGAGAACTCCTGGGAGCTGAGATCATAAGTCACCATATGATATTAGCTGAAGTGCCTGGTGAACTTTCAGAGTAACCAACAAAAAAACATTTTATTAAAATATAAACAAGTTTCACTAGGACCTATGGAAGAGAGGTGAGAGCATGTAACTCTTTGTCTCTCTCTTTCTGCTTCCTCCTTTCCCTTTGATCTATGTGGCTATCCTATAGAAACTACCCGAGTACCACGAATAAAGCCTCAAATTGTAATCTTGCTTTGAAATGCTATAACTACTTTTGGTAAGGAAGAGTAAAAAGCTCTGATCCAGTTCAGCTGGAGATTAGGCCTGATAACAACAGTCCCATTTATCATATGTAAACTAGTGATTAGATCAAGAGATGGAGAATTAGGATCCTGGATTCTGTTCCTTGCTCTTGCCACTGACTCAGTGTGTTATTTGGGGCAGGTCATGTAGGGTCAAGTTTCATAAGCACCCTCCAATGTTGCATGCTCAACTTTAGACATCTGAGGTCTAATTTTCAAAGGTGCTGAGCACATTACAGCTTCCACTGTATTCAACTGAAGTTGCTAGCTATCCAAATTTGGGGGTGCTTTTGAAAATTGGGTCTTACCTCTTTCTGTCTCATTTTGTTCTATCTGTTTAATTGGGGATAATAAATTTTGTTTACTTCAGAAAGATGCTGTAAGACCTAATTAGTGAATTAGTATTTGAGATTTTGCAATGAAAGGAGATGTAGAAGTGCAAAGTATTATTATTATTTATTAATTTACTAGCCTGAACTGTGAAGACACTTGAAATTAGTTTTTCAATTTAAGATTTTGAGCACATGAAGCCTGATTCTCTCCTCGCTTACATAAGTGTAAACTGGGAATCACTCCACTGAAATCAATGGAGTCATTTGAGAGTGAACCAAAGTAAGACAGCAAAGTATCAGGCTCATGGAATGTTATCATAAGGACTTAGTACAATCATCCACAGTAATAGTCAGAGCTTTACCTGATACAGTTCTATTCGTTGTTCAGATACACGTGCCTTTGAATTCTGCAAACGAAAAACTCTAAACTCTGCCTTCACCAAGTTGGAAGCATTTTTCTCCATCGCTGAGACGTCAAATCTTACGATTCTGTAGTAAAGGCTGTAATAGTTTGGTGGGATGGCATCTGCAAGAAGTTAGTGTAATCTTTTAAAATGATAAAATACATTGTTCTTTCAAAGACCACAACATAAGATAGCTTCAAGAAACAGTAAGGGAAATGTGCGCAGCATGATTCAGTTTCCAACGGCCAATTTAATATCATTAACAATTTAAACAGAAAAATAAACACGTGTTTAACTAGAGGAATAGCAGATTAATAGAGATTAACAAACCATTTCAAACTCGATTTCAGGGCATGCATTTAACCCTGTTCTTTGAAAGTAACAGTGGAAAATCCTGGATGCTTATAAATTGGAGCAAGTTCATGATAGTTGATATCTGGAGAATGACTTCAGACTTGCATAGGCTTAATTGTATTTTCCAAGAAAATAGAATTTAATGGCAAGGACTTTGCCCCATATAGATTTCATTTTTTTCAAAGCCTACAGTAAAAATATCCAGCCCTGTACAATGTGTTTTCTGTTTTAAATATTTTGATTGTATTAAACTGCAAAAATAATTAGAAGGGAAAGGGAATAGATAAGCATGTACAAAAAAGAGAACTACATATCCAGTGACCAACTATCAACAATAAGTGATCAGTGCACAGCAGGAGTTAATTTTATTATACATGAAGAGGATCAGGCAAAAGCACAGGCACTATTTTAACATTTGGAAAAGCTGAACCAAAATCTTAAAAGACAGCATTACAAAAATCATCAGCTTAAATTTCAAAAGGCTTCCTCTTCTAAATCTTATCTGATGTTAACATGGCAAGCACTTACACCCAATTCCATGTAACATGCGTTCAGTGATCGTCATAAGCTGTTCTACCTAATTTTATCCACGAGCACAAACAGCAAACCATGTATAGTGCTACTCCTAGGGGAATTCTGCACCACTGCACATGCTCAGAATTTATGTCCCCCACAGATTTCTTTGCTTTCCCGCAGAAAAATGACTTTCTGACAGGGAAGCAAAGGGAAGCCACAAAAGCAGTGTTGCAACCTTCCTAGCAGTATGTTTTGGGTGCTCACAGCAGCCACCAGAAAGGTAAATCACTGTGGGGCAAGGGGCAGGACCGGCTGGTGGCTCCTATCCTGCACCAGGCTCAGCTGCTAGGCCCGGCTGGGCTGGAAGGGGACGGAACTTCCTCTTCCCCTGCACTGCATCTGGGCTGAGTCAGACCCAGCCCCAGATTTCTCCCCCAACTGCAGGAAGTTCTGCAAACTGCCCCCCCCACCCCACTTCCTGCACCCATTGCTCCTCAGCTACAGGGGGAGGGATCCCTGTACAGGGAGCTGCTCCCCCATCCACCCAACCCAGGCATCCAGACCCCCTCATACTCAGACCCTTCCACTGAACCTCACCCCCACCCATGAGCCCCACTCCCCCAGCATCTGGACCCCCCCCATTAAGCCCCACATACCCAGACACCCCTGTTGAGTTCAGTCCCCCCTACACCCAGGCCCTCCCCCCGCTGGTCCCCAACCATCTTCACCTGGACCCCCTGCAGAGTTCCATTACTGCTGCACCTAGAACTTCCTCCCCCAAGCCCCAGACCCCCCCACACACACTCGGATCCCCCACGGAGCTGCCTGCACCCAGATTGCCTCACACAGAACCCTCTCAACCCACACCAGGATCCCCCACACTAAGCCCTTCCACACTTGGATTTTAGCTTGCTGAGCCTGCCTGCCCACACCTGGCATGGAGGGGCAGGGCCCTGGGGTGTTTCTGGGGCAGGCCCGGTCCTTGTGCTGTGTCAAGGTTGGGTGCAGCCTCACTGCTAAGTCCATGTCCCAGTGGGGAGCTGCACAGTGAT
Organism: Dermochelys coriacea; assembly: GCF_009764565.3. Taxonomy (NCBI): domain Eukaryota; kingdom Metazoa; phylum Chordata; order Testudines; family Dermochelyidae; genus Dermochelys; species Dermochelys coriacea. The sequence continues at coordinate 164,607,625 of NC_050070.1, forward strand.
CTCCCACCTCTGTGCAGCCAGTGGCCTGTGCTTCCCAAAGCCATGCTGGAGCCTCCACATTTATTTGACAAAGAACATTTGCATAATTTTAAAATATTATGTGCAGAATATTTATTTTTTGGTGCAGAATTTTTAATTTTTTGGCACAGGAGTAGTAGTGTTGCTGAAAATGCACTGCAAGTGTGACATTCTCCACATCCTGCTGTTTGGCAAGAGGTCCTCCAATTGCAGAGTGGGTACAGTGAGCCAAATTCAGAGATGAGTCCAAGTGAATCTAGGGGCCTCATACAACTCCCACTAAAGCGAAGGAGAAGTCTGACTTTTCTTTTACATTTTTTTAAATTGAAAACAGTATAGAAGAGAAATAAAGATGAAAAACACATAATGGTGGAGGTGGGGAAAGCATTACAAGTTGACAAAGTGGGCCAAATCCTCTGTCCATGCAACTCCATGGGCTTCATCAAGGTTATGCCAGCAGAAAATGTGGGCTACCATCTTTAAAACACAACATTCTCCCCACCCTTCACACAGCTCAATACTTGTCATGCAGTGGAAGCAGTTGGCACCTGGCACATTATAGGATTGGGTCTCTGGACAGTTAAAAACCCAAGTGTGACTCTCGAGCTTTCTCAAACGTCCTGGAGAAGACTCTTGCTCAAACCCTTCTCTGTGGTATACTGACTCTTGGGCATTAATCCATTCTCATACTGATGGAATGGAGTTCTTTCTTCTGTGATGCATTATACAATTCCCAGCTATAGCAAAGGCAACTCCAATAAGTTTGAGTCTATTTGAGCTGCTCACAAACCGGGTAGAATTAGTGGGGGAAGCAAAAGTGGATGGGAATCTGGGAGGCAGTGACCATGAGTTGGTTGAGTTCAGGATCCTGACGCAGGGAAGAAAGGTAAGCAGCAGGATACGGACCCTGGACTTCAGGAAAGCAGACTTTGACTCCCTCAGGGAACAGATGGCCAGGATCCCCTGGGGGACTAACATGAAAGGGAAGGGAGTCCAGGAGTGCTGGCTGTATTTCAAGGAATCCCTGTTGAGGTTACAGGGACAAACCATCCCGATGAGTCGAAAGAATAGTAAATATGGCAGGCGACCAGCTTGGCTTAATGGTGAAATCCTAGCGGATCTTAAACATAAAAAAGAAGCTTACAAGAAGTGGAAGGTTGGACATATGACCAGGGAAGAGTATAAAAATATTGCTCGGGCATGTAGGAAAGATATCAGGAGGGCCAAATCGCACCTGGAGCTGCAGCTAGCAAGAGATGTCAAGAGTAACAAGAAGGGTTTCTTCAGGTATGTTGGCAACAAGAAGAAAGCCAAGGAAAGTGTGGGCCCCTTACTGAATGAGGGAGGCAAGCTAGTGACAGAGGATGTGGAAAAAGCTAATGTACTCAATGCTTTTTTTGCTTCTGTTTTCACTAACAAGGTCAGCTCCCAGACTGCTGTGCTGGGCAACACAAAATGGGGAAGAGATGGCCAGCCCTCTGTAGAGATAGAGGTGGTTAGGGACTATTTAGAAAAGCTGGACGTGCACAAGTCCATGGGGCCGGACGAATTGCATCCGAGAGTGCTGAAGGAATTGGCGGCTGTGATTGCAGAGCCCTTGGCCATTATCTTTGAAAACTCGTGGCGAACGGGGGAAGTCCCGGATGACTGGAAAAAGGCTAATGTAGTGCCCATCTTTAAAAAAGGGAAGAAGGAGGATCCTGGGAACTACAGGCCGGTCAGCCTCACCTCAGTCCCTGGAAAAATCATGGAGCAGGTCCTCAAAGAATCAATCCTGAAGCACTTAGAGGAGAGGAAAGTGATCAGGAACAGTCAGCATGGATTCACCAAGGGAAGGTCATGCCTGACTAATCTAATCGCCTTTTATGATGAGATTACTGGTTCTGTGGATGAAGGGAAAGCAGTGGATGTATTGTTTCTTGACTTTAGCAAAGCTTTTGACACGGTCTCCCACAGCATTCTTGTCAGCAAGTTAAGGAAGTATGGGCTGGATGAATGCACTATAAGGTGGGTAGAAAGCTGGCTAGATTGTCGGGCTCAACGGGTAGTGATCAATGGCTCCATGTCTAGTTGGCAGCCGGTGTCAAGTGGAGTGCCCCAGGGGTCGGTCCTGGGGCCCGTTTTGTTCAATATCTTCATAAATGATCTGGAGGATGGTGTGGATTGCACTCTCAGCAAATTTGCGGATGATACTAAACTGGGAGGAGTGGTAGATACGCTGGAGGGGAGGGATAGGATACAGAAGGACCTAGACAAATTGGAGGATTGGGCCAAAGAAATCTAATGAGGTTCAATAAGGATAAGTGCAGGGTCCTGCACTTAGGATGGAAGAATCCAATGCACCGCTACAGACTAGGGACCGAATGGCTCGGCAGCAGTTCTGCGGAAAAGGACCTAGGGGTGACAGTGGACGAGAAGCTGGATATGAGTCAGCAGTGTGCCCTTGTTGCCAAGAAGGCCAATGGCATTTTGGGATGTATAAGTAGGGGCATAGCGAGCAGATCGAGGGACGTGATCGTTCCCCTCTATTCGACACTGGTGAGGCCTCATCTGGAGTACTGTGTCCAGTTTTGGGCCCCACACTACAGGAAGGATGTGGATAAATTGGAAAGAGTACAACGAAGGGCAACGAAAATGATTAGGGGTCTAGAGCACATGACTTATGAGGAGAGGCTGAGGGAGCTGGGATTGTTTAGTCTGCAGAAGAGAAGAATGAGGGGGGATTTGATAGCTGCTTTCAACTACCTGAAAGGGGGTTTCAAAGAGGATGGCTCTAGACTGTTCTCAATGGTAGCAGATGACAGAACGAGGAGTAATGGTCTCAAGTTGCAATGGGGGAGGTTTAGATTGGATATTAGGAAAAACTTTTTCACTAAGAGGGTGGTGAAACACTGGAATGCGTTACCTAGGGAGGTGGTAGAATCTCCTTCCTTAGAGGTTTTTAAGGTCAGGCTTGACAAAGCCCTGGCTGGGATGATTTAACTGGGACTTGGTCCTGCTTTGAGCAGGGGGTTGGACTAGATGACCTTCTGGGGTCCCTTCCAACCCTGATATTCTATGATTCTATGATTCTATTTCTAAGCCACTAGTAGTAGTGGATGATTGGGACAGATCATTAATAATGGAAACCCACAGACAAAGAACATGTTGCATGTTTACAATGTCTTTAAGGTATTTTTCCACAGCTATCTGAACTTTTGAACAACCCCGCAGTTCTAGATAATTTTCAAAAAAGGCACCAGCCTCACTTTTATGTTTAGTACACCTGTCACTGTTCATTGCATCTATTTTATGCATTCTGGATTTGAATATGGTAAAGAACAAATACAAGGCAAGTACCAATGCAGCAAAGAGAAGGGCACCATCAGCAAAGAGTGAAATCATATATTTCTACTGTCCTTATGCCCTTTACAAGTGCAGCTCCTCTAGACATATGGCTCAAAATCTCATTAAAACCTGGAAAATGGATAATCTTGAAAAGTAATTCTTAATAAGAGGAAAACTTCAATGACAAAGAACTGATCTAGACTATAGTTTGGCTTCTCTATACATAGTAGATAACCAATTCTCAGAATACGTACCAAAGCCCACATAAAAGAGGATTCCCAAAATAAAGTTCCACTCAGCATGGTCAAATGCCTTCCTCACACCTAGTGCATTGACTTACCAGTCTTTCTTACTGATCCCATCAATTAAAAAATCTTCTCAAATTAGCAAATACACCACATCCTAAAACAAACCGCAACTGATTACTATGTTGGGCAATAATCTTGCCACCCTGTTGGCTAAAATTTTTGCTATAAATCTTAACATCAGAATTCAAGGAGAATTTGGTCTATAAAGCCTCGCTAACAGGAAGTCCTTATCTTGAGTAATACAATGGTTGTGGGCCTAAGGTGACCTGATTTTATAGGGACAGTCCTGATATTTGGGGCTTTTCTTATATAGGCGCCTATTATCCCCCACCCCCGTCCTGATACTTCACATTTGCTATTTGGTCACCCTACATGGGTCTCTCTCAAAGTTCTAGGGAATTGCTTTCTTCTAAAAGCTTCCCTTTATATATCAAACAAAATTTAGTCTCAATACTTTTGAGAAATTCTATCAGAAAGGTTTCAGAGTAGCAGCCATGTTAGTCTGTATCTGCAAAAAGAAAAGGAGTACTTGTGGCACCTTAGAGACTAACAAATTTATTTGAACATGCTCAAATAAATTTGTTAGTCTCTAAGGTGCCACAAGTACTCCTTTTCTTCCTATCAGAAAGGTGTTTGAACCGGGGGGTATATGCCCATTTAGAGCAGAAATAGGTTTCTTGATTTCTTTTTCTGTTATAGGGAACTCCAAGATTACTACCTGTCCCTTGTTCAAATCTTGTCCTACTAGGAAAAGAAAATATTCAATAGAACCCACAGATTTCACATCATGGGAGGAATATAATTTTGCCTAATAATGCATAAATATATGATTGATTCTTTAGGATTAATTGTAAATTGTACTTCCTTGTCAATTATTTAAGGTATCAGCCTACAATTTTATTCCCTGTGGATAAACCAAGTTAGGAAAAGGCTACTCCTCCCATACACACAGGCAAATGCACACAAATGCACAAACACACACATCCTGTTCATATGCTTTTATTTGAGGTACATAAGATTCCATTCATCCCTCTCAGGTTTCAGAGTAGCAGCCGTGTTAGTCTGTATTTGCAAAAAGAAAAGGAGTACTTGTGGCACCTTAGAGACTAACAAATTTATTAGAGCATAAGCTTTCGTGAGCTACAGCTCACTTCATCAGATGCATCAGGAATGCATCTGATGAAGTGAGCTGTAGCTCACGAAAGCTTATGCTCTAATAAATTTGTTAGTCTCTAAGGTGCCACAAGTACTCCTTTTCTTTATTCATCCCTCTGTGTCAGAATTAAATTAAGTTCTACTGTATGTCCACATATTTCTTCCTCTATTTCTCCTGAACAACATCTAGCAAGGGTATCCTTCAGGTTGCTCAGTGTTGTTTATAGAAATTATAGTTCCTTCTCCTTTTTCTGTTTTTTTGTTTTAGATACCGCCTATTATTAATCCATGAATGCATTCTTGAAGGATCTGCCAGTAATTTCCTTGACGCACCTCCGCAATATATTTTTTCTGATCAAACAAAATCAATTTTTATCTATTTATTTAAATATTTTTCCATTGCCAAATAAAATCTAATTCAATCTCCATTACACGAAAGGTGTGGGGATATCAACGATTTGAAAATAACTGAGGACAGGTTACTTAATTTACAAAATCTTTACAAATAACTGCAGAATTGGGGCTTCAGAAATCTATCCATCCTATTGTATCATCATTAAGTCTGTGTATAGTAACAACCTTTAAGACAGTAGAAAGACTCGCATTGACTTTAAAAAAAGTTGGATTTGGTCCCAAGTGACTAAGATACTGTAATTTGTACCTTCTTCTGACCCCTCCTTAGCATGCAAATTGTGTCAAATTAGGCACAGTTGGACTCCCTTCAACTACCCTTTGACTCTGGCCCAAGAATTTCAATGCATTTACACCAGGGATGAGTCTGTCCCATTTAGTTTCCAAGCACAGTTTCATTGTTAGAGAGCAGAAGCCTTAAATATTCTTTGAAAGAGCATCACAAATGAGTGGAACTAATTCAATATGTTTCCTGTTGTTAGGAAATGTAAACAACTTTTCTTTTCTCATTGGTAGAAACCATAAGGACTGACTTCACACATCCACCCACACTGGAAAGGCTGAGAACTTCAATATAATCCTTCCATCAAGGGCTGGTAATAAATGCTTCAAAGATTTATTTTTATTCCCTTTTGTGTTTATTAAACTTTGGAGGGTTTTCTTTGCTTTTTATTTTCCCGTCCTGCTCCTCTACTTTCTGGTGCTATGCCCGTTCTTCATTATGACAGTTACAAAACATGGTGTCCCCTTTTTCCCCCCCCCCCCCGTCTCTCCTTTTTATTATTCTTAACTGAACTATATGAATGGCCATGTAGTAGGCTTTGAAGAAGCATATGCAAATATTTATAAGAGGAGTTTGATTGTTATTAAATGCAGTTGTTATGCTTTCTATGCTCTGGCAGAGATCCCTAACCCTCTGACTATTAGAACCATTTAGGCTGTTTAGATTGCAACTCACTGACAGCAATAGCCTACTTAAAAAAAAAAAAGGCAGCAGTCACTTTTGCATAACATGACATTGTTTCTTCCCACCTCCTGTTTAGATTTCTTTCCTGGCCCTACATATGGATTCTTGTCCAGAGCAGCCCTCCCCTCCGCCCTTTAACAACAATGGCATGTGACAACTGAAGCTGTATGTACTGGGAGGTGGAGGGAAAGGCAACTTGTAAGCTATCACTGAATATCTTTCCAGCAGGATCCTATCCTTGCTGTCAGGCGCCCTCTTCCAGTGAAAACCCCTCCAAGGAATGAGACAGTTGTCTAACACATCTGGATTCCAAAACCTCACGGCTAATTATTCTGCTCACCCCTTGTGACTCCAACATGACTGCAGAATTCTGCGGGAAGCAGAGTCTCCAGAATGCAATCAGATGCCTATATACAGATGAGCCAAATCATGCCTATGGCCTTCATTCACGTTTTCAGGGGTCCAACATTCAAGTATTCAGAGGCCCAAATGGACAGCTCAGATGTACACCCGTAAGGTAAGCTTTTCCCTCTGTGATAAAGGCTTCAGAAGACATCCATCTGCTATTCCAACGCCTTGGACCTAGATGGATCATACTGTGGCTGCAATGTGGAGCTTGATGCAGATATCTACTGAGATATCATTCCCAACTTCCTGCAGTGATGCCACAAAGTCAGAAAGTCAGCTCTGCACTGGCTCCCTATCTGGATCTGCTTTAACATCCCAATTTTTAATCTTCAAAGTTGTCAACGGGTTATTACCTGACTCCTTCAGCTACCACTTCTCTAGCCACAGTCCCCTGCTAACACTAACATCCAACAGGGACACTGATGGAGCAAAGGGTGACATTCTTGGGAGTGTACAGCAGGGAATTTTCAGCTCTGGGCTCCTGGCAATGGAATTCCCTTCCACCACAGATCAGGATACATTTATGTCTTCCCTCTTTCAGAGCATAATGCAAGACATATCTATTTGTAGCTTCTGTTATTGAGGGAGGCCCAGATTTTTAAAGGCATTTAAGAATTGCTGCACTCCACTGTGTAATCCATCACTTATTTAGGAATCTAAGTCTCATTTTCAAAAGGGATGTAGGCTCTCAGGAGCCTAAATATCATTGATTGTCAATGGGATTTTGGTTCCTAAGTGCCTAAATCTCTTTTGAAAATGAAACTAAGGCTCCTATGTCAGTTAGAAGTTGCAATGCTGAGTGCAGCAATGCCTAAACATCTTTAAAAATCTGTTCTGGAGGGCCAAAGCAAAATGGTAAGTAGCTTGATCTATTCCACAGAAAAATCCCTAATAATAAATCCTGATCACAGTGGGCAGAGGGGAGGGAAGGGAAGTGGAATACAAGGTTCACAATCTCATACCCCTGGGTACTTCTTTGAATTTGTGTGTTTGGTATCTACATATCACGGCAATGGACATAATATATTTGGCTAGACAGTGAGACACAAAAAGAAAGCAAGTGATAGTTCCTTAGCATCAGGACAGTAAGGAAAAGAATAGGTTTGGGACCCAATTGCTGACTACTCTTCTGAAACCGTGGGAGAAGTGAGGGTTGATGACAACTGAAGTCAAATCAGTTGCTGTAACACTGATACTGGCTGCTAGGATTGTCAACACAGCAGAATGGTAAAGAACCAATATGCCACCATGAAGAGCATGGATTGTCAAGTCCAAATCCTTGCTATGAAAAAAAACCAAACCCCAAACCCTAGCCCTAGACGGGACTCCTACTCTAGTTACCCAAAAAGCTGGCTTTTCCCCATCAGTTATATATACACAAACCAATACTGACGAGGTCTCTTTACTTAATTAACTTCTTTCCATATTAGCTCATGAACTTTCAAGAGTCATTATGGTCAATGCATACCCAGAAGGGAATCTATCTGTATAATTCTCTCTTTATATTTTCATGAACTGCCTATCAGGACTCAATGTACATCGCAGGCCCTGTTCGGCTGATAGCTAATAGATTATCATCTATGCTGAAATTATACAAGTATTACAACCGGAGGAGGTGAGTTCTATCCATGTTGTGCCTGTGAAGCTCCATGTAGCCACGCAGTGCACAGCCAACTACAACCATATAGTTCTAGGAGGTCATGGATGTACAAGATGATAATTATCCAACTTTGTGCTTAATGTTCCACTGTTGAACTGCTGTTCCTCTGTAAAAATCTACAATACAATAAGAAAATAATATGTTTATCTGCTTGGAAAGTTGCCCACAGTTAGAAAAAGATGTAATTTTCTAACAGAGATGATGCATAACTGTTGATTGTGGGAGGACACAATTTAAAGGTTCCCCTGCCCCCCTTCCACTGCCCTGCCCTCCCCCCCCATCAGGTCAAGTCACACACCCAGGCAGACCTCCCCCTTACCCTCAGTCTCCTCTCCTGGAAAGCAGCAGCACTCATCCCTGCAGCGCCCAGCTGTTGCTCCAGCCTCTCCCCGCAAGGTGCAGCTTGCCTCTGCGGTCACTTGACTGGCTCAGTTCCACCAGCTGCTGCGCAGGGCAGGGGCCCAGCAGCACCACCTGACTGAGCAAGGCAGGCTCTGAGTCAACAGGAAATCCAAGCGCAGGAGTGTGGCAGCAATGGCCGTGCCGCGAGCCCCTGGAGGCTGGGTGGTTTCCTTCCAGCTGTGGTTTCCAAGACACTTCCCCCCCACACACCCCAGAAGGGGGCTCCTGTGCATCAGCCACCCCATGGCCCTGGTTAAATCGCCCACAGGTCCCGATGCAAGACCCAAACAAGTACTGGGAGATCTGCCCAGCAGTGACCCTGCAGCAGGCCTGGCAGAAATAAGGGAAGGGGGGTCATATGTCCCTGTCTCCCCCCCCCCAACCACGTGTTGCCTCTGATTGTGCATGTTCTCCCGTCCACTCCCATTCCCATGAAGCTATTAATCTTTGCCGTCTCAACTTAAAACATAATTCAATCTGGAAAACAAACAAACAAGGCAGTAAATGGCTATACAGCCCCACCACCTATGCAGAACTCTCACATGCTGCTCTGCAGACCCTTCAAGTTCTTTACCCAAATCTGAGCTAGCAGAGCATCACTCTGTAGCTTAATGCTGCTCCTCTGTGCAATTACACCCCATACCACCAACACAGGTTGCAAACTGGCTACCCTACTGAACACAGTAAGTTCTGGCTCTTCTCTCTCCTGCTCTCATTTACTGTGTGCTTCGAGGTGGAGAAGGGCTGCTGAGCAAGACAGCAAGAGTGAATGCATGTCCGTCTTCTGGGGTACATGGCAGTAACAGCTAGCCACTCTGCCAAAACACATCCAGTCCCTGCAGCTGAGGAGGCCAGGAGAAAGGATGTCAGCTACTTCACTCCCTCAAAATGTGGGGGAGGATGATGAAACTTAACACCAAAGAGTAAAGTTACAGGGACACGTAGGTGCACTCCTGGTTTATCTGAAAAGATGACCTGTGTCTGGTGATGGCCGAAGGCCTCAGATACAGTTGACATTATCATCCCTTTATCAGGCACATACAGCCTCTGCTTTCTGATAGAATGTACTTGCAATGAAACAGTAAGTTAATTCAGGCTTGGAACCCACCCTGGTGCAAAGAGACCCAGGGTCCATTTGCAAACTGTGAAACTAATGCTAACATATTTTTGACAGACATTGATTAACTTCTTCTGGTGCTTTAAGACAAGACAAGAAAGATCAGATTTTCTGGATGCTCAGCACCCTTAATTTGGGATAGGTTTTCAAAGTTGCACAATCTCACAGAGATACCTAAATAAGGGTCAGATTTTCCAAAGACCATAGTGACCAGTAGTTGCTACGGTGACACTTGTGTCCTGATTTTCAAAAGCACTCAGCACATGCTATGCTTTTTTGAAAATCTGGCATGTATTCTGGTTCTGAAATGGGAACAGAATGCTCCTGAATATCTGGCCCCAATTGTGGGTGGTGAGACCTACTGAAAATCTGACCTAAATCTTCTCCAATCCCTGGCTCCCTTCTCCAAAAGGCATAAAGCAAAAAAACTTTCTCCCAGTCCCTGCTATTTGCCTAGGATAATGGTGTCAAACGTGATAAACAGACCAACTTCAAAAAAATGCAAACAATTGTTGGACACAAGTGTCTGCGTAATCAGAAACACACAGTGGGCTATAAAGTAACACACTGGGCATGGCTTAAATGAAAAGGCAAAAATGTTATGAAAAAACATCTGCCTATCCTCTCTTTACCTCTCTCTTTCTCTTGATGTTGCCTATTATTTGCTGTTAACAAACCCAACATTAATATGTCACTGGATGCTGTACAACATCATGGGCACCCATTCCTTCTTCCTTTCCTGCAGATGAATGAACTATTAAAAAAACAAAACCAAACGCTAAGTGCTGTCAAAGTAGAGACAGCAAGAGCTAAATAGTTTCGAGAAAGAGATACTACGCATGCCTGCTTCATTTCAGCCCACACACACTGCCACCCGCTGCAGGAGAATTTTACCAAAATAGAAAGCGATAGTGAAAGAGTCTGGATGGCTGATGGGTGAGGTGAGAGGAAAAGGCATTTATAGAGAAGGGCGACCATATTTAATGTCAGTGGATAACAAAAGCTGGGTTTTTTCAACAGCTACTATTCCCTTTCAAAAGAAGGCCTGCTGTAAAATAATTACCTGTAGGTCAGTATGCTCTTACTAACCCATGCTTCCTGCATTGCACGACACATGCCAATGACATTATGTGGGATCTAAGAGGCTCCCATAAAGAAAAACAGGCCACAGAACAAATTAGAACACACTTATTTTTGGAGACAGAGAGACCTTGTTGAATTTAGCCTAAACAAAGTGTTGCAGGGTCACCCATTTGCAAAACAGCATAGGGGATCTGATTGCGACTCAGGGCTAGGAGGAAAGTGAGAATAAAACCTTAAAATATATACACACCATCACAAAGTCTTTCCACGCACAAAAATCCCATTGATTGGAAAGGGAGTTATATGTGTGCATCTAACATCTGCTTAGATTGAAAAGGAAATCTAGTGGTAGAGACGAGAGACCAAAGACTAGATACTGTGCAATCAGATGTACGTTTAAATATATATTTGAGTAAATTACCATATGGATTGCGAGGGCCTTTTGTTATTAGTACTTCATAGTCAGACACTGCTATTCAGTCAAACACAAGGCATGGTCCTGGCCTTTTAAAATTCCTCCTATCTTGAGAGTGCATTCCACTGAATAAGACTGAGTTCCTATAAGAATGACACTTCTCCCCCTCCCCGCCCCCCAAGAGAAGTGGAATTGTAAAGGGCCAGGACTTTACAGAAGAGCAGTTCCACTATAGAGGAAACATCTACTAGGATCGGGGGAAACATTTTAGGGTGGTAGGACTAAGCACAAAGCCCTGAATCAGAATCCTGATCAAAATATCTCTGAACTATAGAGGTGTTCGAAAGCCATATTCAAATTGTTGAAACCTCTGACTAGAGTAAGAAAGGGGTAGTTGTCTGTGGTCTCCGCTAGAAAAACTTTTTCTCTCTTTCTTCCAATGTGTACTCAGAGCTCATCTTTCTTCATGGCTGTGCTAGACTATTATATTTGCTGCGTGAGTGCTGTATAACATTACATTTCTAGGATTATAAAATGATAAATGAAGTTATATATTCCTGCCCAGAGCACAGAGAATCCAGATGGGACAAAGCAATCACTGCTGATGGCACAGTGACAGACCAAAGAAAGACTTAGTGTGACCAGCATTGAATGCTTCACTTTCTTATAAATGAATATGGAACCCTTCCCAGATTATGAATCTGCCCCTCTAAATTACACTTTGCAGAATGAACAAGCAGCACCGGAGTGGGGAAAACTAGTAATTATTCCTTTTCTCTGTCTCTCTCTGGAAGATCAGACACTCACTCCTTTGCAAACATTAAAAAAAAAAAAATCAGGCCAGCCAGCAACCTGCACGTAAACACCTGCAAGTTTTTCACAGATGTGTTCTCCTTTACTACATGCATTCTGCTGCTGCCTCTAGGATTGCTTGGAAATGAATCTATTGAAAAGAAATTCCATGGCACACATTCACTTGTCTCATTCCTTCCCTCTGCTTTATTTATATCTTTTTGTGCTGCTGTGTTGCTTTTCCTCTCCCATGCTGAAACACAGGGGCTGAGCACTGATGATAACACTTGGTGCGTACCAAGAGAGCTATTTTCAGGTCATAATGTGGGCTTCTGAACAATTGTCTTGAACTACTTAAAAGGGGTAACCAAGTTCCCCAAGAGTACTTTGGTGGTACCAGTTGGCTTTCCATCCTGGACCATCTTTAAGACATACCCAAATTAAAATGATTAAAAGCTATGAAACTGAACCTCATTTACACTAAGGCCTCTTTACACCACTCTACTAGTGTAAAGGGGCCTTTAAAAGAATGTAAATGAGAATCAGGCACTTTAGCTATTTTTTTAAATGAGTAACTGACACACATGGCTCAAGGCTTAGTGGTGGCTATGCATCAGAATGTTCTACAATTATGACACAAAGGAAAAAAGACCCATACAATTCTATAGCTAAATGTACAGTGAAGCTTTGCTTGCTCTACCCTAGAGTCTCATGCCATTACTGCAGTCACATGGTCTCATGATTTTCTACTTCTGGTGAGAATTGGCAGAACCGAGCTGGAAAAATCAACATTGCTATCTTTAGTATGCTAGCTCGAACCTTTCCACTAGCGCAAGTCTTTCCACCGGGGCTGGCAGCCTCACTTTAAAGCTCTGGGGTAAAATTCTGGCCCTAGTGAAGTCAGTCCCATTGACTTCAATAGGGCCAGGATTTCACCTTGCATGCACAGCAGTCTAGTGTAACAATGGAAGAGGTTTTTTTCGGCACAAGACAACAGTCTTCACGCTCTCTGCCTCATGTTCTCTCCTGCGTAAGGTTGCCAACAAACAGTCCTTCAGCTTTCGCCAGCTATTTTCTGAACGTCTGAGGAAGGAGAACCCTTCCAAATTGCCATCGGTATCCTTTGAATGAAATCCCAGGTTATCGTGTATCACCACTGAAATCAAATATGTAAATAGATGTGTGTTGTGTTTGGAAAATTCTCAGGTATGCACTTTGCTATTCTGCTTATACTGGAATGTAAGAAAAATACCGAAAGTGTCTTTCATCTCTTTCCACGGAGTGCTGCTCCTTTTTCAGCTAGGATTTATAAGCAAGAATCACACGCGCTACTTCCCATCTCCATTTAAGAAACTGATTGGAGAACACAAACTGACCCTCCTAACTGGCAAAGTGGAGGCCCTCTGAATTTGTTGTGTTGAGTAAACTGAGCATGCTGATGCCTATAACATATCAGATTCATCTCCTGCAATGTTTGCAAGATTGACCACAGGCTACTTTCATAACAAAGGCCTTTTCTTCCTTTCTTTCCCCCACCTCTTTTCTTGGTTGCAGACTACTTAAATGAAGTTTTCAGAAGGGATCTGTAACAAGAGACATCCCCATTGGCAGAGTGAACATGCAGATACAATGAAAAGCCTGGCTACATTACTTATAAACCATACTGCTTTATACGCAGACTTCTTGAGGGTGGTAGTGAAAATAAATTAATAATTATACTAAAAAAAACCCCCAAGAATGTTTTTTATGAAAGACAGTGTTTTTCATTCTCTTATCAACAGGAGATTAAGTATTGGGCTGGGTTTGGAGTGTGTTTATTATTTTTAAATCTGTCCTCTTTTTGGCACCTGCCTCATAAATTTCATTTATACTGACAGCAGGATTAAACCTGGCTTTGGGATGTTATCTCAGTGCCAATTTACTAATGAGCCATATTTTTAAAAAAATATTGTCCAGACATAGTTTTACTGAATCCATCAGACTTATTGCAAACGTTACTTCTGTTACAAATCTATTCTTCTCTTCAGCGTATGAGACTCTTGGCATAGCTACGTTGCTGCACCTGCTGTGCATATCTCTCTTTTCACGGCTCTAAGATTTCGCAAGGTATTGGAACTGAGGCGTAAGGTCAGAGAGAGGCACATGGGAATCGTGGAATCTTAACAACTTCAAGGGGAACCTGCCGCAGATGGACAGGATGCACCTGCACTTAGAGACAGGGGTCTGGTGCCAATATGGCTGCTCAGGCCAGCCATGAGGCAGCAAGAATGCAGTTTTCAATACACTGCACCAAGTTCAAAAAGATTTGTCACCATTGTTTGTTAATGAACTAAATACTATAAATATAAGTCAGAAAAAGACAGTAACCTTATTTCAGCTACGTTGAAAGCCCTGAGTGGGCATACCGGACAGCTGGTGATATTTCTCAATGACTTCAATGGACACCTTAGTATTTGACATTTTCAGAAATGGCCTGAATATTTCTAGGTGGGTCTATGGGGCCACTTTTCTATCCCCTTTCCCTACCCCCTACCAAATATAAATAACTCCTTTCCACTGTGGCCACAGCACCATTCTCAGGGCCAGGCTGAGGAGTTTAGGGTGGGTCAAAATGGTGGTTCTGTCGGGAACCTCAAACTTAACAGGTTCATTTTATGTAAAAAGGGTCTGGAGCAAAACTTTATGCTATCTTCCACTGCAGAAGCGGAGGCCAGCTGCTTGTGCTAGGGTTGTAATATTTAGAAATGTTTAATTTCAAGGGGATATTCTCCAAATGAGACTGGAGTCTGGGGCTCTAGGCCTCAGTCCCTGTGCGGGGGAGTGTGTGCAATCTGGAGAGTTCTAGCACATGCATAACAGTGCTCTACAAACATCAATTCACTATCTAATCCCAGAAGCTGGGACTGGGCAACAGGGGATGGATCACTTGATGATCACCTGTTCTGTTCATTCCCTCTGGGGCACCTGGCACTGGCCATTGTTGGAAGACAGGAGACTGGGCTAGCTGGACCTTTGGTCTGGCCCAGTATGGCCGTTCTTATCACCTTAGGGTTGCCAACTCTCCAGGAATTAAAGATTAATCTTTAATTAAAGATTATGCCATGTGATGAAATCTCCAGGAATACGTCCAACCAAAACTGGCAACACTACATATGTTAAGTAGGTATGGAGATATGTATTATTGCTTCCATCTTACCTATGGATACACAGAAACAAAGAGTGGTTAAGTGATTCAACTAGCCCCCAGAAAGACTTCACTGTCTGTCAGATTAGAATGCAGGAATCCTCAGGTCTCAGTCCCAGGCTAAATCCATTTAATAATACAGCCTTCCATGCTGGGTACTTGGGGAGCCAGCCAGCAGGCTGAGAGGAGGCCTGTTGTGGCCTGGCCAGCAGCAGCAGCCCATGAGGCATGACCCCCCTCAGCCACAAATAATTTGTTTGCAGTCCCCTTGATTTGGAGGGTTCACGGCTGTGTGGTTTTTGGGGTACCAGAGGCCAGTCCTGGGTGACTGTAAAAAGGAACTGTGATTAACCCATGATCTTTGGAGTAAAGCACAAGCACAAACTTTCAACACCAAAAACTGTCTTAGTACACTTTCAAGGCTACCCCCCCCCCCGCACAGATTTACTCTTCTTTTAATGTAAACTGAGACTGGCCTGGATATTTCTATGTCCCTAAAATCAGGCCTGGCCCAAAACACTGGTTCTGTAAACCTTACAACTCCCACAATACACACAGCCAACATAAATTCTCCTAGCAGCTGAGTTAAGTTTCTCAATGTTAAATTACAAGGAAAATGTTTTACCTCTCTCAACACACAACTGCATTTTAATTGTCTGTGGGAAAGGACTTGTAACTGCAAGTGCTGTTGTACAACCCGGTACAATGGTTGGAACCCCCAAGGTTACCTCCCGGTTATACACTGATACCATGACTCAGTGCTAACAGACTATTCGTACGATACAAAAACATGCCACTGCTGAAGCAAGCTGTGCTGAGGGATGGGGGTGTGGGGGGGGGAATTGGAAACATTCTGAATTACTTAAAGAACTACTAAGTAACCTTTCCCTAAATCCAATTTTCTACAACAGTGTCACAACAACCACAAAGCCGTCATACATGACAAACTTAGTGGTGTTGAAATCAAGGAAATGGCAGTGAAAATACATTCTCAGGCTATTTCACAATTCAGTTTGAGCTGTTCAGACTGTTGTGTTTATGTGTCTCTATCTTAGAGCGGGGGAATCCAACTGCAATCATTTTGCTCATTTCACAGCATTGTTGTTTTCATGTAAAACATTTTCTTTTCCTTTTATTAATCTGCAGAGAGTTTCAACCAACTGGAAAAGAAGATTTGTGGGATAAATGATAAAATCAGTCTGAATCTTCTATAGTGCAGTGGTATAAAAGGTCTGTGGCTCTGATTCAGGAAAGCACTTAAGCCTGTGCTTAACTGTAAACTTATGTCCCACTCAAGTCAGTTTAAGAGCTTTCCTGAACAGCCATGGACTTAAGCATGTGCTTAAGAGCTCTCCTGAGTTACAGTCTGTAACCGTAAGAGCAAAGGGTGTGAATTTTGTGTTGGATAGATAGCCCTAATGATTGAATCCCTCTATTTATCTATGATGGTGGCAATGTGAATTCCCCCTAGTGCCCCGCCAATGTACTTAATTCCTGTCTTAAAGAGACCACCTCCAAGAGTAAGAGTATTGTTCAATTTCATGATCATTCCATTCTTGCCCTCCCGTCTGAGGCTCCCATTCAGGGCTGACAATTAGTGTCAACCGTGGATGGGGAAATCTGTGAAGCAGTGAGATTAACCTGGACTGGATGTCAGTCTAGACAGAGCCATCCAGTCCCACAAAAGCATCTAACTTTGAAATATGAAGTTGGGCTTTTAAAACTCAACAAGCAAGTGTTGCTTTAATTATCAAGGGAGCTATCTTGTATGGACAATTCTCTGCATAGAGTGAGCACTACACCCATTAGTGATTTACTGTTGAATTGCTACCATCTGAATGAATCATGATCCTTCGGTGTTGTCCCTTCCCAGATATCCCTTCATCTCTCAGTCTACTTGTATGGCTCCCATCATGAGAGATGCTGAGTGCTGCCCAAACATGACTCTCCACAGTTGGTGGTGGCTCCATCACTTTTGCTCCCGCATATCAGTTGGAACACTCCCATAATTTTCTTCCTTCAAGCAACTAAGTCATTTCCCATCTTTAATTATTCCTTTAAAACTTTCCTTTCTCTTTAAGCTCACAAATTATTCTTTCAGTGAAGCATTTTGCAATGCCCTCCATGAAAGAAAACACTGTTTTGTTTTTTTTAAAGGCCTAATTTTGCTGTAATGTTCTGTATAGTACAATTCTGTACCTGTCAGGAGGAGAACAGATGCCTATATTATAGTTAAAGTAAGATTGTCAAGTTTCAGCATCTTTTGGAATCGAAAGGCAGCCAAATTAAATACATAATTGTAAGACATGAAGTTAAGTAGGCTTCTGCAATTGAAAGTTGCCGATGAAAGCAGTTCCCAGTGCTGTGGTTTTAATTATTACATAAAATGAATGGAAAATAGGATTAAGGATTTTGCACAATTGTAACACATTGTATTAGGAATTGGAACGTTTTTTTCAGCTGGAGAGGCATGAAAAAAAAAACAATAGAATGAAGTCCAATTGGCTCCAGCTTCTTTTTTATATTTCAGTTTACTAGACAACATTTGAAATCATTCTTCACTGGCATGTAGAGGGGATTACTGGGACACAAATTATGTAGGTGATTTTGCAAATCAATCCTGTTTCTTCTCAGACTCTGGATTTTATTATTTGCTCAGCAGAAAAATGTTTATGGGACCGCATCCCTGCAACCGTTTAGCTTTATCTCATTTACTAGCTCTGTTTATAAACAAGAAGTTTTCCAGCACTGATTGAGAAATTGACCGAAATCCTCTCTGACTGAGAGGAGTCTCATGGCAAGACAAATTCTGGCTTGGTAAAGCTATGTAGGGATGAAAGTCTTAAAACTGCTATTGTGTCATTGTAATAACCAGTCCACATGTGCAAATGCAGTAAAACCCAAAGCTTGCTAAGATGTTAGCCACCTCCAACAAAACCTAGAGAGCTTTACATCCACAGCTAGAGTGGTTGTTTCAATTTTCACCTCCCCCCCTTTTTTTTTTGGCTTTCTTGCACAGTGATTTTAGCCTGAATAAACTGCCCAGTGAGTGACTCTGTTCTTTACAATGTCTTCACCTTAGTCAATTACCCAATAAGAATTTAGCAAGCTGTACCAGTTCATTCAAGTTTTCCCTCCTCAAGCTCAAATTCTCCCTACCTCCCCCTCTTCCACAGGCCTGCTCTTCATCTTCAGCTGAACTGAAATCTGGTAAATATTACACTTACAAGGTAACTGGTTTGGAATGTAAAGCATTTCAAGCACAGCAGAGTCTCTCCTTGGCACCTAAATGTATATGCTTTGTTGCCTAGTGCCAAACTGCATTCAACTGGCTTTATGCAATTCAAATAAAGGTATAAAATCCTGTGATATATAAACAGTCAGATTGTTTACCAATCAAAGTGACAGTTAAAAGAAATGCCTTCCTAAGGGAAACAGACAAGTACTACTTGCCTTTTTAGTTAGAAACCTTAAAGAGTGCCGGGTCTTGAATAAACCTTTCAACTTTGGATAGAGGAACAAAATGTTTACATTTTTTGGTATGATCTTCATAAATATAGAACAATGGAAGGAAGATTCAGGGACGATTTGTTATGCTCTTCACCTCCCATAGAATCTTTCCCCACATCATCACACATAGCCATGGTCATCGGTAAGTGGAGGACTTCCTGACGTTTTACAACAAAGCTCATGGGGCAGTATTTTAAACCAAGTAAAAGCTTTTCCTGCATGTAGGATTTTTAAATCATTTGACTACCGTTCTGCTAGTACAGAATTAGCCATAGATGTCTGCAAAGTGTGGTACTTAATGAGTTAGGAGAGCCAGGTTGGAGACATTTGCTTACAGTATCTCCCAGTAGTTGAAAATGCCTATCTGGATGCATTAAACAGGCCTCTGCCTGCTGCCTAGGAGACAATGTTGATGTTAACGGGTGAAAATGTAATCACAGTGCAGTATGCAGATTCAAATGTCTTCTCTTTATAAGCAAGCATTACTGAGTGGCAAAAATGAATATCATGACAACTACCTTCTGTATCACACAGTATGGACTGGCTGTCAAAAAGCACATTTCTTATCTGCTAATTTAGGGCGAAGTCTTGAGAGGTGCTAAGCAAATGCAGCTCCCATGAGCTTCAGCTGGAATTGCAGGTGCTTCAAAAGTGTTCCCAACCACTCTGAAATTTGGCCTTTTCATTCTTAGCATTTTCACTTTCTAGTCCGCATGCTTGGGTTAAGATTCCTTACATCCAACACACAGAAATAGAAAACAGATAGGATTTCCAGCTCACAGCACATCACTGAATGCTTTAGTTGGACGTATTCTGCATACTCCTTGAATACTGAAAGGTTGAAGAAATGTTTTACATGGGGTGAGGAGAAATCTGGAATTGGACAGAACTCAAACAACAGGTAAGAACTATACCATCCTTTCTTACTCTGCCATATAAGTCAACAGCCTCAGGACTTTCTGACTGGTACGGTACACTAACCTAACTATAAGAGGATTATCTTTTTATTATGACCTATAGAACCTCCCCACTAAATATTCCTGAGGAAATTCTACGCCAAAAAATTAAAAATCCCCCCACCAAAACTGCACCTATGGTCTACCCCCTCCCCCACTAAATGGTTCACCTGGAGAAAACTGGAACACTGTATCCTGCTGGTAGCGTTTGCTTGTGGAACAGAAGGAGACTCAAATAAGGGACTTATACTATTATCTGAGTTTAGAAGTCTCTGGTATTTCCACTCGAAAGGCAATGATGACAGAAATGGAACGAATGCCCACTACTACACTCACTGAAGAAACTATCTTAATATAAGATTTTACACATCCAGCTATAGCAGGAATGGATTATGTGGTAGCCACAAAAATTCTAATAACGTTAAAACTTTCGAGCTTTCTGAACATACCTTAAACCTAACCTTACCTCAAAAAACTTACTATGAAAGCACCTCTTCTTATCATCTGCTCATTTGGGACTGAAAAGGGGAAGGAGGAGTGTTTCTTTATCAAGGTTGAAAAAAGAAGAGACCACCCTGTAGAGATGCATGTGTGAGAAGCAGACTTGCTCTATGTATTGTTCTGTCTAATGGAATACTAAACAGGAATTCTTGCACCATTAGGCTTGAATGTCCAAAGAGATCACAGGTAGCACAAGGTTCTCGAAGCAATTACAGATGGGCCATGTATCCAAGAAGTCTGAGACAGAATCATGCTGTGGCCTGCTGTGACCATCAGTATGAAACAGTGCAAAAGGATTTCTGGGTACTCCTTGTACTATAGGGAAGAATTTTAAAACAGCTGAAGGGAGCAATGCACTGTACTAAGTACTTCTAGCCTACACAAATAGAGTAGTCTGACTGTCTGTTAGCTTCTTCCATGGTGTCTACCATGAGCAGGCTCCTGTCAAAAGATGGAAAAGCAAGTCTGCTTCCAGACAGTCACTGCAAAACCCACCAGGATTTTGACAAAGGTATAAGACAAACTCAAGGCCAGTCAGCCTGTACTAAGAGCTTCAATTCAGGGAAATATGGGAACACTTTTAGTTGACTGCTCTGCTTCGTTCTACCCTCACCTGCAGCAGTAGATCCACAATAGTTTTGCCCAGGTATAAGTGAGCACAGAATTCAGCACCTAATATTCAAAATGGAAACAAATGAGATCACTTTGAATCAAAAAAAGGGAAAAATCCTACAATTATATAATAGTTCCATGACTAATGGCAGGATCTAACAATTGTTCCTCAGGCGCTATTGTTTCAGATTTCTTGGTATTCCAAACTATCCTTGGAAATGCTATAATCATTCGTATAAATAAACGATTTACAGGTTTTTTTTTGGTTTCCACTAAAACAACATATCTTTTACATATTTTGATCTAAGCAATTCCTCAGATTCAGAAATAGATCTGGAAATGGCTGACTGTGTCCAGAAATCTAAGAAATGGATCGCTGAAATGAACAAAAGTTTTAATGTATTCTCCCTTTGCAATGAACATGAGATTTATATTGAAACAGAAGATCATTTGGTTTGTAACAGTCTAGCTGTCCTTTACCAGGAAGGCCTTTTGTGTACAACGGAGAGCTTTCCCAATACAATTTAAAATGGGAAGAAGTTAACAAAAAAGGGCATATTGCCAAAAAACTTGGATTCAAAGTTTTCAAATTACAATACAGTTGTTATTTCTATTACAAAACTTGGCTAGTCACTATTTTTTATTTGAAAAAAATAGATCATTTTTCTGAAACTAGCATAATCTACTGTGCTTTAGACAGTCTTCTGAGCCTTAAAATGGACTTATTTCAAATACTGGTTATTGTAGATCTAGACAGATGCTTTGCCTGGAGCAAAATCATATACTGACTGAAAAAGAATCAAAGTATTTGATACAATCAATGTGCACTTACGATATTTTAACCCTTCAGTGGCTGGAATGGAAGAAGTGCAAAACCAAACAAAATCACTGAGCAGCACAAATTACTGCAGCACTATAAACCATGGGATGTGTCTCCTGAAGTCTTTGCACCAAACACAAGGTAGGAGAGTGCCAGTGTGGAGGCAGGGCATAACAGCAGCTCAGCTGTTATTCTGCAGTATGGCTCTCCCTGGTGATAAGGAAGTAACTCAAGGGTAATCACATGAGTTAACTCAGGAATGAAGACACAAGTCTTGTCTGTATTGCATCTGGTGTTTTCAAAATCGATTGAGCTTCCTATTTAACAAGACAAGCTTTGGTTTTCCTGGATGCGACTGCAACAGCTAAATAGAGCTAGTTGGATCTAACTGAAGGACATGACAAATGTCTTTGATTGAGACATACTCATTTTCCTTCAGTCACAGTGATGGCAGCTACCTGCATCATGTTCATCAGCAAAGTATTAGTTTCAAAGAGCACGTTCTGCTAAATTGTCAAGGGGTTGGTTTCTTTTTTTCCCCTCGGTGAGTTTCACATTTTCTTTTAAGTCAGCTCTTCCACATACCAAAAGAGGTGTCAAAAACTTTGAAAGCATGACAGAAAACCTGCACTTCAAAATGACCCTACAATGCTGAAAGCTATGGAGCTGTATCAGTACCAGTGGGTATGACTGAAAGCTACAAACCACATTAGCAGGTACTCAGAATTCCACAGATACTGAAATGATGTCCAAGCTTACCAACAGATCAAAGTAAAAGGCCCTATTTCTACAAGTTTTGATCGCTGCTTTTAGTCCATTAACTGGCCTCTTTAGTTTCACCTGTTTTGTTTTTGTTACTTAAACTGTTCTTTTCCTAACAATAACACCCAAATAAATGATTCTTGAAGCAACACTTGCTTCATTTTTGGAGGAGCTCCCTTCCCATTCTCCTGGACAAACATAAATGGTTGCGGTGAAGTGGGGAAACAGGAGACAGACAGACAGACAGACAGAAAGAATCCAAAACTAACCCAGACTGTGAACTGAGTTGTATTCTATAGATTGCTTCATATAACAGGATGATTCAGAAAATACAGATTTACAGCAGTGTGAGAAACAGTCCCTTTAAAGATCAAAACAGACTAACAAGGCATCTGCTCTTGCAAAGAACAGACTATGGAGCGGATTACTTATGAACACACTAGTATAAAGCAACAGAGCAACCAAGAGGGCCTTTCAGAACAAGTTGTCGGTTTTGTGTTGTATACACATTATAGATATATTTTATTGATTACAGTTGTTATCAGTAGAATAGTGCAGGTATTTAACTGATTAAAGCTAAAGAAGCATAACCTTAAGTAATCTTCCTGATTTAATTTAGTCAGATGATTCTGTTTCAAGTTACACAGGATTTTAAGGGCTATTAAGTACAGTATATAGTGTTTAAATTGGCAAGAGATTTACAGAAAATAGGGAACACCCTTCTGCAAACTAGGATGTGAAACATGGAACTGACCCAGAAATTAGAAAACCAAGTAGCTATGTTCCCTTTGGGCAAACAGTCCTGAATTTTTAAACTCTGAAATGGAGTCACATGGAATGTTTTTATTGTGCAGCATCATGCATATTTACATGTGTTTCAGGGGTGCCCATACTTTGCCCAACTGGAGGTTGCTCTGGAAAGCTGCAAACTCCCTACACTGAGGGTGGTTGAAGGGTGGTTGCAGAATTGTACAGCAGAATTCCAACACGTGCATTTGGTTGCGGAATGCACTTTACCCAGCTTGATACATATGACAGGAATCACATAACACTGTAGAATGACACTTACATACAGCCAATTAAGACACCTCATCTAATGCCACTGGGATTCTTGAAATACAACACATAAAGAAGATTTTTTTCAGTATGCATAAACATTTCAAGAGGTTCTCCCATGTGACCCTGCATATAAAAAGCTTTATGGAAACCTAGAGAGAATAAAAACAGAGTAATTAACAATGAAGTTTAAACTGAAGGTTAATATGTCTGGGGAGAAATAACCCAAAATACTGGTGTTCTTCTGGAGGGAGAGACCTGGGAAGTAGTGAGAGATAGAGTTGACAATGGATATAGCAGATTAGAGATGAATTCCCAATCTGACATGGCAGCAGAAAAAAATATGTGCTTTTGGACTGCATGCCCAGAGGCATCCCACCACAGAGCAGGGAGGCTATTTCAATGGGCAAGTCTACACGCAAGTGCCACATTGGCACAGCAGCACTGATGCAGCTGCACCATGGTAGCACGTCTGGTGAAGATGCGCTATGCAGATGGCAGAGTGCTCTCTCATCGGCATGGTTATTCCACCTCCGCGAGAGGCGGAAGCTATGTCAGCAGGAGAGCGTTTCCCACCAACATAGCGCCGGTGTGGACAAAGTTTTGGTTGCTGCAACTTGTGTCGCTCGGGGGGTGGCGTTTTCACACTCCTGAGTGACATAAGTTACATCAACTAAAGCGGTAGTGTAGAACAGACCTATGTGAATCAATTGTGGCCACATCAAAAATATTGCATTCAGTTCCTCCGGGCATCTCTTACGAGAAAGATACTGGCTAATTGGAGAGAATTCAGAGAAAAACAACACAATGATTAGAGGGCAGGAGGATCTGGCTAATGAGAGAGGCAGGAGGATCTGGCTAAAGAGCTACATATGCAAAAGTGGGTGACAGTAACTGTTGACAAACCTCTGAAGCATCTAAACACCAAGAAAAGAGAGCTTATTTAGGGCAGTACTACCATCACCCTGGAAAATATTTTGTTAGTTAGAATAATTTCTGGCACTGTCATGTGAATGCTAACAAGGTGCCAAAAACATTATCAGGTGTTTTTAAGCACTCAGATACAATAGTGGTAAGTACAGAATAGACAGACAGATCAGTTAGGCAGAAGAAAGATTTCAGAGTAGCAGCCGTGTTAGTCTGTATTTGCAAAAAGAAAAGAAGTACTTGTGGCACCTTAGAGACTAGCAAATTTATTTGAGCATAAGCTTTCGTGAGCTACAGCTCCGATGAAGTGAGCTGTAGCTCATGAAAGCTTATGCTAAAATAAATTTGCTAGTCTCTAAGGTGCCACAAGTACTACTATTCTTTTTGCAGAAGAAAGAGAAGCTAAAAGCATCGGGTTAAGGTTGGGTTAGGTTGAATATCAGAAAAACCTGATATCTCCAGACAGCAAGATATTGGGTACAATTTTCAAAAGCACTTAAGTGACACAGAAGCCTAAGTCCTATTAACTTTCAATGAGTGCATAAGTCACTTTTGAAAATGGGACTTAAGTTCCTAAGTCACCAAGCTGCTTTTGAAAATTTTAATCATAGTCCCTCAGAAAAAGTTAGCCTATCGGTTCAGACAGTTACCACCAGACTGGACTGAAGTGAACACACACCAGCATTGGCAGGGAGATGGCCTACCTGTCCTATTAGATCTTTTCTATCCCTAACTTCTCTGATCTACATGTTCTGTTACATATATATATATATATTTGAACTCTGCTCTTTTTTAAAAAAAACAAGAACGATATTCAGTGCCTTCTAGAAGCAAAGTGATGAACAACTTGCACCTACATCACTGAACACTCCCATCCCCACAAAAGTTTAACATTTTGTAGTTTCCCTGCCCCATCTTGGTCCTGATTAAAGGATATATTATGAACAGCAGGAAACAGAAGACAATCTGCAAATAATATTTTATAGAAGTCTCTCAGTTTGAGAAATCAAACCAGATACAGAAGATAGTGTATGATGGAACTTAGGAAAGTTGGTCCTTGTATTGACATGTCTAGGATTATAAAAGGTGCTTATACATTTTATTTAGATCATTCTTTCCTAATAAAGCAATTCACTGTTTATAAGCATTCCAAGAAAACTATACAAACCAGTCCAAAAAAAAAAAACCTATAAATGGGCTCCTTTCATGATTTATCTATAAACTTTGGTTGCCACCTACGTCTCAAACCTTTCAAATAAATCAATGCACATTTTTGTCAGAAGTGGCCAAATCATCTCCTGCTTGCATGTTACTCAATGCTAAAAGAATTATTGACAGGCATTCCTGATTTCCCAGTAGGAATGGTATGTCCTTTGTAAAGAAAGATATGATCTTAGTAATAGAGAAAGAAAAAGGAAATAAAACCGCCATTAAGGTGAAAAAGTGAAGGCAAACTAAAGCAGGACCCAAATCAGGCAGTAGTAACGTGCTCAGAGAAGGGACGCAAAAGAATGCCCATGCCCCTTTCTATGGGTGATGCAATGTTAATATTTCAGGCCTACACTTAGGGGATCATGGTTAGTTCACGGCCAGTCCTGATATTCTGTTAGAGACTGTTGAGTCAACAGCTGGCACTCTAAACAGCTGCTGAATTCAGCATGATCTCCTTGAAACAGGATCAAAGCAACACTGTTGCTGCTTCCATAAGAGTAAATTGGGCCCTTGGATTCAAAGGAAAGTTACACACACTTATCTGAAGGAAGAATTTGGCCCATAGTTAGATGTTAACACTGCCTTAATAAATCCCTGTACTCCAAGGATTAGGACTATGTCACGAACATTTGGCTTAAGAATTAAATATGTCGTGCCTATGCCATTTTACACCAGTTGAGGATCTGCATTCAATTCATTTAAAAAACAAAATATAAATTTATAGTTAATATCAATTAACACTAACAGATTAGATACACAATAGATGCTTAGGAAAAATGCCAGTTCTATATATGCTCCCTTGCCTAAAACATTCCAAATATATAGCACCATTCTCCCCTATCATCCACCTGGAGAATGTGGGAGGCTAGATAATGCTAGGTCCAGCAGTGACAGGTGCATTAGATGGAGACAAAGAGATGGAGGCTGAGATGAAGGGAAGCACAGAAGAGGTGAAGGAGGGAGACTCATTAGCAAAATAATATACTCATGGCACCAAATGTAGAGCACTAGTAATATGGTGTTTTGGAAATCATAACAAAATAATTTGAATAATAATAAAAATAATAACTTGAACGATGGTGGTGCTTCCAGACCTGCACCCCATTGGGCGAGGCACTGTACAAACGTAACTGAAATAACAGGTTTCAGAGTAGCAGCCGTGTTAGTATGTATTCGCAAAAAGAAAAGGAGTACTTGTGGCACCTTAGAGACTAAAATTTATTTGAGCATAAGCTTTCGTGAGCTACAGCTCACTTCATCGGATGCATTCGGTGGAAAATACAGTGGGGAGATTTATATACACACACAGAGAACATGAAACAATGGGTTTTATCATACACACTGTAAGGAGAATGATCACTTAAGATGAGCTATTACCAGTAGGAGGGGGGGGGGGAGAAGGAGGAAAACCTTTTGTGGTGATAATCAAGGTGAGCCATTTCCAGCAGTTAACAAGAACGTCTGAGGAAGAGTGGGTGGAGAAATAACATGGGGAAATAGTTTTACTTTATGTAATGACCCATCCACTCCCAGTCTCTATTCAAGCCTAAGTTAATTGTATCCAGTTTGCAAATTAATTCCAATTCAGCAGTCTCTCGTTGGAGTCTGTTTTTGAAGTTTTTTTGTTGAAGGATAGCCACTCTCAGGTCTATAATCGTGTGACCAGAGAGATTGAAGTGTTCTCCGACTGGTTTTTGAATGTTATAATTCTTGATGTCTGATTGTGTCCCTTATTCTGATGTCTGATTTCGGTGTCCATTTATTCTTTACGTAGAGACTGTCCAGTTTGACACTGTACATGGCAGAGGGGCATTGCTTGCACATGATGGCATATATCCAATTGGTAGATGCGCAGGTGAACGAGCCTCTGTAGTGTGGTCTGATGTGATAGGCCCTATGATGGTGTCACCTGAATGATATGTGGACCAGAGTTGGCAATGGGCTTTGTTGCAAGGATAGTTCCTGGGTAGTGGTTCTGTTGGTGGTGTGTGGTGCTGGTGAGTATTTGCTTCAGGTTGGGGGGCTGTCTGTAAGCAAGGACTGGCCTGTCTCCCAAGATAGGTGAGAGTGATGGGTCGTCCTTCAGGATAGGTTGTAGATCCTTGATGATGCGTTGGAGAGGTTTTAGTTGGGGGCTGAAGGTGATGGCTAGTGGCGTTCTGTTATTTTCTTTGTTGGGCCTGTCCTGTAGTAGGTGACTTCTGGGTATTCTTCTGGCTCTGTCAATCTGTTTCTTTACTTCAGCAGATGGGTATTGTAGTTGTAAGAATGCATGATAGAGATCTTGTAGGTGTTTGTCTCTGTCTGAGGGGTTGGAGCAAATGCGGTTGTATCGTAGAGCTTGGCTGTAGACAATGGATCGTGTGGTGTGATCTGGATGAAAGCTAGAGGCATGTAGGTAGGAATAGCGGTCAGTAGGTTTCCGATATAGGGTGGTGTTTATGTGACCATCGCTTATTAGCACCACAGTGCCAGGAAGTGGATCTCTCGTGTGGACTGGTCCAGGCTGAGGTTGATGGTGGGATGGAAATTGTGGAAATCATGGTGGAATTCCTCAAGGGCTTCTTTTCCATGGGTCCAGATGATGAAGATGTCATCAATGTAGCGCAAGTAGAGTAGGGGCATTAGGGTACAAGAGCTGAGGAAGCATTGTTCTAAGTCAGCCATAACAATGTTGGCATACTGTGGGCCATGCGGGTACCCATCGCAGTGCTGCTGATTTGAAGCTATACATTGTCCCCATATGTGAAATAGTGATGGGTGAGGACAAAGTCACAAAGTTCATCCACCAGGTTAGCCGTGACATTATTGGGGATACGTTCCTGTGGCTTGTAGTCCTCTTTGTGTGGATGTTGGTATAGAGGGCTTTACATCCATAGGGCTAGGCTAGTTTTTAGGAAGATCACGATGGATTGTAGTTTCCCTCAGGAATGTCAGTGGTCTCTCGAAGATAGCGTGGGCTGCTGGTAGGTAGGCCTGAGGAGGGAGTCTACCCAGCCAGACAATCCTGATGTCTACATATCTAGTCAGGGGGACACCATCATAGGGCTAAATCCATCAGCCACATATCAGAGGCTCGTTCTCCTGCACATCTACCAATGTGATATATGCCATCATGTGCCAGCAATGCCCCTCTGCCATGTACATTGGTCAAACTGGACAGTCTCTTCGTAAAAGAATAAATGGACACAAATCAGACATCAAGAATTATAACATTCAAAAACCAGTCGGAGAACACTTCAATCTCTCTGGTCACAAGATTATAGACCTGAGAGTGGCTATCCGTCAACAAAAAAACTTCAAAAACAGACTCCAACGAGAGACTGCTGAATTGGAATTAATTTGTAAACTGGATACAATTAACTTAGGCTTGAACAGAGACTGGGAGTGGATGGGTCATTACATAAAGTAAAACTATTTCCCCATGTTATTTCTTCCCCCACCCCACCCCCCCACTCTTCCTCAGACGTTCTTGTTAACTGCTGGAAATGGCCCACCTTGATTATCACCACAAAAGGTTTTCCTCCTTCCCCCCCTCCTTCCTACTGGTAATAGCTCATCTTAAGTGATCACTCTCCTTACAGTGTGTATGATAAAACCCATTGTTTCATGTTCTCTGTGTGTGTATATAAATCTCCCCACTGTATTTTCCACCGAATGCATCCGATGAAGTGAGCTGTAGCTCACGAAAGCTTATGCTCAAATAAATTTGTTAGTCTCTAAGGTGTCACAAGTACTCCTTTTCTTTTTTGTAACTGAAATAGTCCTTGTCCAAAGAACAAATCTGAGAAGATGGTATTTTCCATCTCTGCTAAACCCGACATACCAAACCCTACTGACAGTATGGCAACCCTTGCCAGCATTGCACATTAATTGAATAAGGTCAGGAAGACCTTGGCTTTGATTTATTGAAGACTAATGAAAATTAATTACTTTAGAAACTCTTTTGGTCATTTTGAGGTCAGAAGTAGGGGGAAAAAGGAATTCTCTGAATTTATGTCTTCTTATTTACCAACTCTATCATTCCAAAATAGCTTCCGTTTTTTGAGAGGATATTTATCAGATCCTTATCCCTTAACAAAGAGGAAACAACTATAAAATCACAAGGCCGGCAGTCAGAGCAGAGATCTATTGCGCCCACTTTTCTCATAATTTCCCATGTGCATTTATATAGTGCTTTGAGCTCCTTGGATGAAAGATACTAAAGAACTGCTAAGTGTTGTACTACAGACCGCCATTTAACACACACACACACACACACACGACGATGGTCAAGCTGTTCACGTTCGAAAAATCAGATGCTATACATGCTCAGCAACTCCTTCCAAGTCACTGTTTGCTACATATTTCTATTAGGGGGAATTCTGATACCTGTCTTCCTCTTCCATGCAGATGGGCCAAGAGGCAGCAGAACCCATGTAGTTCACCTGTATGTAGGGACAGCAGGCCGAGTGCCCATGTGCAGCGGCTGTTCTTTGGAAGACAGGACAGCCAGGGAATCTGCAGCTATGAATTACACCAACCAGACCTTCCTGTCTTGGAGCATATGCAGCCACTGTGGATGAGCCTGAAACTATAGTTGTTAGACACACCTAACTCCCAGTCATGGTGAATGACAGGGTTATAATAATGTGCTATTAAATAGTCAAATAAGTAGGTAATAAATGAAAGATAGCAATATTTCTTTGAAGCATCCACAGTTTACTGGATAAATAATCCATTTAAAATAAAATTTTCTAGTACTGTACTAGAGCTAGCTCTCTAATCAAAAACAGCAGCTCCTCAGGTTAAAAACGATATGCCTTGGTAACAAAATATGCTTTCTCTCTCTGTATATATTTACCTGGGAAACCATGATATATATTTTTGTTATTCAGATGAATAATGTAGTATCTTTATATAGAACTTCTAATAATGCAGAGAATTAAAGAACTCCAGTATAAATAAAATAGAAAAATTATTTTGCAATCGTAAATTTTGTGATAAAAGCAACCCATTGCCAAATTCTGGCTGACATCCCATCCTCAAGCCCAGAATTTATCACTCTCCCCTCACTAGGTTGAGTAGTACTTTACTCCGTGAGTAATCCTATTGATTTCATTGGAATTACTCATAGAATAAGAAAAGGAGTACTTGTGGCACCTTAGAGACTAACAAATTTATTAGAGCATAAGCTTTCGTGAGCTACAGCTCACTTCATCGGATGCATCCGATGAAGTGAGCTGTAGCTCAAGAAAGCTTATGCTCTAATAAATTTGTTAGTCTCTAAGGTGCCACAAGTACTCCTTTTCTTTTTGCGAATACAGACTAACACGGCTGCTACTCTGAAACCTGTCATAGAATAAGGTTATACCCAACACAAGTAGAGTGGCAGAGTTTTAGTGAGTTCATTATACTGTGTGTTTTTTGGAGTCATTGGAGGTATTTCATCCTTAATTTTGAACTTCCTGCTTTTGCTGGTCTGCAGTAAAAGCCTAAAGCAAAACAGTCTAACAGTTTGAGCCAGAAGTTTGACCTACATTGCAACTGCTATTGTCTGATGGGGAAATATACTCTAGATTCTAAATTTTCTTTGCAAACCTCACACTCGGCTGACAAGAAATAACAATCACTAGAAGCTATCTGGCCACTGTTAAAGAAGTAGTAAAAAGCAGGCCCTGCAAAAAGCAGTAACATTGAATGATAAATGACATTTCTAACGCATAATTCCCTCTTTCTACTGTAGGATTGGTCTCTAGATAAGTACAGGTACATTGGACTAGTAGTACAGCTGCAGGATGATGAATACTGTCAGCACAAAGAAATCTTTGAGCTGGTATGAAAGTCTACAGTTTAGAGCCGATTCGTTTCTTCTTCAGCATAACTGTTTATATCATGAAGCATCCACTGGCTCATCAATTTAAACTGCTATCCTGTCAGGGCAGGAACTGAATATGAGAGTGCCTAGCCCAACAGAGGCCTGATCTCAGTTGGGGCTTCTGTACTGAAAATATTAAGGTATCCCTCACTTTGCCTCCTAAAGCCTCTCTTGGATAGTATTGGTAGCAACAGATGGATGCAGCACATTTCTTCCAAGGAGTTGGCTGCATTTAGGTTTGGAGTGAAATGATCCCCGAAAATACATGGCCAAATTCTGGTTGGCATGTGGTTCCATGCACCAGAAAATCCTCAGCCAGCAGCTGCAATACGGAGTGGAAAGTGGTTCCTCCCATTTTGGCCCCTCCACAGCATCAAAGAAGAGTGAATCTGCACGGCCTCTGTGACAAGAACTATGGAGGAGGGGATGCATATCTAACATCAACAGACCCTCGTCAGCAGGTGGAATCAAACCTGGGACCTCTGGAGCTAAATGCATGAGCTTCTACTGCATGATCTAAAAGCCACATGGCCCTTAGCTCAGGCTGTAGCAGATTCATTAATCTCTAAGTGGTCTTGATGCCACTAGCTGGGACAGAGCACCATACCCAGGAGATGTGTGGGTTACATATACTCTCTGATCTGGCAATAGATGATAGGTACAGTCTCCCTCTGCAGATTATTTCTATCTATATTAGTGTCTGCTGTGTGGTTTTTGGAGGGGTGGTTATATAATCACTATCACTGGGGTATCTTAAAAAAGTTAAGAAGACAAGAATATAAAGGGTTTTGTCTCCCTTTTTCTGGAGCACAGTGTTACTGCTTGTGTAGAGGTTTGGATTATTTTCTCTGGGTCACTATTAAGAATAGCAATTCTTTATCAAAAAATGTGCACCTTGATCTAAACATGGTCTGGTTTGTACTTTGTCTGACCTCTTCTGCCAAGAAGTTTCACAGCCAAAGCCCTGCCATCAAGAATGCTTTGTTGCCATTTGCTGACTGTTGGAATCTGGGCCTATCCAGTTACATGGTCCCTGTAAAGTGAGGGTAGATGTCTTGGTATCTCCTGGAGGGTAAGGCAGTCTCTAAAACAAACGGATTTCAGCCTATTAAGTGCCTTCTAGATTAGAACCAGGCATTTGAGCTTTACACTGAAGCAAATGGGGGAGCCAGTGAAATTGGCAAAGCACAGATGTGATGTGTTTGCACTGGGTATTTCTACCAGTAAGACATGGTCTACCAGCTTTGGCCTTTTTGAAGCAGTTGTGTCCAACCTAAGTAGAGTGAGTTGCAATATTCCAACCAGGGCATGTTTAAAGCCCGGATCACTTTGGCTAGGTTCTCACCCAAAGGGAGTGAACATGGCTGACTGGTCAAGTCAAGGTCAAAGAAGGTGTTTCTCAGCACCGTGGCAAGCTGCATGTCAAGGGAGAGCAAGGCTTATAGCAAGACCCTGAGGCTTTGCACCACCGTGACAATCTGTGATGTTCTGGAACACTGATGATTTTAGTGTACTGGTTAGTTCCTTAAAAGTATTTTCTACTCCCTACCAGCACTGGTTCTGTCTTTCCTAAATTGAGTTTGAGCTACCGACTCTTCATCCTTTTGCTAATTTCATATAGACATTGGTGTACCCTAGTGACTGCAGAGGCGGAGTCATTGGAGAAGAGATTCAGATGAGTTGGGTGACAGCTAAGTCTACGAGGAGTACTTGTGGCATCTCAAGATCTCTCTGAGTGGTCTCAGGAAGAAGTTAAAGATGAAGGGAGCAATTATTGAGACACAGAGGTCTAGCTGTATCAGCAGATAGATAATAGACCTGGAGAAGATTCTCCATCAGGGCCATTTTTGTATTATGCCCTGATCTGAAACTTGATTATGATGAATCAAGGAGTCCAGCAGAAGATAGATGCTGCTGGATGCCCCCATCTTCTCAGTAATTATGTTAGCAGCAGAATGGTCCCAGCTACAGTGCGGGTATGCACTAGTGGTTTTTTGCACTGTGTACCTGTTTAGTGGGTAGGACACAACACGTGATACTGACCCTGTCCTGTGTGAGGGGGACTAACCCATTTAAACCTGACATAGGTCAGGTGAGTGACATTAGGAAACAAAGTTCTGTTGTCTCTTACCAACAGTCCTACAAGTCACACTTTTATTACTCTGTACCTTATTAATCAGTACTCTGTAAATATATCATATTTTTAAAGTTGTTAGTGCTATAATATGCTTGCAATTTGCAAAGGACTATAAGAATCAATAATAAGATAATTATTATAATAATATAATAATAATAATTAATTATCAATAATAATAATAAGCATCATCAATATCCAGTACACTATTTCCAGCAGAAGGATTCACTCTGAGCATTAATAGTTTTGCACTGCAAACCAGTGATGGGCCCAAACCAGAACAGATCCACATTTCCCCTGAATTTTGGAAAAAAGCTGATGTGAATCTGAGCCTTAGGGCTTGTCCCTGTCTCTAAATATGTTGAAATAGAGAGGAGAACACAAGCCCTATTCTCCCTAGAACAATTCTGAGTATGTGTGTATTTGAGAACAGAGGCAGTTCATGCAAGGTGACAGTGAGGATGGCTCCAGCTGCTTAGAATAGCCCATTTTCCCTTACCAAGTGTTCAAAATCACAATCAGCATGCAGTAACTCTTTCTTACACTAGATGCCTTCCCTCCAGCATAGACTAACTTGTCTTTTTACTCAATTACTATTTAGCAGAGTAGGTTGTTTTTCTTTAAACAAAGGGCCCCGTGGCCCATCTATCCTGCCTGGAAGATTTAAAAATAGTCAGCAAATGTCTGCATTGGTTTGTAGAGAGGAGATGAAAGTAAGTCCCACGGTTTAGATCCTGTTCCTCTAGTCCCACCTCTGCCAGGAAGAGCTCCTGTTCCTTTGGCAAGCCCTGAAGCTGGCTTCTGACACTTAGCCCGGGGCCCAGAGAACAGAATTTCTAAACTATTCCCTGGCTGTAGAAGGAAATGAAAGCAAGTCATTTTCAAGAAAAGCAGGTTGGGCAGTCCAACCTTTTGCTCTAGAGACCAAAAAAAACAAAAACAGGAAATATACAGAGAGAAAAAGTGCAATAAGGAAGGGAGGGGAAAGAAAGTAAAAAGAAAATTGGACATTTTGATTCATATTGCAATCAAGTGGAAATTCATAGATTCAAATCTCAGCCAATACAATTTAAAATAGTTAAGATAAAGATACTCCAGCTAATGGATAATAGATGAATGGCAGAGACAGAAGAAATAGCAAGTTTTTAACTGAATTGGAATTCTGATGTCTTTTCTATCTCACATCAATAATTAAAGTGAAAGCAATGCTTGCAAATTAGAACTGGAAATGCACAGAATGATTTTGCATTGTCGACCAGGAAGAAACCCCAGAAGAAATTACTGGATAATATTAATGATACAAACACCTAGAGTGGTGAGATTACTCTTTATAAAATTTCAGAGTGGCCCTAAGCTGTGACTAACAGACCTTACAAGTCTAATGCCTTCAAGTACAAATTTAGTAACCACTAAATTTCAAGTAGGCACTCGTCTATTATTTAATGCTAGTGTAATAAGCAGCCATTTGATCTGTCAGTGAAAAAAATGTTTGCAACGTTGTTGTAGCCATGTTGGTCCCCAGATACAAGCGAGACAAGGTAGGTGAGCTAATAAGTTTTATTGGACCAACTTCTGTTGGTGAAAGAGACAAGCTTTTGAGTCCAACAGAGATCTTCTTCAGGTCAAATAATGAGCATACAATGATCAGATCAGACCAGTCTGCAGCTAGGATTCATGAAGCACAGGTCTTATGGTTATTTGTGATGTCCAAGCAGCCATGAGTGGAGGGGTATTCTGGGTGTGGGTTTCTTTCCACCCTGGTAGAATGGCTATTGGGAGATACAGAGCCAGCCTCCAAGCTGCTGAATCAGCACAGGATAGCCTGGGTGAGGAGCAGAGATGTGACTTACGTGGTCACTTGCATTACTTGGCCTAAGGTCAAGCCTAAGGAAGAACCAACATGTAGTAACTAGAAACAAAACTAAATCCCAACTTTTAGCCAATGTTAAATATTTTTTACGTTGTTAGTATGTGAGACTCAGGCCAAACCTACCCTTCATTGGCAAGTTCTAAAAATGTGAATACACAATATGGCCTGCAAACTTAAAAGCACCCACATGTATTGAGTGCCTAACTCTTTTAGGCACCTTTGAAAATCCTAGCCATAAGCAATACTCTGAAAACCTATAGATTTTAAAAAGGAATAAGACCCTAACTACAGGATTTTGAAACCAACCTGTAGAATTCTAACCATGTAGCAATTGATGCTGCAGTCATTATACAGACCAAAGTCCCACTGGAGTTAATGGAAGTTTTCCCTGCTCCCAGACTGCACCCTGAGCCCATAACCAGGAGTCAAATTTGATTCACCCTGCCACATGTTTCTTTCATTCTACACTGCAAATATACTGGAGGGCAGTATGTTTCTGATCACATCTATTCTTTAACAACAGTTTTGGATACCAACACTGGGTCCCTCCATATAGTATTACACTGGACACAGCACTAGCAACTGTTCTGTAAGGAACAATGTTACACTGGCAGGCAGATGAGCAAGATGAGCTAATGATTTTCAAAATTAGCCTCCATAATGATACCCACTAATAATAAGCCAACAGAACTCAGGCTCTGAAGTGCCTAAGTCGCTTCTGAAACCGGGATTTAGGCTCCTAAGTCATTTGGACCCTTCAATATTTTACCCATGGAAAATAGGATAAGCCCAATAAATTCATAATTACTGTGGTATATGCTAGGCTCTAAACCTAGGCCAATGCATTTAATCCTACTGGATCCTTGGTTAACACACAGCCTCTCCCCAACTACAGTCAAGTTATCAATTAGTTATTAGTCAAAAATGAAGCCACATCTGAAAATGTATGCTCTGAGCAGAATCTCTTGTCTCTGCTCCTCTCACACACATCAAGTGGCATTATGGCTCCGTTAGTAAGCAAGCCTTTGAAGCAGAAGATTGTAGGTTTGATTGTCATGTACACCAAGGTCCCTGCACACCACTCTGGCAATGTAAAGGAGTAAATGAGAATCAGGCCCTTCGGCTTTAATTCCTACTCCAGGATATGTGGGCACATACTCCAGGCTGACCCTGAGCAGGCACGGGAAGTACTGCAATAGTGGAGCTTTCCTTTGGACACGGGGGTATACCAATCCCCCTTCTTTTTTGCCTCTGATGGCTGCTGAGCTCTCACTGATTTTATTTGTGTTTTTAAAAGCGCAGGATAAACTCCGAGAAAAGTAGGTTCCTCTGTCGATCTATCATCTGAACAGGGGATTGCTATTTACACAGGGGGCCTAAGGGACCA
Source organism: Dermochelys coriacea (assembly GCF_009764565.3). Taxonomy (NCBI): domain Eukaryota; kingdom Metazoa; phylum Chordata; order Testudines; family Dermochelyidae; genus Dermochelys; species Dermochelys coriacea. Next base: position 164,644,476 of record NC_050070.1, read on the forward strand.
AATCTCATTGCATTTTGATGGGAACTAGATAGCTAACTCCCTTAGGCTCCTTTGAAAATCCCATCCACAGTGACTGCTCCATTTGCCGAATCAGTCATTCAACAAACTCTGATCTCCATGACTCCAGTGACAATCTGGATTAACTTCACTGATTTCAATGGATTTACTCCAAGTTTTGTGTAACTGAGATCAGAATGTACCTCCAAATATTTAACTCATCACTCTGTGAGGCACTTTGAGACACATCAAGCAAGAGAGGCACTATCTAAAACCACATTCACTTCCAGCCCATTAGCACAGTTCCTGTTCCCAAACTCCTTTGCTTTTCAGCTTTTAAATTCAGCATATATCATTGCAGCTAGTTGACTCAAAAACTGCTGCTTTTACCCATTGCTCTGCTGGTTCCAGCTCCATTCAGGACGGACTTTAAGATTTTGCAGATAACATACAAGGACCTTGTTGGCTTAGGCCAGGCCTTTCTTTCTAATCTGTTGCTTGGTGGGTTACCAGATTCTTATTTGCAGCCTTTAGAATCTTTCTTGCTATGTGTATTAAGGTTTGATTTTTACACTTATCTGTAGAGAGACTTTTAGATATGAAGCCCTTAGCTTCTAGACTAGAACTGGCTTTAGGGAGGATGATAGTAACTTATTATAGCATATTTATCTGCAAGGTCTTCATGGTCAGATTGTCATTTCTTTTAGGGAGGGGGCTGTGGAATACCTGAGAGGTACAGGACATGAACTTATGCCTAGTACTCTGTATTCTGTAATCATCTGCTCTTGCCATATTGCTGCCATATGCTGCTACCAGATGACATCTGCTATCAAATGCTGCTACCAATAAGCTACAATGTAGTTTATTTTTAAAGCTTTTTACAAAGCCTTATACCGAAGAACATCTCTGAGGGCAATTCATCAAAGGCAAGGAGCCACATTACAAAAATATGTCCAAAAATACCTTGAAAATGTGGTTATTTTTTTAAACTGAGGGTAAAGCATCATAGGCCTGATGCAAAGTTCTTTGTAGTCAATAGAAAGACTTCCACTGATTTCAGTGGGCTTTGGATCAGGCCCTAAATCAGTAGTACAGACTCTCAACAGTCATGTAGAAGCAAGAAGTTCAGGGACTTAGTTGCATCACATGTGCAGCTGGTCTTGTGGTAAGCGTGGATTAGACAGAACTCTCTCCAGCCCTACCATAACACATGGCCTACCACCAAGAGGAAGAGAACTTTCCCAGTAAAGTGGATCAAGACAGGAGCTTAGTTTGGAAGGGTGGAATGTTCACATGATACTTGTGACTCAGCCATTGTCAATCTATTTAAAGATTTCTTTTGCCACTTCGTTTTAGGGTTTTCTGTTCACAAGAAAGGAGGGATGTGTGAAAATTCCAACTGACTCGCTCCCTGACATAAAGATGGATCCAACCTACCATGTTTGGATTCAGATTCAATTTTTGAGAGAGCTCGGACCGAGGGTTTTGGTACAAGCCCATTGTAAAGACATCTAACTGCTAGTTTAGATATCCAGCTGCCCAAAATGTAGATCTTGAATACAAGCCTCTTGGTTGGTAATATCACCAGGTCAGTGGATTTCTTCAAGAAAGGTGGCACTTATTCCCTGGCTGACATGCCTAGTGCTCTACCTGCTGTTTGTTGCAATATTCTGTCACTCTATATTACGTCAATATACTATAGGGGGGACAAAGAAAATGTGCAAGCATCTTTCTGCATATCTTAATGCTGAGATGCGGCTACTCTGTATCTGAAGGGCACATCGCAAAGAACTTGAGCTCAGGGAAGGGAATCAATGGTGCAAGCCACCTATACCCCTACTCTGCTAGGAGGTTGGAGCCAGTACAGCAGCTCACAAACTGGGCAGGATCAGCCGGTGAGGGGGTGGGACCAGAGCATCCAGGATATGCATTGATCCCACACATCTCCTAGGCAACAGCCACTAACAGAGCTCCTAAGCAGCCCCCATTTAAAAGTGCCCATCCCGATGAAGGATGGCAGTAATGTAGCTGCCTTTCTTTCCTCAAGGGTGAATGCCTCCTGTTGAAGCTGCTCCAGCTGGCACGTGGTCAAGGGGTGCAAATTGTCACCTTCACATGTGGGAATAAAGTCGCTAAAGATTTCATTGACTATATTTTCATTAAATATGAGGTTGCGCAGGATTAGCTGGAGTTGACTCCAGTATGAAAAACCTCATAAACATGGAAGTCTGCAATTAAGATACAAGAGGAAAAGCTGGTGCTATGTTCACTATGCTCACAGAAGCGTTTCTCAGCTTTGTTGGTCTGCCCCATCCTTATGGGCAAGTAGGTTTTGAAAACGGACAAGCAACTTCCTGCGCTAATTTCCTGCGGTGACTTAGATTTCTCTCTCCATTCCAGGCTTGCCAGCCACTTCTGGACAGTATTTCAACTCCTCTGTACCCAAAGAGGGGGAAATTGCGCCTTAATATTTACATGGCACTTTGAAGACTTAAACTGCTATAAAATTGCTACGTATTACTCTTCCTATTAGAACTCTTGGCAATTTCAGCTAGTCCTTAGTGCCTGTTTTTCCAGAGCACAAAAACACCAATCTGTACAGCACATTGGGCAGCGTCTGCTCAGGAGCAGCCAAGCTTTGAAATAACAAGGGCTATTGTAGGTCAGGTTAGGGATGCATTAGCAGACATGTGCAGACTGGAGAGCTTAAAACAGCATCTGCTTACTGAATGTTGGGCTCATTATTATTGTTTAACACTCATATGGCATGATCAGGGCCCACTGTGCCAGGAGCTGTACAAACAAATAACAAGACACAGGGCTATCAGTTTTTCACCTTCATGAGCACAAAGTTCACTCCCAATTTTTTTTTTTAAAAAAAACCCACATTTTGATTCCTTAGTCATCTCTATGATTTAACCAACACTCTTCTTTAGCTGAGCTAGCTACTGAATTGCAAAGGCCCAACGTAAACAAAAACAAATAAGAAAAGGAAACTTCAGCAGCGCTTAGCTTGCCTTTTAAAATTCAAGACAGGGGTTTGAATGAGACGAAGCCAGTGAAAACACAAGACACCAACACTGGCCAAATGAGGAAAAATAATGAATTTATACGAGTGAAAAACTGAAATGGAAAGAATGACAGATCTACTGCTGCACTCGATGTGCACATAATAATCACTGATAGACTTTCCCCAGGAAGTGTTGAAATTACCATCACTGAAATGAGTCCAGCAGTTTAAAATTAACTTATCTTTCCCAGAACATTCCAATTTGGGCTTTGGCAACAACAGCTGTTTTAATGCTCTTAAATATATTTATATATATTTTTAAAAAGTGTAGTATCCTCTTTCAAGCAAGACCTCCCTCTTAGTTTTTGCGAAGTCAGACTGGACTTGTGGTCATTTTGCAGGGTCCTTTTTTCAAAGCCAATGTTCGAATTCACAGTCATCAGATTAAGCAACAAACAGGGATTCTTACAACAGCCCTGAGTTATGAATGAATGGTTATTTGTGAACTAGCCTGTCAAGACAGATGCAGTATTTGTCAGAGTAGTGTGAGTTAGATATGGTGGGAAGGAGCCAAACAAACAGAGCCAAGGTCAAAGTCATAACATTTTCTTTCTCTCTCTTTTTTTTTCCTGTGTTTTTTTCCCCGTTTTGTTTTGTTTGCTACAGCATTTGCTGAAATATAATGCACTAGTGAATATTTTCACTCAGCCTGCCCTATATTTTTGTCTGAAAAGCAATATCTTCTCCATGCAAGGAAAGCAAATGAATTTATAAATAAAATGAGTAATAGTTTTTATAACACAAGGAAAATATAACATATTGGGCCTGATCCAAAGCTCACTGAAGTCAATGGAAAGATTCCAATTGATTTCAATGACTTTGGGGACATAGGGAACTTGGATATGTGGTGCAATCTTGTCCAGATTAAAACTATTATTGTTATTTATTTGTATTGCAGTACTGACTGGGAGGCCATCATGGACCAGGACCCATTGTGCTAAGTTTTCTACAAACACAGAGCAAAGAGACAGACCCTGCCCCAAAGAGCTCAGCCTGGTGGCAAAACGTCCATTGACTTCAGAGGGAGTAAGATGAGGTCTGTAGTGAAAATCCAGAATAGTTTCAATGCACCTCACTGTGCATCATGAAACCACAGTCATAGGAAATTTCTGTTTCTAGGGGCATACCTTCCCCTCTTGCAGGAAAATGTGTATGATGGAAAAAGATGTTTTGAAAATCCCACCAGTTCAAACTCACAGGGTTGCTACAGAGCTTTCTTCCCTAGGGTGGGAACATGGGATAGTATCCACAGGATGGCATTCAGTGTGCAAACTTCACCCTGCCTGGGAATTCACAGGGAAATCCATGTGTGTCTCCCTGGGCCTCGGGGTATAACAGAGTCCATCTGCACTGCTTGCCAGACCCCTCCCCTCAGGTATATTATATGGCTCATGCAACAGCCACAGGCTTCTTCCCTTGGGGGAAGTCAATACTGTACTTCAACAAGCAGTGAGAAAACACAAGCAGATTTCCACTTGGAACTCCACTGGCTTTGGAGGCCATCGTACTGCACCGAGAAGGTGCTTCCCAGCTCAGAACCAACTTGCAGAGCTCCTGCTGTATGTAACAAAAAACCTCAACAATTACCCAGAGATATACACCTAGTCGTTCAAAACCCCAAAAACCCAGCACACTGTCATATGAGCTAAAGGAGAACTCCTGTAGTAATTAGTAATAGCAGGTCCCTTCTCCTCTCTGCCAGCCACTAGAGGGCATCATCATTCACTCATTCATTCACACAGAGCCTGCAGCTTACATTGGGAGGAGGGGGGATATGATGCCTGGAGTTGAATGTACTCCCCACCCCCTTGTGCAGAGTTGGGGCCTATGAACCCTTTCCCCCTCTCCTTTACTCCATTCTGTACCATTCAGCTGTATTTTTGTACTTCTGGGTTTTCCCTCACAGTTATTATAGAACAGCAAGGACGATGTAGACAGTTTTGAAGGAGTTGTTTCAAGAGGAAATGTAGCTGCTTTAGCCAGACCATTCCAGGAAGCAAGTTGATAGTAATGTTGCTGTTAGGTATCTACTTGTGGATATCATAGATTTAAAAAGAAAACAAACAAACAGTTTGCGGTTGTAGGCAGGATGCAAACATACTCTATACAAATGACTGAAGCAAACTTTTTAGTCTAAACAAATCTGTTCGGCATCCATAACATATTATTAAATTAAAATAATACCTGGAGAACAAATAATTTCCAGGCTAAAAACTGCCCATTTAAATGTATAGCATATAGTTTCACAATGGGAATGGAAACATTTGTGCATCTTCACTAATGACTTGTTTTATCAAGATGCACTGGGAGTTTCCTCTTAATCTGTAATGTGGAAGCATTTCTAGCATAGAGACACTTGCATAACAAATTTCAGAGTAGCAGCCATGTTAGTCTGTATTCACAAAAAGAAAAAAGGAGTACTTTTTGCACCTTAGAGACTAACAAATTTATCTGAGCATAAGCTTTTGTGAGCTACAGATCACTTCATCGAATGCATCCGATGAAGTGAGCTGTAGCTCACGAAAGCTTATGCTCAAATAAATTTGTTCATCTCTAAGGTGCCATAAGTACTCCTTTTCTTTTTGCATAACAAAGAAAGCAAGCTGGTCAACTGGAAGAGACTCTTCAGAATAACAAAGATAATGAACAGAACAGAACAAAAAATGAACATTTTTTTTTCTGAAAAAGACTTTTCAAGTCTTGCCTCTGCTATTGGTCCTGATGTTTAGCAATACATTTTCTAAGCACTGTAAGGGATTTTATCTGCATGGCTCCAAAATTCTATTCATACCTCTGCTAATGTCCCACAAAATCAGGTCCCAGTTCAGCAAGCTACTTAAGCTTTAATTGTTAATGGAACTATTCACATCCTTAAAGCTGTACACGTGTTTCTTGCTGAATAGGGACTTCAGTGAAGAACAAATCCTAGTGTCCTTGTTTAGCTTTTGCTCAGTTCTTATACATGCAAGAGTCCCAAATTTAAAGCAATAACATCGACCTATGAAAATATTTTACCTATTGTCCTTACAAGTGATACTTAAAGTTACTAGGACTGACAGAGGTTAGCAAAAACAAATAGTTTGTCTTAGTTTTTTTTCAGTTTATTTACATTGTGTGTTTGATAGCACGTTGAGATAGTCAGTTCTGCTCTCTTCCCTCTGTAGCCATTTGCACCTTGATCCTATAACAGGCTGAAGCCAAAGGAACTTCATGTGGGTATAGGGTTCCATCTATATAGTCACTTACAGAATTGGCACTTTAGTCAGTCAGTTTCCTCCTTTATTTATGTGGGTCTTTCGCACAGAAGCAGAAGACAGAAAAACATCTAAAAATCGTCACCTGTGACTGTAAAACCCCAAAACTGGCAGAGTAGTAGGGGCTGGGTGGAGTACCAGACAATCTACATTTTAAAAAACTTGACTAGATTCCAAAATGATGCATCTCTTTAAGACAGATTTCAATGGGAGTTTTGTTTGAGTAGGCACTGAGACAGGGCTTCAGGATTTTGGTCCTAGGGTTTTGTGTTTTTTTGTTCTGGATGATCTTCTGAACCCCTCTAAGAGCCTAAGGTATTCCTTCCATATTTCTTTCCCTTAGTCTCCCTCTCGTCAAATCACATAGTAACAGAATTTACCATGCCAGATCAGATTATTGAGCTCCCAAATCTGGTACTCTACTATTGGCTGTAGCCAATACCTGATGGTTCAGAAGAAAATGAAAAACACCCAGAATGCACTTTGCCATTTGTATGATGAGGGTACATGTGGGAGGACTGATTCCTTCCTGACTTCAGTGGTGATCAGCAAGACATTTGACTACCCCCCTCATTATGTAGAATTACAAATGATACCATTGTTCATAATGTTATTGTGCCCCTTTTAAAATCCATCGGCAACTTCTTGGCTCTAAAGAGCAGAGGAAGACTCATGAATGATACTCATGTTTAAGCCACATGGCATCATTCCCACTATCTTCCCTCTACCCTACTTGAAGCCTCCACCAGTACTCCAAATTCCTTACAAGTAGTAAGGCTATGGGGAAATCAAACTCCAGGGAGGTGCTGAGCACCACAGCTAGGCCACTGGGTCAACACAGTGGGGAGGTTTAAAATAATATACTCCTTTTGAGAATGCTTCCATATTGTTAACAAAATAGAAAATCCTGAAAGATTAAGTTCTGGGCTCTGCTAAACGCAAAACATACATGAGCTGCACATCAGTAGCTGTTAACATTTGGTAATGATGCAATCAGTGAAGGGGAGGCATACAGCATAGCCACCGCTGTACTAGTAACTCAATTATTCTGAAGACAAGAAGTCCACATGCATATAATTACTGGTAAATCAACTCCTTGTTCATAAAACAGAAGCATGGCCTTGTACCCAGCCAGTTTATAGGTGGTGTTGTTTTTTTTCCATTGGGCAAATACTCAGCAGAATGACAGTCTATGTAACGCAATATTCATGCAATAGAGTTCATTCAAAGATAGGTTACATCAATAACTCCCATAAAACTGATGTATAGACAAGAGCTTGGCTTCATGGAGGGAAGGGGGTCTGTATAATATTAGTATAACATTAATGTGAAACAACTATCAAGAAAAGAAATAATAATTTTTCAGGGTTTTGTATATTTTTAGTCCCACCTCCTCCAAAGATGATTGATCACTTTGAGTATTCTCTTACTCTCATAAGGTCCAATACATCAGTTTTTACTGACTGTAATGGGAGTTTTAGATGAATAAGGAATACAGAATTGGGCCTTTATACGTTTACCACAAATAAGCCTTCCAAATCCCTGAAAAACATGTCTTGTTAACTATATGCATGTATAATAAATGTCCCAGATATGTTGGATTATTATTTGCAATCTGTAACTGTACTGATATTATATTTCTGCAGATTAACAGTGCAGTGTTTGCCATCACTACGTTGAAATAAACATTCAAGTTAAATATCAGAACCTGTCTAGTCAGCAATTTTATCCCAGAGACAAAATTATCTTCTAAAATGCTCATGCCCAGGAAGATTAAATACCTAAATATGACCTCATTTTAATAAAACCAGGACTTTGGAACTCGAAAGATAATTGTTTCTAGGCATAGAGTTTTCAAGCGTTCTATCATCTACTGTCTGTAGATTTCACATTCAATCTCCTTTTATAGATCTCTGTAAAACAACTCAATTACTGACTGTTTGGACTTTTATTACCTAATCCAAAACAAGATACATAGGGATTGCTGCAGAAACCAAAGCTCAGCTGCTTTTCGAGTTTGCAAAATTAGTGACACAAAAACATCAAGAAGCTTTGGAATCTATTGTCTACCTGGGTCTACTATTCTTTGACTCTCTGAATTTCCACATAGATTCTGACTACAAGTGTCTTTAACCTCAAATGGACTGTCAAGCAGATGCCAGATGCCCCCTTATTCCCTCAGTGCAAACTATCAGTAAACCTTAGCATAACTTTACTTTGAGCCTTAAACTAACAGCATGTAAAAAGATTAATATGAATAAATTCAAAACTAATCAGATCCCTTCTTTAAATGTTGACACAGTATTATTTATATCCCATAAATACCTTCTTGACTAAAATTCATCCCAGGAGATTGGCATCTTGCCAGTTCTATTCATATTTACGGTATTTATATAGTACAGTTGGCCAAGGATAATATTTAAGACAAAATATGCCTTAGGGTATATACAATATCTCTTATAGTTTTCCTTTTACATCTCCTCATTGCTAAAAATATTTAGTCTGAACTGTATAAAATGCCTCTCAAAGACCTATCAGCAATCTGCAGTGATATATAGCTGACTATGAGTATAATTAGAGCATATTTGTAATACTTGGGCTGTAGTCAGTTACTGAATGCTAACAACTTTGTGGTTAAAAACTCAACCACTGATCTTTCCCATGCCTTCATCTCAGCAGCTTTTGACCTTCAATGCATTCATATTGATCTCCTTCTCCTTCCTCATCACTGTCCCAGCGGGATCAGGAACTGCAGAGTTACGAAAATTATTCAGAGAAGTCTAGGAGAAAGTGCAGCCAATGCTGCACTTTCAATTTGTTTGTTTAAAATATGGTGGAGCAATTCCTTCCTTTCTGTCTTTTTTGGAAAGGTTCGTTCAATCCAGTATAACTAGAGAGCAGTGGAAAAACAGTTAACCTACTTACTATGATGTTAGCCACAGCACTTGCACAGTAGTATTGGATCTGTTGCTAAATGGCCTTCTGATCCCAAACTTCTGATGCACTCTGTTGGTAGATACCTGAAGTCTACTTTATGCTGCCAAAATACTTTAGTACCGTTCCGGCTTTTGATAATATTTTAAAAATAGACCCTCTTTTGTCAACTTCGATGTCACACACATCAGATATTTTAATTTTCTGACAAGTATACGGCTGGATTTGATAATAGTAACTCTTTGTGTGATTTTCTTTGGGTGGAAAAGGGGGCAAATCTGTGGTCAGGGTCAATGAACCTTGCCTTCAAAAACCCTCTATTACAAGTTCATACCCTCTATCGAGGAGTTGCTACTACTTCCTATGGCCTTTGTTAGTAAACACTTGCTACCAGGCTCAGGGCATGAGGTGTTGGGTCTCAAAACAAAGTTCTGACTTTCACCAAAATACCAGCAAGGATGGCGTGGCAGTGAGGGTGTGGGTGTTTTGAAGGAGAACTGCCATGATTTCTACATTCTGTCTCAATGTTATTGCTACAAATTACACTGAACCTTTTGCGCATACCCACTTGGCTCCAATATACATAAAAAAATCTTCCTTCCCCCAGGGTAACAAGGGTGGAGTATATTTATCCTAGCTGTTATTGTAATTACAATAATAAAATGGCTTTGACTGCGAGGGTGTCCTGTACCTGATGGTGTCATTTAACAGTAAAAGAAGAAAAAGGCAGCTGCAAAGAGTGGGATGCAGATACTTTGGCTGGCATCATGGGACTGTCACATGCAAGACACAGCAAGCCATAAAGCTACAAATTGTTAAACTAAAAATAAATAAAAGAAAATGCAATTAGAAACTCTAGGATAAAGTTACCAAGATGGCTACATTATCTATTTAAGCAAGAGGTATGTACTTTTCAAAAACAGACAGCAAATATATAGGGCATCAAGTGGAGGGTGGGGGAAGAGGGAGGGAAATTAACAGATTAGGCACTGGAGTTTTGGATACAATGATGGTGAAGTTATGTTTTTCTCTCTCTGGTATTTAACCTTCCGTGGCATGAGCAGCTAGTTTGTTTGGTTTTTTTTAAAGGGCTTTTATGCTTTTCTGCACACCCACCGCCACCACCAAAAGAAAGAGGCATGTTATGATGATTTGTATTCATTATAGGTGGGATCTGATGAGATACCAGCACAGAACATTTTTCCCTTTTATTGTTCAGAATGAGATGTGTATCAGTGTCATTCAAAAAAATAGTGAAGGGCAGAAAAATGAGAGGGGTTCCAGGAACCTGGCACTAAACAGAAGGGAGAACTTCTTTGTACCTAAAATTAAAGGAATTTTAATTGGAAGGGTGGCTATTAAACTGCAAACAGAAGGGAGAGGTCTCTGCAGTTGTCCTTTCTTAGGGTACCAATTTAAGTAGAGATCTTGAGAATGATGTTCTGGGGATTGGGGAGTTGGCAAGGATAGGGAAAGAAACCTGGGATTCTTTTTTTTTTTAATACCTTTTTTGAAAAATGTAGGGATAGATTGAGGCAAATTGAGGGGAAGAACAGCTGTGGAAAGAGACAGGGTCGTTTTAGAGAGGGAAGGGTGTGGGGGTGCAGCGCGCCCAGGTCCTAGGGGCACATGCAGTGACTTGTGTGATGAGTTTGAGGGAGAGGGTAAGAGGAGATCAAACACAGCAGATCTGCAAGCAACTGACCCCTCTTTCCCCCCCCCAAAAAAAAAGTTTGAAAAACGAACTAAGAAGATGAGTGAAATGAACAGATAAGAGGGCTTATGGTACGTGGGGCAGGTATTTCAGGGCACTGCCAAGGCTGGGGGGGGGGGTGAAATCTCTCTCTCTCTCTCACACACACACACACAGAGGACTTACTTTCGGGGTAAAAAGGCAGCATGTCTATTTTGTAAACCTCTTTGGCATAATACTCCTCATCGCTCCTCTCCCTTTCGCAAGTGGCGGCTCTGTGGTTGGCTTTCTCCTGCAGCAGGTCCCTGGTGCTGTTGTAGATGGAGATGACCTCCGGGGGCACCTCCTCGGGCTCGGGGTACTCTTCAGGGGGGCTGGTGAGCTTCAGCTTGCTCAGGATCTGTCCTCGGATCGCCTCGATCCTCTTGCGCATAAACTGATCCATGTCTAGGGTACTGCAGGTAGACAGGCTGAGCGCCACCGTGGCCAGGTCCAGGGTGAGCACCACGCTCAGGAGATAGCAGTGCATTTTCGGGTTTAAACCCAGCGTCCCACAAGGAGTGACTTGAAAAAGAAGGGGATGGGGTGGGGGGGGAGGGGCTGCAAAGCAGGGGAAGCAGCTGCGGTTGGGAAGGCAACCGGGTTGGCAGGAGAAGGCAACGGGGGGGTGCAAATGAAAAACGCCCCCGGGTTACACAGGCGAGTTGCAAAGAAAGCAGGTCGCTAGCTCCGCATCAGCCTCCAAACTGAACAACCCCGGGGGCGGGGAGGGGGGGGGGATTTTAACCAGCCCCCGCCGCGGCGAGAGCCACTAGAGGAGAGTTTCCCTAGCGAGCCGGTGTGGCGGGGCTGGCCAGGGAGCGGCGCTCCTGAAGCCGGAGGGCGAGCGGGTGGCAGCCGGGCGCTCAGCTCCGGGCTTCTCCTCCGGGCTCCTCCAGCGCCACGCACGGCACGGCACGGCACGGCACGGGAGAGGGGCGATGTCAGGGGCGGGCTGGCGGCGCGCGCGGAGCCGAGCCGAGCCGAGCCGCCGGCCCCGCGCTGCGGAGCTGCAACCACACACGCAGCAGCTGCGAGCGGAGCGAGCCGCCCCGCAGGCGAGGGGGCGCCCACGTGTGTGTGTGTGTGTGTGCGCGCGCGCGCGGGGAGAGCCCGGGACGCCCCGGGGCTGGGTGCAGGGGGGGGCTCGGCTCGGCTCGGCTCGGCTCTTCGCTCCTTCCTGCGGCGCTGATCCTGCCGCCGGCACCCCGGGCTGCGGGCACCGACCAGCCCCCCTCTCTTGCGGTGCAGCTTCCCCGGCGCCCTCCTCTTCCTCCAGAAAAAGCCAACCCAAGCCACAGTCAACAAGCCGGCGCCGCCGCCGCCGCCTCCTGTGGCTCGCGAGCCCGGCCGTTCAAAAGGTGCTTTGCCCCTTTTTCCCCTCGGGGGCACCTCTCCCCCCTTGCTTGGTTTCAGTGCTTGCCACGCACGGCCCGATCCGCAGGGGCTTCCCCCGGCCCGAATCGCGCAGCTCCCTGCTTCACTTTAGCTGCAGCCCCGTTAGTCTGCCTGTCTGTCTGTCTCTCTGTGTCCTCCTGCCTCGCTCGCTCAGCCCCGTTGCTTTCCTTGCGAAGAGGGAAACTTTGCCAGCAGATAACATCACGATCTTGCAGGGAGAGGGAGATTTATAAGGGCTCCCTGCACCACGTGTTTGCCTCCCAACAAAATGACGTGGTGGGATTGCATGGAAGAGGATTCCTCTAGCTTTTCCCTCGCCCCGGCTCCTCAGTCCCGCTGTGCAGCAGGCAGGGGCCCCGCGAGCCAGCAGTAGCGGTGCAGACGCTGCAAGGTGCCGCACCGTGCGGGGCAGGAGAGAAGGGGCGGGGGGATGCGAGCTGAAAAGCCAAAGCAACTCTTGCCAGGCTTGCTTGGGGTTTGCTGGTTCTTGAGCCTGTTATTGCCGTCATGGAGCCAAATCGCACCGCGGCTTTCAACTGTGATGCAGGCAATTGACTGGCACCCGCGGTAGGGGTCACTGTCATGCCTGCCCCACCTTTTGTGGAGCTCTGGGAGACATTTCTATTAGAAAAGTATGTGCAAATAATTATGGTTCATTATTATATTAGGCAGCAAATTTGGCGCATTGTTTTAATAGTCAGCAGAAGGTATTCTGGCTTTGCTCAATCCACTCCCCTGTACTTCTACTTCCATACACATTTTGTGGCTTGTTCTCATCATTCTCTCTCCTCTGAAGTGTTACCTGGTTATCATTATACTCATTAGGACTGTGATGATGATTCTCTCCTGCCTTCTCCTAGGTGTCCTTTGTGCACATTGTCATTTGTACTAGGCCACTCAATTGCTCACTCCTGGAGCTTTTTAATTTCTGTCTCTCTAATTTGATCTCTCAGTTACTTCTTATATCCACCACAGTCTCCTAGATAAAAGAAAAGGAGTACTTGTGGCACCTTAGAGACTAACACATTTATTAGAGCATAAGCTTTCGTGAGCTACAGCTCACTTCATTGGATGCATTTGGTGGAAAAAACGGGAGATTTATATACACACACAGAGAACATGAGAGACTGCTCTAATGAATTTGTTAGTCTCCAAGGTGCCACAAGTACTCCTTTTCTTTTTGCGAATACAGACTAACACGGCTGCTACTCAGTCTCCTAGATGTTATATATAGAATGACCTGTTAGGTTTACCTTGTCCATCTTGGTGCCAATGTATGATCATTCCTTCTTTGTACATAGGGAATTGCTAGTGGTTTGACTTAAATGCATTCTGCCCATACTGCATTCTAGCCCTGCTCTTGAGAAATTATTCTACAGTCAAATAGATCTCATTCTTAACTTCATCCCCTATGTCTTTTTTTTTCTGTCACAGTCCATTTATCACAGCTGTACATCAGCATGAATGAACTTCATGAAATGATCAAGTAGCCTTTGTTCCTTTAACACCCGCCATTCTATCCCTACATTCCCTTAAGCATTAAGTTGTCATAATTTTTCACTGGATGTGTTAAGAGAGAGAATCATTTGGGAGCCTCTACTAAGTCATCTAGCCTATTCTCTTCCATAGTGACCAGATTGTTTCTAAACCTCCTGTTGTGGTATAAGATAGGGGTGTAGGAGCATTCAGTGCAGCATGATGACGTAAGGGGAGTAAAGGGTTAGGACCACAGCTATACTATTTCTAATTATGTTAGAAAAAATGTACAGAGGAAGTCAGAGAGGATGGCTCAAATATCCCAAAAGATATGGGCCCAGATCCTTAGATGGTATAAATCAACACAGAACCATTGAAGTCAAAAGAGTTACACCAATTTATACCAGCTGATGATCTAACCTTAGAAGTACTGTTTCTAGGAAATATTACAAAGATTTCTAAGACTTGCTAGTCACTTGGAAGTGGTAGCCCATAGATTAAAAGCAAGATTTTACTTTTCAGTATGTCTGCAAGGAAAACAGCTTCCTTAGAGCAGTTATAGTGTATGTGTGGGTGGGTGGGGGGGGGTAGATAAAAGGGCCTAGCAGTAGTGAACTACTGCATGTTGTTCGCAGTGGCAGGGCTCCATTGTAGGGAAAGCAGTGTTGCCAGCTAATCTAGCACTGCTGAGGATATAAGCAAAGAAGAGCCTTCCTACTGGATAAAGGACATGAGAATACTATATATTTGAAAGGTCATTTTTTCATTGTTTGAAAGTAAACATATTTAAAAATAAGCAGAGATGGATGGCACTGCAGCCACACAACTGACATCGCACCAGTCCTGAATGTTTCATTTAATGGCACCTGTAGGAATTCAAAGAGGTTTAAATGGACAGAGAGCTGAATAAAAGTTTTCCTGTCACATCACCACATTTTGATTGTTTTCTGTGTCAGTCTTACTCTTCTTGACCTGAAAGGTACAGCTCCAGTGATAATGATTTGGGAAATAATATGGTTTCCAATATCAGGTGAAATGAAATTGAATTAGTGGATTCATTTGATTTTATTTCTGTAAGATTCCTGTTTAAAAACAAAACGCCATTTCCTCAGCTAGTATAAATTGATATAACTCCATTGACTTCACTCACCAGCTAAAGATCTGGCCCTGCCACCCGTTGGATCTAAGATGTGAATGTTTCTGAACATAAATTTGTGAAATCAATATATTTCGTCCCAAAACTGTACCTGAAACCATGAAGAAATATACTGTAATACATCCAGGGCCACATAAGAATTTACAGTTGTTACTAGGCTGTACCTCATGCCAATCCACAACTTCACAGCGACAACACAGCTAGAACTCAGATCCTCCTACTCGAGCACTAGCCCAGAGCATTTAGACACTCTTCACTAGCTGTCTGCAGTGATAAGTAGAGCTGGGCAGAGAAAGGTAATTCTCCTTCAGGATTTTGATATTTTTAAACTTGCTTTTTAGGAAGTTAGGAATAAAAATCGAAAATTTCAAAATTCTCTGTGAACCCTAGGGTCTCTGACTCTGAGGCAATCTGTCTGGGGGGCTGCTCCCGAGCCGTAGGTGAGCTAGGGAGTGAGGCAAATGAGCTGGCAGGAAACCGCGCAGGTTTCAAAACCTGGCTGGTTTTCAACTAAATGTCAGTGAAATTGAATGGTCTCCAAGAAACGTTTTGATTTTGCCAAATCAGCAAATTCCAAAAGAAGAATGTTGTGCCAGAACTTTTCCGATCAACTCTCGTTACAAGTCTTATAACCTACAACAGAGCAGTTCTTATGCTGTCCAGTAGAGAGGCCAATAGTGGTACACACACACAAACTACCAGTTCATTACATACTTTCTTAGTTTGACAAATCTCAGCCTCAAGTGTCTGGCATTCACTATAGTTCAGCTCGCAGTTTGACATCAGTGTAACAAATCTGTTGCTACTAAGGCTTCTTGGTATCACTATGGTGCAAATTATTGCCATTCAGAAGCTCTCAGGAGCAGCAGGGATAGAATGTAGACTCCTGTTCCAAAAGCATAGATCATTCCCTACCACTTGATCTAAGCCCCTACCACCTGTAACATAGGGCCTGATATACACAGCTCAGCCATTGTGATTCTCCTAGTAGAGAACAATGGCACACATACATTCTAGCCAGGTCATTACAATATATACCAATATACACAAGCACCAGGTTTCCATTTTGAAAATTTGGAATTCTCTCTCTCATAACACATTGCCTACTTTCTATGTGCACCCAAAACTCTTGCTCCCACATATTTTCTTGTGGATATACAAGCAATGCAGAATTGGACCCCAAAGAAATTATGGCCCAACTTCTGTTTATCCTGGACATGTGAGCAATTACACTGAGTAAGGCAATCAAGATTTGGCCCTGTAACTTTTGCCATTTTAATGTGCATGGTCCAATGCAATTCTGCTGGATAAAGTGCCATAAACTAAACATACTTTCAGAATTAAACAACCACATGCCTTTCAATACAGGTAATTCAGTTTTTGAGTTATCACTTTATTTTCACTCTGCACTTATCTATAGGCTAAACTATCATAATTAACCCCTTACATTTTATTTTGGGAAGGTATCCCTTGTATTTATTACATTCTAAAGAGTTAATTAGAGTGAAAAACTACAGTGGAAAACATTTACTAAATACAAATGCAGTTAAATTTGATTTGATCTATATACTTTTTTTTTAAATGGACCCCATCCTGCATTCCTTGGGCACCCAAATGTGAGTAAAGAAAGCACAGAGAAAGAACAGGACTTATCTGTTCTTGTGCTTTCAATTCAGTACAATGCTGTCTTTTTATATGTTGATTTTGTTTAATAAACAGTAACTGTTTATTACAAAAACAGGGACACCTGGAAAGTTACTTCACTCACTGAACTTAAGGCTTTCATGTTTCCTGTTAACTTAAAAATTATGTGGTCTGGATTTTACAATTTGTGGTTTCTTTTTTAGATTGTTTTGGCTATACACAAATGTGCTGTGCAAAATACAATGGCAATAATCTTTCTCAAACTGCTGACGACCAGGTCATTAAGTAAGGTGGCTGGCCACAATTCATAAACTAGAGAACATTGTTGGAGAAGGAATAACTTTTAAAATTTAAGAGGCACATTTCATAAGCTTCACATTGATGACGAGCGTCTGACAATTGCACAATTAATTCTTTGTGGCACACACATAACTTTGCAGCAGTTACTCTGCTCATGTTGAATCTTAGCTGTTCTGATGCAGTCTGCCAGTCAAGAAACTTGCAAATTCTCCATTCTATAAAAACAAGCACACACAACCGTTCAATTTCGAGAGCAGAGGTGACACCTTATAATGGTGAGATGAAGAGATGGCAAATAGAAGAAAACTGTACAGTAATAAAACACTTGATTTTACCATTTGGTGTAGGTGAAGGCACCAGTCCTCTACACTTCTGTATTGTGCTTTTCATTAGTGAGCATAGTGATTCCTATGTGTACTTGACACCAAAATCCTATTGAGCTTACTTCTGCAAGTGGCCCCATTGCCACCAGGATGTGTCTCTTATTTCATACAGGACTCAGCCCTGCAGCCCTTACATTTCAAAAACATTGACTACTTTGTATCTCTAGCTGTTTGACATAAAATTAAAATGATCTTATGTTAACATAGTGATTTTTGTTTTAGAGGCCCAAAGTTCTTTGCATACTTTACAAAGTGAAGGTCTGATCCTGCAACCTTTCCTCACAAGTAGACCCAGCTCATGCAAACAGACCTCTTGGCTTCATTAGGAGTGTTCATGTGAGAAAGAACAACAGAATTCGGTCCAAATAACTTTTTCCACTTATACAGTGCCAGCACCTCTGAGTTGAAAGGCTGGAACTGTTCTCCAGTGCACAACACCACTACACAACAACTTAAGACAGGAAACAAAGAACAATACCATAAGCAACTGAAGATGTAGTGCAAATTTAGAATGGACTATGACTATCCTGGTTAGCATTAAGATACCTAAGGCCAGATCAACCACAGATTTCCCTAACTGGAGGAGTATGCAGTCCCCAGTAGGTGCTGAGCTGACATAGTTATCTCTTAGACCACTCTTCCCAGCAGCTCTAGCTGTTGGAGGAATTCTGGGAGTAGAGACGGGGGTGTGGCCACAATACTCTAGTTTAGGAACTGTTACTAGCTGACATAGATTAGACCCTGACAATCTGGAAGCCACAACAGCACCTTTGTGGAACAACCCTCCACTACTCAGTGGAGACTGGATGCTGCAGAAAATCGAGGGCACTAGTATTATGAAAATTGTCAGGGAATTTATAAAGACCACAGTGGTCAGGACCTCTAATCTAAACTATTATCAATTCATAGATCACTGCTTTATATGGAATGTGTATGTATTTCTTTCATAATATTTCAAGGCCTGAAAGGTTATTGCATGTTATTTTAGAATTGTATAGAGACAGTGTTGGTTGTGCGCCAATAAATAAGACAAATGATAATCGTAGAAATTGTTAGTAGTTCTAGCAGAACATCTATATGACAATATTCAGGAAATTCAATTGTACAACTTCAGTGAAAACATGCGTCCAGGCGGTACTTGTGGTGGTTTTTTAAGAAGAGGATTGTTTATAAAGCAATATTAAGTAAGTGGCAGCAGCCTCAAAAATGGGCCTGTAGTAATGTAATATCTTAAGCCATGTATTGCAGCTGCACAGGAACAGAGTTAATCTTTAGTTCACAAAGACTGTAGGGTTCTTGCTTCTCTGGCAGCCCGTTGGTGCAGCTCGCACAAAGAAAAGCGTTAAATAAAACAAAGTGGATTCCTAAGAATGTAACATCTTCAAAGTGGCTCATTTTCAAGGGAAGTGGGGAAGAAAAACTCTAGACAATTAGACTTTGATTTACTATTTTAGACTGTCCCAGTAGAAAGTCTATGCTGATCTACTCTGGGGAGTAGGAAGCGGGGAGAGGGGTGGAACAACTTCTAGTTTTTTCCCCGTGTCCAGAGATTGATATCCTCTTCAAATGTTTTTTTTAAAAAAAAACATTTTCAAGTCCACTGTCCATGGACCACTGACATCATCTGGCGCTCTGCACAAGAAGGGCTTGCAGGATTGGGTCCCTGTAGAATGAGCTGACGTAAATGAGGAAACTGCAGTCATTCATCAAACTGAAGAGACAGCCCTAGACCAAGTAGGATCAGATTTGCCTCTGTACAGAGTGCCTACAAAAAGCCTATGCATTTAGCCATCCTTAGTGCTTTTAAGTGTTATGTAAGCCTTGTGTGGTTGCTCTGCACAGGAGTGAATTTCTCCCCAGGGAGTAAATATATCCATAATAAAGTGTAATAAACTTTGTGTCTCACTGTTTTTCCTGGCTTTCACTGTGACAATGAGCATCCTTGGTCTACAGTCAGAACCCAGCTTCATTCAGTGCATAAGGCTATTCCCTATGAAAGCAGCTAGTTGTCAAGACACATCAAAGAATCAGCATTAATGTTTCTATATAGCACAGAAAAATGTTGCATATTCCCAGAATGTTTACACTGAGAATCAGAACTGGATTATTTCATTCATACATCAGTCATTCTAGTTTGCTTTGGTACAGGTTTTGTTTGATTGGTTTAGTGAATGCAGTGAGAGGAATTGACATCCTTTGAAGTTGGAATCCTGCATGTGTCTACAGCATGATACTGCTAACACAGCTCATCTCCTCACTAGAACGGGTAAAAGGGCAGTTCAGTATCTATGCCACTTCATTGGTCTCAGCTGAGACTGCCATCAAAAGTGTCAACCATGCTGGCATTTTTCTGCAGTGGGTTCAGTAGCACCTCAGAGTTACAGATACCTTGGGAATGGAGGTTGTCTGTAACTCTGAAATGTTCCGTAACTCTGAAGACAACGTTTCGGACTTCAGTGCTGGGGGCGGGCGGGAGGAGGTCATTGGGACTGAAGGTGCAAGGTGGGGTGGGGGTGAAGTTAGGGCTTCTGTCTCATGGAAGCACCGGAGCTCAGCACTTTAAACCTGCAGGGAGCACTGGGGCTGGGGGTTTCAGCCCCATGGCTCCACACCCAGCCTTGCAGGGGGCACCAGGACTCAGGGCTTCAGTCCTGGGTGGGGAGGCACCAAGGCTCAAGGCTCCACTCCTGGCTTTGGGGCGGGGGGGCAGGTTGCATTAGGGCTCAGGGTTTTAGGTATATGGGGAGCATTGGTGCTGAAACTGGCACTCCCCTCTTAGCAAAAGTCCCAAGCTCCAGTGCCCCCCGCAGGGCTGAACACCAGGAGCAGAGCCAGGGGCTGAAGCCCCAAGCCCCAGCGCTCCCCCCGGTCTAAACCTCTGTGCCCCGGTGCTCCTGAAGACCAGAAACCCCAAACCCCTTTACCCTGTGGCTGCAGCCCCAACCCACCATGCCTGAAGCCCTGAGCCTCGGGCCTGAAGGCTTGAGGTAGTACAGCACTGGCTGGTGGGGTTTTTTTTTGTCTCCACTGCTACCTCATTGAGGACTTCCAGTTCCACAGGGTGTCTGGTTGATCAGTAAGTCCGTAACTCTGGTGTTCATATCTTTGAACTGTACATTCCCACTACAAATCAGTCCGAGTCCATACTGATTTCACATTGGCTACTAAATAGCCACTTTTGGTCACTACTCCACCTGCGCTAGTGACCTAGAGGTATAGGGCTCTGATCACTAGTCTACTAAGCCATCCAGGCCCTCTGCTCACCTCCAGTATGCATCCTTCAGAATCTGCAGTAGTATTACTACATTTACTAAGGGTTGAGGACCTACACCACAAACAGTCTCAGACAGCAGCTTTGGATCTGGTTGATCCATGGGTCTTTTAGCTGAGGCCTAGTATCTCAGTGTCAGATGTACCCTCTACCTGGACTATATCTTACACTTGCATGGGGTGGGGATAGACTCTGATATTGGAGGCTTTTTCCAGTCATGCATAGATGATCCTGCTTGCATTTCTATAAACTCTCTCAAACTGGATTTCTTTGGTATGCAGTTTTGGAGGCTTCCTATAAAGCACTTCCAGTCAGCTGTTCCATTTATTCACTTAGAGCCAATCCCTTGACCTTGTAAGGTCTATAAAGGCAATTCTATAGCATTCCAAATTATGCCTGATCTAGGATGGATTAGCAGCTGCAAAGGCCACCCACACACAGGGATGTATCTCTCAGCTGTTCTTGTTTCTAAACTCACATTTGCCCCACTCCCATGCAAATTTGGTGCAGCCTTTTTTATTACAGAGAGCCTATTCCATCATAAATACAGAATCAAGGAACAGAGGTTACAGAAAATGTTATTTCCATTAAAGTAGGTAATTCCTTATCATTGCAAACTTTAAGGGCCTCCAGGCTCTATCTATTCCATCTCCCATTGACTTCAATAAGAGCAGGACTGTCCCACCTATTGCTTCCTCCTTGCGTTCTCTGTGTCCTTCATTGTATTCTATTTTGGTGTTGCAGCAGGTGGAGGCTATAACATGGAGCTTTCTTCCAATTTTTGAGGCCTACAGAAGCAGGCAGCTCAGGAGACATGCATAGCAATTAGGCTGTCTGGTCACAGAGCACTTCCTAGTCTAGTACTCTAAGAGTCCAGTAATTTCAATGAAGAGCACCCATAAGGCAGGATGGTAGTCAGTCTTGCATGGGTGCTCACCATTGGGGTATAGAGGGAAGAAAACAGGGCACTAGGAAGTCACTACTTCTTGCACACCTGTCAGCCACAATCTGTCCCGGAGACCATGAGGATTTTGCTCCTCTGTCCATACCCCACCCGCAGTGGAGGGGAACAAACATGAGGGAGAGTACATACAGCACCCTGTAAAAAGGTGGTGGAGCTCCCACAGCAGAGCATATACACATCTTGCCCCAGAGGCACTGAAACTGAGTCAAATAAAATGCTCTTGGGAGCTCCAGCTTTGGCCAGGCCTCTCTTCCACTCAACCAGGCTGTGGATTAGAGACCCCGCCAGGTCTTTAAATCCATAAAGAAGACCAAAATAATTGCAGCATATTTTGCAAATCTTTGAAGCCTAGATTTCTTAGCACATATTGCAAAACATAGAATTATATGGAGACAAAGAGGAGTTCTGTGCAAACTGGATTTCTATACCACTGGGACCCAGGACTCAGAATACCATGAAAAGGACCCTCTCTTTATGCTAATACATATTAAATTATCTGCCTTTTGGCCATTATCTAATTATAGGAACTTATCTCCTAACTATCTGGAGTGTTCCTGATCCAATTTATGAAAAGTTTAGACTTCAGAGGAATCTGTCTGACAGACCTCCTTGTACAGACATTTATTTCCCCCTTGTAGCTTTACCTTTCCTTTTCGCATCTTTCCTATTGGTCCATTCAGCATTGTACACAGCTGCTGGACGGAGGCTGCTCAGAGTGTCTTCTTTTAATTTCATTAATTTCATTCAAATCTTGGCCCAAACTCTGTTCAATTATTTCTTCCTTCCTTCCTTTTCCCCCTAGTGCTGACCAAGTTTATATCTAGTCTCATTGACCTGTAGAGTTGTATTATCTTGCTGGAAAATCTGGCTAAAACTTAATTATAAAACATGTATTAAAGTGAGAAACAGATGGCACTGAATTATATGTGTGCAGCAGGTTGGATAACTTTACGATGATGAAAAAAGGTTAATTAGGAGGACATCCATTGGAATTGATATGTTAGGTTGCATCAATATGCATGCTTCCAAGTATTTTTTCATCATGTTTGAAAGTATTGGGTAGCTAATTAAAATGGATTTTTAGCCACCTCTAGGTTGCTGGATTAAGTGCAACACGTTGCTAGTATTATTAACTGCTAATAGTTGTCTGAACATCCTAGGTAAAATAAGCTTAATGGTCGGAGTGCACAGATTTCCACCTCACAGAACTACCTATCATACGTACACATGCGCTAGTTGTCTGAGCAGAGCGGCCAAGGATGGAATGCGGCACAGAGCTCAAATGGCTAGGCAGTGTGGCAGAAACCTCCTCTGGCCCTGTTGGTGTCAATAAACAGACTTCAGTCAACAGACCTTCTGCTCTAGCAGCTTGCATGAGCTAAATCCTTTCCCTTTCAGACGCCTGTCCCCCTTCACTCTAAAATGGAGCTGGAATCAGCAGTTTTATAAACCTCTTCATATTTTAATTTTTAATAAATGTTTTGGGCCTAGGCTGCTGTAGATCCAGATGTAATTCCTCACTGCTTTGCAAACAGGGCCAAGTATTAACTGCATGCTACAGCTGGGGGAAATTAAGGCAGAGAGGTGAAGTGACTTTGCCTGTGTTACCTTGGGTGTCATTTCCAGAGCTCTGGCCACAGCTCATTCGTCCCATAAAGCTTTATTCACCAGTGTAGATCACTGGCATGCTGTATTGTGGTTTGGCCCTACGCTTGGCCTAGTAAATCAGCAGCAGATCAGACGGGTTGTGTGTGTGTTCAAGTCTCAAGGGGCCAGTCTATGGTTTTTATTCTCAAGTAGCTAGCCAGAATCATACACCCAGCTGCTAAAATTCAACCTGCAGGAAGGAGAGTGCTATATGCAGGCACAAGGAAGTTCCCAAAGTCAGTCTTGAAATCAATTTACCTTGACTAATTGCCCCCTTGATAATATTGGCCACCTCTATCACAAGCCTTAGAGCCCATCTACCAGTACTGTATGCTACCATGATGTAGGAAGGATACAAATCATCCCTTGGATTTGGTATGGCTCCGTACAGGAGGCCAAAAATTGAGTTATGTAACCCTATAAAGGAAAACAATTTGTATCCTGGACCAAGTCTAGATTATCTGTGTTGTACCCAATCCTGCAGAATGTTTCAACACCCACTGAAACCAATTAACTGAAACTGTGGGTGCCATGTAGCTACCAGCATGAAGCCTTTAGCCTTATGTATGTCATACGGACATCTGATCATTTTTTACCTCACAAAAAGCAAAAACTTTAAAGGGACTTGAATTTAAAAGGACACAGCCAGTATGTTGATTTTCCTATTTGATCTACCTAAAAACTGTTACAATCTATGTGAGGAATGTTCTTCACATACTAAGTACATTTCACATAATTTATCTTTAATCCTTCATTTTGGCACCAAAAACTTAAAAAAATCCCGAGGCAATTAAATAATATCACAGAAAACTAGCCATGTAATAAAGGCTATAATTCTGTTGAGCTGATGTGAGATGACAAACAGGTGTGGAGTTGGCAGGTTCACACTTGATCCTGCAAGGTGCTGCAATGGGAGAGAAGGGTACCTTGCAAGAACTGGGGCCTTCACTACCCAAAGCTCCAAGACTGAATTTCCATGTATTATTTCACTGTTGTCTGTTTTAAAATATTATTTGATGTGTGTGCTTACACTCTGTGGGTCTGACACCCTGTTCTGGCATTGTAAAGAGGCCTGAATGTATTTGAGAATCAGATCCTATTGTCTTAAGTCACTAACATTAGCATGGTCCTACTGTGATATGATGCTAATCAGTAGCACCACGGTAAAGTACTAGCCTAAAGGAATTTTCTGAAACCACATGTTTTTATAAAGAAATATTAAGTCATGTGCATGCAAAATAAAAATAGCACAGAGATTAACAGGGTGTTACTGAATATTTCATTTGGTCTTAAAAAAATGTATTATACAAAGCATACCAGGCACACTTTCTGAACATTATTAACATCTTGCTGCTACATAGTGTCTTTTATCCTTGAAACTAAAAGCACTTCAGAAATATTTATTAAGGCTCTGATCATGGAAAAGCTCTGCACAGGTGCAGGGATCTGCCCATAAGGTGCTGGTAACAGAATGGGGAAAGCTCTTGTCCCTAAAAATTCCTTGGAGGTGTTTGGGAAGGTCACTTAATTAGTGGCAGGGTTGTGAATAAAAGCTAGATTCCTGGATCCTCATGTCTTGTTTTAAACCCTCGTCTGCACTTTTCTAATAGATTATGTAACATATACATGTTTTACATGCATTTAACATCTACTTCACATACAAAAAAAATGAATTACTTCTCTCATGTAAAGAAATAACTTCATAAGACATATGCTAACTAAAATTAATTATGTGGTTAGATGCATGGATATGCCAAGCAATAATCAGGAACATTCATTTAATTAATGACACTAATGTCTCCTGCCCATCCCAGGCAAGATTATGGCAAAGGATATACTTCAGAAACATTCGAATTAAGAACTGCACTGTCTCCCTTCAGATGGGGATAACAGAACTGCAGTTGACAAAGAGGTAAACTCACTCACCAAACTAACCACATCAGCCGCACGTCATATTAAAATGACATTTATAAGAGAGCTTATAATGGGTTAACAGATGTTTTAATGCATTTTACGGATTTGGATAGTCAAGATGTTGTTTACAACCATGGTATACAACCATCGACAGCACCTTCTACTGATGTGCTTGTAACCATCTATGACACACACTACTCATGTTTGTCACATGCTTATAACATCTATTCATCATGTATTAACTAACCATTTATAAATGGAATCTTAATATCCTTTAAAGTTATTAGGGCTGTAAGCCTGCAAAGACTTACGTATGCAATTTACAGAATGAGACCCCTCGGGTGTTAGTTTTTGCAGGATGCAGACCTATTTAGCAATTTTACGACCAATAGAAATGCTGAAAATAGAACTTTGAGATTATTACTGAAAATCTGCATGCTGGTGCCTGAGAATTTCCGCCATTCATTGGAGTAAGGGAAGAGGCTATTGGTCATCTCACTGGAATGGATGAACTATGATACTATAACAAAATATTTGTTGATTTATCTGAAGATTTCCAAAAGCACCTAAAAGATTTAGAATCCCATTGAAAGTCGTGTGATGCTAAATCCCTTAGGAGCTTTTGAAAAGGTCCCCTTTAAACTTATTAAAGCATTTGGCAGCACACAAGTTATATACATGTTAGGGTGACTGAACTCACTCTAAAGATTGAAATGTTGCATGAGGATAAAAGCAAGTATTTTATTCAGTGTTGAAGCTACACATTTTGAGTCAAGCACTATTAAGTCAATGTGTACCCAAAGATAAGAGCGATAAGAAACAACTGCCTTTGAAAGCAAACACCTGTTGTAAGACAGCTAAGGAAGCTAGCCCATAGCCCCTCATTCTCCAACTGTAATATTTAATTACAGTATTTGCCCTGTGGTATTATTTATTATCTTATTCAGAACATTCTGCTTCAAGCATCTCCTGTATATCAGAAAGCAGGGGAGTCAAGTCACCAGGTTTTCAACTGCCTTTTTGGAAAACCACCATTCACAATCCTCCCAACTACTGCAGAATGCAAAACCCCTGGCTATGGTTGTAAGCATCTGTTTGTTGTCTATATGTTTAATGTGAACCTCATTTGGCTTTAGAATCTCCGCACATTTGCTCCAAGTATGAACAAAATTTAACAAGATCTCAAGGCTCCCTGACATTTCAAGCCTTCCCCTGCCTCTATCTTGCAGCAAGTCCTGGATAAGTCATTGATCGGTTTGCAAGGGCTGGAAGAAAGCAAAGTTGATGACTGCTCAGTCTGGTTATTAAGGATGCCAGGATCCATTTAATAAGAGTTAAGGGTTTGTCCTTCTTCTAACCTATTGTGCAAAAAGCTAGAGGTGAGATGGCTACTGCCTTCCTCCCTGGTGGTCACTGCAGAGATAGCTCAAGGGACATGCAGGTCATTCAGCTACACAGGCCAGCCTGTTCTAGGAGCACCACCCTGCCCAGAACAGTTTCATTCTTTCAAAAAAATCTCCCCTTTTAATTAGAAAAGAGGCAGGGCCCACAATTAGCAGCTTCCTACTAAGGGAATGCTTGGTTCACTCTACTCATCTTGGTCAGAGCATACAACTGCAGAAGGGAGATGCTCCTCAGCCCAAACCAAGAGATCACCAGCCAGAGAGACGCACCGCAGGCAGGCAGCTCTCTCCACTCAAGCAGCCATGGCAGGGAAGTTCCCAGAGCCTGTGTGCGCCCCAGTAGAATTAGTACAGAATATATTACAAACCCTAAGAACACCCCACCAAAAGTTCTCCCACAGGGGCAGACCCAAAGCATTGCTAGGGGAAGATGGTCCTTTCCTCACAGAAAGAGAAGCCTAAAGTGATCGGAAGATGAAGGCAAAATTAACCAACAAATTAAGGTGAACTGCTCTTCCCCGCAATGAAAATTTATTTTCTGCAATCCATGCAGCCAAGAATCCTTTTCCAATGTGCATATTATGGAGCCTACCTGGTGCCTTGCACATCTGGAACCAGCCCTAGGTGTCTTTATTTCTACGGATGTAAAAAGACACCATATAAAGGTAAGTAGGATCATGAACTTCTCCCTTCAGGCAGTAGCACAGCTCTTTTGAAGCCTGGATACTCATGGGAGCAGGAGACTGAGCTTAAGAACCAAGTCCTGCTCTCTCTGCGATAGTAGAGGAAGAGGGCACTGCTAGGGAGGGCAGGGAGTCAGCAGACCTGGGTTCTAGCTTTGTCTGTTCCACACTATTCCAGAGGTGTTGAGCATCTATTGAGCCCATGGGTCTGATCATCCTTCCCCCTTGAGAAAGGAAATCAGTCTCAGAGTTGCTCCTATACAACAGGAATCTACTTTTACTACATATTTAAATCCTCAGCTGGGATTTAACCACAATACCAAATTATAAGGCAGGATTTGTGTTCATAGAAATGGTTCGGGTACAGAGAAGGTAGAAGGCAGTTGGGTTAAGCTAAGTTGACCATTTCTGTGCCTTGAAATAAGTTTCAGAATTACTTTGGATGGAGAAAATAGTGGTGGGAGGAAGAGATTTGTTTTTGATGAAATATTACAATATTTGCATGTCCCCCAAACACTTTTTTCCCCCAAAAAAATCTATTGACCAGCGAAGTTGCAGGATTGAAGTTCACATATACGTACTTCACTGAAAGCTAGACAATAATGCTGTCAATAACGTAGCAATTCAAACAGCGCATGGATGTGCTGATGCTTTGCAGATTTCAGTTCAAGTAAAGCACCTATTTAAGATTAATTTAAAACAATCAGGGCTCAGATTTAGATTTTAATTATTCATCAGCATATTGTATGCAACCCAAAAGAAAAAGCAATTTATGGGGGAGAGGGTTGGTTAGGCAGTCTGTGAAGTAGTACATACAAAAGGTCAGAGTTATGAATATTAAGGGATTTGAAAGGCAATACATGTGGCCTACACACACACACACACACCACTCAGGTGCTGATGTACGATCTAAAATTATAGCTTTTAAGACGTTATCTTTGATTTATAATCTCTCCCTGTTTTTCTTAAAAACACTTATAAATGGCAATTCAATGCTTTGGTCACTTACAACTTTACTGCAAAAACCTAAGTGCATACAAACAAGTTCTGAAAACAAAGATTATGGAAATGTTTGCTAAAAATAATTTTATAAAATGTAGTCATTTCAAAATATACTATAGTTTCTCAAGCAACTTTCTGGTAGGAAAAATCATCTTTTTAAAGTAGTTCTTCTCAATAAGCCACTGGTCAGAGCCAGATACTGCTGATCTCAAACAGGGCTTAGATGTTGGATATAAGTCAGTACGTGCCCTTAAGAACAAACAGAGAAAATTTAAATCAGCATCATCAACTCTTTGTTCAGTAAAGTTATAGATTTAAGACTGCCCATAAAGGTTTTACTCATAAAGTAATTAAACTCTGCAGAAACCAAGAAACGTGATGTGAAATTATAATGGTACTTTATAAGATTCAAACTATATTATCTTAATTAAAAATATTTGTTTACATTAATGCATAAATGAGATGCCAATTCTACTAATTTAATAACTATACAGATGTCAAATCCTCAGAAGTTGGGATAAATGTACATCAAACTTTTGTGGTTTTGCCACTTTATATTTTGGGTACATGCCTTCATTTGTGATAATAATCATGAGGCCACAAGCTAATGTCGCCTTAGATATCTAATACACTTAACACTCAAACCAGTTTGAAAACGTAAACATTTCTGCTGTTAGCTTTGAGTTCTCCTCAAAGAGTTATGCTACAATATATAACAGATGCATTAACAGGCTACAGTATAACAGAACTACGGCCAGTTGTTTAGGGGCTGGTTTTATGAATTATATATGTATATTATATTTACATGGTGTAATATATACAAATCCCTCCACTCATATTATTTAAGAAATTTAAATCCAATTTAACATTTATAGTTTGTCTCTACTACATCAATGAAGTCCTTTATATTTTCACTTAGATGCTGAATAAGGGAATACTTAGAGTATTATTTTTTTAATTAGTGAAGGCACTCCTTAGTGCCCTTAATATATATAGTGCATATAATAAGATGCAAAGATGGTTCAGTGCATGAGAAATCCATAGCAGCAGACTCAAGAATACTTGGCAGTTTTGTAACAACTTCCAGATCATCTCAAAGTGGTTTAAAATATCAATGAATTTTGCCTTAAAGCCCATGAAGTATTATCCTCATTTTACAATTGGGGAACTGAGGTACTGACCTACACAAGCTCTCACAGCAAGCCTATGGATGGGCGGGGTGGGGAGAGAATTCAGTCCCCTGGTTCTTACTTGTCTTCCTTATCCACATAACTATCCCTTCTTTACATGTATATGCATCATACCCATTGTATCTTAAGGAACGGATTACCAACTGGGGTAAATTGGTTAGGTCCAATGATGCCAACAGAGCGACACCTATTTACTCCAGCTGAGAATCTGACCTTCATGCTAAAAGTAATTCAGAGCAGTGACCCTTCCTTGACACAATTCAACATCATGTACAGACAGTGCTTTATAAAACCATTAATCAAGCTGTACAGTTGTCATAGCAATTATGCCATGGACCTCACAAGCGAGGTTCCTTTCTGAATGTGGAATATCTGAATCTCAATATCACCCCCTGAAGATTTATTTATTGTAAAAAAACAAACAAACAAAAAAACCAGCCAGAGCACCTTTCCTCTCCCATCAGTCTTGTACTGCGTTTAACTTAAGACCTGCCCCCCCAAAAGGAAAATATAAAGAGATGACATCAGTCATAGGGCTCAGTTTCTTTTTTTAAATTAAGTTTCCATTGTCTCCCACCAAATCAATGCTCAGAGCCCAGTACTATCACATTAATGGTTACTTTTCTTTATTATCTACAAAATTTTTCTTGGCCAAAGGACTGCAGACTCTACAAGAGACCAATAACTTTACAAGGTTATGGAATTTCTATGTTTATTGTAAGCCATCTCTATTACAAATTGCTCACACCTTTTCAAGGTGCAACCTAGCTTTGGAAATGCAGGAACAATAATACGCCAATAGCCATGACCAATATATTCACTTTTAATGACCTTGGCAAAACATATCTTTCATTGGGCAGGTGCCACTATTTTGACTGTACAAAATGTTTTGGAAAGATGTTGAAAATTATACATGTTTTGGAAAATATTTCAGGATTTCAGTATAGGAAGTGAAGTTTTGGTAAATAAAAGTTTGAAGCTAATGAGGAAAGAAGCCACACCCAAATCTAAGAAAGTCTTTGCTTTCCTTAAAATAGGCATCTCTACAATCCCCAAAAGCTGTGCATTCACAGAATGTAGAGTTTTTTATTCAAGTAAACTAACATTTTATCTTGAATATTCTTTTATTTCATCCATCAGTCACTTTCACTATCCTGCCTTAGTCCATCATCTTGTCCAGTGTTGCTTTCCTTGTCACTCTCTTTATCCCAGTCTTTCATAGACGCTCCCATCATGAAATCGTCACGGAGTATGTTCCATGCTGGCTCTTCATCAGATTTCACTTCACCCTGAATAGGATAAAACAAAAACAGAAAAGGTGAATGCGGAAATCAGGTAGTGTGCAGGATTCTGAGCCTCCACAATACCCCCTCCCAAAACCCACTTTTACAATGCATGAAAAAACATCGACAAACTGAGGGCTGACTTCATTTGCTTTCAGTGCAAACAAGCATGCAAGCGAATTATAAAAAACTTGACAAAGCAATAAAAGAAATATGGAAACAAAACAATTATTTTTCATGGACTAAACACAGTCAACCCTGGGCATGGCTTCCTTTAGTAAAATCATTTTTGGCAATCAAAATGGACTCATGATATCATTTATTAACCCCCAGGTGCTGCTTCATTAGAACATTTTTGGCACATTTCTGCAATACAAATATGGATTTAATAAAGGCTTTGTAAAAAACAAATTTAACATTTAACATATTTTGTGATTTGTGAACCAAATCCCCTTTATGTGGGTTATTATTGCCTCACTACCTGGGCCTACATATGGTACAAAGATGCTTCCAAAAGAAATGGAAATTTGATCTATGGTCAGCAAGCCAACAGTACCTTGATTCCAAATTTGCTTCTGCATGAAAATGGTTTAACTAAGGCAATATTTAAAGGCTCAGGGGGTTAATAAAAAGAAGGGTGACAAAGAGCTTTGGTTAGCTTATCATTTAATGTATTGGGAGGCAACAGATCTCCAAAGATTACGTGGTAAAACACAGATGGTGCAACAGCACCACCCTGTGGAAATAATTTAAGCAACACAGTTTATACGAATTTGTACCTATATAATATTATTGAAGATAAACACTCAAAACTGTTCCATGTACTAGAGTGGTAGTTTAGTGATCTAAGCCTCCGGTGTGAAATATTTCAAGGAACAACATGGCTCAATATCTGCTTCACCTTTCAAAGGTAGATGAATGAAGTAACATGCAGTTTACCATTGAAGGGTTTTTGAGATGAAACTGTATAGACAAACAGAAAAAGTAGGGATTTTCCCTGCTGTCCCTGGCCAAAAGTATCCTCTCCCCCTGCATTGCTATCACTGACTAGTAAACTGTCACCCTAGAAGCGCTTACACTTTCGTGATGCTATGTGGTGTGTACAGCGCATACACATAACATTGGTGTAATGTGCTTTGGGATATGTCAGGATTAATACTATCTTATTAAATGAATCTTGTCACAAGGAACTAATTAAAATGAGAATACTATGAGATAAACACCTTGACGGTTGTTGCTCTGCCTACTGCACATTGTCAGTCTTCACATTTATGCATGCCTTCCCTTGTTCTAGTGCATTTCTAGATGCTATACATTAAAGAGTAGAGAACACAATATGTGTAAGCCTACTTTCATGTGATCTCAGGGAGAGATTATAAGGATTTAGTGCCCGGGGAAAAAAGAGACTGGAAAACTCAGGTCAATTAGTAAAGAGCAAACATATAAAAAGACTAGCAAGAAAGCATTTCTGCATAATGAATACAAGTTCTGGGACAGACTTGTGTTTCCATAAAGAGCAAGATCTTTAAGCTAATGGCTGTCAAAAAACAGAAGCATTCATCTAGAATTACAACTTGTCCTGCACTTGTCTTAAAAAGATGCCTCTCATAGGATTGGTTATTTTATTCTTTTACACCTTTCCAAAAGCCCATCCAGGAAAAAAGGACCCTCTGCAGCTGCTGCTTAGACTTCTTATGGGTTGTCTGGCCGTTACAGCTACTTCCGCAACTTCCTATTCCAAGTTCTCCCATCTCCAGCCACCCTGGAATCAACAACATCCTCTTCTCCAACAACAGTGTCTCTGATTCCACCAACTGGCCTCAAGAGAACTTGATTAACTCCACAGGGGTCTTGGCTCCACACAGAAGTTGCACTACAGTAACTGCACTGCAGTATGGAACCAGTAACACCTGCTTCCCCCATAGCAGGGGCTCAGTTATCGGTATATATTTTTCCCATATGGGAAGGGGAATAGGCCCCTTTATCCCAGCACAACTAAGGATTTTACTGGTATAACTAGATCAGTAAAAGAATCATCCTCTTAACTGAACAATTAAACTAGTACAAAAACTGTGTGCAGACGAGGCCTGATGTCCACCCTACTGCAGCGTTTGTCTACATTAGACTTTTTCACCTTGCCTTAATGATTTCCAAATTAACTCAAAACATGTTGGTAAAGGCTAATGTGGATATTTCGCAAATGTTTGTTCAAGGCTACAAACATCAATGAACTCTGGATAATAAAAAAGTCTCAAGTAGCCATACCAGGAGTCTCTTTTGTCTGCATGCAGGGTGGGCTCCTCTACGGCTGCTTGGAGAAGAGCTCTGCCCAGAAGACAGAGTGGCGTTCCCTTTGGCCGATAGCCAGAATGCACAAGAACAGTTTAAAAAGAAAATTGTTGCTGAGATAATTGGACTTGACTGGGCCCCAGCTGTTTTATATCTCATCATCTACCCTGTCAGGGAAGAGAGGCTAAAATGATGAAAGAAAACACTCACAAACCCTTCTTTGCTAAACCCAATAATCACCACAGTCTGGATATAGCACTGAAGTAAAACTCTAAATACTCAACTGAAAAAATCCAGCTTGTTTTTCCAATAAGCTGCTTTTGCTAAAGAAAAATGCCACAGAAAAAGATGACTACATTTTAATCCACATGGTGCGTTTAAAAAGATAAAGGACAAGAGGCAGCAGCAGTGAGTTCTAGGGCATTAGAGCAAAGGGCTAGGAACCAGGAAAGCAGCCATGGATTCAAATCCAGTATCATCTGACCTTCAGCAAGCCAGTGGGCCTCTTTTGGCTCAGCCAACTGAACAGCAACACCTGGAAAACAGGACTTCAACAAAAACCAGATGCTGAACTTCAGTAAAGCTACCATCTCTTGTGTAAATGAATTACATGTAAAGTTTGATTAGAGACTTGTGCAAGCATTAACTAAAGCATTGGAAAGCAGCATCAGGTCTCAATCTGGAAGATGAACATTTACTTTTAGCTGGTTTATCAATGTTAAATACATTACCATTAGGAGAAAACCCATGTTCATCCCACTTAACAGTGGGGCACTTCTACTGCAGAAAGGAAAAAGCAAAAGGGGTCAATGAATTAGGACTGAAGAAAATACAAAGACTGACCTATTTGGTGTTGTAATATCACACAAACAAAATGAAGTCCTAGGAAAATGTGCAGTAAATCTGTGCATATAATTAGCAGTTAGTTCAAGTTTAATTTCACCATATGCTTTATCTATGCAAGAATGGTCATGTCCTAGGGTTTAATACCATAATCTAAAAAAAGAAAAGGAGTACTTGTGGCACCTTAGAGACTAACAAATTTATTAGAGCATAAGCTTTCGTGAGCTACAGCTCACTTCATCGATGCATCCGATGAAGTGAGCTGTAGCTCACGAAAGCTTATGCTCTAATAAATTTGTTAGTCTCTAAGGTGCCACAAGTACTCCTTTTCTTTTTGCGAATACAGACTAACACGGCTGCTACTCTGAAACCTACCATAATCTAGTTTCATCTGAGTAAAAACAAACTGATTCTTGGCACTTGCCAAGTAAACCAGCTTTCATTCCACATGATTGCTTTGAGCTTTTGCTCAGCTGTTCGTCCACATCTTCCAGATTTTACTATGGTATTGAAGTCCCTTCTGAACATCCCCAAATGAAAACAAAAAAGTGTGTAAACATTAGCGTGTAGTGCTACACAAAAGGACTGTTTTGGGAAGGCAAGAGTAAAGTGCCAAGGGCTTCACATGTGTAGAGCAAACTGTTCTTCAAACAGGTTATGACATTCAGGAGACTAGAACAATGTATATATATATATAAAGTTTGAAGAGTCGCTGTTTCCTAGTGATGTTCAAGTTATTTTGTTTTATTCCACAGCTTCAACAGGGGCCTGATGGCTAATCCATCTATCATTTTAAAAGATGGAAGAGGCTGGAGAACATTTCATAGATGGCTTCTTATATTTTCACGGATAATATTCAGAAGTATTGCATGGGTTAATTGATAAAGGCAATCTAATCCACAGCATCTCTTGGAAACTTGTTTGCTTGTACAACACGGGCACATTATAAAAGATATCGGACATGCAAAAAAAATAAATGTTCACACTGGCTTGAAGCGTTGAGAACAATACATCTGGGCAGCCAACACCAGACTGGAAACAAGCTAAGCCAGCAGTTCTTACTGCTCTGGGATGACCTCTATCTCAGCAGAGCACCCAGACTAACCCTATTCTGTTCCCAAAATCAGATATGTTTCTGTACCAAGACAGCAGATACACTTACGGTCACTTGCAAAACACTAAACGACAGCCAACCCCCTTCACATCTTTCCAAGAGCCTCTCATGCATAAGCACACTACCAGTGTGAATGCAACCACACGGGTCTGGCATGGGTATGCTTTGCAGAGAGGATGCTCCACCTGGGCTAGGCTAAGTCTGAGGGAACGCCCACACAAACTGCTACAACAGCACAGCTGCAGTCACTGTAGCGCTTCAGCGTAGACCAGGGATTGACAACCTTTGGTAAGGGGGCAATCGGTAAGTCCCCTGGCAGGCCGGTTTGTTTACCTGCCGCATCTGCAGGTTTGGCCGATCGCAGCTCCCACTGGTTTGCCGCTCCAGGCCAATGGGGGCTGTGGGAAGCAGCGGCCAGCACACCCCTTGGCCTGTGCCACTTCCCGCAGCCCCTATTGGCCTGGAGTGGTGAACCGCGGCCAGTGGGAGCTGCAGTCGGCCGAACCTGAGGACGTGGCAAGTAAACAAACCAGCCAAGCCTGTCAGTGGGCTTACCCTGGTGGGCTACACGTCAAAGGTTGCCAATCTCTGGTGTAGATGCTACCTAGGCCAACAGGAAGGGTTCTCCCATCAGCGTAGTTAATCCACCGCCCCGAGAGGCAATAGCTAGGTTGATGGAAGAATTCTTGTCAACCCAGCACTGTTAACACCTGGAGTTAGGGCACCATATACACGTCTCTCAGGGGGTGTGGATTCCCCCCCCCGCATCCCGAGGGACGCAGCCATGCGGACGTAAGTTCCCAGCGTAAACCAGCCGTGAGTGCCAATCATCTGAGCTAAGACTCACACACGGTGAGCTGAATCTTGCCAGCCAAGTCTTGAAAAAATGAGTAAAGCAAGGGTTCAACAGAATAGGAGGACATAATCATTAATGGACGTCATTTTGTACAGTACAACACAGCAATATGGCCTTGGCATCTAATTTTTGGGGATGTCTTGAGGCCAATGCTGTAACCAGCTCTGTGAAGCCCCCATGCCACCACAGCAGGGATCTGTATATTTGTGATGAAGTAATTTTGGAATTTAGAACTGAGCGTCCCTCTCTGTTTTTAGCAGTTATTTTTTACTGCTTGTACCAATTCGTGTTATGTACCTCTCTCTTGGAAAACACGATTAGAATAACTAGTGTGCCAGAAACGAAGTTTAAGTGAATGAAGAAAAAACAGCCATTCAACTGACACAGTATTTTTAAAGGAGAAAGAAAGGAAAGATTCTAAACCTCATAGGATGAGACAACATCAGCAAAAAGTATAGTTCTTGGTGGGAGTGAACTCCTGTAGTGAGAACCTATGACAGAGTAAGAATATTGGTTCTACTCCCTGCTCTTCCACTAACTCATATTGAAACTTTTGGTAAGTCACTTAACTTCCATCTGCCTCAGTGTCCCCATCTGCGAAAACAATAACTTATCTCACAGGGAAGTTGTGAGGCTGCGTGTATAAAGCAGGGGAGGGCAACCTACAGCCCGTAGGGGGTGCGGAGGCTCGAGGCTTCCCCCCTGCGGTGGGGCGAGCCGGTGCTCATGGCTCCAGCCCCATGTGGGGGGGGGAGGGGGTGCGCAGAGGCTTGGGGCTTCCCACCAGCAGGGTTGGAGCCAAGAGTGCCAGCTCGCCGGAAGCCCCGAGCCTCTGCACCACCCCGGCAGGGGAGTTGAACGTGTGTGGCCTGCCATTGATTTTTTCTGTGGGTCAGTGGCCCCTGACACAAAAAAGGTTCATAGAATCATAGAATATCAGGATTGGAAGAAGGTCATCTAGTCCAACCCCCAGCTCAAAGCAGGACCAATCCTCAACTAAATCATCCCAGCCAGGGCTTTGTCAAGCCTGACCTTAAAAACTTCAAAGGAAGGAGACTCTACCACCTCCCTAGGAAATGCATTCACCACCCTCCTAGTGAAAATTTTTTTTTTTTTTTACTAATATCCAACCTAAACCTCCCCCACTGCAACTTGAGACCATTACTCCTCAGTGGTAGCAGATGACAGAACGAGAACAGTCTAGATCCATCCTCTTTGGAACCCCCTTTCAGGTAGTTGAAAGCAGCTATCAAATCCCTCCCTCATTCTTCTCTTCCGCAGACTAAACAATCCCAGTTCCCTCAGCCTCTCCTCATAAGTCATGTGTTCCAGTCCCCTAATCATTTTTGTTGCCCTCCACTGGACGTTTTCCAATTTTTCCACATCCTTCTTGTAGTGTGGGGCCCAAAACTGGACACAGTACTCCAGATGAGGCCTCACCAATGTCGAACAGAGGGGAACGATCACATCCCTCAATCTGCTAGCAATGCCCCTACTTATACATCCCAAAATGCCATTGGCCTTCTTGGAAACAACTGCACACTGTTGACTCATATCCAGCTTCTCGTCCACTGTAACCCCAGGTCCTTTTCTGCAGAACTGCTGCCTAGCCCTTCGGTCCCTAGTCTGTAGCAGTGCATGGGATTCTTCCATCCTAAGCGCAGGACTCTGCACTTGTCCTTGTTGAACCTCATCAGATTTCTTTTGGCCCAATCCTCTAATCCTCTGTATCCTATCCCTACGCTCCAGCATATCTACCTCTCCTCCCAGTTTAGTGTCATCTGCAAACTTGCTGAGGGTGCAATCCACACCATCCTCCAGATCATTAATGAAGTTATTGAAGAAAACCTGACCGAGGACCAACCCCTCGGACACTCCACTTGATACTGGCTGCCAACTAGACATGGAGCCATTGATCACTACCCGTTGAGCATCACAATCTAGCCAGCTTTCTATCCACCTTATAGTCCATTCATCCAGCCCATACTTCTTTAACTTGCTGGCAAGAATACTGTGGGAGACCATGTCAAAAACTTTGCTAAAGTCAAGGAACAACACGTCCACATCTGCCAACTCCTTTAGCACTCTCGGATGCAGCGTATCCGGCCCCATGGACTTGTGCTCATCCAGCTTTTCTAAACAGTCCCAAACCACTTCTTTCTCCATGGAGGGCTAGTCACCTCCTCCCCATGCTGTGCTGCCCAGTGCAGTAGTCTGGGAGCTGACCTTGTTCATGAAGACAGAGGCAAAAAAAAGCATTGAGTACATTAGCTTTTTCCACATCCTTTGTCACTAGTTTGCCTCCCTCATTCAGTAAGGGGCCCACAGTTTCTTTGACTTTTTTCTTGTTGCTAACATACCTGAAGAAACCCTTCTTGTTACTCTTAACATCTCTTGCTAGCTGCAACTCCAAGTGTGATTTGGCCTTCCTGATTTCACTCTTGCATGCCTGAGCAATATTTCCCCAACCCTGGTGTAAAGTACATTGACACCCTTATCTGGAAGTGTAGAACATTAACAGATAAGTTTGCAGGGATTTTGCAAGCCTGGGAATTATAACCAACATACTGGGTTTCCCTTGCTTGCACTTTATACTCAAAAATGAACTACCAGACACTGCACTGACATCACTCTTGCGTTACCTTTCACCTATTATAAGTGTTTACTTGTACCTGTCAAGGAAGGAATTTCTAATATAAGCATTTTTAAGCAACAGCTTTATGTCTAGAGAAATTTTTTTTAACATTTTTTTCTTAAAGCATAATTAATTCAAACTACCTCTCCAGTTGCACTCATTAAGCTCAAGACAGCCGTCAGAAAGCTTGAAACATAGGAGGCACTGACTGCCATGAAAGAACTGTGAAATTTAATTGACAGAAGTTATTTGATACGTTTGACCTTTCTGAATTCACTACTGGAATTAACTGTCTTGACCACAGTCTTGTGTTGTCTGGGGTCCTGGTAGAATAGGAGTGCTGGAGAGAAGCTTGCAAATTATTTTCTACTTGGCAATAAAACTAGAAACACAATCAATAACTAGCATTTATTATTTAAATAGTATTTCATTGTGGCAAAGCTTTCCTGGTTAATTGGTATTTACATACAGTAACCATCATCATGACTGGCACCCTGTTGGCAGTCTAAGACAGGCAAAATTTTGAATGGCAAAGGAGACGAATTTCTCTTTTACCCCCTCAGAGGAACTGCTCCTGGACAGGAAGGAGGGACATCAACAGTGCAGTGTGGGAAAGTCTGCACTGACACTACCTGTGCCATGCTGCTTAATACATACAAAGAAAGGCCTATGTTTTAAGAAAACGAAGGTTGCAAAGTCAAGCACTCTAAAGTTAGACAACGCCAGTACTATGGTTGTCTATGCAATCTTAACTTGTACCAATGCACGACAGTCTTGTGCAACATCACATAGAAAGTATGTGGTAGAATCAGAAATCACATTACCTTTACCACAGAAGAACATTGTTCTTTTCTTACAACCCTCTGCCTCATTCACTGTCCAGATTGTGCACTGAATGAGGCAGGCATCCCACTGGAACAAGTAATGATCATGTAATTCAAGACTATCATAATGCATATGCACAAACTGGTCAAATTGAGGTTTCAGAGGCCACCTTAGTACTGGTGTTTCCTTATTTCCGAGTGCTTGACTTTGCAGCTGCAATATTCCTTTAAACACAGATATGGTTTTGGTTGTTTTAAGGTTTAAAAAACCAAAACAAAAAAACCCCAAAACCAAAACAAAAAACCAGAAAACTGAGGAAATTCCCTTATATGGAACCATACTGAACCCCTTTCTGGGTCTTTCAGTATTAGAGTTGGAACCCAGGACCTTTACATTACAGTAAAAAACTCCTTTCACTTCAGGTAAAGGAGTGCCTGAAGCAGCAGTAGGGTGTTAACCTCTGTATGGACCAGTCACTTGAGGGAAACATGACACATTTTGCTAGATAGCAGTAGAACGCTGGAAATCAAATACTGGGATCCACTCCTGACTCTAGAGAATGGGTCTAGCAATTAATGACAGCACACCTAAGCATATAAATTCAGACCAGCTGTTTTGAAAAGCCATGTGTGGCTGAGTGAATAAGGCTTGGGTAGCTATAGTGGAGATCATATTCTATTATAAGCTCTGTTCAAAGTGACCTTGTGTGGCATCCCATCTGTAAAATGGGAGGAATTAGAACTACCTGACTTTCGAGATAGGGATCTGAGACTTTGCTCAATACGAAGAGATGTAAGTACACGGAATTATGACCACCAATAAGTAGAAGATCCGAGACTACGGCCTGGTCTACACTAGAAAATTAGGGCAGCATAACAACATCGCTTGGGGTGTGAAAAATCCACCCCCCTGAATGGTGTAACTAAGTCGACCTACGTCCCCGAATAGACAGCACTAGATGGATGGAAGAATTCTTCCCTCCACTTAGCTACCGCCTCTCAGAGAAGTGGATTACCTCTGCCAACAGAAGAATCCCTCCCGTCAGCATAGGTAGTGTCTATACCGAAGTGCTGCTGCTGTAACATTTCAAGTGTAGACAAGCCCTAGAAGATCATCGTCTCTTCTTGACTCCTGGCCCAGCACTCCTTCCCATAAGCAAAAAGGGCTGGCTGATACTGCCGTTCTTGCGTAGAAGTCCAACTCTGGGGTAGGTGAGTATGCCCCAAGTGGATAGAATGTTCAGTGATTTTAGCAGCCAACTTCGAATAAGCTCTATTGAACAAGTGCAAATGGTGATTTTCAGATGCTTGTAACTTGGAATAAATCTGGATGGATTTCTAAGGAAATAATAAAAGGCACTTCTGACTCTGACAACAATTTCCCTGCTAAATTTCAAGTTCCTGCTCCCAACATCTAAAGTGCTAAAGCTCTTCAAAGGAACAGTTGGAAACATTTTTTTTTTTTTAACACTGCCAAAACTATCTACTCTTTTTAACCTTATTCTCAGGAATATCTAAGCTTTTTCTCTGAAGCTTTAAATAAATTCTCCTCAGGCAGAGAACATGTAAGGAAAATTGCAGCCCAAGCAGTTAAAAATTGGCAATATAATAAGAAATTGAAAACAGAGGCTTATAATGGAAAAATATTGGTGTTGATACCAACTTCATCTATAATAAAGCACCATAAATATGCATGACCCTAAACAGACACAGAAGTAACATCCCTGTTCTGAAAACTTTATGTTTTACATAAAACTATGTTTTATGTAATTCTGTCCTGTTAGCATCTTGAACTCTCAATCTGGCAACTTTCACAAACACTGCCTTCACACAAAAATTGTTGTAACAGGGTAAATTACATTCTCTGAACAACACACTTCATATTAATTTGGTTTAGGAAAGCATTTTAAAGTGAAACCTCGTAGAACATGCCGATTGTACAACAGGTGCCTGTTCTGCTCCAGGGTAATTTCACAAACACTTACTCCTAATGATAAGCATGTCATTCAACACACATTCACACTTCCCCTGGACTTCAAGTTAGAGTGACTAAATTGAAATGCAACTGAATATTTGAGATATATCTATGCTGTTGACTTTAGGAGCAATACACAATCGCATTTATTCACAGCTCTACCCAAGAGTCTTGCATAGGCTAGAATCTACAAGGCCATTTCCAGTAAACAACCATTACAATCAATTGTTTACAGCATTTGGATTCCAGTTAATATTCAAACTTCTACATGGGTAAAACATTGGAGTTACTGCACAGAGGGGCAACTTGGACTCAACAAACATTGATTTGTGTTTTGGGCACAACTGGAAGAGCACCCCACAGTTTAGCAATCTAAGTGAGTCATCCCCCTACCCCTACATCCTTCTCTTGGGTTTATTGCCATGGTGAATGTGTGAATGAGAAGGAATGCTTGGGTTGGCATGCATAGAGGTTTGAATACATACTAACCTAATAAAGCCCAGAACTGAATTACAGAAATTCTGAAAATAAACATTCACCTTGGCTTTAGTGAAAAAAAGAAATTAATAGAACCTCATTCTCTAATACCATTACTTAACACTTGACTGTAAAGAGACGTAACAGAAGTCATTTATATTTTGAGCCATTTACGTGGGGGGAAAAAAAAGCAGCTTTATTTAGTCCTTGTAAAAGAAACCCAATGAGTTTCAAGAGCATTTGTACCACAAGATGGAAAAGACATTAAAAGAAATAATAGAGAGTTAGGAGGGGCCTGGTTTTTGGCTGGAAGTTTTGGTGCTTTGCAGAGTTTGGGGCATTCCATGTCTGATAGCAGCCATCTGGGAATTCTTTCCACTGCAAAAAGAATTTTACCACATGCTGCTGCAAGACAACAGACAGACATGTTGGCAAAGAGATTCACATATACCTGTTGAGTGTAGTGGGGAAAGATATGGGAGTATTATAACTAGGAGCTGCCCAGGAAAAAACACAAATTTGGGTTCCAGATTATACTATGCACAATGTATGTGTGTTTTGGAAAGCATACGACTTTTAAAAGGAACATAATCAACATGAAATCTAAATCAGTTTAAAAAAAGCATTCAAACCAGTTTCAGGTAATAGATCTTCTGCAAATTCGTGATTTTACAGTCACTTTTCTGATTTTAAACATGGTTTTCTCCCTTGTGTTGCTGTTTAAAACCCCCACACAAACTTGCTGTAATGAGGAAGGGAAGGTACTATGAAAAGAGGAAAGAGGAGCAGATATCGTGAAACTGACTATATACAAAGTTAGTAAAATATATGGTAAACAAATTGGACAGATGCTGTTCTCAATCTCTTTCAATTATAGTCATTTTAGGTGTTACATGTAACAATACTGGATAAAAAGAATTAAGTGTTTTTTAAGCTGATACCCCTTTAAATTATATGTTTAGGTTGAATATTCTTGTAATTCAATTTTCTTCCATGACAAACCATTTTACTTACAAACAAAATAGCCCACAAGACATTTGAAAGTTGTCTAGTAAAATGTAATCAAGCTCTTTTTATATTAATCTCATGTACCCAATGCAGAAACACCTGAAAACAAGTCTGATTTAGTAAAATGCAATGTGATATTTTATAGGTATATAAGATGCATTACAGGTAAAAGATGTAACACAGTTCCTATTTTCTGTTAATATTTGAAACTAATGCTCCGCAAGATAGAGTAACATACTCATGAAATTACTGTGTACCCAAGTATCATGGGATCAAATGATACAGGATTACAGTGACAGATAAAATTAGGCCAGAATTAGAGTTCAAGGACCAACAGTGAACCCAAACTTTACACAGCATCCCCCATGTGGCCTCTCAACGCACAGATTGTTACATAAAGATAGATCTGAAAAATAAATAAATAAAATAAATAAATGTGGAATAAAAAGGGGACCTGGTCCATGATGGGGCTTCCAGTCGCTACCATATACAAATAATATGTATTATTGCTTTTAAATTTAAATCTTATCTAGATA
Organism: Dermochelys coriacea; assembly: GCF_009764565.3. Lineage (NCBI taxonomy): Eukaryota > Metazoa > Chordata > Testudines > Dermochelyidae > Dermochelys > Dermochelys coriacea. The sequence goes on from NC_050070.1 coordinate 164,687,734, forward strand.
AACATTCTAGAGTCAGATTAGAATTTTTTCATGTGTTTTGTCAAACGTTGTGCAATTCAAGCATCATCAGATTGGTTTGGGTGCCAAGAAATTTCTGGAAACTATAAGGTATGGGCTTTGTATGAAAACGGGAGTCAGCAGGAACACAGTGAAGAAGAGCATTATCTGGATCCAACTGAGAGTAAACACACAAACTGCAGAGTTTCAGACAATTTGAGGGTGATGAATTTAACCAGTGGAAATGAAAGTCATCTAAAAGTTTTAAAAAAACTAATTTAAGTTAATGGGTAGAGACTATTAGAGAGAGTATAGTAGTTTCCATTCCTTGTGAAGATGACAAATTAATAACTTTAATTATCAAAACATTACATCTAAGATATTCACCACTTGAAATGGTGGCTGTTGGAAATTGAGGATCTACTACCAAAGTGAGAATATTGCACGGATTGAAGGCCTCCTCCACTAACCAGTGAAGTCCACATGAGTTTTTCCACTGATTTATACAGAAGCGAGATCGAGAGCTGATCAAGCATATCAGTTTTGCAGTGAAAACTCTGGTCAGCCAGATATTTGTAAAAACAGACAAAAAATACCTTTCACATCTGAGGGAGCTCAAATTGTAAGGCAAGCAATCTGTCTCATAGAAGAACTGAAAATTTGATTAACTTGGGTTTGAATAGAGACTGGGAGTGGCTGGGTCATTACACATATTGAATCTATTTCCCCATGTTAAGTATCCTCACACCTTCTTGTCAACTGTCTAAATGGGCCATCTTGATTATCACTACAAAAGTTTTTTTTCTCCTGCTGATAACAGCTCATCTTAATTAATTAGCCTCTTACTCCACCTCTTCATGTTCTCTGTATGTATATATACATATATCTTCTTACTATATGTTCCATTCTATGCATCTGACGAAGTGGGCTGTAGCCCACGAAAGCTTATGCTCAAATAAATGTGTTAGTCTCTAAGGTGCCACAAGTACTCCTTTTCTTTTTGCTGATACAGACTAACATGGCTGCTACTCTGAAACCTGAAAATTTGATTGAAATTCATAAATCTGATAACACTAGTTGTTAAATTTGAATGACTACGACTTTAATGATCATAGCTCAATTAGGTTAGAAATATCCAATTATCACTTAGAAATGAAATCTCTTTTAAAAATGCAGTTCCCACAGTACATTAATTCACTTTTGGGAAAAAAAATGTTAAGTCTGAAGAGTTTTACTATAAATATGAATGTTTAATGCTGGGGGGGGGGGGGACGCTAAAGAAACACTAAAACCTCTCTGCAAATGATAATCAAATACCAACTGCTATTCTTATCAAGGCTGACCAGTAAAACAGAAGAGTCAATCCCAGACAGACTTGCTAAATAGATGGACCTTAATCATTCAACGAAGACTAAAGTAATGACAGTTCCTTTGGCATTGCAGGTAACGAAGTGACCTGACAAAGCAATCAAATGGGTCCATGCTTGGAAAAGGTCCTCCTTTCCGATCACTAGTCCAGGGCAAATGCTTAAATTTATGGATCCTGAAATGAGATTACTGGTCTACCAAAGGTATAAAATATTACAATTTCAGGAGTGAAAAAGCACCAAATTTATTGTTTCAAAATCTTTGTTAGTGAATAACTTGGAAACTTCTTGATAGCTGTGCAAATCTTTTCCACCCAAAACCCCATCTGGTCCCTCCTCCTATACATAGCTTTGGCAGGACGTCTTGAAGGTCTGCAGATTGAGGTCTTTTTGAACTATCACTGTAGTTTCCTCTCCCAATAAAGCCTGTCCGTCTATTTCAGTCCTATGCTGCTGCTATCATCATAAAAGCAGTCACAGTGCCTCCACCTTCAGGAGTTACAAATGCTAAGTTAAGTGAAAAATAAAGGACTTTTTCAGATGATGCACAGTACTCATTTCAGCTCTTACAATCCTCAAGATGGCAACTATTAAAATCAGTTTGGAACTGAAGTGTAGAAAAAAAATGCAAGAGTATCAACATCATGATTTTTTCAAGGTTCACAATTCAAAGACAACCAGATTTCTAAATAATTGAGTACATCTAGCCCTGGTGTTTTGTGAGGAAATGGTCCTTAAAACCGGCATTGAGCAGAAGTGCTATTTTTGCAATGGTCCAGCATCTAACATAGCAAACCTTAGACCAATGTAATTTTTAATCCTGGGCACATAGCTAATAAAGACAAGTCTCCTTTAAAGAAAAGTGTCTGGCTAGTGCAGGACTTTGTTTAAAAGGAATGCCGTTAATTTGAAATTCAGTCAGTTTTTAAAAACAAGTTATGAAATTTCAGGCACTATACCTTGTCCCCAAATCCCCCACTTATTTATCTGAGAATATAACCCCTACTTATTCTACCCATTAACACAGTATGTGAGTGCCACACATATCTTTAGTATATTTATCCTCAGAACACCCCTGTGAAGTAGGAATTATCCACTATTATCCCTGTTTTACAAAGAAGAAACTGAGGCACAGGGAGACTATGTGACTTACTCAAGGTCACACATGAAGTCTGGAGCAGAACAAGGAATTTAATCCTGGCTTTCCGAGTTCCAGGCTACCACCCCAGGCAATGCACCATCCTCCCTCTCTTTTGTTGCCACCAATTGTTCCACTCTTCCACCCCATTCTCATGAGTTTACAATTTTTCTTTTTTTGGAGGGGGAACAGGGGATTTTTCTTTTTTTGTGTGGGTCTTTTACCCTGCAAAGAGGGGAAAGCCAACTGGCTATTAAGGAGTGACTGTACACAGAATAGTGTCACATGCTCAAACAAACTGGAAAAGGGTTAATTGCTTGCTTTCAGTTAAAAATATCTTTGGTGTTTTCCGTAACAACAGTTGTTTAAAAAAAAAAAATCTCAATTATGTGATTTTTCTTTTAATCACCAATGTCCTTTCAGAAACCATCATTAAAAGTTAGTCAAATTCTTTGATGATAGAAAACGTTTAGCTCAGTCTTTCAACTGCTCTTCCAGTTTAACCCACCATCTGTTATACTGCAGAGCTCTTCAATTTACCCACATAAATAAACAGAGCAGGTGCACACAGAAGTTATATTTATAATACATATATGCTCTTTTATGGTAAATAGAAATCAGAACACATCACACCAAAAAAACCCAAGTAATACAGAGCTGATGGCTCCGCAAGATAATCTGTGAAAGACATCACTCAGATGGGGTGAACCAAACTAGTTCAGATAAAAGAACTACACCAAATCTTCAGTTATTTCCCAAACAAAAATCTCTATATAAAAAGTTTGGAAGTGTTTACGTATATTTTTCTCTACATACATTGTCCTGCCAGTAACTGCTATGAACAAAGACAGAAACCTCTCAAGGAAAGTCTGCTTTTGGGAGATTTAACCGAAATCAAATCCATACTCCAAACCTTTCGAGATCTGCTTACCGCTGGAGTTTGGGCCAATATGTTGAACTTCCTTGGCTTTAAACTGATTCAGTGCTAAGCGCATATAAGCAGTGACCAGAAAAACGTAATTACCAATTAGATTTTAGCCAATGGTCAGAAGATCATTTGATGCAAATCAAAGAGAAGGAGCTATTTGACAGTTTAGAAAGTCTGTAAACAAATATAACTGAAAGAATTGGCATTTAGAAAGAGATAAACGTCCTAAAAAGGATCTGGAGAACTAACCGTGACCTCAGTGATTTATCCACAAAGGAACACATTTCTGCTACCCCATACAACAAATAAGGAATGTTGGGGAAAAAAGGGTCCAAATTAAAAGGACAAGCTTCAACTAAGCCAAACACGACACCATGAGCTATTAAAGCCTCAGCCAAAACAACTAGACATCCAATTTGAGTTCTTCAAGACATATTTCCTATTAAAATAGCTTTGGAGCTCATAGTTTGAGAGTTCAATAAAGCAGTCTTAATAGGATTAGACATTTTGGATGTCTTTGCATTGTGCATTTACAGAAGATCAAAAGAAGACGTATACCGCAAATTGTTCAAATGTACCCCTCCCTGTGGCTGTTTTAGACACAATTTCATTGAAAACCAGCTTGGCAGCAACAACTGGGAAAAGAAGGTAACACTGCAGCCCCCTTTGCCTTACTAATGAATGTGCATCAAGGCATGGAATTCTCAAATACTTTATTTTTATATTATAGGTGGAGCTGATAGCACTGCCTATAGTTAAAGTTGCCCGACATTACCCATTATAAGACCCTGTTTTCAGTTGCTTATAATTTTGTCAAACAAACCCTTTGGACTGAGATTTTCCATGCCGGGTGTCTCCCCAAAAAGTCCAACTTGAAGCAAAGTTTCAGTTAAAACAGTTCAGTTATTATTGAGAATGAGATTAGAGAAAAATGTTGTTTTGCCCATGATAAAAAAAAATTCTTACAACCACATTGTTAAGAAGCTCAGATTCCCCCATGCTTTGGAGCATGGACTTGTAATTTGCTAAGGGGTCACCCTGATGCCAGAGATGTGCCTTCTGATGTTCTCATGAAGATTCATTCAAATTTGGCCAAGTTATAAGCCTCTGAAAAAAAATCTCAGTTTGCACATGGTAAGCAGAGACTTGTTAAAGTTTGGAAGATAAAAATTCCAAATAGTCAGTCTTCGCTGACCATGCTCCGATCCCTCACAGCTCTCACATGAGATCAGACTGCACATGCACCATCCCCACAAGGAAACTAATTAAGCATGCTCAATCCCACAGCTGCAGGACTTCCCCTCCAATTCCTTCTCCCAGCAGCTGGGGTCATTTTGGTGTTAGGAATCAGAACTGAAAGCAAGGAGACTCTCTCTCCTACTCTCAATGATCCCCTTGTTGGTGCCTAGGCAGCATTGAGAGGAAGAAATAGCTTGACTGGAATGTAGAGGAGAGGGAGGAGCAGGAGCTAGGAAGGGGGAAAAGATAGCTAAAAGGGGGTGGGGACAGTGGCAGAACTGTTTGTATCAACTAGAACACATGCCCCTCCAGAATCTGGAGCTGAACTCAGGATGCCGAATCTCAACATTGCTGTGTTGTCTAGCAAATAGTTATAAAACCCACTGGCAAAGTTTGTCTCTCTCCCTATCTGGTTCACACAGAAGAATACAGCCTTCTACTGCTACCAATTACTCCATTTGCTCAAGCACCAAATGACTGTACTGTGGATGTAAATATCCCAATCTTGCTGATAACCCAAGGTGGAGATCATGGTCCCACATGATAGAATTTCAATTTTTTCCAGTTTGCTTTAAAAAAATTATGAAATTACACACAAAGAAAACTTACGTTAAAAGATCATTAAAGTTGCAAAGTCAAACACACAGATGTTACGAAATGCCAGAATTAAGGTTGCACAGGCAACCTTAATTCAGCCTCATTGTGCCTATGCATTATAATACAGTCTTTAATTATATGATCACATTGTATTGCGACAAAAACCTAGATTAAAAATATAAGTGAGCTTCAAAAATGATCCAGCAGGTGGACTAGCAATAATAAAAGATATGTACAGCTAGAGAAATTGATACAAATAAAAGGATTTATACCATAACCTAAACTAAAATTCATATGGAAAAATCCTCACGTATTAACGCTGGGACCATCACTATGGACTAGGATGGTGAGAGAGATTTTCACTTTACTGCAGGAGTTTGCTGCAGCTGTCAACATGGTCAATTGGGCTAAAGGGGACAGTTCAGTGCCTGGACAAGTTGCATACTCTGTAACTTTACTTGACTATTAAACACTCTAAAATGTAGGTGCAATCCTCCAAAAAAGCAATGGTTTACTATGTTACAGTATTGGACTTTACTGTGGCATTTCTTATTCTTCAGGTAGGAAATATCACGGTAGTGTCAATACACAGTAAAGTTAAACACTCAATGTGTTAACTCCTGCTATTTTTTTTAAGTGGTATCCACTATACACGGTTATTTCCTCTCAAAATACTAGTCTTTTGCAATAAATTCTTGCTGCTGTCACTCTTGACATTACATTGCAGAAAATCCAGCCAAATTATTTGTTCCCAACTAATTCCTATCACTTTGGATTTGTATTTAAGATGCTTTCTGTAAGACCAGTGCACTACATGCTGACAGTTACGGTATGCTCGCACCACACTCGGCAGAAAACTGCCAGTGGCTGTAGCGTTGAAAACCGAACATCTGCAGCAGTGATCTGGCACCATACTCTACTCTGCAATATTTGTGCCTTCTTGTTGCAACAAGCAACTGCTTTTTAAAAGGTCAAAACAGGTTTCAAGTGACCCCAGATTGCTTGCAGTGTTCTAGGCCTTCATCAACACTCATAAGAACGGCCATACTGGGTCAGAGCAAAGGTCCATCTAGCCCAGTATCCTATCTTCCGACAGTGGCCAACGACAGGTGCCCCAGAAGGAACGAACAGAACAGGCAATCTTCAAGTGATCCATCCCCTGTCACCCATTCCCAGCTTCTGGCAAACACCTCCATCCCTGTCCATCCTGGATAATAGCCACTGATGGACCTATGCTCCATGAATTTATCTCGTTCTTTTTGAATCCTGTTATGAGCCTCCTGATCTTACTTGACCCAAAAAGCCCTAGAGATTCTTGCCATTTCAACAAGTTGTCTGGATGTGGAACTTATTTTCATATCTGTACTCTCAGGACTCTGAATAAAGCAACGTGGCTTGACAAAGCCCATAAAGCTATGTAACTAAATAAAAACAACCACAAAATATCCCCAAACCGAAACAAAAAAATTTGCACCTATTTAAAAAATATTTGACTTTTCACCTGAAAAATGTTTTTCTATTAATCATGTGATTTGTTTTTCTAATAAGGTTTGAGGAAAACAAAACAACCCAAAAACCTGCATCTATCTGTGATCCAGCATCTGATGCAGTCATGGTAACAGTCAAACTAACGTTCTCAGAAGCAAAAGAAAATACTAATGGCAAGTTATTACTCAGAACTTCCACGTTTATGGATTAAAACTTTTCAAAAACCAGGACAAAGCAAACAAACAAAAACAAAGCTTGTGCTTTTTAGACTCCCCAGCCAATCTGCTCCTGCAATCATCTGCACTTGTGATTTGCTTACTAAATACCAGAAGCATTCATAAAATGTACCTCAGTTCCAAAAAAGTAAGAGGGAAGAAGAAATCTTGGTAGCAAAGCTGTTACAACTCCTGAGGCCAATGATACAAGTCCAGACCAAGGACTTAGAATTACACTTAGGGTCAAAAGGTGGCTGAAAATAGCACCTTGGTTTTTCACTTTTTTGTATGCCATTGCAAATTTACCCTGTTTAGACGCCAAAGGGATTTTTCTAGCTGTCACCATGGGACAGTCAGTTAGGTCTAAGAATCAAATTATGCTTTTTAATGATTTGTATGGTCACCAGTGAAGCTTCTAGAATAAAAATTTAACAGTTTAGTTCACTGTAAAGAGGGCAGAAGAGAGTCCTGCTCACACTTCACCATTGCAACAGCTCTGCAATAAAAACTACAGGAAACGTATAGTTTTGTTGGTTAAAGCAAGCAGATGAGACTCAGAAGATCACACTCAGGAGACCACTAACTCAAAATAAGGCTGACCAATACAGATGAAGCTTGTTACAAAATATATTTCTAAACAACTCCCATGTAAATTACATACCACTGGGATACCTCTTATCACTTAAGACAATCTTACTGTGAATAGTACAAATGCAAAGAAATGAGAGGCCATCCCCTGTGCCAAGGTAGGATCAAGTAAACCTTAAACCAAATTTGTCCAACTTTTTATTAAAGTCTCCAATGATGGGGATTCTACAACAACATCCCTTGGAAGCCTATTCTAGAGCTTAACTACCCAGACATTTAGGATTTCTTTCCTAATGTCCAACCTAAAGCGCCTTACTGCAATTTAAGCCCATTGCTTCTTGTCCTATCCTCAGAAGTTCAGGACAACAATTTTTCACCTCCTCCTTGAAATAACCTTTTATGTACTTGAAAATTATTACGTTTCCCCTCCCCACGTTCTCATCTCCAGAGAGAACAACCTCCCCCCCGCTTTTTTTTTTTTTCAATCTTTCCTCATAGGTCATGTTTTCTAGACCTTTAATCATTTTTGTTGCTCTTCTCTGGACTTTTATTCAAATCTTTCCTGAAATGTGGTGCCCAGAACTGGACACAATACACCAACAGAGGCCTGAGTGCGTAGTAGAGCAGAAGAATTACTTCTTGTGTCTTGCTTACAATACTACATACCAGAATGACGTTTGCTTTTTTTGCAGTGTTACACTGTTGACTCATTTTTTTCTTGTGGTCTACGATGACCTCCATATTCCTTTCCGCAGTACACCTTCCTAGACAGTCACTTCTCATTTTGTGTGTGTGCGCAACTGATTGTTCCTTCCTAAGTGGACTACTTTGCATTTGTCCTTATTGAATTTCATCCTATTTACTTTAGACCATTTCTCCAATTTGTCCTCCAAAGGACTTGCAACCCCTCAGGGCTTGGCATCATCCGCAAATTTTTTAAGAGTACTCTCTATGCCACTATGGCCCCAGGACTGATCCCTGCAGGACCTCACTCCTTATGCCCTTCCAGCTTGACTGTGAACCACAGATAACTACTCTCAGGGAATGGTTTTCCAACCAGTTACTCACCCACCTTATAGTAGTTCTAGCCGGGCCGTATTTCCCTAGTTTGTGTATAAGGTCATGTGAGACGTATCAAAAGCCTTACTAAAATCAAGAATCACCACATCTACCACTTCCCCCCTATCCACAAGGCTTGTTACCCTGTCAAAGAAAGCTATTAGGTTGTTTTGACATGATTTGTGACAAATCCATTCCGACTGTTACTTATCACTTTATTATCTCCTCAGAGTTTGCAAATTGATTAAATTATTTGCTCCATTATTTTCCAGGTACTGAAGTTAAACTGACTGGTCTGTAATTCCCCGGGTTGTCCTTATTACCCTTTTTATAGATTGGCGCTATATGTGCCCTTTTGCAGTCCTCTGGAATCTCTCCAGTTTTCCATGACTTTTTGAAGGTAATCACTCATACTTCCCCAATCAGCTCCTTGAGTATTCTAGGATGTATTTCATCAGGTCCTAGTAACTTGAAGACATCTAACTTGTGTAAGTAATTTTTAGCTTGTTCTTTCCCTATTTTAGCCTCTGATCCTACCTCATTTTCACCAACATTCATTGAGTTATATGTCCAATTGCTATTAAACCTATTTTAGTGAAAACTAAATCAAAAAAGTGATTTAGCACTTCTGCCATTTACACATTTTCTGTTATTGTTTTCCACCCTCATTGAGTAACAGGCCTACCTGGTCCTTGATCTTCCTCTTGCTTTTAATGTACTTACAGAATGTTTACTTGTTAACCTTTATGTTTCAACTAACCTAAATCTAAACTAAATCTCCCTTGCTGCAGATTGAGCCCATTACTTCTTGTCCTATCTTCAGTGGACACAGAGAACAATTGATCACCATTCTCTTTAGAATACCCCAATCATATTTTAAGATGCATCAGTCTTCTTTTCTCAAGACTAAATATACCCAGGGTTTTTTTTTAAAAACTTTTCCTCATAGGTCAGGTTTTCTAAGGGTATGTCTACACTGGCAAGTTTATACCACAAGTTATGCCACTTTTATTAAAATGCTTGAATTAAACTGCTGTTGCGTGTCCACACTGCGCTCCTTGTGACGCTGGAGCGCATCCACATTAGCAACTCTTGCAACAGCAAAGACAGCAGTGCATTGTGGTAGCTATCCCACTGTGCTACTGGTCGCAGGGTGCTTTGGGAAGGGTTTCCAATGCCTCCTGTGGCAGGCGCAGAATCACATTGTGCAGGTTTCCCAATCCCATTGTTCCATGGGCATCCTACTACATTGCCAGCTGCTTTTCAACTGAAGTGTGTGTGTGTGGGGGGGGGATGGGGGAGTGTGTGTATGTGGGGGGGGAGGAGAGACCGTGTGTTTTGGGGGACAGAGAGAGTGTCAGCATGCTGTCTTGTAAGTTCAAACAGTGGCAGGAAGCAACCAGTCCTGAGGCAAGGGGAGGGGAAAATCCCAACATCAGCCCCCTGCCTCCTTCCCTGGGGTCTCTGCACAGCACTCTCTCTCTCTCTCTCTCTCTCTCTCTCTCTCTCTCTCTCACCCCCACCCCTCTCTGTGTTCAACAGCACGAGCATTCCGCATTAATGGTTTGCTTTGTGTCCCGGAGCAGATCAGCACAGCACACAAAGGCTGTCAGAAACGGTGCTCTGAAAGGGGAGTGCCACATTACAGCGGAGAGAGCAATCAAGTGTCTACACTGGCAATAGAGTGCTGGAGCCTCTGTGCAAATAGCCTTACGACTCTCGTCGAGGTGGGTTTTTTGCAGCGCTGCAACTGAGGAGTTTCTGCACACAAAATGGCTTGGCAGTGTGTACAAATCTGCCGTTTGAGCACAAAAAGCTGCTTTACTGTGCAGAAACTTGCCAGTGTAGACAAGCCCTAAACCTTTGTCATTTTTGTTGCTCTCCTCTGGACTCTCTCTAATTTGTGCATATTTTTCCTAAAGTGTGGTGCCCAGAACTGGACGTAGTATTCCAGATGAGGCCTCACCAGTGCAGAGTGGAGCTGGACATTTATCTCCTTTGTCTTACATATAACACTCCTGTTAACAGACCCGAGAACATTAACCTTTTTGCAACTGCACCACACCACTGACTCATATTCAATTTGTGATCCACTATAACTCCCAAATCCTTTTCAGCAGTACTATCACCTGGCCAATTATCCCCATTTTGCAGTTGTGCATTTGATTTTTTCTTCCTAAGTGCAGTACTTTGCACTTATCTTTACTGAATTCCCTTCTTGATTTCAGACCAATTCTCTAATTTGTCAAGGTCATTTTGAATTCTAATATTGTCCTCCAAAGTGCTTGCAACTCCTCCCAGCCTGGTATTATCTGAAAATTTTATAAGCATACTCTCCACTTCATTATCCAAGTGACTAATGAAAATATTGAATAGCACTGGACCCAGGACTGACCCCTGCAAAATCCCACCAGATAAACTGGGAGGGCACAACAGCGAGCCCGTCGATAACAAGTCTGAGTACGGTGTTTAAAGCAGTTGTGCACCCACCTTACCATAATTTCATTTCTCTAATTTGCTTATGAGAATATCATTGTGGGACTGTCAAAAGCCTTACTAAAATCAAGATATATCACATCTACTGCTTTCTCCATATCCACTAGGACAGTAACCCTGTCAAAGAATGAAATTAGGTTAATTTGGCATGATTTGTTCTTGACAAATCCATGCTGGCTATTCCTTAGAACCTTATTATCTTCTAGATGCTTACAAATTGATTGTTTAATCATTTGTTCCAGAGACCCCAATGCTTCTGCTGCAATCATATAATGAAAGACTTTTTTGTAACTGGTAAAGGGACAGAGTTGGGATTTCCCTGAGAATATTAACTCTGAATTTCCTTGCTTTCGTGCCTTAATGTTGACTGATGTACCTTACTGACTACACGTCTCTGCCAGTCTAAAATACTATTGGAAGCCTCAACTAGTCCTGGAAACAGAAATAAACCTGAGTCCCTTATATCAGCAGTTCATGACAATGTGTTAAGGACACCTGGCATGTTGCTTACTTAGCAAGAATCTGATCCAAATCTCATTGAAGTTTTTGCACTGAACTTTCACAAAAGATGGATTGGACTCTATTTTAATTCAACCTGCATCAAATTAGGCACGATGGTCTCTGTTAGTGTCTCAATAACCACATTCTGAAATGTACCCTTAAAAAGCAAGCACTAAGAAGTCTTTGGTAGACAAAACAGGTTTCTTACATTTTACCTAAAGGGCCTTGGAAAGCAAGACAAAGTTTCCTAAGAGAGAACTATGTGGATTCTGTACCCCATTACCGTTCACCTCCAGATCATCACTTCTAATCCGGGCCAGGCTCCTACTAATCAAAGTTATTATATTTGTGGTCTGGGGGCCTCTGGGAAATGCGTCTGTAGCCTCAGAGCACCTGTGGGTAATTTTACGACAGACACTTGTTCATTACCTAAATCGACTCCCTTGAGGTCAATCTCAGCGGTCAAGGACTGAACGGGCATGAAAGGCAAGTTACTTTTCCCACCCTAGAGGCTGTCCTTCCAATTTAGGGTTGAGGCTTATCTGGAGAGCACTGCACGCTTCCCAGCACTGCCACTATCCATGTTGTACCTGTTCTGTGGATTCACAGAGGATTTCTGTCCCCAGAGCTGGCAATATAGCACCTATCACAGGCATTTTTTTTTTAAAAAAAAAAGATTGTAGATACTGCAGATTATATTATTGTTTTGGTGGGGTCAGGAGGGAAGGAAGGGGGGCGGAAGAGAAAGATAAGCAATGCACTGTACTGAAAAGCTGTTCCAGAAGGACTTCAAAACAAAACATATCTCACTGTAAAAGAAATGCTCAAAAAACTGGAGTACTTTTCAACGACTACATTCTTCTCCCACATAGAAAAGCTTTCAGATAAGGTGGGGGATCTTGCCCAGAAACAAGTATTGTGCACAGTACCTTGGGGGGGGGGGGGGAAACAAAACAAAACAAAAAAAAATACCAGGGAAAAATATATCAACAAGCTAGCTGGCTCAGCCAGGATTAAGAAATATCTTGATAAACAGTTAATGATATGAAAGGCAAAGCCCCTTGGCTTCAATTCAGAAAAGTAATTACTCCCATCTGGGCACACACAACCTGCAAAAGGCTACAGTTTTAAACTGTATGAGCAAATATTTAACAGAAGCCCATGGATCCTCCTTTTGTAGCTGTATTAGGGAAAAAAGGAAACACTGAAAAGATTTTAGGCTCATGGGTATAAAGTATACAAGACCATATACAACAAATAAAGTTCTAGGAAAGGTACAAATAATCCTTCCTCTATCTAAGATACTAAGCTGTAAGGATAAAGAAGGAACACCGCAAACCCTATTAGAAGGGTGGCTATGCTACTGAAATAAATCCCAATTCCACAGGTGGACTTCTATGTCTCCAAAATGTTCACATGCACAGATCTGTACACAGATGCCTTAATAAGCAAATCACAGCAAAAAGCAGATACTAATGATCCCTGAAGGTTCCCATCAGTGCCTCTCCAAAGATCAGCTACCAGGATATTGGAGGGGAGGAGAAAAATTAGCATCCCCTCAAGACATGGCAGTTCATGAGTGCACAGTTCGCTGCATTTGCAACTTACAGCAGATACACTCCTGAGCGTAGCCTGCCTATCTGCATACCAAAAGGTTGGTTTAAGAAAGGTTCACTTTCACGGGGAGATTTTGTTCTGCTATGTTCTTCTTGCTGACTTCTTGTTTTATGTGGGTGGGGTGGTAGTGGTGGTTAATTGTTATGGACTGTATTCTACTTGATGGCAGGGTGCCCACAGTGTGGGACTGGCATCTTTTAGATTGTTTATGTTGAAATAAACATTCACATTTTTTAAACAATAAAGACCATACACTCCAACGCTGAAACGCACACCAACTTGCTACCAAAACCTGCCTTCAGATCTTACACACAAGCTAAAAATCTCCTGCTCTTTCCAATATACAACTCAAAATCCCCCAAAGATCCACAAACTCCAAACAGCAAGATATGATGTGAGAAAAGATACAAGTCCTGTTCAGTGGCAGAATGTTTGTGTTCTAATAATGAGAAAACCTAGGTTTAGATACCTGCCTCAGTCTCTCATCAAGGTACGAGCTGGGAGTTTCCATAACTGGTGGGCTATGTTACCAAGAGAAAACAAACCCTGATTAAGAGCAGCTTGAACAAAGTTTCTTACTTGGTTCAGTCCTGGCTGGAAGACCATGGTGACAAAAGGAAATGATGGGAGGAGAAGAGCTGGTGTATCTACAGAGAAGATATGGCTATTATAAAAGGGCAAATTCGGCCCCAAATCCAAGTTGCAAAACCCCCAAATTTCATGCCCCACCTCAGGAAGTCCTGGAATTTTTAAATTTGTTCAGATGGGGGAAAAGACGACATCAGATATAAAGCTAGAAAAAAGACAAACCACCACTCAGCACCCAAACAGTTGTATTTGATTTTCCAAAGCATCAGAAAACATGCCCATGCTGACTCCTTCAAAATCAGTCATTCTAGTGTGTATAAGGACACAAAGAGGCACATGAAACCTACATTTTGTGACCTTGTCACTAGAAGAAAACTGCCGCTCGACAATTTGTTAGGAATAAAAAAACCCGCAATAATTCCTCAACTATTGGCCCAATCTCAGCCTGCCATATTTTTGCAGGTGATGTACAATCTCCCTTGACCATGGAGTTATAATACTGTCAGACTCTTAACCACAGAGGCACTAATGGGCATTGCTGTTATACCAGCTATATTTTTTTGCTATTTGAAATCAAGCAAGCTACAGAGATTTTAAGAAAAATAAAGTGTCAGCACCAAGCTAACTTGCCCTAATTACCCAAAGAGTTTTAAAAATACTTTAATACTACACTTGAATGAAATTTCTAAGTGCTCTTCATGCCATGGAGTGTTTCAACATGCTCCCTAAATGCACACAAACAAAAAACATATGACAAACTGTTGTCTCCCAACCGATTAAAGTATTTCTTCCTGGCACACAAAAGCACTTAGTTAGCTTGTGTGGATCTGGGCCAAGAGAAGTATTCCACCCACTACCAAGCATAAAGTTCAAACACAAGCACAAATATGCTTAAAAATGGGGCAGCTTCTGAAATTTCAGAGAGCAAGAGAAAAGTCTGAGCAACTTGTTATTAAACCCTAGATACCTGAAGGGTTCACAGGATTAGTCCAAGGGTTGGCAGATCCAAAAAAAAATCTGTGTCACTCCAGTATCTGTTTGTAATGACCATGTGATTTTGTTTGATAACTCTAGGAAAGAGAAATGCATAATGTCCTACCAACTCTGAAACCTGGCTAGCGTACTACAATTAAGTGAACAAAACCCCCACATCTGATCTTTAAAAAAGTCTCTAAATACTATTATTGCCTGCCAATATAGTATATCTTTCCATAACAATAATCACCCTCTCACCTGTGCAAAGCCCTTCAGTTTCAAGTTTGATAATCATTTCAGAGCAAGAGGGTACAAATAGACTACCTGTGTGAATACGTAAGTTGAACAGGTCACTGTGCCACATGTTATCACAGGAAAGTCCCAGCCATTTACCACTGTATGAGACTTCAAATCAAGTCACAAGCCATTAAAATCCAATAGTTTCTATTACTGTCTCTGATTATGTACCAAGCATGAGTCCAACTTTTACATATCACTAAAGCAAAATGTACTCACTGTGATCAATGGATCATCGAAGTCTACCTTGAGCTTCACAGAATGGACTAAAGATTAGGATGTAAGGGGAGATGGGTCTAGAGAGGTTCACTCTCTGTCTAAGTAGCCCACACACAAAAATCAGACTTGGAGAACCACTGTGCTAAAGGGCAGAAGTATTTATGCACCATCAAATAAAACCAGGATAAACAACTACACTATGAGAACCCCTCATGTCAATTCAGCAAGACCATGCCTACCTGTTTGCTTTTCAGGGTCTTCCCAGAAATACTTTGTTCTCTTTTAGCATCTTCACTCCCTCTGAGCATATTGATGAAGTCTTTCTTCGAAACAGATGACATCAGTTTAGCACGTTTCCTATTGGAATTCCCTGCTTCTTTCACTTTCTCATCAACATTCTTTTGGTGTTTCCGGACAGCGTTAAATAACTGCACAACACCTCTACGGTTGAAGAGAAAGATGATATTGCATTTTGCATCAGGTTGTCATTATAGATACACACAACACAACATTGTACTGGTGCAAATGCTAAAAAGACCATCAGCTACTGTTCTCAAAAGCAGTGACTTAAGGCTCTCACACAGCTAAAGAGCAAGTAATCATAATGCACCTCATTCTTCACACCTGCTGCTATGAACCAGTCAGACATCTACTGCTATAGGACCCAATTCAGCAAGGTACTTAAGCACATGGACAGTCCCAACGAAGTCAATGGGGCTACTCACATGCATAACTGAACTAGAGCCAGAGTTCTTAACAGATTATTGAGCAGTCACATCAAGTTGCTGAAGGATGGTACAAAGTGCTGGAGTCAACCACAGGACAATGCTCCACCCCGCCCCCCAAATCTGTCACCTGCCACTTCCACCTATCAAGATGGAAAGGGGAAGAAGCATCACAGTGACCTCAGCAAAATAAAAGTAAATACAGAGAGAACACTAGCAATGCATTTTGCCAAAGACACGTGATACCGCACTGGGGTAATGTGAGACAGTAATCTGACCATGAGAACAATGAATTTGGTGAACTCTCTGTAGAGGAAAAAAAGGAAAGAGGTAGATGTGATCTATATATTTTTAAGTATAGAATTAACAAAACGTTGAACTCAGGCACCACATTCTTGCTGGGCAAACACTTAACACATTATATTCTTGTCTAAATTCTTATGTTCTTATAAGACTTCTGAACTTGTTTGTTGAACTCAATACTGTACAAGGCAAACCTGGGTATAAATCACTTGGCTCCCACGAGTCATTTCTTAAGAGCTCAATCTGATTGGAAACAGATTACCCACACATGCTTTTATATCTATTTAAAAAAAAAAAAAAAAAGAAAAAAAGAAAAACACTTTCTTACCGTGTGGCAATTCTCTGAAAATTTCTCTCCCTTTCTCTGTCTTTGGCAACATCTGGCTTCACTCTGCACATCATTTCCCACTCCCGCTTTTTATCAAGCTAGGTTATAAATATTGTTATGTGAAAAAACATTAGGCACTTTAAAATGTAACATACTTTGATAGGATATTCTGTAAGACGACAAAGATGATAAATCATTTGGACTCAGTTTGGATGAGGGTAAGGGGAACTTCTAAATAGTACTTTTATGGGGCTGGACAACAGGTCCTGGGGTAAGTTTGCCACACTCACACAAGGATGCCAATCAGATTCTCAAACAGCCTCTTGTCCCCACAAGGAGGTAAAAAGCCCTTGAGAGTCCCCCTGCAGAAAATCTTCTGAGTAACCTAGAAGGATTAATGGAGTCTGGGAGGAAACTCAGCTCATCCCTTTTCAATGAGAGTGGCCAACCAGGAGAAAATTATTCAAAAAGGAATCCTTCCCCCACCCACACCACAAAAATCATATTCTTCATCACACAGTGTAGGAACAGCATAGTAGACAAAAAGTTTAAGTTAAATATTCAGCCAATAAAGGTATGTCACATTTTGGGCCTACACTACTTGATATTCTCCATTGAACAGACTATCATACAATGCACTGTATTTTGTGATGGGCAACAACATAGCAAGAAGAAAGCTATAAAGGAAAGAATTTGGACCGAAGAGGGAGAACATTGTGTCCACTAGAAAAGAGCTGAGATACAAAACATTTCAGTTTTCTTTTGAAGCTCGCTGTTTTAAAATCCAGCCTAACCATATTTTCTGCGATCATCATCAGCCGCAGTAAATAGTGTTTTTATTTGCCCTATGATAGTGGAAAGTTGTATTCCCCACCCCTATTTCAGGAACAAGTTAGTATCATTTTTTAAAAGCAATTTAACAGTGTTCTAGTCATAGGGATCTTACATTAAGTCTGCATCATACAAAAACTCTTTCATGAAATTAGAGTCCTTATCTTTATCATTCCAGGCAGACTACTATGAATTCATGAGTTTATGACCATGCTCTGGCCTTTGATCAAAAGATTTACCCTATTCTAGCTTCCATCAGCATGGAATTAATAAAAGGCAGACTGTTTTCAAGTTTATCCAGGGGTGAACAAATCAGTTTACAGCCTCACAGCCCACCACTAATCTGTGGTACCCCACATATTTATTGGATAAAACCAGGTATTCAGCGTGAACAGTAACGGATTAGATTCCTTACTGCAATGCTTTGTATTCAAAAGGTGGGCTGTAGCCACCTCGGTATGTCCCAGCTAACCGAACCACTGATTGGGTCATCCCATTAAAACCGTATTGTTAGGCCAAGGCATTTAAAGTATCTCTATTCTGTACTTTTAATACCAAGATAAATCAATTTTCTATTTTTAATCACAATTCTTCATAGGAAAAGCAGCTAACCTACTTTGTTTTATTCACCTAACAATTTCAAAATTGCATACAACCTGGGATGCTTAAAACAATCATAGACAGAACATGAGAAAAAATACTCATTGGGAAAGAAATTGAATTGGCAGCGTGATCCACTAGACCAGGTAATCAAGCTCCACTCTGATATACACGCAGAAGTCAAATGGTGGTGTAAGTCACAGCAGAATTTAGCCCACGGCAACTTTTTTGTCTCTAGCTTCTATGATACTAAGACATTGGAACTTTACATTTATTTCTGTTTGTAACACTCCAAAACACACCTATACCATATATTAAAAATAGTCTTAAGAAAAGTGAACCAGCAGATGCTTTTCACCCCCCACAACACCACATACTTAATCCAAAATGAGAGCAAAATCCAAACACAATATTCCCATTGCCAAACACCAGACCTTATTGCGACCCAAAAGCCTGTGTAGGTAAAGACACAGGCCTTCAGCATGCCCTGAAGATCAGCAGATTCAGGCTATTTCAGTTCAAATGAGAGAATGGATCCCAAAGGTGAGGCAGGGCCATAACCAGGGCAGGGTAAGTGGGGCAGCCACCCAGGGCACACAGCCATGGGGCGGAGAAATGAAGGGGGAAAAAGAAACAGTAGGGGATGCAAATCTGCTTGCTCACCCTAGGTGCAAATATGCCCTTGTTATGGATCTGAGTTAAGGAGTCCTCATGGAGGACGTTCTACCAGCAGCTTCCCCATCTCTAGCAGGGTGCTCCAGCTCAGGAACCCCCATTAAGTATTGGAGTGGCAGTACTGCATAGGGATATCACAGACTCTCTTTCTCACCAGCCTCTTTTTCTCTAGCTTCTCTTGTTTTTCTTTCTCTCTTTCCTTCTCCAGCTCTTTACTTTTAACCAATATGGTGGATTTACTTTTGGGAATCTTTTTGTTAAGCACTTTCGCCATGGCCTCTGCCCAACCCGCACTTGGGCCAGCCTGGGATTCTGCTTCATTTTCATCCATTTTGCCGTGGGCCGTCGCCTCATCCTCATCGTCACCGTCTAATGCTTCGCCCTCTGAAGAGAAGCTGTCTTCTGGGAGCTCTGAACTCCACTCAGAACCTGAAGAAAGAGGGAAGATGTCAGAATCCCTGCTTCTGAATATCCTACCACTAAGAGAATTCCTCTCAAGCTGAAATGTTACAAGAGTTCAGGACCATGCACCATTTCCTGTTACAACTAATTCCTCAAGACGACGTCCAACGGGGCATACATCACTATAATGAATTTATTACAAAGTACATTGTGTAAGCATTTGCTCCTCTGAGTGATGATTTAAGAAGTTGGGGTGGGAGGAAAGAGAAGAGAGCAGTGACAATTTATTATGGGATTAATGAACATTTTGATGATTAAAAGCGGCAGATTTCTGAGAAAAAGCTTTTCTGGTAAAATATTAAAACCGCAACACTGACACCTAGTGTTTAAATAAATAGAACCAGGCAGATTAGCCTAATGGTTGCATGACATTTACCCACAGATACACAAAGCTAATTCAGATTAGCACACAAGCCACATTAAAGTAAAAGACCCTCAAAGCACAATTTCCCAGGCAGATAGAAAGTATCCGGAGGGCTGTTTTGTGTCTCTAGGATCCAAAACGCTCAAACTTTCCCAAAATATTGAGCTCCTATGTCACAAAGAGATGCTTACGTCTCCCCTGAGACATATTGGGAACACCTACTTCTTTTTTTTGACCAAAGTAATACTGGATTTTGAAAACAAACAGCAGCAGTATGTGAGAAGAGGGGAGAGACAGAAAGGGCCACCAGTCCCCCTCTTCCCCCACCGATATACATCCCTCAACCACCAAAGCAGACTGATGAAGCCTCCTTTGAGGGCAACATGTGGGACAGCAGTTCTGTTAGCTACCTCTTTGGCTGCCCTTAATGAGTTTCAGTTCTCCTCAGTTTGCAAGCAGATTTGAAGTCTGACCTGAGAACAAGGAGAGATATTCCCAGCATATCTAGGAAACCCCTTCACTTTTTGCACTGACTTTGGTAACAGCTGCTTCAGGCGCTCTAATTCTCATACCATGCTTGAACCCTCAGAAAAAGGACTGCCTTGTGGTTAATGAACCTGTCTGCCACTCAGGAAGGCTTGAACTAATTCCTCTATAACATAAACTTTCTGTGTGACCCTGGGCAAGTCACTAAGGGCCAGATACCTGTTACCCTTACTCATGTTGGGTAGCAAATCAATAAAGTTAATGGGACTATTTGAGGAATAAGGTACTACCTAGTAAGAGTAAAGGTCTCTTTCTGTGCTTCAGTTCTCTATCTGTACAACTGAGACAATACTTCACTATTGTACAGGGGCATTGTTTCATAGATTTATAGCGTTTAAGGCCAGAAGGAACAATTAGATCATCTAGTCTGACCTCCTGTATACCACAGGCAATTGAATTTCATCCACTTAGCCCTGTACTGAGCCCGATAACTTGTGTTTGGCTAAAGCACAACTTGCAGAGAGTCATCCAGTCTTGATTAAAAGATATCAAGCTATTGAAAATAAGCCACTTTCCTGGGTAGCTTGTTCCAGTAGTTAATCATCCTCAAGGTTAAAAATTCAAATTTGTCTGGCTTCAGCTGCCAGTCCTTGGTTCTTGTTATGCCTTTCCCTGCTAGATTAAAGAACTCTTTACCCTCACGGGGAAATACCAGATCCTACTTGCACACTAATTAAGCCACTTCTCAAAATTCCTTCTGAAAAATGAAACAGACTGTGTGCTCTTTAAGTCTCTCACTGTAAGGTATTTTCTCCAGTCCTAGAGTCATTTTTGTGGCCCTTTTCTGCAGCCTCTCCAATTTTACAACTTCCTTTATAAAATGTAGACACCAGAACTGGACACACTATCCCAGCACTGGTCTCACCAATGCCATATGCAGAGGTAAACAATCTCCCCACTCCTTCTCACTACTCACATCTATGCACATAAGGATCACATTGACCGTTCTTCCCCCACAATATCGCACTAGGAGCTCATGTTCAGTGGCTTGTCCACTACTACCACTAAATCGACTACTGAGTCACTGCTTTATAGCATACAGTCCCTCATTCTGTACATATGGCCTGCAAACACTGTTGCTATATCTATGACCCTCAATTGGCTGTATTACTTCAATGGGCCCAGCTTACAAGCGATCCAGATCACTCTGTATAGCTGCCCTGTCCTGATCACTATCTACCAATCTTTGTGTCATCCACAAATTTTATAAGCAGTGATTTTATATTTACTTCCAGATCATTGATGAAATTGTTGAATGGCATCAAGCCTAGTACTAGCCCCTGCAGAAGCCCACTAGAAATATCTAGGACCTTTATAGCACCCCAGTATTAGCTGGCACACTGTTACGTTATTTATTACATGCCAACTTTTGGGTGTATCACTGGAAAACCAATAACTCATTGATCATTAATATTCTTGCATGATGTACGTACTGTAAAACCCATAACGGACTTTACAGAGATGTACTGCAAATATGTTCTTAAAATGTACTTGGTAAGCAGTGTCTAAGCCACACCCGTTCCAGACAAATGTATGTGTGTCTCATTTAAATTAAGCAAGCTGTGACCAAAGACCAAAAAAAAATCCCCACCTTTATGCAAGGTAAACAGAGGCATCAGGAGAGCAAGTAGGGAGAGATGACTAATAAACAATCTTGCAGGGAATAGAGACTGGGCTTCGATAAAGCATTTGTGCCTCTTGAAGCAGGGTCAGTGAACTTTGGGAAGATCTAAACTATGGCGGAAGAAAAGGCCATTTTTGCATCCATCTTTTGAGGGACTAAAGAGGCCAGAGCTCTTGAAATCACAGAATTTTGTATCCTTCAACCAAGGAGCTGAAGACTCTGGGAACTGATAAGTGAAACACCTGCTTAGGCAAAGATTGTTATTTGCTGAAATTAAGCTTTAGTTTTAAAAGTGTATTTTCATTTGTTTTTAATCTTTTCTCTCCTTACTCCTTATACTTGTTATAATTTAAACCCTTGACTTTTTGTTTAATAAACTTGTTTTATTTTTACTATAAACCAATTCGCTGCTTTGAATATGATGCAGTACTAAATCAAACACCTTACAAAATCTGAGTATATTACATCTACACAAAAAGAACAGGAGTACTTGTGGCAGCTTAGAGACTAACAAATTTATTTGACAATTACCTTTATCAACCAAACTTGTCATCTCCTCAAAGAACGAAATCAGGTGTGTTTGACAAGATCTATTTTCCATAAAATCATGTTGACTGGCATTAATTATATTCCTATACTATAATTCTTATCAGCTGACTCTCATATCAGTGCTTCCATTATTTTTCCTGGGACCGATGTCAGGCTAACTAGCCTATAATTATCTGGGTCTTCCTGCTTGCCCTTTTTGAATATAGGCACAACATTAGCACTCTTCCAGCCTTCTGGAATTTCCCTGGTATTCCAAGATTTACTAAATATTAATGCCAACAGGCCAGAGATCCCCCAAGCCAGCTCTTTTAGGATTCTTGGGTATAAGTTCTCCAAGCTTGCTGATTTAAAAAAAAAAAATGTTTATTGTATTTATCATCATCCTTGGTTAGCAGTTACTAATGAAATGGAAACTCCTTAGGATATGCATATTTCATCCTGCTTCTATCTAAATAAAAAATTGAAATGTTTATTGAACACTTCTGCCTTCTCTCCATCATTAACAATTTTATCATCTCCAGCTACTAATGGTCCATTATTATTACTATGATTTCTTTTGTTCCTAGTATATTTTAAAACTCCTTATTGTCCTTAGCCCTAATAGCCATGGATCTTCCCCTGCTTTAGCTTCCCTGAGCTTCTTCATTTCATAACTTCTCATTAATATTGACTGCTATCCATTTCCCCTTTTATTCCATTTGTAAATATACTGCTTTTTTATTTCTGATTGCAGCCTTAACAAGATGAGTTTTTAGCCAAAGTTGTCCTCTTTCTTAATATATAAAAATGCTTCCTAAAGAACGCGCAATTTTCATTCACATTTTTCTGTCTAAATTTTTCCTCCCAGTCAACTTCATGCATACATTTTCCTCAGCTTTGGAAAACTACCCTTTTTGAAGCAGCAAATATATTTATTGTTGGTTAAGATGGTCTTCTGTTTGCCTTTATTGAATATAATCAGGACATGATCACTGGCTCCTAAGCAACAACCAACTTCCAGTCCAGTGATTTATTCCCCACAGTCAGATCCAAAGTAGAGTTACTTCCTGTTGGGTGCAATACCTTTTGTCTATAATGTTAAGATATTCTAATGGTATTTTTTACTGCTGGCTTCATGAGACCTCCAGCAGATGTCTTCCACACTAAAGACACACATCCCACCCTCAACACCACAATTTTTCTTCCACACATTACAGACAGATTCTACAGCAAGCAGAACCATAGAAGAGCCTATTCATAAAACTGTACCCAGCATGCATTTTCCCTTCACCTTCCTCCTCTAATCTCATCTCCTCTTTCATCCTCCATTTCCCCAACCTACAATCCCCACTACCGCAACATGTCCCCAACTATACAGTTCTCAAAATGCTCCATTTGAACAGCAATAAAAGGAGTCAGGCCTAAGGGAGAACACACAGTCAGAACTGAGGCTCACAAAGCTTACAACTGGAATTTTTGTACGTGCACTTTTAATGAAAGCAAATCCTTAACACATGTTTAGTTAACTGTACAGAATACCTAGCTGAAAGAACGGAAAAAAAGACTTTGAAAAACTGAACTATTTCATCCCAGAGTCAGAATCAGCCCACCCCGTTTCTGAGGGGTATTTTCTTATTTGCACAGAGCCAAGTGGTTAGTGAATTTTACAAGCCCAGCAAATGCTACGTTCAGTTAGTTGTCCAAGATCACCGGCAAAGCAAGATGGAGCCATGAACAGAACCTAAGAGACTTGAGCCTAGGCTCATAATTTAAGCACAAAACCACGCAGCCCCTCAGTAACCCAGACCAAACTGCAGTACCATTGCACTCACTGGATACCTTACTCCATGTGTAGTCTCATTGTCTTCAATGGAATTTCTCATGGTGCAAGGTACTATACAATACAAGTAAAGGTATCATGATCTGGCCCTGTTATGCTTATATGAACACTATTGTGAACAGTCAGCATTTAGATCCAATAAAACTTCAGTGTTCTGAGAAGCATATTTATTTAAGCCACAGAACACAAATTCCATTAGTGTTCTGTGTCCATGTCATGAGAGGAGGAAAGAACTTCATAAGTGCTGATTCTGGAGTTAGTGCAATGATAAAATGGAAGACTCTCATGTAGATGCTTATTCTGCCATCATCTCATCTTATTTAGTAATTTTTAAAAGATGCATTGTCCTTATGCTACCAAGACATCTTCACACTGCTATCTTGAGTCACCAGCAGGTTTTTGAACATGTGAGAGTGGAGAATCACACAGCTGTTGTCTATTCCCTACTAACACAAAGAATTTGCCAATTATTCAGCATTCTACTCTAGACCTCATCTATACCACAAAGTTGGACCAGTTTAATTTATATGGGTTTTTAAACCAATGTGGTTCAATCAGTGAAAACCCCAGTTTTGAGATTTATTTTGGTTTAAAAGAAAAGGAGTACTTGTGGCACCTTAGAGACTAACAAATTTATTAGAGCATAAGCTTTCGTGAGCTACAGCTCACTTCATCGGATGCATTTAAATGCATCCGATGAAGTGAGCTGTAGCTCACGAAAGCTTATGCTCTAATAAATTTGTTAGTCTCTAAGGTGCCACAAGTACTCCTTTTCTTTTTGCGAATACAGACTAACACGGCTGCTACTCTGAATTTTGGTTTAAGAGTGCCCACACAGCTTTTTGAACTGGTTCAACTAAATCAGTTTTAAAATCACACCTTTAATTTCTCATGTAAATAAGACCTTCACGCAATAGCACAGCTCTGACTTTGCCCTTCTACAGGAACTTTAGTCTGAGGATCTCTTTACTAGCATTAGCTAAACTAGGCTTGTATTATTCCTAGTTTACAGATGGGGAAACAGACACAGATGTAAACGTATTTACTGCAGGTCAGAGTGAATCAGTGGCACTGTCATGAGCAAAACTCAGGAGTCCTACACACGGCCTTCATGTTGCCAACTCTTGCAACTTGATCACAAATCTGGTGAGATCTGATGTAAAGTTCCAGCTCCTGGATTCATGCGATTATGTAAGACTCTCAGCTTTCATTAAAAAAAATCTTCTAGCCTTCCTAGTTATGAAGAAAAGCTTGAAAACATCATACAAGTGTACCCTCAAGGCTCAGAATCCAGAAGACAAAATGAACCCAAAATGTATTATTTTTAAATCTCAGGATTTTTTGTCCGTGGGGTTGGCAACAGTGCTCTATAGACTTTAAAAAGCACTAGATTTAGAAGAGCCAAATCAAAGCAGCGCCAAGCTGATTGTGAAGTCAGGAAAAATTAAAACCAACAATGGATCTACCCTTGCAGCTTCCAATTTGTAATTTAATTTACAGCGAACTGGAGTCAACTCCAAACACTACACATTGCTTAGATTAGTGTGAGACCAAAGTTTTATCCTAAGATAAACACCAGTTCCACTGCAAAAGACACACACAAAGCACCGCTGAACTAGGGCCTGACTCAGCATTTGAAATGGGCAAAGAGCTATGACCTAGAGCGTTTCCCAAACTGTGGTCTGTGTAGATGAGCTTGATGTTCTATCATTCACTTCAAAACAATTTTTGAAGGTGGTTGTACACAAACTCATAAAGTTTGGAAACTGCTGATTTAGTAAAAAGAAAAGGAGTACTTGTGCCACAAGTACTCCTTTTCTTTTTGCGAATACAGACTAACACGGCTGCTACTCTGAAACCTGCTGATTTAGTGACATTTCCCTTTGCTCCTGCCATCCATCTCCACCTTCTGACAAACAGAGGCTAGGGCCACCATTCCTTACCCATCCTAGCTAATAGCCATTAATGGATTTAACATCCATGAATTTATTCTGTTCTCTTTTAAACCCTGTTATAGTTATGCTCCAAATGATGAAGTTACAGTCTTGGGGCTGGTCTACAATACAGCGGGGCAGGGGGATTGATCTAAGTTACACAACTTCAGCTACGTGAATAACATAGCTGAAGTAGACATACTTAGATCTACTTACCACGGTGTCTTCACTGCAATGTGTTGACGGGAGCCATCAATTCCCCTTGCACTTTTCATTGAGGTGGAGTACCAGAGTCAACGCTAGAGCGATGGGAAGTCGATTTATTGATTGGCAGTCTATACTAAACAAGATAAATCGACCCCCACTGGATCGATCACTGCCCGTCAATCTGGCTGGGAGCGTAGACAAGCCCTTGGTCTATACTTAAAAGTTTTATAGGCATAGCTATATCATTCAGGGATGTGAAAAAACACCACCACCAACACAGCTATTCCAACAAAACCCCCAGCATAGACGCAGCAATGCCAATAGATGAGGGCTTCTGTCAACACAGCCAATGTCTTTCAGGGAGGTGGTGTTCCTACACTGACAGAATAACTCCTTCAGCATCTACAGGATCAGACTATGCCAACACAGGCTCCACAGCATAGGCATAATCAAAGACTTTACTACAGAAACTGTGAATTGCCAAAGGGAATATTATAGCTAAAAATCACATGCGGTACCATGAAAGTCCAAGTGAACTTTCTTCTTTAGATGATTTAGAGACATTCCCATAGCCCACAGTAGTAACTAGAGAAGCTAGTCCTACTTACCAGACAAGTTTTGTATACTAAACAAATTTTTTTCAACCAAGCATATGATTATTAATTTTGTGCATCTTGAAGTATCTCTTAAAAATGCAGGATAAAGTATAGCTAGGTCAGACTAAATTAAAGTGGAGTGCTTAGTTTTAGCAATTCAATTCTATTGAGAGAGGCATTTGGTGCTCTATCTTGAACTACAAGAACTCTATCCTGGCATAATTTCCAAACCATGGTAGTAATACTGTAACCACATATGCACAGACTTTAAACAGGAATCAAACCTTCTCAGGATCTAGTTTTGCCTCTCTTAAAATACCTCTCTCTTTCTGACACAAACAAAACCACCCTGGAGCAGGGCTCTGACATGGGCTACTTTGACATTTTCAAGACACTTTATCTTGTGACATAATACCTTTTCCCAGACTGAAAAGATGACAATTTTTCATTGGAAGAAAACTTTTTTTCCTTGCCCTTATTTTTAAGGGATGATTAATCAGGTAAATTAGTATTTGAATGCTGCCAACAACATGTTAGAGGATGAAGATAATCACTAGAGGATTAAACGTACATCACTAAGGCAGATTAGTAAATTGGTGTTGAGTTAATCTATATTGGTTGCTTCTGTGTGCATTTGTATTCTGTGCTGCCTCAAGTGCATTTCTGTAGATCCTGCAGCAGATGGAGATGTTTCATGTATTTTTATTGACAATAATAAATAAAAATAAAACTTTCTTTTCTTTCTGGAAAGAAACAGCAGTACACAGGATACATACACTATCAAGTACTGCAGTTCTCAGAGCATAAAGTGTTCTCTCAAAGGGGTTTACACATCCAGGAATCAGCAAAGACTAGAGCTACTGTAGCGCCAGGAAAATTAGGTGGGGAGAGATGAGGAAGGGACCACACAAAAGCCCATACAAGAGCAGCAGAAGGCAACCACAAAGCCTAAATGGAGGATCTCGGGCTACATCTACACTAGAAAGGCTATAAGTGGCGCAACTGTAGCGTTTCTGGTGAAGACGCTCTAAGCTTACTGGAGAGAGAGCTCCCATCGGCTTTATTACTCTGCCTCCCATGAGGTGCAGAAGCTATGTCGATGTAAGAAGTTCTCCTGCCAACATAACACCGTCTACTCCAGTGCTTAGGTCAGTATAACTTACATCACTCTGGGTATGACGTTACGCTGAAGTTAAGTTCTAGTGTAGACAAGTACACAGATCTTGGGAGACAGGCCAGTCCTTGCTTACAGACAGCCCCCCAGTCTGAAGCAAATACTCACCAGCAACCACACACCACACAACAGAACCACCAACCCAGGAACCTATCCTTGCAACAAAGCCCGTTGCCAACTCTGTCCACATATCTATTCAGGGGACACCATCATAGGGCCTAATCGCATCAGCCACACTATCAGAGGCTCGTTCACCTGCGCATCTACCAATGTGATATATGCCATCTTGTGCCAGCAATGCCCCTCTGCCATGTACATTGGTACACTGGACAGTCTCTACATAAAAGAACGAATGGACACAAATCAGACGTCAAGAATTATAACATTCAAAAACCAGTTGGAGAACACTTCAATCTCTCTGGTCACTCGATTACAGACCTAAGAGTGGCTATCCTTCAGCAAAAAAGCTTCAAAAACAGACTCCAACGAGAGACTGCTGAATTGGAATTATTTGCAAACTGGATACAATTAACTTAGGCTTGAATAGAGACTGGGAATGGATGAGTTATTACACAAAGTAAAACTATTTCCCCATGGTATTTCTCCCTCTCCCCCCCCCCCACTGTTCCTCTGATATTCTTGTTAACTGCTGAAAATAGCCTACCTTGCTTGTCACCATGAAAGGTTTTCCTCCCCCCCCCCCCCCGCTTCTGGTGATGGCTTATCTTAAGTGATCACTCTCCTTACAGTGTGTATGATAAACCCATTGTTTCATGTTCTCTGCGTGTGTATATCAATCTCCCCTCTGTTTTTTTCACCAAATGCATCCGACGAAGTGAGCTGTAGCTCACGAAAGCTTATGCTCTAATAAATTTGTTAGTCTCTACGGTGCCACAAGTACTCCTTTTCTTTTAGTGTAGACAAGGTCTCAAATGTTATTTGCTCTCTATCTAGGCCTGATCTACACTAGACAATTAAGTCGGCTTCACTATATCACTCAGGGATGAAGAAAAGTCACACCCCTAAGCAATGTAGTTAAGCCAACTTAATTTTCTAGTGTAGATAGCATTAGGTCAACAGAAGAATTCTTCCTACCTACCGCTTCTCAAGGTAATGGAGAACCGCTCCTGTCAGCATAAATAGTGTCTACACTGCAGTACTACACCTAGTGTGGACTCCGCCAAAAAAAAAAATTAAAAAATGTTGTGCTCCCCATTCCATTCCATATTCCATATCAAATACGAAGGTCCCTGCAACCCCACAAGGGATATTTCTCACATGAAAAGAAGTAACTGAGCTCCCATATAAAGAAAAGCTACAGCTCACTTCAGCTCACGAAAGCTTATGCTCTAATAAATTTGTTAGTCTCTAAGGTGCCACAAGTACTCCTTTTCTTTTTGCGAATACAGACTAACACGGCTGCTACTCTGAAACCTGAGCTCCCATATGTGGCCTTCTCTGAGCCTTGCGTACATACAGCTATCACAGACCTTCTCCATCTCAGACTAAGCCTATTCACACCCCTTGTGGGGATCATGTAGGAAAGATAAGTGACTGTTATTCCACAGGGAGATGCACAACTCCCCTACCCCAGTAGATCAGTTACTGCCTGCCTGCCTCCCCGTGCATCCTATTCTTGTCTTTCCGTGC
Source organism: Dermochelys coriacea (assembly GCF_009764565.3). NCBI lineage: Eukaryota > Metazoa > Chordata > Testudines > Dermochelyidae > Dermochelys > Dermochelys coriacea. The sequence continues at coordinate 164,717,430 of NC_050070.1, forward strand.
TGCTCTCCTGGGCATAAAGGAGCCGAAAACGGAGATCGCTTTAGGGGCAGCAGCGGGGACGGGGGACAGGGCGGAGCGGCGAGGAGAACGGGAACACGGCAGGCTGGAGCGGAGGCTCTAGGAGGATCAGAGCACAGGAAGGTTGAGGAGCAGAAACAGAAGAGGGTCAGGGATATGAAGAAACAAAGAGAGGTTATGAAAAACCTATGGGGGGGGGGGGAGGGAGAAGAGCCTGGAAAATGGAAGTGGGAACATTAGGAGCCTGCAGCAGCGAGGAGCGAAAGGTATTGGGGGGGGGGGATGGACGGGACCAAAAAGTGTTTTGGGGAGAAGAAACCGGCGAGTTTGCACATGCCCCCACGGAGCCCCTGGGCTGCAGATGCCCTGCCCCCACCGCACAGAGCCCCCGGCCGGAGCGAAGCCGCAGTTTATTTTATTACATCCCCGCCCCAAGCCCAGAACTCTACCCGGGGCCATCAGCCCTTTACCGCTCTCCTCTGCCGAGTCGGCGACGGCTGCAGCACCGACCCCACGTGGACCCTCCATGGCGGCCGCCATCTTGACCGCAGCGTGTCCCACTAATCCCGCCCGGGCGGCGCCGCTGGCGCTGTGAACACGGGTTCCGCGGCCCCACTTCCGGAAGCTGCCTTCGCGGAGAGCCGCCGCCGCCGCCTTCCCCTGGGGGACCGTAAACAGGGGCACACCCGCTTCCCCCAGGGCGGAGCTGGGCCCTTTCCGGCTGGGGCGCAGTGTCAGCGTTTCAAAGGGGCTGGGGCAGGAGTGGGAAGGGACTAGGGACACGGGGGGCGGGAACTCGGGGGGGGGGGGAGGATGGACCTTTTGTAGTGATAATCAAGGTGGGCCATTGATTATCACTACAAAAGGTTCCCCCCAGCCCCGCTCTCCTGCTGGTAATAGCTCCGCTTTCCTGATCGCTCTCCTTACAGTGCCTACGGGTAACACCCATTGTTTCATGTTCCCCTGTATATAAAACCTCCCCCCCCCGATGCATCCGATGAAGCGAGCTGTAGCTCGCGAAAGCTTACGCTCAAATAAATGCGTTAGTCTCTCAGGTGCCCCAAGTCCTCCTGTTCTTTTTGGGGATACAGACTAACACGGCTGCTACTCTGAAACAAAGTAGCTCTGTAAGTCCTCTTGTATGAGTCGGAGCTTTTCCCTGGTATCTTGTCCAAAGCTGACCTTCATCTGCATTCTTATATGGGGCACTTATCATACTGGCTGCTGCCCTCCACCTTAGAGCTTAATGTGTTCTGTGCTGCTTTATGGGTCTGAGATATAAAGGATCTTGGATCCTTTAGGAGAAAAGAAAAGGAGGGCTTGTGGCACCTTAGAGACTAACAAATTTATTTGAGCATAAGCTTTCGTGAGCTACAGCTCACTTCATCGGATGCAATGTACTCCTTTTCTTTTTGCGAATACAGACTAACACGGCTGCTACTCTGAAACCTGTCTTTAGGAGAAAAGGTGGTATATACATATACATAAATAATATAAATACATTGTACAGTCTCAAAATATTACCAAGCACACCTATTTAATTGAATGTTTTTTGAAAAATTACGAAGAGGGAACAAATCTGCCAAAACAGTGAGCTGTTGCTGAACAATCTAGAAACAAAGAAAAGTGCTAGATTTGTTGAATAAACTGGTGCATTCAAATAGCTCATCCAGCTTTAAATATCTGAAATATGTTTTAATTAGGGCTGTTGATTAATCACAGTTACCTCACACAATTAATTCAAATAATCACAATTAAAAAAATTAATCGCAGTTTTAATTGCACTGTTAAACAATAGAATCCCAGTTGAAATTTATTAAATATTTTTGGATGTCCTACATTTTCAAATATATTGACTTCAGTTACAACACAGAATACAAAGTGTACAGTGCTCATTTTATATTATTATTTTTATTACAAATATTTGCACTTTAAAAATGATAAAAAGAAATAGTATTTTTCAGTTGCACTCTTACAGGTACTGTAGTGCAATCTCTTTATTGTGAAAGCGCAACTTACAAATGTAGATAATTTTTGTTACATAATTGCATTCAAAAACAAAACAGTGTAAAACTTCACAGCCTACGAGTCCACTCAGTCCTACTTCTTGTTCAGCCAACCGCTAAGACAAACAAGTTTGTTTACATTTATAGGAGATAATGCTGTCCTCTTCTCATTACCAATGTCACCTGAAAGTGAGCACAGATGCTCGCATGGCAGTTTTGTAGCCAGCACTGCAAGGTATTTACGTGCCAGATATGCTAAATATTCATATGCCCCTTCATGCTTTGGCCACCATTTCAGAGGACATGCTTCCATGCTGATGACGCTCATTAAAAAAATAATGTGTTAATTAAATTTGTGACTGAACTCCTTGGGGGAGAATTGTATGCCTCCTGCTCTGTTTTATCCGCATTCTGCTATATATTTAATGTTATAGCAGTCTCAGATGATGACCCAGCACATGTTGTTCATTTTATGAACACTTTCACTGCAAATTTGACAAAATGAAAAGAAGCTACAGCACTCGACCCAAGGTTTAAGAATCTGAAGGGCCTCCCAAAATCTGAAAGGGATGAGGCGGGGAGCATGTTTTCCGATGTCTTAAAAGAACAACACTCCATTGCAGAAAATACAGAACCTGAACCACCAAAAAAGAAAATCAGTCTTCTGCTGGTGGCATCTGATTCATATGATGAAAATGAACATGCATTGGTCTGCATTGTTTTGGATAGTTATCAAGCAGAACCCATCATCAGCATGGACCCATGTCCTCTGGAATGGTGGTTGAAGCATGAAGGGACACATGAATCTTTAGCACATCTGGCACATAAATATCTTGCAACACTGGCTACGACAGTGCCATGCGAACACCTGTTCACACTTTCAGGTGACACTGTAAACAAGAAGCGGGCAGCATTATCTCCTGAAAATGTAAACAAACTTGTTTGTCTGAGCGATTGGCTGAACAAGAAGTAGAACTGAGTGGACTTGTAGGTACTAAACTTTTACATTGTTTTATTTTTGAATGCAGTTTTTTTGTACATAATTCTACATTTGTAAATTCGACATTCATGATAAAGAGATTGCACTACAGTACTTGTAATGGGGGAATTGAAAAATATTATTTCTTTTGTTTTTTTACAGTGCAAATATTTGTAATAAAAAATAAATATAGTTAGCACTGTACATATTGTATTCTGTCTTGTAATTAAAATCAATATATTTGAAAAATGTAGAAAACATCCAAAAATATTAAAAGAAATGGTATTCTATTGTTGTTTAACAGCACGCTTAATCGCACAATTAATCACAATTAATTTTTTTAATCACTTGACAACCCTAGTTTTAATAAGGCCTCCAGGTCAGATCCACTACAATATGTCTTTCTCTAAAGGAAATATTCCTCCGTAAAAGACATAACAAAAGCTAGGAACTCCCACCCTACGAGTATTTGGGATCCTTTATAGGACTAATCCAGGTTTGTATGGAACTAGAGTTTGATTCCTAAATAAAATTCTTCTGAATTACATTCCAGGTGGCAACTTTCCTTTTCCTCCTAAAAACCTACAGACCTTGCTCGCAGGCTACTCTGCCATAAGCTGTGCGATATTAGTAATCATATTATTTCTGTCCTGTGTTCTTTGTGTTAAAAGTAGCATCTCATTTCCATGGCTGCCTTGAAACAAGAAACATTCTAGTAAACAAGAGAGGGCTAGATTACATGATCTGGTTGATATTGAGCAATGTGAATGTTGGCAAGACTAATACATTTTATTTGATTTGAACAAATTATACTTGGACTCCCAGGCTCAAAGCCTACATTAGTGAGATGGCTACTGTCATGCATCAAGGAGATATATTCCACCTTGCATAAAACCTTTCCATTAAACATCCTCATCTTACCATGGGAGTTACAGCCTCTTACACGGAATTCATCAAGGTTGACAAGATTTGCCAAGATGTTTTGAAGGACCAGGCAAGAGAGAGAAAAAAATGGGGAGTTACTTGTCATAGCAGAATACCTTTTTATGGTACCGAGAACGGCTCTTCCAGCCCATGCAATTGCACCCTTTGTGGCAGCTACACTGTCGATCTCCAGGCCTCTTTTTCCACACTGATGACATTTAAGATCTGGGATCTCTGGGGTCAGTATATTTGTGTCTTGAGGGTGTTTATACTGAAGCTGACCAGCTGCAACAATCTGGTAGCTAAAACAGCCAGGAGTTTTCCTGCCGCTGAGGCAAAAATGACCAATGAAACCTTGCAAAAGGACCATTTCAGTATCCCAAACGGTCCAGCTGGAGCTCCATCAGCAAGGAGGCCATGACCCTTTGGCTTTGCCATGATGATGATACTAGGATCGGGCAGTGCTTTAAAACTTCTGTAGTCCTGCAGATCTGAATCTCTCAATTTAGGCACTTTTCCTAGTCAGTATCTCCTGCGCAGGAAGCCTATGCTTCCACTTCCTTCCACTTAGTACTCTGATCACCATAGACTTTGTGAATTTCTTCAGGAATCTGTTCTGAGCTACAAAAACAGACACATTTAAAGTGTTGTGTTCAGTGTCTCAAAAAAAAAATCAATACTTTAGACTCCTGAGAAATACTAAGTAAACACTGTGATAGTGATCAGTAGAGTGATCAGCTTAGAATTGCTGCTCTCTTGTTCCCGTATCAGACAATATTTTTTATTCTTTGTTTTGGGGTACCTTCATCCAAAGGCAGGCATTCCAGCCCCATACAGCTCCCATCTAGCTGTGGGGAAAGATTCAGATCTTGCAGGTTCAGACAGTCTGGTCCAGGGTGAAATAATCTAGCCCATTCCTGAAATACATGCAGCTGGGGATCAGTGTTTAAATTTCACTGTCACAAAAACCTTAGGTTTCCCTGTACACTGCAAGGAATAAGACAATCAACATTTACTGTTTCAGAGTAGCAGCCGTGTTAGTCTGTATTCGCAAAAAGAAAAGGAGTACTTGTGGCACCTTAGAGACTAACAAATTTATTTGAGCATAAGCTTTACTGTGCCACAGTATTTGACTTTACATGGTGTTTGCTGTTTGCCTTTTACTAGAAAGGTTAAAGCCAAAAATATTGTCATTGGTGATCTAATATTGCTTTCTTAATTCAACCAATTTATCTGACCTTCCCTGTCTTTATACAAGTCCCATGTCAATTTGATCCAGGAAGCTGAACTGTGCACCATTCCTGATTAAGCAGTAGGGGTTGATGCTAAGAACACGAAACTCACCATCTTTCTGATTAAATCAAAATGCCCCCTTACTAGCAGCCTAGCATCGCCATCTAGAAACACAGAGCCCAGTCATTCTCCCATTATTTCCAGTGTGGAGGGGAGGAAGAGGAAGGATCCACCCCGCTCTCAGTAGGCTGAAGAAAGAGCTCAACCAGGACCAGTGGGATGTACACTGGCCCCTCTGACAATAACAGAAAGTTATTGAAGTCTGAGGATGTAATAACTATGCCATGACACCCTCTGCATTAGAAAAACCCTCTTGAGGGGTATCCCAAAGGCAGCAGCTAAGGGAAGCTTAAGCAAAGCTATCATAGTCAAAGGACTCTGTGTGGGTTTTCCCAGGCCTCCTTCTGGTTCTGTGGGTTCTGCAAGTTCTCTGTATAGAACAATGGTGTAAGGACTACATTTTAATTCCAGCTAGAAAAGCGTTAAGAGTGGGAGGGGTTCTGTGACCCTGCATGCACGCTGGTGGGATCTTTAGTAAACTGTGTGATCTGGGCCTACCAGCAGTCAGACATCCAGCCTAGAGTAAGATGGGTTGAACGGTGGCTCTGTTTTAGGGAGCAGCTTGTTTTGTCTCTCTCTGTTTTGGGATTCTTGTGTGTGATTCTGAATTCTAAGAAAATATAGTGTTACATTGCAACCTTCCAGCAAGAGTATTTGTTTTTAATCTGATTTCTCTGTGTGTATGCTGTGAACATATCAGAAACCACTATCCACTGCATCAGGATCCTATGCCACAGTAGTAACAAGACTTGATCCCTGAGTACATTGCAACCTCCACTGGTGCTACCACTGCTGAAGCTGCCCAGTAGTAAATTTTGGGTCCCAGTTTTCCTAATGTAGACAGAGCCACTGAGACAAGGAGCATGTCTTAATCTAAGCAATATAGGTGCATCTACACTGCAAAATTCAAAACCATTATTCACCACCTATGCAACCCCCACCAGTGCTAGCTATGGTGGAAGTTATATTGGTGAAAATGCCTGCCCCCTGTCTACACTATGGCCTCCATTGTTGCAATGACTAGTGTAGCTGCACCCAGGGAGAATCCTGGGTCCCAATTTTTCCATTGTAGATGCACCCTAGAAGTCTTAAACACAGTTTCCTACATTCTTTCAGGCCTCAGTAACAAGACAGAAATTAGTGAGATACTTCAAATCATATTAATAGTTCTAGTTATTCAAACCATACAGAACGTAAAGGGTGAGTCAGGTTTCTGGACCAGATCCTGAGCTGATGTATATTAGTACAGCTCCACTGATGTCAATAAAGCTATAGCAATCTACACTGGCTGAGGATCTGGCCCTCTAAACTGATTTGCAGTTTTGCATCAGACTATTTTTGTGTCATGACCTCTGCATGTTATACCTTCCAGATACCCTACTATTTTATTAGCTATTTTTTTAATTAATATTATATTTCTTAGTTGCAAAACAAGCCAATGTAGCCAGGAAACCGTTTATCTTATACAGCAGATTATTGGGAAATGTGACTTCAGGGTCACAGCATACTTACGTTTTCAAGAGCTGCTATGCCACAAATGCAATAAATATAATACTAACATGCCATAGTGCACTGCATGCTAATTTCCATATTCACTATGCAAAAACATCATGGTCCAAAGTCCTCTTTGGTGTAAATCTATGGTAGTCTGTGGAGTTAAACTAGAGATGAATTTAGCCCTGTGTTAGGCTCACTTCAGTTTAAAAGACATCCATTGCATGGGAAAGAATGAGAAATTGACATTATTATTCTGTTTGCTGTTCACTCAGAGAATCAACTATAAAAAGATGAATAAAACATTTATTGCATCCTCTTCAAAACATAAAGATGTACCATTTTGGTCATGATGTGTCCATGTGCTATTTTGAATAGGGTTTTTTTCCTACTTACATCAGAATATCCTGGAAAAAGAAAATAGAGCTCAGTGTTATAGAAAGGTAAATCAGAAAAGGAACAGATACAGGGATATTGGACAGATCTCTAGCCGCACTCCAGTTCCTTTGCCCCACTCCAGCTGCGCAAAGGGACTAGAAAGCTGGCCTAAACAGCCAGCGGAGGATTCTCTTTATAAAGGGGTACCACAGAACCAGTGTCGCCAAGTCTTTCCCTCTTGCTCCTGCCTGTTCCCCCACATCGCAGAGGACAGGGAGGAAGCGTGGCCAGAACACACTGTACTCTGGCTATGCTGGGCTGGCAGAATAGCCCCTTAGGGAGCTGTGTTACTGACACTAACTAGAGCAGTCCTGAGGCTTCTCCAGCTTGGACTGGGGACTAAAACAGGGTTGAGGAGGTGGTGTGAAGAGTGGCAGAAAGCCATATAAGCCCTCCCACACTCACACACGCTTTCAGTGCAGCAAGCACAGCTCTGATGCACTTGAGGATCTGGCCCTAAATATTTAAATTGTATATTATGACATTTCAAATATCTTAAAGGCTTTCAAATATCTGCCTTATTTAATAAAAGGAACCTGTCACAAAAATTTCTTCCCAAATGAGAAATATCCTCTTCATATCCCCAAACTACACTGGTCTCAGATTTAGAATGGATAAATTTTAGTCCTGGACCAGTAACAGTTTGAATATACAATATCTGGCAGACTAGTATGGGCCTTTGTTTGGCACAAGGACTGGGATCCTTTCCTTTTAATAGTAATAGGCATTTGCTTTTCGTTCTGGTGGTTCATGATTCAGCTGACACTATTCCTACATCATTTTGAGAGGGTCACATTAGTTTATTAGTACTTTCAGTCACTCCAAGACCAGCATATCAATTCACAGAGTTAAGGCCAGAGGGGACTGTTATGATCATGTAGTCTAGGCTGACCTCCTGCATAATGCAGCCCATAGAATACAGGCACTATGGCGACTTGGCTTTACAAGAGGAGGGACATAAAGAGTACCAATTAAAACATGTCAAATTAAAAAACGGTTCTCAAGTAACTTTCTCCTAAAATGTGCCCTAAACAAAACACACTAAGGCTTGTTATTATTAATAATTGTTACTACGATAGCGGTAGTCAGAGGGCCCCGTAGGTATTGGAGTCCCATATGTGCTATGCAAACACTTGTGAGGATATGGTCTCTGCCTGAAAAGCTTACAAGCTATGGTCCTAATCCCACACCTTGAACATGGGGTGAACCCTGGCCTCAGTGTGGCTCCTCATTGACCTAAATGAGACTCAGTGTGGGTTATGGATCCACTAGAGCAGATTTTCAGCAGGATCTAGTTTCAGACAAGATGCAACATGTGGGTGTTACTGATCTCAGACTGGAAGATTGATTTTAAGATGGTAAAGCTCAAATATCATGGAATCATAGAAGTACAGGACAGGAAGGGACCTCAGTAGGTCATCTAGTCCAGTCCCCTGCACTCATGGCAGGACAAAACAACAACTAGACCATCCTGTCAAGTGTTTGTCTAACCTGTTCTTAAAAATCCATCATGCTGTTGGTTGCCTTAGAAATAGCAGTAGATAAGTCTACAAATGTTACCTTTTGAACGATGTTAATAGTTTGAGTTTTTAACTAGTTATTACACTATGTATTTTATAAATGAGACTTTTTAGTTTCTGCTCATTTTCTACTTCTATTATTTTATGCTTTGCTCTGCATAAACAGTGTTCTATCATTCTTCCCCCCTCCCCTCCCCACCATCATGTGTGGCAACCGAGATAGAAAATTCAGTTTGGGCACCTCAATATCAGAAAGAAATCGATAAATTGGAGGGAGTTCAGAAGAGAGCAACAGATGTGATTATGGGGCTGGAGAGATTGATTTATGAGGAAAGATTAAAAGAGCTAAATATGTACCACTTGGTTAAGTGCCAAGTAAGTGCAAACATTAACTGGGCTTACAGCTTCTATTGCCAACGGTCCTACTGATGAATTCAATGGGACTACTTCTGACAGTAAGTGCTACACCCAGAACTGTTTGCATGATACCTACGATAATTCTCTATAAATAATGGAAGGAGGTAAATACCAATAATGAAGCATTAGGTCCTGATCCTGCAAAAAGGATCAACTTGTCCATACCCTTAAACCTGTGTGGAATTCTGTGGGACTCCATTCAGGCATAGGAGTTCACAGGGTTTGATCCCTATACAGGGCTGGAGCCTTATTGTGGGGTGGGGGGTCAATCCTGCAACTAGTCCTTACCCACCTAGGTCCTCATGGACCACTGGCAATATCATTGCGGCTCAGCGGGGGTCCTAGACAGACCCACCACAATGTGCTGCACTTGAAGCTAAAAGGCCATTGGCTGAGCTGCATGAGAAGACTTGCAGTCTCATTCACTGTTACAAGAATTAACAGGCAGAGACAAACCCTGCCCTACTGAAGTCAGCTGGAGCATTGCAATTGGCTTCAGCAGGAACAAGATTTGGCACAAATACTTACGTAGAATTTTATAAACCAAACAGCAACAGTAGGTAGAAAACTAGGCGCAAATTTCACAGGAGACATCAACCCTTTTGTTAGGGTTTAAGGGGATCATCTGTAGGGCTCAAAAGGGATGTATAAGAAGCCAGTAAGAAGCACTGACCAGTTGGTGAAGTCTGTTATGGGAGAATAAAGATGCTTAGCATTTATTTAGCATCCTTCACCTCTGAAGCATCAGGGACGATGCCACTGCCAGAAGAGGGACACTGGCTGGACAAATACTCTGCTCTAGTATGGCAAGTATTATGTATTCTGCCACCCAATGTTCATGCACTCTCGACTACCCCTTACTTTGGCTTGGCGGTCTGTGCACTTTTTAAATACGTCAAAAGCTTCAGTTATGTCATATGATGGATTATAAAAGACTGATAGAGCTGAACCTCCCCACTGCCAATTGAACTAATATATCACATCTTTGAGAGCACCCCAACGTCTAAAAGAATCAGCACTGCCAGCCAATCTGATCCCACATCTTATGGCAAGGGATGGTTGTTGTCACTTATCACACTGGCCACGATTTTTCCTGTGTACAAATTGTGGTGTGAGGAAAGCTGGAGCCACCCCACATAATCCTTGCAATCTCAGACAGAGCAACGGTCAACTTTCTTTTTTATCACTGTGTCAGCAGTGGCTGCACAACTGCTCAGGCGCGAGTGGACATTCTATGTCCACAGGCCTGTGGCAAGGCCATGACTGATGAGAAATGCAGTTTTGATCTGTGTGTGCAGTGGGCCTGACATCTCCAGGAAACTCCCAAATGCTGTCTGCAAAGCAACGGACAATAGAATAGTTGGCAGCTACAAGAAATGGGCAGCCATGGCCAATGTACCGTACATGGTAATGGTCACGAACAATAAACTACACAAAAGTGATGGTGAGGGTTTGATTTAAATTCTGAAAAATTCAGCATTTCAAGCTGAATCTCCATCATTAACTCACCCTTTCTTACTGTAGTTTATGTTAGGATGACGGGGGACCTGTTTTTGTTATTTTTAGTGTGTGTTATTTTTTGTCTTAAAGTAAAATATTGGCCCTGTTTGCTCAAACAGAGAACACCAAGGAATAGTTCTATAAACCTGTAAGTATGACACAGCTGTACCAGGGCTGGATTAAATCAGCCTGGGGACCTAGCCATACCACACCATGGCTCTGTCACCATTGCATGGCCCTTGCCCCCACTTGGGGTGGTGGTGGTAGTGCTCTCCCCTGCTTCTCTTCCAAAGGGGCAGGGATAGCAGCAGCAAAATGGAGTCCCATTTTCTCCTTCGAGGAATGGCAGCAGTGCCTCCTCCCTTCTATATAGGTTCTTGTACCACACTTGTCATTGCAGTATCTGAGCACCTTCCAGCAGTGTATTGAGTGGCTCCTCTGTCAGCTGTATAGATGAGCTTTACCCTCCTTGCAGAGAGGGTCCCTGGGCTGGAGGAGCAAAGTTGTCAACTACAATCATCAGCCCAGAGCCTTAATCAATTTTAGACACCTTGGGCCCAGGGCTTTGAGTGCCTTGAAGCTAAGAAGCGACAGGTGGATCGTGACTTAATGTTCTGTGGGAAGCAAGTGTAGGGATCTGAGGACAGGTCTGTGTTCGTGTAGCCAAAGGTGCTGAGGAAATGCACTGCAGCATTCTGTACCAGCCGGAATTTCCTACATACTAAAGGCTTCATGCCCAGGTATATCGCATTGCAGTAGTCCACGTGAGAGGAGACGAAGGCATTAATAATTAAGGCCAGGTGACGGTACATCAGGACGGGATGGAGTCTGCTAATCAACAAGACGTGACAGAAAGCGGTAACAGGGGCCTGCCTCCGCCCCCATCCTCTTCCCTGCAGAACCCACATGAACTCCAACTGGTTTGCTCTTAGTGACATTTTATTTCTGTTTCATTCACCAGTATCACCACAGTCCCCCGTGCTCACACCCACCTAATTATAATCTTTGCCGAGGTTTAGGCCCTCTCAGCAGGACCTGAGGATAACAGAGGTCTCCCTTCTCTGTTGGCTCAGCTAGCCCTGTTCCTCTCTCCCTCTTCCACCCTCCTTCTTTCATGTCCTTCCTGTGCCTCTTTTATCAGCCCTTGGCTGATGGGACCATTGAATGTTTACTCCACCCAGCCCAGGAGCCTGATTAGATCGTTACCCCAATCAGCTTCTCTTGGGGCACTAATTAGCCCCCAAGTGATCAGAGTGCAGGTTCACCTACTCACTCCCCGCACTCTGTCTTAAAAGCATTATTCGCAGATGCCGCTATATGAAATCTTAGCACCAGTGAGGAATTCAGGAGCACTCCCATTAAAAAGGATCCTCTCTCCCATCCCCAGGGAGGCAAGGGTGGAAGCAGTCTAGGTCCCCCACCTATACTTATCTCTGCAACTGGGGTGGATCTGCTTGGGTGGATGGGCTGGGCCCATTGCACTCTTCTGCTTCTGCCATACACACAGAGTCTGTGGAGTGGAGTGTTGACAGACCCCACCCCATCTGCCCAAGTGGGTCTTGGAGTTAACTCTGATGCTGGCAGGCTGCAGGCATTAGCTAAGAACTGACAAACTCATACTGGGGACCAAACCATTCCACTTATGTGTTAGTGTTGCTCAAAATAGGTGTTAGTCTTCTTAGAATGTATTCATTGTTTAGACTTGTGACAAAGCTCTGTCCTTGCCTCCGTGGGTCCCGCGTTTTCTGACTGATTTCACTAGCCTCAGAGTCTCACTGTGATCCTGCACGTAACCCTTCTTTCTCTAGAGACAAGGGTCACAGTCTACTGAGCCATTTTCATCATAAACCAGCAAGGGAGGTGAGGAGAAGTTATCCTTCCTTGCACAGTCTCTGTTGTCTCCCAGTCTCAGTGATTAAACAGGGGGAAAAGGTGGGGGGGGGCCCAGGCCCACCCTCTACTCCGGGCTCCAGCCCAGGGACCCTAATAGCATCAGCTATGGTAGCTGACCTTTTAGAAACATGACATGTACAATTCCCTGGGCTACTTCCCCCACAGCAGCCCTCTCTTCCTCAAGCTCCATTTCACCCTTACCTCAGGGCCTCCTTCCTTGTGCCTGATATGGTGTGTACTACTCAGTCTTTCCAACCGCGCAACTTCTTCCCACAGCTCCTGACATGCACACCTACCTGACTAACTGGGAGGCTTTTAACTAGTTTCAGCCAGCCCCTGATTGGCTTCAGGTGTCCCAATCAACATAGCATTCTCCCTGCCTTCTGGAAAGTTCTTAATTGGCCCCAAGTGTCTTAATTGACTTGGAGCAGCTTCCATTTCACTTAACCTGGTACTAGGGATTTGTTTAGCCTGGAGTTAATATCTCTCTCTCTCTCCCACTACTCTTCCATAGCCTTCTAGCTTGGAGGGAGGAGGGAAGCTGCTACTCTTGCTGCTGGGCCCTAAGCTCTCCCTGCTGCTCCAGCTGCTCCCCTGGCTGGGCCACACACCCGCCCCCCCGTTCTCTGCTACCTGGTTGCTGGACCCCCCACTCTCGGGTGCTGCTACTGCTCCAACTGCAGCCCCGGGGGGGCTGCTAGCCCACTCCCCAGAGAGGAGGAGTGAGGGACCCCAGCCACTGCTGTTGTGGACACTACCACCACCACCACCACCTGAGAGGGGTCCTTTCTGCCTGCCTGGACCACCACCTGGAGTTCCTGGAGCTGCTGCTGCTGCGGAGTCTGCTGCCTAGAGCTGCTGAAGCCCCAAGCAGGAGAAGAGGACCATCTACCAGTGGGAGACCACCTAGAGACTTTGCAGACCACCGTGGAGGGGGCCTAAGACTGAGTAATTTTCAAACTGTGCTCTTGTGGTGCGGGTCTTGACTGTGTTTCCAGGGACACAGGGGGTGTGGCATGGAGCTGCCCCCCAATCCATCTGTGTGTCCCCCCAACCCCCACCACTACTACAACCACCGCTGCCCCCTCCACCACCCCCACTGGCTGTGTACCATCTGCCTCAGCTCCTGCCTTTGGACTCAGCTGCTTGCTTGGGTTGCCACGCCCTATTTTCACCCTTTGGGCCAGAAGCAGCAGCCAGCTTAAAAAAAGACTTGTGCAAGTGCACGTGGGCACATGTGCCCCCCCCGGACAGCCTACCCCCCAGCTTTGCCCTTTACTACCTGCCCCATTTGGCACTTGTAGCTTTGCCCTCCCTTTTGTCCCAGACCCCCTTACTAGCTTCAGTTCGTTTGCCTGCCCCGCCCATTTCCTTCTGCAGCCTTTGTTTGTTTACCCGGCCCCAGCCTCTGAAGCTAGCCCCTTGGTTTCCCAGTTCTACCTCCAGACCGCTTAGCCCCTCGCTCCGTGTCACATGCCCCCTCCCATGCGCTTGTGCAATTCCCCATTTTAGTTGCAACCCTCTTCTCTGCACCCCCAATGTTGTTGTATCCCCCCCTCCCCTAGTGCACCAAGAGGAGCCGGAATTCCACCTTGTCTCGGTGACTGACCCCTAACCCCTGATTGCCCCCCGTCCAGACCACCCCTTTTGGCGCCCTCCTCCCCTGCCTGCAGCCTAGCAGGGAGGAGTGGTCGACCTGCTTCCCCTCTCCCCTCCTCTTTCTGGTGTCCCCCCTTTCCTCCTTGCTCATGATGGCGGGGGATGAGACGGGTGGGACCACTCCAGCAGCCCGAGCTCCCCCTCCCCTGCCTACTCCTCCGTCACCCCCCCAAGCTTCTACTTCTGCTGCTGAACCATCTGCTACCACCCCCGCTGGGGCACCAGCAGCGAAAGGCACCGGGGTGACCACTGCTGCCACGTCTCTCACCCCCTCAGATTTGGGGGGAGCCCCCCCAGCCGGCAGGAAGGGCCAGGGGAAGAAGAAAGGGAAGGGCCCTGCTAAGAAGACCAGGCCCTCCATAGCAGGGGCTGCCCCCAATACCCCGGCCCCACCGCCGGCTGGGGCGTCCCTTCCCGCTTTTCCCTCCACCAGCTCTGCGGGTGTCCCTCCCTCAGCCCCCAGGGCGTACACCCAGGTGGCGGCAGCCCCCCCGCCTGCCGTTATGTCATCTCTCCTGCCCACCGCCTCCACTACAATCTATAGCGGCCGGGACCCCTTTCCCACCATGACCAGGAAGCACGGCGTCCGTTGCCTCCTGGTGCCCGCCTCGCCCCACGTGGAGACCTATGTGCGGGCGTTGGCGAGGGTGGTGGGGCCCACAGCCATTGTGGCGGCCTCCAAAATGTATGGCAAGGTCGTCTTCTTCTTAACATCGGAGGCCGCCGCCCAGGAGGCGGTGGAGAAAGGCCTGGCAGTAGGGGGCATCTTTGTCCCCTTGGAGTCGCTAGAGGGGCATCCGCCTGGTCCTGGGCATCCACCTGGGCATCCGCCTGGTCCTGACCTCCGTCCCTCCCTTACTCCCCAATGCCGCCCTGTTACCCACCCTTTCTACCTTGGGGAAGCCCATCTCTGTCATCAGCCCTCTCCCGTTGGGCTGCAAAGACCCCGCCCTCCGTCACGTCCTCCCGTTCCACCGGCAAGTGCAGCTTCAACTGCCGCCAGCGTCAGAAAATCCTGTAAGAAAGATCCCGTAAGAAATCCTTCCTAGTCCCCTACCAGGGGGCCCATTACGGGGTGCATTATTCCACGGGGGAGGCCCGGTGCTACTTCTGCCGGGCGATAGGGTATGTCCGGAGGGACTGCCCCTTGGCCCGGCAAGGAGGGGCATCCGGGACCCCCGACCCCCGGCAGGGCACCGGTGCCATCATCGCCGGCGCCCCTGGCTGCCCGGTGCCTGAAACCACCCCTCCTCCTTCCCAGTCCACCATTGCTCCCACTCGGGCCCAAGGGGCACCTCCCCAACTATGCCCAGACGAGCGGGAGAGCCCCGCCCCCGCTGCTTGCAATCTGGCGGGGCCTGTGGAGGAGGGTGTGGCAGGGACATCGCCGGGCATGGGAGAAGGCCCGCCCCAAAGGGAATCATCCCTCCCTTGTGCTGCCCCACCGTTACCCCCTCGAGTCCCTGAGCCATCGCTTTGCCCCCTGACACAACCTCTGCTAGCCAGCCCCTGGATGATGCCATGGAGGGCTGGGCCCTAGTCCAGGGGAAGCGGAGCAAGCGGAAGGCTCGAGCTCTGCTCCTCCCATCTGATGCGGAGGCCCCCCGGAAGACCAGGAAGGGGGGCACTGATGCCGAGCCTTCCGCTTCACCCACGGGTGTGTTCCATCCACCGGTGCCGGCTGGGGAAGACGTGGCAGCACTGGAAGGTGGTATCTCCCCTCCACGGGAGTCCCTCTCCTCCAAGGCCCCCGAGGCTCCATCTGAAACCTCAGTCTGTCCCGAGGCAACAGCCGCGTCAGGTGGTAGCGGGGAGAATCCTGGGGTGGCAGAAACTGATCTCCCATCAATATACGAGGAGATAGAGGCCCTGGGTCTGACCCCGGTTACCCAGGGGGAGGACAACCCTATGTCAGCGGGCCTTGATATAGGCGACTTCACTCCAGCCCACCTTTCCCCATGCTCCCTCCCCCTAACCATTGCTTCCGCTCCCACCTCCGAGGGGCCCCTGGACTCCTCCATCAACCCGGCTGCAGATGGCACCCCACTGAGGGCTGCCGAACCTGTTGAGGCGACGGCCAGTGCCACGTGGCCGGGACCTGAGCCACCAGGGGCACCCATCGTTGGTGAGGCTCATTCGACCTCTTTCCCGGGAGAGGGCCCTACAGGAGAGAGTCCACCTCCTGATGCCGTGGCTGCCAAATCCACCATAGAGCCTGCGCCCGGCATCACTGAGGGCCCTCTCCCCACCCAAAATCACACCTATAACCTTGCCCCTGCTCCTGTCCCTATCCCGTCCACATCACAAGATGTTATTGCAGCCCCTGGGGCTATCTCCTTCCCCTTGCCAACAGATAACCCCCAGGGAGTGGCCTTTGTGTTTCCCCGTCCCGACCTACCAAGGGGCTGCTATCTTCCCTCCGCTGCCCCCTATCGCCCCAGCATTTAAGCCAACTTATCAGGAGCCCCGTCGGGGGTCCGCACCCTATCTGCCCGTCTCGGTGGGCCACGGGGCTGTACCAAGGGCCCCGTTGGGGAGTAACCAGACCGTAACCCCAGCCCCCCATGCGCTGCGAGAGGAGTTGCGGGAGTTTCTAGAAGACGTCCGTGGTTCCCGCAACAAAGTGCAGCTTGCTCTCCAGCGATGGGGGGACTTTAATCAAATCCTCCGGGCCGCAAGGGCCCTCATGGGGGAGGGTAAAAGGACCGGGAAGCAGGGTGCCACGGCCTACCAGGGCGCCACGGCCTACCTACCGCCTCTTCTGTGACTCCTTACTCACCTACGGGGTGGGTCACAGACTGTTCCGTGGCCTGTCGGGAGCCGCGAGCGTTCCTGTCGGCGAGGATCCCCCCCAGCCCTCCTCATGGCACCCTTTACCATCGCAACACTGAACACCCGTGGCTATAGGATGGGCTCCACCGGTTCCCAGGTGCTCTCCTTCCTTCGGGAGGGGAGGTACTCTGTGGTTTTCCTGCAGGAGACCCATACGGATCCGACCGCCGAAGACAGTTGGCGGCTGGATTGGGGGGACAGGGTCTACTTTAGCCATCTCACAGTTCGTACGGCTGGAGTGGCAACATTGTTCTCCCCCGACCTACGGCCCGAGGTGCTGGGGGTCACTGAGGCTGTGCCGGGCCGCCTGCTGCACCTCCGGGTCCGCATGGAGGGGCTCGTAGTCAACCTCGTCAAGATCTATGCCCCAGCAGCGAGCCCGGAGTGGCTGCAATTCTATAACCAGACGTCTGCCTTCCTCGGCACCTTGTATCCACATGAGTGCCTGGTCCTGGGAGGGGACTTTAACATCACCCTCGAGGAGCGGGACCGCTCGGGGACCAAGCAGAGCCCGGCCGCCGTCGCCGTCCTCCAGGAGATAGTCGAACACCACTCCCTGGTGGACGTCTGGCGTGACCACCACCCGGATGACACTTCCACATTCACCTTTGTCCGGGTGGACGCCCATCGGTCGTGCCACTCCCGGTTGGACTGCATCTATTTATCACGCTTTCATCTTTCACGAGCCCACTCCTCCAGCATCCGGCCGGCCCCATTTTCTGACCATCATATAGCCAACGTGACAGACTCCCTCTGCGTGGAGAGGCCGGGTCCGGCCTATTGGCATTTTAACAACAGCTTGATGGAGGATGCGGGCTTCGTGACATCCTTCCGGGAGTTCTGGCTGGCCTGGCAAGGGCATCGGCGTGCCTTTCCCTCAGAAGAGCCGGGCGCGACAGTGGTGGGACCTAGGGAAGGTGCGCGCCCGGCTCTTCTGCCGTGACTACACCCGGGGCGCCAGCCGACGGAGGGATGCGGCGATAGACAAGTTGGAACGGGAGGTCTTAGAGCTGGAGAAGCATCTGGCCGCCAGCCCCGAGGGTCCACCCCTCTGCGGACCGTGCCGGGAGAAGCGGGAGGAGCTCCGGACCCTCGAGGACCATCGGGCCCGGGGTGCCTTTGTTCGATCCCGCATCCATCTCCTTCGGGAGATGGATCGCAGCTCCCGCTTCTTTTACGCCCTGGAGAAAAAGAGGGGGGCTAAAAAACATGTCATCTGTCTACTGGCAGAAGATGGCACCCCCCTCACGAATCCGGTGGAGATGTGCGGGAGGGCGAGAGCCTTCTACGCAAGCCTTTTCTCCCCGGATCCGACCGATCCTAATGCTTGCAGAGTGCTGTGGGAGGAGCTCCCGATGGTCAGCGCGGGCGACCGAGACTGGCTAGAGCTGCCTCTCACTCTGGCCGAGTTCTCCGAAGCCCTCCATCGCATGCCCACCAATAAATCTCCGGGCATAGACGGGCTGACCGTGGAGTTCTACCGTATGTTCTGGGACGTCCTGGGCACAGACCTAGTCACCGTCTGGGCCGAGTCTTTGCAGAGTGGGGTCCTCCCTCTTTCGTGCAGGCGAGCCATGCTGGCCTTATTGCCGAAGAAGGGGGACCTCCGCGATTTATGAAATTGGCGTCCCGTCTCGCTCCTCAGCACAGACTACAAAGTCATGGCAAAACCCATCTCGCTGTGGCTAGGGTCCGTGCTGGCGGACGTGGTCCACCGAGACCAGACCTACACCGTCCCGGGCCGCAGCATCTTCGATAACCTATATCTGGTCCGGGACCTATTGGAACTTGGGTGTAGGGATGGTCTGTCGTTCGCCCTCCTGTCCTTAGATCAGGAGAAGGCGTTCGACAGGGTGGATCAAGGGTATCTCCTGAGCACTCTGCAAGCGTTTGGCTTCGGACCCAGGTTTGTGAGTTTTCTCCGGGTGCTGTACGCCTCCTCAGAGTGTTTGGTCAGGCTCAACTGGACCCAGACCGAACCGGTCAGCTTTGGGCGAGGAGTACGGCAGGGGTGCCCCCTCTCGGGCCAGCTGTACGCTCTAGCGATCGAGCCCTTCCTCTGTCTCCTCCGAAGGAGGTTGACAGGGTTGGTGCTGCGGGAGCCGGAGCTGCGGCTGGTCCTGTCGGCGTACGCTGATGACGACGTGCTCCTCGTGGTCCAGGACCCGGGCGACTTGGCGCTGGTGGAGGCTTGCCAGGCCATTTATTCGACAGCCTCCTCTGCGCGGGTCAACTGGGTCAAGAGCTCTGGCTTGGTGGAAGGGGACTGGAGGCAGGCGAGCTCCCTCCCACCCGCGCTTCAGGCCATCCGGTGGAGCACGGGTCTGCTGCTCTATCTGGGCGTTTACCTTTCTGCCATGCATCCCTCTCGGCCAGAGAACTGGCAGAATTTAGACGGCAGGGTGATAGAGCGGCTCCGGAAATGGACAGGACTACTCAGGTGCCTCTCCCTTCGAGGGAGAGCACTAGTGCTTAATCAACTAGTCCTGTCCATGCTCTGGTACCGGCTCAGCACCCTGGTCCCGGCCCTGGGTTTCCTGGCCAACCTCCGGACATCGATTCTGGAGTTCTTTTGGTCAGGACTGCACTGGGTCCTGCAGGGGTTCTCCATCTACCTCTGGAGGAGGGAGGGCAGGGCCTAACATGTCTGCTTACTCAGGTCCATGTCTTCCGCCTCCAGACAATGAAGAGGCTTCTTTATGGTGCAGGTAGTCCGGCGTGGAGCATACTGGCGCACGCCTTCCTGCGCCGCTTCCGAGGGCTCCGATACGACCGGCAGCTCCTTTATCTCCATCCGAGAGCTCTTCCGCGAGACCTCTCCGGGCTGCCGGTCTTCTACCAGGACCTCCTCCGGACTTGGAAACTCTTTACAATGACCAGGTCCATGGGGGCCACCGAGGGGGCAGATCTCCTCGCGGAGCCCCTGCTACACAACCCCCACCTCCGTGTGCAGGTGGCGGAGTCCCGCTCGGTGCGCCAGAGGTTGATCCTGGCAGAGGTCACAAGAGTCGGAGACCTCCTGGTCTATGACCGGGGAGACTGGCTGGATTCCCTGATGCTCGCTCAGCGCATGGGGCTTTCCAGACCTTGTACTCCCCGGCGCATACTTCAGGAGGTGAAGGCCGCTTTGCCGCCTGCTGCTCGGGTTCATCTCGACCGGGTCCTGCACGAGGGCACGCCCCGCCCACCCGTTACCCCAGGCCCGTTGGACCTTTTAATTGGACCCCTGCCCCGTGGACCCAACCGACCCCTTCACCCTTCACTAGAAGCCGACTGCACAAGATGCACCAAACCGCACCAAGAAAACATCTCTACACGCTCATGCTCCACACTCTTCACGCCCGCACCCTCGTGTCCCGCCCCGATACAAAATGGCGGCCCCCCCGCCTTCCGCTATGTCATCTCTCCTGCCCACTGCCTCCACTACCATCTATAGTGGCCAGGGCCCCTTCCCACCATGACCAGGAAGCACGGCGTCCGTTGCCTCCTGGTGCCTGCCTCGCCCCACATGGGAGACCTATGTGCGGGCGTTGGCGAGGATGGTGGGGCCCACGGCCATTGTGGCGGCCTCCAAAATGTATGGCAAGGTCGTCTTCTTAACATCGGAGGCCGCCGCCCAGGAGGCGGTGGAGAAGGGCCTGGCAGTAGGGGGCGTCTTTGTTCCCTTAGAGCCGCAAGAGGACCTGGGCGTCCGCCTGGTCCTGACCTCCGTCCCTCCCTTTCTCCCCAATGCCGCCCTGTTAACCGCCCTCTCTACCATGGGGAAGCCGATCTCTGTCATCAGCCCTCTCCCGTTGGGCTGCAAAGACCCCGCCCTCCGTCACGTCCTCCCGTTCCACCGGCAAGTGCAGCTTCAACTGCCGCCGGCGGCGCGTGACGGAGAGGCGCTGGAGGGGTCCTTCCGAGTCCCCTACCAGGGGGCCCATTACCGGGTGCATTATTCCACGGGGGAGGCCCGGTGCTACCTCTGCCGGGCGATGGGGCACGTCCGGAGGGACTGCCCCTTGGCCCGGCAAGGAGGGGCATCTGGGACCCCCGACCCCCGGCAGGGCACCGGCCCCATCATCGCCGGCGCCCGAAACCACCCCTCCTCCTTCCCAGTCCACCATTGCTCCCTCTCGGGCCCAAGGGGCACCTCCCCAACTATGCCCAGACAAGCGGGAGAGCCCCGCCCCCGCTGCTTGCAATCTGGCGTGGCCTGTGGAGGAGGGTGCGGCAGGGACACCGCCGGGCATGGGAGAGGGCTTGCCCCAAGGGGAATCTTCCCTCCCTTGTGCTGCCCCACCGTTACCCGCTCGAGTCCCTGAGCCATCGCTTCTGCCCCCTGACACAACCCCTGCTAGCCAGCCCCCGGATGATGCCATGGAGGGCTGGGCCCTAGTCCAGGGGAAGCGGGGCAAGCAGAAGGCTCGAGCTCCGCTTCTCCCATCTGATACGGAGGCCCCCCGGAAGACCAGGAAGGGAGGCACCGATGCCGAACCTTCCGCTCTACCCACGGGTGTGTTCCATCCACCAGAGCCAGCTGGGGAAGACGTGGCAGCACTGGAAGGTGGTATCTCCCCTCCACGGGAGTCCCTCTCCTCCAAGGCCCCCGAGGCTCCATCTGAAACCTCAGAGTGCCCTGAGGCAACAGTCGCATCAGGTGGAGGCGGGGAGAATTCTGGGATGGCAGAAACTGATCTCCCATCAATATACGAGGAGATTGAGGCCCTGGGTCTGACCCCGGTCACCCAGGGGGAGGACGACCCTATGTCAGCGGGCCTCGATATAGACGACTTCACTCCAGCCCCCCTTTCCTCATCCTCCGTCCCCCTAACCGTTGCTTCCGCTCCCACCTCCGAGGGGCCCCTGGACTCCTCCATCAACCCGGCTGCAGATGGCACCCCACTGAGGGCCGCCGAACCTGTTGAGGCGACGGCCAGTGCCACGTGGCTGGGACCTGAGCTACCAGGGGCACCCCTCGTTGGTGGGGAGATTCGATCTCCTTCCTGGGAGAGGGCCCTACAGGAGAGAGTCCACCTCCTGATGCCGTGGCTGCCAAATCCACCATAGAGCCTGCGCCCTGCATCACTGAGAGCCCTCTCCCCACCCAAAATCTCACCTCTAACTTTGCCCCTGCCTCGTCCCTATCCCGTCCACATCCCAAGATGTTATTGCCGCCCCTGGGGCTTTCTCCTTCCCCTTGTCAACAGATGACCCCCAGGGAGTGGCCTTTGTGTTTACCCGTCCCGACCTACCAGGGGCTGCTATCTTCCTCCGCCGCCCCCTATCGCCCCAGCATTTAAGCCAACTTATCAGGGGCCCTGTCGGGGGTCCGCACCCTGTCTGCCCGTCTCGGTGGGCCACGGGGCTGTACCAAGGGCCCCATCGGGGAATAATCAGGAGACTAACCCCAGCCCCCCATGCGCTGCAAGAGGAGTTGTGGGAGTTTCTAGAAGACATCCGTGGCTCCCGCAACAAAGTACAGCTTGCTCTCCAGCGATGGGGGGACTTTAATCAAATCCTCCGGGCTGCAAGGACCCTCATGGGGGAGGGTAAAAGGATCGGGAGGCAGGGCACCGCGGCCTAGCAGCGGGTCCGCCTCTTCCGTGACTCCTTACTCACCTATGGGGTAGGTCACGGACTGCTGCGCGGCCCGCCGGGAGCCGCGAGCGTCCCTGCCAACGAGGATCCCCCCCAGCCCTCCTCATGGAACCTCTTACCATCGCAACATTGAATACCCGCGGCTGTAGGATGGGTCTCCGCAGGTCCCAGGTGCTCTCCTTCCTTCGGGGGGGGTACTCTGTGGTTTTCCTGCAGGAGACCCATACGGATCCGACCGCCGAAGACAGCTGGTGGCTGGATTGGGGGAACAGGGTCTACTTTAGCCATCTCACAGTTCGTACGGCTGGAGTGGCGACCCTGTTCTCCCCCGACCTAGGGCCCGAGGTGCTGGGGGTCGCCGAGGCTGTGCCGGGCTGCCTGCTGCACCTCCGGGTCCACATGGAGCGGCTCGTAGTCAACCTCGTCAACATCTATGCCCCGGCAGTGAGCCCGGAGTGGCTGCAATTCTATCAGCAGGCGTCCGTCTTCCTCGGCACCTTGGATCCTCATGAGTGCCTGGTCCTGGGAGGGGACTTTAACATCACCCTCGAGGAGCGGAACCGCTCAGGGACCGAGCAGACCCCGGCCGCCGCCGTCCTCTAGGAGATAGTCGAACACCACTGCCTGGTGGACGTCTGGCGTGACCACCACCCGGATGACACTTCCACGTTCACCTTTGTCCGGGTGGAGGCCCATCGGTCGCGCCACTCCCGGTTGAACCGCATTTATTTATCACGCTTTCATCTTTCATGAGCCCACTCCTCCAGCATCCAGCCGGCCCTGTTTTCTGACCATCATTGGGCCACCGTGACAGCCTCCCTCTGCGCGGAGAGGCCGGGGCTGGCCTATTGGCATTTTAACAACAGTTTGCTGGAGGATGCGGGCTTCGTGGCGTCCTTCCGGGAGTTCTGGCTGGCCTGGCGAGGGCAGCGGCATGCCTTTCCCTCGGCACGGCAGTGGTGGGACCTAGGGAAGATGCGTGCCCGGCTCTTCTGCCGTGACTACACCCGGGGCGCCAGCCGACGGAGGGATGCGGCGATAGAGCAGTTGGAACGGGAGGTCTTAGAGCTGGAGAGGCATCTGGCTGCCAGCCCTGAGGCTCCACCCCTCTGCGGAGCGTGCCGGAAGAAGCGGGAGGAGCTCCGGAACCTCGAGGACCATCGGGCCCGGGGTGCCTTTGTTCGATCCCGCATCTGTCTCCTTCGGGAGATGGATCGCAGCTCCCGCTTCTTCTATGCCCTGGAGAAAAAGAGGGGGGCTAAGAAACATATCATCTGCCTAATGGCAGAAGATGGCACTCCCCTCATGAATCCAGTGGAGATGTGCGGGAGGGCGAGAGCCTTCTACGCAAGCCTTTTTTCCCTGGATCCAACCGATCCTAACGCTTGCAGAGTGCTTTGGGAGGAGCTCCCAACAGTCAGCGCGGGTGACCGAGACCGGCTAGAGCTGCCTCTCACTCTGGCTGAGTTCTCGGAAGCCCTCCATCGCATGCCCACCAATAAATCTCCGGGCATGGACGGGCTGACCGTGGAGTTCTACCGCGAGTTCTGGGACGTCCTCGGCCCAGACCTAGTCACCGTTTGGGCCGAGTCTTTGCAGAGCGGGGTCCTCCCTCTTTCGTGCAGGCGAGCTGTGCTCGCCTTATTGCCGAAGAAGGGAGACCTCTGCGATTTACGAAATTGGCGTCCCGTCTTGCTCCTCAGCACGGACTACAAAGTCATGGCAAAACCCATCTCGCTGCAGCTAGGGTCCGTGCTGGCGGACGTGGTCCACCCAGACCAGACCTACACCGTCGCGGGCCGCAGCATCTTATATAACCTATATCTCGTCCGGGACCTATTGGAACTTGGGTGTAGGGATGGTCTGTCGTTCGCCCTCCTGTCCTTACATCAGAAGAAGGCGTTCGACAGGGTGGATCACGGGTATCTCCTGAGCACTCTGCAAGCATTTGGCTTCGGACCCAGGTTTGTGGGTTTTCTCTGGGCGCTGTACGCCTCCGCAAAGTGTTTGGTCAGGCTCAACTGGACCCAGACCGAACCGGTCAGCTTTGGGCGAGGAGTACAGCAGGGGTGCCCCCTCTCGGGCCAGCTGTATGCTCTAGCGATCGAGCCCTTCCTCTGTCTCCTCCAAAGGAGGTTGACAGGGTTGGTGCTGCGGGAGCCGGAGCTGCGGCTGGTCCTGTCGGTGAACGCTGATGACGTGCTCCTCGTGGTCCAGGACCCGGGCAACTGGGCGCGGTTGGAGTCTTGCCAGGCCATCTATTCGGCAGCCTCCTCTGCGCGGGTCAACTGGGTCAAGAGCTCTGGCTTGGTGGTAGGGGACTGGCAGCAGGCGAGCTCCCTCCCACCCGCGCGTCAGGCCATCCGGTGGAACACGGGTCCACTGCTCTATCTCTGTGTTTACCTTTCTGCCACACATCCCTCTCCGCCGGAGAATTGGAAGAATATAGACGGCGGGGTGATAGAGCGGCTCCGGAAATGGACAGGACTACTCTGGTGACTCTCCCTTTGAGGGAGAGCGCTGGTGCTTAATCAACTAGTCCTGTCCATGCTCTGGTACCGGCTCAACACCCTGGTCCCAGCCCCGGGTTTCCTGGCCAACCTCCGGACATTGATTCTGGAGTTCTTTTGGTCAGGACTGCACTGGGTCCTGCAGGGGTTCTCCATCTACCTCTGGAGGAGGGAGGGCAGGGCCTAACATGTCTGCTTACTCAGGTCCATGTCTTCCGCCTCCAGACAATGCAGAGGCTTCTTTATGGTGCAGGTAGTCCAGCGTGGAGCATACTGGCGCACGCCTTCCTGCGCCGCTTCCGAGGGCTCCGATACGACCGGCAGCTCCTTTATCTCCATCCGAGAGCTCTTCCGTGAGACCTCTCTGGGCTGCCGGTCTTCTACCAGGACCTCCTCCGGACCTGGAAACTCTTTTCAAAGACCTGGTCCGTGGCGGCCACTGAGGGGGCAGATCTTCTCGCGGAGCCCCTGCTACACAACCCCCAGCTCCGTGTGCAGGTGACGGAGTCCCGCTCGGTGCGCCAGAGGTTGATCCTGGCAGAGGTCACAAGAGTCGGAGACCTCCTGGATTATGACCAGGGAGACGGGCTGGATCCTCTGATGCTCGCTCAGCGCATGGGGCTTTCCAGACCTTGTACTCCCCGGCGCATACTTCAGGAGGTGAAGGCCGCTTTGCCACCTGCTGCTCGGGTTTATCTCGACCGGGTCCTGCACGAGGGCATGACCCACCCACCCACTACCCCAGGCCCGCCGGACCTTTTAATTGGACACTTGCCCCGTGGACCCATCCGACCCCCTCACCCCTTCACTGGAAGCCGGCTGTACGAGATGCAGCCAGTCTGCTTTCAAACCGCGCCAAGAAAACATCTATACACGCTCGTGCTCCACACCCTTCACGCCCTCACCCTCGTGTCCCGCCCCGATACAAAATGGCAGGACCTCCTGCCACCTTTGGAGGGTGAGGAGCCCTGGTGGGCCAGCCTATATTCCACCTTAGTTCCAAGGCCCGCTGGGGATGTCAGTTGGCGGCTCCTTCATGGAGCCGTGAGCACGGGCATGTACTTGGCGTGGTTCACCTCAATCGCAGACACCTGCCCCTTTTGCGGCGTGAGGGATACCCTGGCACATATATACTTGGAGTGCACCAGGCTGCAGGCCCTATTCCGGCTCCTCACCAATATTTTATTACGTTTTTGGTTGCACTTCTCCTCTCCCCTTCTCATTTATGCATTCCCTATCCTTGCCCCACAAAGTCACGGGATCTCCTAGTCAGCCTTCTCCTGGCCCTAGCTAAAATGGCCATCTATAAAACCAGAGTGAGGAGGTTGGCTGATGGAGTCTCCTGTGACTGTGGGGCCTATTTCTGATCCTCGGTCCGTTCACGTATCCGGGCAGAGTTCCTCTGGGCGGCGTCCTCCGACTCCCTTGACGCCTTTGAGGAGCAGTGGGCGCTGTCCGGGTTTCTCTGCTCGGTGCCCCGTCCGGTTTCCTTTATTTGACCCTTTGACCACACTCCTGTCCCTGTTATTTCATTAGTTGTCCCCCAAAATTAATTGGAATCTAGGTCCTGTGGATTCCCCTTCTAGGCTGGGGGGGTCCTTTAGCAGTGGATGGGCTTCGCCCGCCCACTTCCTGGATCCAAAAAGGACTACTTTTCTATAGCCATCTGGCCTTGCCCTGTCACAGACTCTATAAAATGTTTGTAAGTTGCTGCATGCATTGATCTTATTTGTAATGTCTGTACTCCATGGTATAAGGAAATATGTACATTTTGCTGTATAACTTTGATAATGTTTGCTCCAAACTTGTGAACCCAGATAGGAAGAGTGTTTCCCCCTCCCCACCAGTCCAGAAGAACTATCAAAATCAGATGGACCTTCAAAGAACATGGCAATACAAAGGATTGGTTAATGACCCTATCACACCTTGGAAATACTACATGCAAGGAAGCTCATCCTATGGACTTAAAGGCTGAATGAAGGAAATAAAGCAAAGACACAGGAACATTTTCCATCTCTTTGTTGTTTGAACTCTCTTGGGGCCAGAGACACTAAACTGAAGCCAGAGATCCCCAGAGGTTATCTCCTGGGTCCGCCCTGAAAGACGCTTTGAATTGACAGATCATTACAACTCTGTCACTCATAGGATTTAGATTGCAACTAATTTGTACATATGTTCACTTACTTTAACCTTTAAATAATTCTCTTATTTCTCTTTCCTAGTTACTAAACTTTTAAATAGTTAATTTCAGGATTGACTACAAGCGTTGTCTTTGGTGTAAGATCTAGGGTACCAAATGATCTGGGGTAAGTGACTGGTCTCTTGGGACTGGATGTAACCTGAACATTGTGTGATTTTCGGTGTAAATGATCATTTATCACTAAGTCCAGTTTGCCTGAATGGCAAGATAGACTGGAGTGTCTAAGGGGACTGTCTGTGACTCCATGCTAAGACTGTCATAGTGATCCAGTAGTTCACATTGACAGTCTGCCCTGAGGTAGGCACTCCAGACAGCACAACAGACACCCCCATTGAGATGCAAGAGGCAGTTCATACTTCCCAGAGCTATTATTTCCGGCTTCTGTACACTCACGCAGACATTACTGCATCAGTGACTCTCAATTCCCATTTCCAAGCTTTTCTTTACAACCATGAAGGCCAGAAGCTTTTTTTTCCAAATGAAAGCTGAGAGTCTGAGGTGATGACATCACTTCAGGAGCTGGGGCCCAAGCCTCTATCTTAATCCAGCCCTGCGCAGGACTGTTTTGCAGTGTGATATGGACTCTGTCATGTCACTTAACCATAGAGCAGCGGTTCTCAAATTGTATTGCACCACAACCCCCTTCTGACAACAAAAATTACTACATGACCCCAGAAGCCTGAGTCCGCCTGATCCCCGCCGCTCCAAACCCCAAGCTGGGGGGAAATGGGGGCTGGCAGTAACCTGAGCCCTGTCACCCAGGGCCGAAGCTTCAGCCTCGGCCCTGGGCAGTGGGGCTCAGGCTTCCGCCCCGGGCCCCAGCAAGTCTAACGCCAGCCCTGGCAAGCCCATTAAAATTGGGTCGCAACCCACACTGGGGTCCTGACTCACAGTTTGAGAACCGCTGCCATAGAGTTTACCACCTGCTATTGTGTTGAGGGAAGGAGACCTGGAAAAGAGAGGTAAGATCCAGAAGAGATGACAGAAAATAAAGTGAGGAGGCCACACAAGGCTAGAGAAGACCTGGGAAAAGAAAACAAAGTAAAGAGAAGTAGGAAAGGAGACAGAGAGAAGACAGGAGAATATTTAAAGAAGAAAAGAGGCGATTCCTTTGGGTTTTTGGCTTTTGTTTTTCTTTACTTTTTGGCAATACAAGCACAGATGTGTAATCCTGCTACAGCACAGAGGACAAGATGACCTCTGATGGTTCCTTCTAGCACAGAGGACAAGATGACCTCTGATGGTTCCTTCTAGCCCTACATTTCTGTGATTGTTTTTCCAGATAATACAGAGGATAAGATTCCTTGTGTGCTCAGAGGCCAGCTGGTATGAAATCCATATTTCTTGTAATTTACATGGATTAATCCACAATTTATGTCAGGAACAAAATATATATATGAAAACGAAATCCACAATCCAAAATTAACTTTTCATTGCCTTTGGTGGTTTGGGGTTAGGTGTCTTATGCACACAACTTCAGCAGTGTTTGTGTGTATTCATTTCCCCTAATTATTCTAGTTTAAGAAAGGCTCTAACACAGCAATAGCATTTTTCACAAAAATCCTGTTGTGAAAGTGTCCAGTTGACTCAGGAGCTCCACTTTCATCAAGATTCTTTTCTTTCTGGAAGCAGCCACTGCTTTATCAAAGTTTTTCCTCTAAAACACAACTTTAATGCTGCTGGGCTTGAAAAACCCACTTCTCCTCTGCTGGGATAGGCCCCAGATTTGGATGGAGGGCATTTTACTGAGGGCATATGTGAAGAGGCAATATTATACTGCTCCCCTAAAGTAATCAACATTTTGCTAAACCAATACTTTTTGCTTTCCTTTGTCAAAATGAAACATTTTCATGTTCTTCATTAGCTCGTCATTGCACATGAGGAATGCAGTATTACACATAATGCTAACCCATTAAGAAGGGACCTTGGACACAGCAGTGGTTCCTTTCACAAAGGACGAGAGCTGCTTCTTTACCAGCTGGGTGTGGTCACAAAAATCCTACTATTTATCAAAGTAGCAGTTGCCTTGTCACAGACCCTGTTAGTTCACTCTTCTCCTAAACTGGCTTAACAGTTTGATGAAGAACAGGATCTTTGACGCTGGTAGTCATTTTCTTCACTAAGAGCAGGAACTCCTGAGCTGCTGTGCAGTTTCATGAAGAACAGGATCATTGACACAGTTGCTTTCATATGCACTGACTCCATGGGTGCTCTGGGGCTGGAGCACCCACTGGGAAAAATTGGTGGGTGGTCTGCACCCACCAGCAGCTCCCCGCCCCAGCTCACCTCCGCCTCCTCCCCATAGCGGCCGCTTGGTACTGCTTCTCCCCCCTCCCTCCCAGCTGTTTTGCGGCGCAAGCGCTGGGAGGGGGGAGAAGGAGGAGGAATGTGGCGCACTGGGGGAAGAGGCGGGGCCAGGGCATGGATTTGGGGAGGGGTCCAATAGGGGCAGGGAGGGGGTTGAGTCGGGGCTGGGGTTGGGGGGGCGCAAGCACCCACTGTCACCGACGAAAGTTGGCACCTGTGGTTGCTTTTGTTCTATTTTGATTCTTTCCTAATGTTCTGTGAGACCGTTTAGCTAGTGCAAGAGCTTTCCTGAAGTTTCATAGAGCTCCCAGACTTTGCTGAACCAGCAGCCATTCCTTCAGAGGACCCTAGTCATCATAAGCCTTGTTCTCTGTTGGCTAGCTGTGGTGCATAAGGATTCATTTATGGCCAATAACAGGAATTGTTTTAAATTCTTTCTGTTAAATAACAAAATTACATAGCCCCAGCAAGCCCATCAAATGCCTACTATGTACATTTTTAAAAAAACTTTCTACAGTTTGTAGTTTACATTAGAGGCCCCCCCCCAAATCATGAGACTCAGAATGTGAACTTTAGAACTCAAATGAATGAGACAATTTTCTTTAAACTCCCAAGAAAAATCCATGCTATACTCAAAGATTATGTACTGAAAAATTGGGACAGATCTACTCTTTTTTTTCCCTGTCAAAAAACAGGATGGACTTCCTCTTTAAGTGCAAAACAGAACACAAGTTTAATGATGGTGTCCCAAAGGCTCTCCTATGCGGCATAATATGGCCACAACTATGAAGCCCTATATTTTTGTGTCTGATCCAAAGCCCATTGAAATCAGCTCCTTTATGGGCTTTGGCTCAGACCCTTTATCCTGAATTTTCATAAGATGACAGATTTAATACAATTTACAAATAATTAAGAAGACATATATAGGGATATATAGTCCCTTGTTCTATTAGAGGAATTCTTACTGATAGCCATCAGAAATGAGCATGAGGACATTCCCCATAGGCTTCTATGGTATTATAATACATTTACAGTATTACAGTATTACACTTACAGTAGAAGACTTGAACGTTATCCAAAATAAACAGCGGTATTTTGGTTTAGGTGTTTGTTTCTTTTTCTCCTCACTTTCCTCTGTTGCTTCTACCTCTCGCCTCTCCTTCACTTTGTGAACAAATTGCCTTGAATCACACATATCCCCAGAACAATTGCCCTTTCAGTTCCAATGAAGGCTGAATCTCAGGCCAATATAAGAAAGTTCAAAATGTTTGCCACCTTCATAAGTCATATTCACGGCCTGATTCCCATACTACAAAAGATCAATAACAGCAGATAGAAGATGAGTGTGCTAAAGCTCTCCGTTGGCCCTAGACTTCAACATGTTTGTTTCCATTTTCATTTCTGTAGGTTAGCTGGTCCCAAGTTATCCCTAAGCTTTTCAGATCATTTACCAATGAAGAAAGAGGAACCAGCAATAAGAAAGACAGTAAATTATATAGCACCTACATCCAACAGCCAATGTTCTAGGAATACTTGCCCAATCTTTTATTAATAAATAACAATGAAAGCCTATATATTCCTTTACAAACATTTTAGCTACTGAAAAGGAGGTGGCAGTGGGTGGATGGGAGCAGAGAGGAACAGAGACAGGTTGGAAGCAGAAGTGTTTATAATCACTAGAGTACACGCCCCCACATCCCAAACCTGGAATGGAGGGAAGAAAGGAGTCCCTACATTCCTCTTTCATGCCTATATGTGTGAAACCCACTGGCAAAGTATGTGTCTCATCGCCTGCTAGTGGCCGGTCCATATAGATAACAGCCTTCTAGTGCTATTGGTTACTCCATTAGCTCAATTGGTAAAGGTCTGCGTTGTGGATCCCAAACCTACTGGTGACCCAAATTGGGGGTGAGTGTGGGCCCACATAATGAAATGTCTGTTTTCAGGGTTTTTTAAAAATTGGGAAATCACATCCCAAAGTACTACATTACAAGAACATTATTAAGGTTGCAAAGTCAAGCATTCAAAAGTTAGGAAATGCCAGAATTCAGATGGCCTGTGCATTATGGATGAACATAATCCATAATGGATGCATTATGATAAAGTTGTTAATTACATGAACATATATTATTTTTTCCATGGGGTGAGTCTCTATCTCTCCTGTTGAAGCTGTTCCACTTGGTATAAATACTTAGAGTCATTAGGCCAGAGCAAGAAAATGACTCTCTAGCCTGGTCATTTAGGTACCCCCATGGGAGACAAAGGGTCCAGTGCCCTGAATCCGATGACTAATAATTTATCCAAAATGGAACAGCTTCAACAGGAGAGACTAAGAGAAACCCATATCAGATTATCTCATAGCCCACTGGTTAATGCACTCATCGGAGAGGTGGGAGATTCCAAGTTAAATCTCCTCCCCCCACAAGGCAGAGGGTAGAACTGAACCTGGGATTCCCACATCCCTAGTGAGTGCTCCATCAACCAGGTAGAAGTTATGAGGGAGGTGGCAGCATCTCCTCCTCTGGCCATTTAGCATGGACTGAGGCAGGCATGTAATTGTTTCTCACAAGAAGTGGTTTAGGTACCTCACTCCAAGAGAGGGGATACATGATGTAAGACGGTCCCAGCCTCAATGAACAATATCTAGCACCAACTAGCAGTCCAAACACTACCTGCCCTCCCATATGGGAGAATTCTCACTTTTGCAGAGGGGTGCATTTCGCACTCTTATGCCAAAAAGTGGTGAATAGTGGGTGAAATGTTTCTGATGAATAGTTTATTTGCCAACAAATGCAACTAAAACTATTTGCAAATTTGGGTCGTCTTTGGCCAATAGTTTTGGTGAAAATAAATATTCAAAAAGTTGCAGCATTTCATTTCCACATTTTCAAATGAAATGTTTTGACTTTTCATTTCAAAATGTTTCATTTTGAAATTTAGCAACTTTTAATTTTAAAAAACAATAACAAAACAAAAAAACCCCACAAACAAAATAAAAAAAACAACAAAAGTTGTTTTGGGTTGAACAAAATGTTTAGTTCAACATTTGTCTTTTGGTTTGTTTTTTTTCATTTCAGTGAGAAAAAGAAAAAAAAATCAATTTTGGTTCAAACAAACAAATGCTTTTCCTGATTTTTTTGGTTCAACAACTGAACCAAAAAAACGTATCATCATATCAACCAATTCCTTGCTCAGGTCTAGTGGTTTAATCACTCCCATGATCTTAAGTCAGTTGTCAGGTATCCGTCTAACTTCATTTGTGTAATATTCACTCATTCTTATTGTGCAACATGTATGCAGATGTGAGAAAGATACCAGAACACACTGTGAACATATGACCTACTTTAAAAAAAGCCACATAATAGCCTGAATCTGAAAATCTTGCTGGTTCTCTTTCTTACAGCGCTGGCTGCTGCTTCTACTGATAATCCAATTTCTGACTTGTTTAGGAGACAGCTGGTCAGATTCTGCTCTCACTTCCACTGGCATAATTATAGTCAGTGGCTGGAATTACTTCTGATTTATACCAGTGTACCTGAAACCAGCCAAACATTCTTAGGACAATTTTGGGGGAAAAGTTAAGAACTAATTTTACATCACAAAAGGTGAATTAATAGTACTGTATAGAAGGTTGGCACATGCCAAATTCTGTTCTCATTTACCCTGATGTAAAACTAGAGTAACTACATCGAGTTTACCGATGACAGTGGAGTACGTCAGATTTACATCAGTGTTCCCAAGAGAAGGCTGTGGCTATGGCTACATGAGAGAGCTTACAGAGGTGCAGCTGCACTGTAGCACTGCTAGTGCAGGGAGAAAGCTCTCCTGTTACCTTAATTACCCTACTCCCAATGAGCAGTGGTAGCGATGTTGGCAGGAGAAGCTCTCCCATCAACATGGCACTGTTCACACCAGCACTTAGGTTGGTGTAACTTACGTCGCTTGGGAGGGGGGCTTATTCACATCCCTGAGTGACATAAGTTATATCAACCTAAGCTGTAGTGCAAGAGTCAGCTTCATGTACTTCTGGTTGCAAATAAGACCTCACGGAAAGGTTTTGTGGCTTAGATAGATTTAGAAAATCCTGTCATGCTCTCCGGAAATTGGAAAGAGACTGTATGACTAATACAGCTCAAAACCTCCTTAGCACCAGGCCAGCTGAATACTTACTGCCCAGATCAGAACAAAGTGTACAATCAAGGAAATAAGAGTCACAGGATAGTGGTATGGTTTGTATGCAAGGAAGATGCTGCAAGGACAATTCCTGTAAATTCTACACAGATTTGTGTCATTCCAACAATACGCACATCTCAGGGGTTACGTAGCAACCTTAACAAACTCCAGGAAAAAGATCATCACCAGAAAGTGATTTTATGAAGGATGCATTATTTAGTGTTTCAGAACAGCTGCAGGGGAATTAAAGTCCCAGGTCTAACAGGATTCATATACATTTGTATTAACATGTTTATTTGTTCTGGGAACCCTTCCTAGATATGCCCAATTATTATCTTAAATTATAAAATCTTCCTGAATCAACATTGTTAGCAATTACTGCCATCCTCATAAAACCTGGTGAAGCCTCACTGCAGTTGCTCTACACAGACCATTAACATCATTATTAAATACAGATGCAGAAGGTTTAGCCAAAATGCTACCATAGCTACAGGGCAAGAATTGGTATTGGAAGGTGAAAAAAAATATCCCTTTGTGGCAGTAGATAAGAAGTTGCCGGTAACTTTATATTTTGCTTTAAGTTGGGAATAACCATTAAAATAACTTAAATGTTTTTAAAAAAATAACACCTTCTGTCAAACTATGAGATATGACAGCTCTGATTTGAACCTGAACTTTGCTTCCAGAGACAAAAGCGAATTATACAAGCAATTGCACTTATGTATACAACCCACTTAAGGCCAGATTCTGACATTCTTACTTTGAGTCACACCTGACTGCATGAGTGGTCTTTTTCAGCTCAGTGTCAGACTGGTTCATAGTTAGGCTTCTGAGGCCTCAAAATAGAATAAGTGCTTATTATCTTTAAGCACGAGTAGTTCTATTGAGGCCTATGGGACTACTTGTGTGATTAAAGTTAAGCACAGGCTCAAGTATCTTGCTGAATTGAGGCCTGAATAGGTGAACAATTAGTTATGCCTGGTATTTTGCACCTGCATTTAATTACTGATACCTACCATATTGTAAGGTGTTTTGTAGAAAAAATTAGTTATGAAGTTTTTCTTCCAATGACTAAAGCATGATGGGAACTGGTTACTATTGGCCTCCTACTATCAGTCTTCCAAATTGTGTCACTTTTTTTAGGAAGATGGAGTTTGCCAGCAGTAACGTCAGAAGTGCCAGTTATGATTCAACGTATGACGTTTAATTCTGTGCTTAGCTATACTGGAGCAACTTCCCTTATTACTGAAAATCAGATTATATCATTACTGCCTCTTTCACCATCATCATAATAGTGAATATGTGTAAATAGAATGGAATCCAGCTCACTCTCTCTTAGCTGAATGGGATCTATGGGACTTATAGTAGTAAAACCTTGTTTAAGCACGAGGACGTGACTCAAGAGCCACATTCTATCATTGGACATATGTGGATGGAAAATACATTTATGCATCATAGGATCATTTAAAATAGATATAGGTATGACCCATCAAATCATCTAGTCTATCTCCCTGCAAAGGTGTCTTCATTTTATTATACTACTAAACCTATGCAACAGCATGCAGTGTGCTAGATATTTGAATTGTATCTCACATTAATACTTACCTATACAGCAAACAGAAATAAAGGTGTATCAGTGGTGATTAAGTCTTCTTTGCCCTGCACTCAGGCTACATGCATCCCCAAAGGAAGCCATATGGTTATTTTTCATATAGTTTGAGGGGACTCTTTTTTTAAGTCAAAGACCAACAGCAATGGGTGAAATCCTGGCTCCATTGAAGTCAATAACAAATCTCCCACTGACTTCAAAGGAGCTAGGATTTCACCCAAAGTTTTTATTGCTTACCCAAGAAGTATCATTAGTCAGAGTCTTCATTTTCATTTCCTTGCTTAAAAACTTTGAGCACTAAAGTTATGCATTTACCATGATGATGGAGAGATTAATGAACAAATAATAAAATACAATATTATTATTATTATTAAAATCCAATAAATATTATTAAAAAACAATAAAATTATCAGGTCAAACCTTCATCTAAAAACTTAACCAACCCTGAATCACTTTTACTTTCCAAATCTTCAGGTAATTCTTCCCCTCTTCTTCCTCAGATCCCTACAGAAATGATCATCACCCACATGAAATTTCAGAATAATTCACTGAGAAAGCAAGGTGCAGTTTTCTTGAAAAAGATTGAGTTACTGACTGGAACCATGGCTTAGTCATACCTATGTGGCCATCTCCATTATTTTCTACAACCCATTTTTAATCTAACTGACCATTTAATCAAGAATTGTACTGCCCAAAGAGAAGTACAGGACAGACTGCAATTGTGATTGGAGACTGATCAACTTAATTACCAATAACTCTCTAAAGTGGGGTTTGTGTCAGAAAGGTGGCTATGTAAAACCTCCCATGATGCTTATGGTTTCCCTCTTGCAATGCATCATGGAAGATTTAGTTCAGCAGGGGAACCTGGTCCAAGAGGAGAATGGGGCATGAGACACCTGTACTACAATTCCTTTGAGGCACCATGGCAGCATTTCCAAATCAATTTTTTTCCCAATTTTTGGAAAAAAAACCCAACCTATCATTTTTTGGTGTTTAGATTTTCAACTAAAAGTCAAAATTTTCTGTGGATAGCAGACACTTTTCACATGAAAATGTATATAGTTGAACCCCAATTTCCCATCAAAAACAGTTTCTATGTCAATTTCAACCAGCCCTAATAATTTCGCAAAATAGAGCTTTTCAGGGTATATCATTCTATGTATAGTAAAATCTCACAGAGAGGCCAGGAAACCATAGAGGTTCAATTCCTGGACCTCTGTCCATTTATCTAGGTTCTTATTTGAGTCCCTGGCTATAGTATCAGTGTGCCTCCAAAGTATTTAAAAACAAATACCAATAGCAGTATATCTCTTCACTGCAGCCTGTAGAATAATAGTTACCAGTTTATATTTTTGTTTGTTTGTTTGCCTGTTTATGTTTTGAGTGACTGGATGTTTTGACTAGAGTGGGAAGAACTCACTGAGTGAAAGCTAAATCAAAGAAATTAGGCTATGGCTACACTTAAAATGCTACAGTGGCACTGTAGACACTTATTACAGTGACGGGAGGGGTTCTCCTGTCTCTATAGTAAATCCATCGCCCTGAGAGGCGGTAGCCAGAGCAGCAGAAGAATTCTTCCATCGACCTAGTGCTGTCTATATATGGAGTTAGGGCAGCTCAACTAGGTCACTCGGGGCATGGATTTTTCACACCCCGAGCAACATAGCTGGGTCACTTAATTTTCTCGTGTAGACGAGCCCTTAGTTTTGCCTTCTGAAGGTGGTTCGTTCCATGGTTACTCTTAATTTTTTTGTAGGAGTGAGCCTACATCTACACTACAGATTGTATGTTAGCAGAGCTATCTCAGCATACGCCAACAGAAGGACGTATTTTTCCTGCCAGTGTAGGAAAAGCCACCTTCCCAATGCACTCTCTTGTCAGCATAGCTACATCTACACTGGTGGTTTGGTAAGCAGAGCTGTGTTGCTGGTGGTAGTGCAGTGTTTTTTCACACCCCTGACCGACATAGCTATCCGGGTGTAAGTTTTAAGTATAGACCAGGTACAGCTCCATACTCCAGATCCAGCTCTTAAGAACGTCCTGTCTTCTGCTCTCACGAGTCTCCCTATAATGGTAGACAGTTTAGTTATCCTGTGGGAATACACTTGTCATGGGAGATCATGGCAGGGGAGGGAGAGACAATGTCATAAGTAGCTAAAGCCAATTGCATGGGGAGCTTGGAATATCAGGAGAGAGACATCAAAATGGTCTCTGTATTCAGTAAAGAGCTAGAGCAGAGAGAGAGCACAATGCTTATGGTCACGTCTGTTGCTAAACAGATGGACTGCTGCATTTTGAATCAGCTAGAGCTTTTTAGGACTGTATGACTTCATTCCCAGATATTAATCTTTCCTTTCTTCTTTATATACCATAACAAAGAAAAGAGGGCACGAGCTTTTTTTTTAAATCTCCTGAAGAGTATCTTTAATCTCACAGCTGATTTTTCAGAGGTCCTGAGCATTCACAAGTCTAGCTGACATCAATGGTAAATGGAGGTGCTCAACACCTCTAAAAATCAGTCCTTATGCTTTCAGCACAGTTGGGGGGATACGGGAAATGTGCCCATGAATATCTGTGCATGAAATCCTCATGGAACCTCTACAGAAGCCCTTTTAGCCTATAGAATAGAAAGTTTCTGTATACCCTTAACAGTATCCATTGCATGTAGCTATGTAATGGAATTTCTCATTTTTTTTATTTGCATGTGTTAGTCTTTTTATTGCAAATAGGGTTGTAAATCATACTTTAGAAATGAATATTGCACTATATCTGAGTGCATGTGCAAAGGAAGCTATCAATAATGTTAGTTATGAAAACCTGATCATAAGTGTTTTTAGTCCATTAGCCATTCAGTTTTATTTATGTCCTCTTTCAGGAAGGATTTGAAGCCAGAATTGAAAAAAATGAAGTTTGGAAAAAGCAACACACAAGGTTATAAACCACTGTCACATTCTTTATGCACCAGAATCCGTTTTTTAAAAAAACTTCCAAGTCTGGCAATAACTTTCAGGAGAAAAAGTACTTACCAGCTATTGTTTTTGCCATCATTCAACTAAAATGCCTTTAAGAAACACAACTCAGACAAACCAAACCAAAGTAATCTGCTAATCACATATGCTGTGAATATATATAGTACATTATGCTTCCACTAACCATTTATATATGTGCTTGCAGTATTAACGTCTGCGATTGCATTATATATATATTGTGACGGGTCAAGGCCAGATGGCTATGGAAGAGTAGTGGGAGATAGATGTATTAGGTCCAGGCTAAACAAATCCTGGGTACCAGGTTAAGTGAAATGGAAGCTGCTCCAGGTCAATTAAGACACCTGGAGCCAATTAAGAAGTTTCCAGAAGGCAGGGAGAAGGCTATGTTGATTGAGACACCTGAAGCCAATCAGGGGCTGGCTGAAACTAGTTAAAAGCCTCCCAGTCAGTCAGGTGGCTGTGCATGTCAGGAGCTGTGGGAAGAAGTTGCGCGGTTGGAGAGGCTGAGTAGTACACACCATATCAGACACAAGGAAGGAGGCCCTGAGGTAAGGGTGAAGCAGAGTTTGAGGAAGTGAGTGCTGCTGTGGGGGAAGTAGCCCAGGGAATTGTACATGTCATGTTTCTAAAAGGTCAGCTACCATACCTGATACTATTAGGGTCCCTGGGCTGGAGCCCGGAGTAGAGGTGGGCCCGGGCTCCCCCCCACTTTTGCCCCCTGTTTAATCACTGAGACTGGGAGACAACAGAGACTGCGCAAGGAAGGAAAACTTCTCCTCACCTCCCTCACTGGCTTATGATGAAAATGGCTCAGTAGACTGTGACCCTTGTCTCTAGAGAAAGAAGGGTTACGTGGAGGGTCACAGTGAGCCTCTCAGGTTAGTGAAATCTGCCAGGAAATGCGGGACCCACAGAGGCAAGAACAGAGCTTTGTCACAACTGGTGTCAGCGTGGGATTTCGTTCACAGCATGATGGAAGAAAGAGGTTTTGGTTTTTTTTTAAAAAAAGTGCACTGGGGGTTTGGATTTTTTTTTGTTTTGGTTTTTGTTTGTTTGCTTTGTACCACAATGGAGGAGGTGGTAAGAGCTCTGGTACAAGCCACGGCAACCCAGCAGGAGGCCACCCAGGTTCAGGCAATGGTACAACAGTAGACTTGGCAGCTACAGCAGGAAACCAATCTATTATTGATGAGCCAGGCGACCCAAGATTGTGCTCTCTTGAGAGAGGTGGTGGACCAGCTGAAGATCCTCACCACCCAGGCCCAGGAGTCCAATGGGATGCAAACCCTGAGGGCCACTAGTTGTCTGCCAAAGATGATGTCAAGAGATGACATAGAGGCATATCTCCTCTCATTCGAAAGGACCGCTCAGCATGAGGTGTCACCCCAGGAGCAGTGGGCCAGCATCCTCACCCCTTTTTTGTGTGGAGAGGCCCAGAAGGCCTACTTTGACTTGCCTGCCACAGAAGCCGCTGACTATACCCGTCTGAAGGCAGAGATCCTAGCATGAGCAGGGTTGACGGCAACCGTAAGGGCCCAGAGGTTCCATGAGTGGAAATATAAGGAGAACAAACCCCCGAGGTCCCAGCTATTCGACCTCATACACCTCGCACGGAAGTGGTTACAGCCCGAGGTGTGCAGGCCGGAGAAGATTTTGGAAACCCTGGTCATAGACCATTACATGCGGAGACTGCCGCCAGATGTCTGCAAATGGGTAGGTCAGAACGATCCGTCCACGTACGACAAGATGATAACACTGGTAGAAAGACGGATGACAGCCAGGGGACTGACCCGACTACCCAAGGAAGGCCCCTTTCGAAGCAAGCACCCTACCCTAACCCTGGAAGGTTGGGCAGCCAAACCCCTGGGGAGTCCTAGGTGGAAGAAGGGGGGGCAAAAACCAGCAGGGATCCCAGAAGGAAGGGATTGGCCTGAGTGGGGGGAGCCCCGGGACAAAACCCCCTAACCCCTGGGATAGGGGAGTGATTAAAAGCAATTATAGATGTTATGCATGTAGGGAGTGGGGACACATAGCAGCACAGTGTCCCAGCACCGAGGAGCCTATGCAATGTAACTTGGGGGATTGGGAGGTCCCATGCTCCCTTATCCACCTTGTGGGGGATGCATTAGCCCCCCATAATTACACCAGGCCAGTGAGGATAAATGGAGCAGACACTACAGTGCTTGTGGACTCTGGGAGTGCTATCACCCTCATATCGGGTAAGCTGGTAAAAAACAGTCAGTTCCTACAAGCCAAACGCGTAGCAGTGATATGCATGCATGGGGCCGTGAGCCATTACCCCACCATCCCAATGGAGATAGAGGTTCAGGGAAACCCCATTGAGGAGACCGTGGGCGTAGTTCCTAAACTCCCATATCCTGTAGTCATTGGGAGGGACTATTCAGGGTTTGATAATTTACTCCCCCCGGAGATGCTGGAGGGAGGTGGGGACCCTGAGGACAGTGACTTGTCACCAGGGGAATGTCAACCCCTGATGTTAGCTGAGATTTCTCAGGATCTGTTCTCAGCCCCCCGAAAGACCCGGAAGACAAAAAAGGAGAAGAAGGCTGCGAAGGCCTTGGGAACCCGGATCCTGACCCAGGGCTAGAAGACCTCCCTAGTAGGCAGATGGACGCAAGCAGCCAACAGAGAAACTTCCACCACAGAAGGTGAGCCAGAAGCTGCCCCCAGCCATGACGTCGGCGAGCCGTTGGAAGAAGCAGAAGCCGGCCCCTGGGAGCTTGGGCAGGTTAGTCCCGGGAGAGAGACTTTTGGGCAGGACCAGGCGGAGGACCCCAGATATGATAGTGGCCGGGAAAGAGGTGGCTGAGATTGATGGGATATCCATGGATGAGAAGGTCTGGGGTCCTGGACCTTACTTTATAATGAAGAAAGGTCTCCTGTACCACGTGGTGCAAATGCAGGAGCAAGAGATACAACAACTTCTGGTGCCACGAAAACATCAAAAAGCCATATTGAGTCTCGCCCACAGTCACCTGTTTGGAGAACACCTAGGGGTAGAGAAAACCCAGGCACGGATCCAGCGGAGGTTTTTCTGGCCAGGAGTACATGAAGATGTACGGTGATACTGCACCTCTTGTCCGGAGTGTCAGTTACATAGCCCTCGCCCGCACTTGCGAGCTCCTTTGATACCTCTTCCAATAATAGAGATTCCTTTTGAATGGATAGCCATGGATCTAGTAGGGCCCCTAGAGAAGACAGCTCGGAGCCACCAACATGTGCTTGTTGTACTGGACTATGCAACCCGGTACCTGGAAACTGTTCCCCTGCGCAACACAGCTTCCAAGACAATAGCTAAGGAGCTAGTACAGATCTTTGCCCAGGTTGGGCTACCCAAGGAGATATTGACTGATCAAGGGACACCTTTCATGTCCAAGCTGATGAAAGATCTCTGTTCATTGCTCCATGTACAAGCCCTACGGACCTCTGTATACCACCCGCAAACAGATGGCCTTGTGAAAAGGTTCAATAGGACCCTCAAGGCCATGATCAGGAAAGTGGTGAGCCGGGATGGGAAAGATTGGGATACCCTATTGCCTTACCTCATGATGGCCATCCGGGAGGTTCCGCAAGCCTCCATGGGTTTCTCTCCGTTCGAACTACTATATGGGCGCTACCCTCAGGGCATATTGAATATAGCCAGAGAAGCCTGGGAAGAGGAGCCAAATCCCGGAAGGAACATAGTTGAGCATGTACTGCAGATGAGAGATCGGATAGCCCGAGTTACGCCCATTGTACGGGAACACTTGGAGAGAGCACAGGAGATCCAACAAACCCATTATAACCACCAAGCGAAGCTTCGACGGTTCCAACCAGGGGATCGGGTGATGGTACTGGTGCCCACAGCAGAAAGTAAACTGTTGGCCCAGTGGCAGGGACCCTACGAAATAATTGAAGCCGTAGGAGAGGTGAACTATAAGGTGCGGCAGCCAGGCCGCTGGAAATCGGAGCAAATTTACCACATCAATCTTTTAAAACCTTGGCATGATCGAGAGACATGCTTAGTCACGCAGGAGACCCTTCCCCAGGAGGATAACTTACACGAGCAAGTGAGGATATCATCCGACTTGACGCCGATTCAAAAGATCGAGGCAGCCGACATGATTAATCGCAACAGAGATATGTTCTCTACAAAACCAGGGTGGACGACTGAGACCTATCACCATATCTGCACGATCCCCGGAGCCAAGGTAACATTGAGACCCTACCGAATCCCAGCAGCCAAAAGAGAGGAAATCAAGGCCGAAGTAAAGAAAACGTTAGAATTAGGGGTTATTGAAGAATCTTACCGTCAGTGGTCTGGTCCAATTGTTCTAGTGCCTAAACCTGATGGTACCATGAGATTCTGTAATGACTTTTGCCGACTGAATGAAATATCCCAGTTTGATGCATACCCCCATACCACGCATCGACAAATTGGTTCACCGACTGGGTAGTGCCTGATTCTTGACTACACTGGATCTGACAAAAGGGTACTGGCAGATTCCCCTGACCAAAGAAACTAAAGAAAAGACAGCATTCTCCACCCCGGATGGACTATTCCAGTACACCGTCCTCCCTTTTGGGCTACATGGGGCCCCAGCCACATTCCAGCGCCTCATGGATAAGCTGCTGCGCCCCCATACTAGTTATGCAGCTGCATACCTAGATGATGTCGTCATCCATATGCCAGACTGGGAAACCCACTTGGAGAAAGTTGAGGCAGTACTGCGCGCCTTAAGGTGGGCTGGCCTCATTGCTAATCCCGCTAAATGCGCCATAGGGCTAGTGGAGGCTAGGTACTTGGGATATATTGTGGGAAGGGGCATAGTGAAGCCCCAAACAAATAAGTTAGAGGCAATTCAAAACTGGCCCCGGCCAACCCGAAAGAAGCAGGTTCGTGCGTTCCTAGGCATGGTAGGCTACTACCAACGGTTTATTCCCCACTTCGCCACTAGGGCAAGTCCCCTAATGGACCTGGTGAAGGCCCGAGGTCCAGACATGATAAAGTGGACCGATGCAGCAGAGGGGGCATTTACAGACCTTCGGACGGCCCTCTGTAATGACCCCGTACTCATAGCCCCGGACTTTAACAGGGAATTTGTTTTACAAACAGATGCTTCCAAGGTGGGGTTGGGAGCAGTTCTGTCGCAAATGGTGGGAGAAGAGAAACACCCAATCCTCTACCTAAGCAGAAAGCTTCTCCCAAGAGAACAGAAATATGCAGTGGTCGAGAGAGAATGCCTTGCTGTCAAATGAGCTATGAAGACACTGTGTTATTACCTCTTAGGCCTGCGATTTACTCTTGTGACGGAAAATGCACCCCTCCAGTGGATGCAGCGGAATAAGGAAAAGAATGCAAGGGTCACCAGGTGGTTCTTATCCCTCCAACCATTCCAGTTCTGCATATGGCACAGGGCTGGATGCCACCATGGCAACGCTGATGGTCTGTCACGAGCATAATGCCTGGCGTCCCAAGTTGCCCAACTCTATGGTGTTGAGCGGAGTGCGGGAATATGTGATGGGGCAAGGCCAGATGGCTATGGAAGAGTAGTGAGAGATAGATATATTAGCTCCAGGCTAAACAAATCCCTGGTATCATGATAAGTGAATGGCAGCTGCTCCAGGTCAATTAAGACAC
Source organism: Dermochelys coriacea (assembly GCF_009764565.3). Lineage (NCBI taxonomy): Eukaryota > Metazoa > Chordata > Testudines > Dermochelyidae > Dermochelys > Dermochelys coriacea. The sequence goes on from NC_050070.1 coordinate 164,761,476, forward strand.
CTGGGGCCAATTAAGAACTTTCCAGAAGGCAAGGAGAAGGCTAGGTTGATTGGGACACCTGAAGCCAATCAGGGGCTGGCTGAAACTAGTTAAAAGCCTCCCTGTCAGTCAGGTGGGTGTGCATATCAGGAGCTGTGGGAAGAAGTTGCACGGTTGGAGAGGCTGAGTAATACACACCATATCAGGCACAAGGAAGGAGGCCCTGAGGTAAGGGTGAAGCGGAGCTTGAGGAAGTGAGGGCAGCTGTGGGGGAAGTAGCCCAGGGAATTGTACATGTCATGTTTCTAAAAGGTCAGCTACCATAGCTGATACTATTACGGTCCCTGGGCTGGAGCCCGGAGTAGAGGGTGGGCCCGGGCTCCCCCCCCCACCATTGCCCCCTGATTAATCACTGAAACTGGGAGACAACAGAGACTGTGCAAGGAAGGATAACTTCTCCTCACCTCCCTTGCTGGCTTATGATGAAAATGGCTCAGTAGACTGTGACCCTTGTCTCTAGAGAAAGAAGGGTTACGTGGAGGGTCACAGTGAACCTCTGAGGCTAGCAAAATCCGCCAGGAAACGCGGGACCCACAGAGGCAAGGACAGAGCTTTGTCACAATATATATATATATATATATTTAATGCGGTCGCAGATGTTAATACTGCAAGCACATAGGTGATGTAACTTTACTCTTGAGTATTTCCATTAACTGCAATGGGACAAATAATGTGCACTTCTGTGCATAGGCGTTTGCAGGATAGAGTACTTAATTTTTTCATAAAATGATTAAATATTAGAAATACTTGCTATCTATTCAGAGTTCATGGGTTATGATAAAATAGGATCCAGACACAAAGCACCCTTAGATTTGGTTTTGCAAAACAACACTGATCAGCCAAGTCTTGCAAAACCAAACACATTGTGAGTTTTGAGAAAGTAGAATATGGATTCTAGAAAGTCCAGTTCTGGTTTTACAGAAGTGAAAATCAACTAAGAATGTTTGCAAAAACCAAAACCACCCTGTGCTTTTCCCATCTCCAGAATGCAACAGGAATGCAGTGCACAATTTATGAGTATGAAACTGTTTGCTTATAGTTCCTGTTTTATCTGATCAATAAAATATACTTTATGCAGTTAAGTGTAAAAGAAGAAAATGTTTCTTATGACTTTCCAGGAGTATAGCTACAGTCTGCTCCTGAGATTTCTGGTACATGTTTACTGTGTTAATGCATGCCTGAAGCTATGACTTGATCCTGTTGCATTTAGAAGTTGTGAGGCTGGGATCTGAAATGTCAGCACAGGGGTTGCTCTCGATTCATCACTGCTGCCAAAGATAGCAGTGGCTGTGGCAGCTTCTTCCAGAAGCTGTTGTTGTTCATAGCTCACAAAGCCTAAAGAAAAGCAGTGAGGAAAATAGAGCACCTAAAAAAAAGTTGTGGCTATTTTTTTTTTTACCATATTAAGATGCACATGTTGCTAGCTCTGCTGGATATAATACAAATTACTTTGCAATAGGGAGATGGTCTTTTTTCTGTAATTTATATCAAAATAAAAATGTCAGCTTGAGATAATTTTGCAGCCAATGTTTTTTGATTGGGTAAAGCTCAAAGGCTCAGGTGTTTTTTACGTGAAGAATACGTCTCCAACTTGAGAATTAATTTCTGTTAGAGACAACATGGATGCAAAGTGTTTAAAGCTTAATTTAGATTCAAATTAATGTTAAGGCAAGTTCTTTGAGTCACCTAGTCCTCTGTGGAATCATTTCTAATTGAATGTTAAGATCAAAGTTTAAGTTTATAAGAAAGAAAAACAAGCGCAGATAAATAGTTATTATCTGACATCCTTATGAAAATTCATGACCTGCAGCTTTATCAGGGACCTTTTAAGAATTCTAATTGTGAAGTATGCATAACTATTAAAAGGCTAGAATGCTTCAGTCTCTTGATAAGAAGCGAGTTAAATAATTGTCCTGTTTAACTTGTGCTTGTTAACCTTTAAGGTCAACTAGTTTGAACATACGTTTAATGAAATCCTGGAGCCAGAATTTATGATACTGCTGCTGAATGTTAAATTGGACAATTTACATAAGCAGGACATTAACCTTCTGAGCACTAAATAGCATTTTAGCACTTAGCCGCTGGGGACAATAAGGGACATGTTCTATATATTTGTGATTAGCTTGCCTGGAAACTCTCATGATGACCAATTGGCCTACCAAGTTTAGCAGCATAATTAAATGAATGGACTCAGCCTAAGTAAATTATCAGTGCTGTGTACAGTATATCATTATAGTCCTAAGGAAAAAAAGATATGAATAATTTAATATTACATTACTAATTTATCAATGCTAAGTGACTGCAAGGAGGCTCTTTGTAATTCGTTGTTTTAAATTTGATATTTGATTTACTGCTGGTGTGATTAAACTTGAACCTTCTTCATTCTTTATCAGAAATTTATGGTAACAGTCGACTTTTTTTCCCTGGAGTAATGGATGTACTTTTCATTTTCTTCTGCTTTGATGATAATAGCAAATACAAAGTATTATGCATTGCCAAACTTGTAATTAAGCAATTTGTCATAAGGCATGTGTGCATCTTCTGCCAGGCAGATCTTGTAAAAGGTAAGGGCAGCAGCCTTAGAATTGTCAGCTTTCCAAGCTGGTACTACAAGACAATAATGGCTTAGGGTAATTTTCCTCTTGGATGTGAAAGATGGAACTTAATATCCTGCTCTTCCTACTTGAATATTCTCACAGTGTAAGGGAATGCAAAATGTTGGAACAGAGTGTTGTACATCTGAAAGGAGAATGTTGGTTAACTATTATAATTGTTGTTATTTATACTGGGGTAGTGCCCAAAAGCCCCAGGCAGGGTTGGGATCCCATTTTGCCAGGTGCTGAACAAACACATACAGCGTCCAGTCCTTGCTCTAAACTTCTTATAGTATTAAAAATAAATAAAGCAGACAACAGTGGGGTAAAAGGATACAACACATAAGCAAAGTGATCAGGGTAACAGCAGGCACATGCTAGCACCACTGTGCCCATGTTGTTCGAGGGAGTGGTTTTTTACAGTTATTTTTATTTCTTTTGCAAACATAATTTTAGGTTTGTTTTTCAAGGGGCAGTCAGGGTTCAAATCAGGAAGATGGAGTGAGTGTTGAGTAAAAGAGAGGCCTGGGTAAAGGAAGAGGGAAATGGAGGGGAAGGGAAGTACAAAGGGAAAGGAAAAGGGGCAGGGAAGAGAAGGCGCACAATAGGCAGGCAGATTGAAGCTGGAAGCAGATAGGTTGCGGCAGTAGTAGAAGAGGGAGGCATCAATGGCAAGACAGAAAAAGAGAAAAAAACCCAATCCGGAGTCCGAACTTCAGAATCGAGTGATGATGATGTCAGAAGGTTGTAAAGGCTTCCTGACTGCTGCTGTTTTTTCCCCATGTGGAGAAGGCAAAGGAAGGGGTGCTAGACCCAGTGCCTTGAGGGTTCCCCTCTCAACTCTGGTGTGGTGGTAGGGGGCTGGAAGACCTTGATTTAACCCCTGCTCACTGAGCTATAGCTGGTGCTGGCTGTGCTGGAGGAGATGCACTCAAGGTTAGGGGTTTCGATAGCCCTCCCCTAAATGCTGCTGGTGTTCCTCATGTGTAGGCAAGAATGGAAGCCGCGGGGCTTGAATTAAATCTCAGCTGTGCAAGAGTAAAAACCTTTCCCAAGTGCAAGAATAGAAACCTTGTCTGCCGATTAATGTGCTGCTGGATTGGATGTGATGGAGTTACAGCCTCTCCAACTCAGAACACACTACATGGCATCACCATTTCCCAGCAGCATCCCAATGTGCTCCTCAGTTCAGGTCAGAAGGCCACGAGTGGTATAATCCACTGTTGTGTGGCTCTGCTTGGATGGTTTGTCAAAGAACAGAAGTGACCAGTGTATGATGTTAGTGCTCTCTCTTTGTCTCACCAATAAATAAATAAATAAGCAATCAACATGGTAATTGGAAATCTTCCTCATTTTTATATCTTTTTGGCAATAGGTAGAATGACTATATGAAAGAGCCCTTTCCTTTGAATGATCAAATCTGAATACTCAGTGTGTTTTTTAATTCAAAAGTAAAATCAGTTTACTTTTGGGGAGTTTTGGAGCTCACTTAGGAATTATTGAAGATTGGTCCCCAGAGCCAGCACTAGGCATAACCAGAGTAAGCAATTTCTTGAGGGCCCTAAGCAGCTCAAGAGGCCCCCCTATTTGTTTTTTAGTATATGTTGTGTGTGGAAGCCCCCCAAAATATTCCAGCTGAGGACCTCCACTGAGCTACTATCACCTCTGTTGATCCCGTTGCAGATTACCACAGCAATTCATGAGACATGGGCTCAGACTGGCTCCTGAAACTCTAACATCTTTAAATTTTGTGGAGTGAGTCAGATTCCAGTTTCCAGATCTAAACCTGCCCTTACATATTTGGTTCCAGGTTCAGTCTCACCTATTCACAGGTGGCAAAAATTTCATGTGAGCAACTATTCTTAATATATTTCTGCCATTTTGGTCTGGAATCTAGCAGAACAGTTCTCAAGATTTTGGTGTCATTGACTACAAACCTTAAACTTACTTAATCTTCAAACCCCATCCTAGCCTGAGACAGATCTAAGTACCACATCCTTGGCTCAATCTTAGAAGCTACCATATTTTATAATGGATCAAAGTCAAGACTGGATAACTCATCTGAAGTCATAGCAATATACAAAAAGTTATACCAACTATCAAAACAATATGGCATATGGTACAGTGGCCAATCACGTAGATTTGTAAATTCAATTCAATCTGGATCCAGAACAATGTATGACTTTATGAATACATTAATATATATATAGCATAAAAACACAGAATGCAATCCTCCCCCTTTAAAAATGCATATTGAGTGTGGAGGTATTTTTCAATTCATATTAGAATAATTACATTTTGGAAAGGTGATGATTGTTCAGGCAATTACAAAACTTTTAAAAAATTAGCATGAAATTTTGTTTTCAGAACACTATACAAATTACTTTGAATGACTTTGGCAATTTTATTTTATTGTTTTAGTCCTTTCCTGGCTGGTTGAGCCCTGTGAACACTGTCAGTCTGTTTTACTGGTGACAGGAAGTTAGAAAACTACTAAGAAAATAACTGAACAGGAAAATGTTGCAGGTAAATCCAGCAACAAACTTATTAATATGATCAGCTCTGTTTTTTGAAGGTCAATGATTGTCTCATCTTACAGCTGCAGATATTGAGAGAAGTGAAAGCTGAGTCATTTTAAAAACTGTGCCTTGACTAAAATATATTAGACCCCTTGATTACCAGTTGGCCTCAGTACTGGCAAGAGAATGCAGGCTGCTCCAGTGCCTAAGACTGGGGTGACCTGGGTTCAAGACCCTGATCCAGCTGGGTGACTGGGTAAATCATTAAGCCTCTCTGAGCCTCATTTCCGCCATATGTACAATGGGGATAATAGCGGTCCCCGACCTCACAGGGAGATCATGAGGATAAATTCGTTAAAGTCTGTGAGATGATCAGATGCTAGGAAATAAAATAAAAATTGATCAAGTAATTAGCTTCCTTTTATAACTAAAGAGTTCTCTGTTCAATGCAAAATAAATAGGTTTGCATCTAAGCTAAAGAAAAAAATGGAAGGAGATAGGAAGTCATGCACCAGCCTTTCTTAGCTCAAGAGACACAAGCTGTTCAAAAAGATACATTATCAGCAGTGCTTGGATCTATTTTTCTACTGTGTTGTTGTGGCAGCAGTGCATCAGTGCTTTCAATCAGCCATCACTGGGATTACAAGATGCAGGGGTCTTCAAAAACAATTTGGAATGAGCTGTTCTATATATTACAGCTTCGTTTCCCCTTCCCTTCTTCTCATTCCAGGTTATTCCTCATCTGAGACACTTCTTGGTACATTTGGGAAACAGTTTTACCAATGCATAGAATTTCAATATGGTAAAATGCTTGGCTTCCTGACACCCGCTATAGAAGAGCGCCCCCCTCACTCCCAGAATACACCCAACACACCCACCTAAAGTAGAGTCTCAAAAGTAACCTCAGGTAAGAGACTAGTTAACTGGATGAGAGTGATTTTGTTAATGTTGCTTATGGTGTCAGAATTTCAACTCCTTTCCATATGAAGGAAGTTGATTCCATGAAGTGCTGAGCACCCCCATCTTTGGAGCCCTCAGCACTTCTCTGGACATCCTTAGTACTTGTTATATTGGGATCCAAAGGTCCCCAAGCCTCCTGTTCAAACGAATGGGACTAGTCCTATATGTGCGGGGATTGATAAGGAAGAACAGTGAGCAGGAAGACATGGAGATTGTACGTAACATTTTTTCTTTGACTCGCCAAACAACAAATGTACAGTTGCATTAATAGTCCTCCTCTGTTTCAACACGCCCATCATTCATCAGTCTAAAATAGTGACAGAGCTGGGCAGGACCACTTTTTCTAGTACAACCTACGTTTGTAGCTTTGCTAGTACAACCTGCGTTTATAAGAGTTAGCTAAGGGTCACTCTCCCCCTCTAAGAGCATGAAGTAGCAGCACAAACCCAAACCACTAATGATTAACCTTTTCAAAGAATCAATGTATATGTCTCCAAATCTCACCAGCTTTACTCCTGCTGAGCTCACCTCACTACCGGTAGAGTTTTTCCTCTATCCACATTGTCCCTCTGCAGCATGCAGTCTAGGAGATAGCTGCATACATGTTTTCAGAGCTGGTCCTAATTATTCTAGCAAAGTGAGTCCATCCTACCTCCCTCGGTTACCCCAAAAATCTCCCTCCCTCTCCCCCCGCTACATTTTTCTCATTCCATCCATCCATTTCCACTGCAGTGGAGGGCTTGTCTTCTGGCTGGTTAGCCTCCTCTTCCTGCAGTGCATTTTCTGAGTATGAGAGCAGTATCATTGACAGACTGCCTCTTCCATCAGTGGAACACTCCCCTGAATCATAGTGCCACCAGAAGTGGAGCCATGGGGATGTGTCTGTTCAGTATATGCCTTAAGCTATGCACACATATTGAAAAGTTTCTACTTAGAGCATTTTCAAAATCAGAGAAGATCCTATAGTTGAATGCAATCTTTAGTTGACTGCATTATGGTTAGAGACCTTTCATCACACCTTCAGAATTACCTACATTAACTTGCAGGGTTGAGTTATACCTGCATGAAGTTGCAGGTTCAAAGCTATCATTACATCTTTGCCCCCTGAATTCATGAGGGTGTTTTCAATTTTCTGGTGATCTTTACCAGCGCACGTGCCCATATATAATTATACCAATAGTGCCTTAAATACCTAGCAACCTCCAATTAAATGTGCTAAATCAGACAGACAGATAGATAACAGAAACCAAGAAATATAAATGGAAAGAAAGTAAATTGCTTGGATGTCTTATCAGAAGGCACAAATTCTGTCCATCTCTCTGCTCCCCACCCTCACCTGTTCCATTTAGACAAATGTATTCCATTTAGTAAAAGGTTACATTATTGCTTGTCAACATTTCTACTGAAATATATACAGGCATACATTATCTAGTCTTTTAATGCAATCCCAAAGAGCTTTTAAAATGAAAGGGTCAATGCAACAGTCTGTTTGAAGTTGTTTAAGAATTCTTTCAACTGTACCGCAGCTATAGTAGATCCTCTCACAAAATAAGCTTTCTCTTATAAGAAAAAGAGAGAGAAATTTCTCTGACATGTTTTCCACACAGGCATTCTTAAATATAATCCCTTTTGTTGCTTTGGTAAGTCAATCATGCTAACAGGTACCACTTAACCCACGGCTGCCTTGGGCTGAGTAGAGCAAGTGACAAAAACACTTTCAGGTTGTCATGTATTAATGTAAAATGCCCCCAGACCCCACCACTTATTCATCTTCATCTAGATGACTAATGTTTTTTCCCATGTTGTTACATGTTGGTAAATTAAAGAAATCTTCCAGACAGTTCTGTCAACAGTTTACTGAAAGGTACCTCATTAGTGAGGTTGAACTGTCACATCAGTGTAATTTAATCCCATTGAATTATCACTCAAAAATGTTTGAATATCAGGCCTTTCTATATTGGAAAACAAGATTTGCCAGTAATACTGTCGCATCTTCAGTTGACTGGAAGTGAAACATGCACGCACTAAAAAATGTACTTATAGTAAGACTTGTAATAACCCTTGAATTGTGTCTTATATTTCAGTGAATAACATAAGGTTGTGTACATCTCTATTGAACATTTGCTTTTCAAATCCAATCAGAGAGATGGGAAGCTGAATACTGCAGTTACGATTGAATATTTTCCCTTGCCTGAACAATAGATTACAAATTTATACTTTTGAAAAGTTAAGGAAAAAGAAGAGGGAAATCTAGCAAGAAATGTAAAGCATAGGAATTGAATGTATTGTGCATACTATTAAATGTGGGAAGCCTCAAAAGGTATTGATCTCTATAGAGGAGGTAGAAGCAGCACTGAATAAGATCAAGAATGGTAAAGCAGCTGGTGAAGATGAGAAACTGTTGATATGACCAAGGCAGTTGTAAATACTGGAGTAAAGTGGCTTCATAGATTAGTATGTGTTTGCTGTGATCAAGCGAGGATACCAGACGACTGAAAAGGGGAATGATTGTGCCCGTTTGGAAGGGTAAGGGTGATGCAAATGATCCAAACACCTATCAGGGCATCACCCTCTTAAGACAACCTCTCACAGTCCTTGAGAGAGTTTTGGAGGCCAGGCTGAGGTGCAAGGTGGAGGAAAATATAGGAGAGGAGCAACATGGCTTTAGGAAGAAAAGGAGTGCTATGGACACAATGTTTGCAATGACATGGGAGGTTTGAAAAAATGATAAATTGGAGGGCATAACTGATATTTAGCATTTCATAGAATCATAGAATCATAGAATCATAGAATATCAGGGTTGGAAGGGACCCCAGAAGGTCATCTAGTCCAACCCCCTGCTCAAAGCAGGACCAAGTCCCAGTTAAATCATCCTAGCCAGGGCTTTGTCAAGCCTGACCTTAAAAACCTCTAAGGAAGGAGATTCTACCACCTCCCTAGGTAACGCATTCCAGTGTTTCACCACCCTCTTAGTGAAAAAGTTTTTCCTAATATCCAATCTAAACCTCCCCCATTGCAACTTGAGACCATTACTCCTCGTTCTGTCATCTGCTACCATTGAGAACAGTCTAGAGCCATCCTCTTTGAAACCCCCTTTCAGGTAGTTGAAAGCAGCTATCAAATCCCCCCTCATTCTTCTCTTCTGCAGACTAAACAATCCCAGCTCCCTCAGCCTCTCCTCATAAGTCATGTGCTCTAGACCCCTAATCATTTTTGTTGCCCTTCGCTGTACTCTTTCCAATTTATCCACATCCTTCTTGTAGTGTGGGGCCCAAAACTGGACACAGTACTCCAGATGAGGCCTCACCAGTGTCGAATAGAGGGGAACGATAGAGGGGAACGATTTCCTGATCTTGAGAAAGCGTATGACTTGGTTCCTGGGAGCTGGTGTTTGGAGTATTGAAATATAGGGGCAGGGGGACATAGATTCATAACTAAAGGTCAAAAGGGACCATTCTGATCATCTAGTCCGACCTCCTGCACAGTGCAGGCCACAGAATCTCACCCACCCACTCCTATGAAAAACCTCACCTATGTCTGAGCTATTGAAGTCCTTAAATCATGGTTTAAAAAGACTTCAAGGAGCAGAGAAGCCTCCCTCAAGTCAACCATGCCCCACGCTACAGAGGAAGGCGAAAAACCTCCAGGGCCTCTCCAATCTGCCCTGGAGGAAAATTCCTTCCCGACCCCAAATATGGCAATCAGCTAAACCCTGAGCATATGGGCAAGATTGACCAGCCACATACTACAGAAAATTCTTTCCTGGGTAACTCAGATCTCATCCATCTAATATCCCATCTCAGGGGATTAGGCCTATTTACCCTGAATATTTAAAAATCAATTACTTACCAAAATCCTATTATCCCATCATACCATCTCCTCCATAAACTTATCAAGTAGAATCTTAAAACCAGATAGATCTTTTGCCCCCACTGCTTCCCTTGGAAGGCTATTCCAAAACTTCACTCCTCTGATGGTTAAAAACCTTCGTCTGATTTCAAGTCTAAACTTCCTGGTGGCCAGTTTATACCCATTTGTTCTTGTGTCCACATGGTGCTGAGCTGAAATAATTCCTCTCCCTCTCCTGTATTTATCCCTCTGATATATTTATAGAGAGCAATCATATCTCCCCTCAACCTTCTTTTAGTTAGGCTAAACAAGCCAAGCTCCTTAAGTCTCCTTTCATAAGACAAGTTTTCCATTCCTCGGATCATCCTAGTAGCCCTTCTCTGTACCTGCTCCAGTTTGAATTCATCCTTTTTAAATATGGGAGACCAGAACTGCACACAGTATTCTAGGTGAGGTCTCACCAGTGCCTTGTATAATGGTACTAAAACCTCCTTATCCCTACTGGAAATGCCTCTCCTGATGCATCCCAAAACCGCATTAGCTTTTTTCACAGCCATATCACATTGGCAGCTCATAGTCATCCTATGATCAACCAATACTCCAAGGTCCTTCTCCTCTTCCGTTACTTCTAATTGATGCGTCCCCAACTTGTAACTAAAATTCTTGTTATTAATCCCTAAATGCATAACCTTACACTTCTCACTATTAAATTTCATCCTATTACTATTACTCCAGTTTACAAAGGCATCCAGATCTTCCTGTATGATATCCCTGTCCTTGTCTATATTTGCAATACCTCCCAGCTTTGTATCATCTGCAAACTTTATTAGCACACTCCTACTTTTTGTGCCAATGTCAGTAATAAAAAGATTAAATAAGATTGGTTCCAAAACCGATCCCTGAGGAACTCCACTGGTAACCTCCCTCCAGCCTGACAGTTCGCCTTTCAGTAGGACCCGTTGCAGTCTCCCCTTTAACCAATTCCTTATCCACCTTTTGATGTTCATATTGATCCCCATCTTCTCCAATTTAACTAATAATTCCCCATGTGGCACGGTATCAAATACCTTACTGAAATCTAGGTAAATTAGATCCACTGCATTTCCTTTATCTAAAAAATCTGTTACTTTTTCAAAAAAGGAGATTAGGTTGGTTTGGCATGATCTGCCTTTTGTAAAACCATGTTGTATTTTGTCCCATTTACCATTGACTTCAATGTCCTTAACTAATTTCTCCTTCAAAATTTTTTCCAGGACCTTGCGTACTACAGATGTCAAACTAACTGGCCTGTAGTTACCTGGATCACTTTTTTTTCCTTTCTTAAAAATAGGCACTATATTAGCAATTCTCCAATCATTCGGTACTACTCCTGAGTTTACAGATTCATTAAAAATTCTTGCTAACAGGCTTGCAATTTCAGGTGCCAATTCCTTTAATATTCTTGGATGAAGATTATCTGGGCCCCCCGATTTAGTCCCATTAAGCTGTTTGAGTTTTGCTTCTACCTCAGATATCGTAATATCTACCTCCATATCCTCATTTCCATTTGTCATGCTACCATTATCCCTAAGATCCTCTTTAGCCTTATTAAAGACTGAGGCAAAGTATTTGTTTAGATATTGGGCCATGCCTAGATTATCCTTAACCTCCACTCCATCCTCAGTGTTTAGCAGCCCCACTTCTTCTTTCTTAGTTTTCTTCTTATTTATATGGCTATAGAACCTTTTACTATTGGTTTTAATTCCCTTTGCAAGGTCCAACTCTACTCGACTTCTAGCCTGTCTCACTTTATCCCTACATGTTCTGACCTCAATTAGGTAGCTTTCCTTGCTGATCCCTCCCATCTTCCACTCCCTGTATGCTTTCTGCTTCTTCTTAATCACCTCTCTAAGATGCTTGCTCATCCAGCTTGGTCTACAACTCCTTCCAAAGAATTTTTTCCCCTTTCTTGGGATACAGGCTTCCGATAGCTTCTGCAGCTTTGATTTAAAGTAATCCCAGGCCTCCTCTACCTTTAGATCCATAAGTTCTTCAGTCCAATCCACTTCCCTAACTAATTTCCTTAATTTTTGAAAGTCAGCCCTTTTGAAATCAAAAACTCTAGTTGCAGATTTATTTTTGTTAATCCTTCCATTTAGTTTGAACTGAATTAGCTCATGATCACTTGAGCCAAGATTGTCCCCTACAACCATTTCTTCTATGAGGTCCTCGCTACTCACCAAAATTAAATCTAAAATGGCATCCCCTCTAGTCGGTTCAGCAACTACTTGATGAAGGAATCCATCAGCTATCGCATCTAGGAAAATCTGAGCCCTATTATTATTACTAGCACTGGTCCTCCAGTCTATATCTGGGAGGTTAAAGTCTCCCATGATCACGCAGTTTCCATTAGTATTTACTTGATTAAAAACATTAAAAAGGGCTCTACCCATATCCAGATTAGATCCCGGAGGTCTATAGCACACCCCAAGCACCATCGTAGGAGAGGCTTTACTAGTTTTCTTCCCCAATGTAATTTTTGCCCAGACGGACTCTGTCTTATCCATTGCATCGCTTCTTATTTCTTTACATTCTACCTCATCATTGATATACAATGCTACTCCACCACCTTTACCTTTGTTTCTGTCTTTCCTAAACAGCACATACCCTTCAATACCTGTAGTCCAGTCATGACTACGATTCCACCATGTTTCTGTTATCCCTATAATATCTGGTTTCACTTCCTGCACCAGTAGCTCTAGTTCCTCCATTTTGTTACCTAGGCTCCTCGCATTGGTGTACAAACATCTTAATTTTTGCTGTTTGGCCTCGCTCACATTTTGTACCCTATTAGGCACAGTCATTCTACAGCCAGTATAACCTATTAGACTAGTATCCACACCGCCCTCGCTCCTTATATACATTCTCCTACCCACAGCTGTATCCTTTCTTACTTCGTCTTCTTCCCTCTCAATGCTAAAATCTGGCATGGAGATTACCTGGACATCTCCCAACCATCTCCCCCTAATTCCTAGTTTCAAGCTCTCTTTATCAGTTGTGCCAGCCTTGATCCTAGAAGTCTATTTCCTTCCCTACTCAGATGAAGTCCATCCCAAGAGAACTGTCCTCTGTCTGTGAATGCCTCCCAGTGGCCATACATCCCAAAGCCCTCCTTATAGCACCACTGCCTAAGCCATCTGTTGACAGTCATAATCTTTGTTGCCCTTCTCTAGGAACAGGAAGGATCCCACTAAAGATCACCTGAGCCTCAATTTCCTTAAGCGTCTTCCCAACCTAGCATAGTCTCCCTTAATACTTTCCAGCGAGAATCTAGCCGTATCATTTGTTCCCATATGAAGGATAATTAGGGGATTCTTTCCCGCTCCCTTTAGGATCCTTTTCAACCTCAAAAAGAAAAGGAGTACCGGTGGCACCTTAGAGACTAACAAATTTATTAGAGCATAAGCTTTCGTGAGCTACAGCTCACTTCATCGGATGCATTTGGTGGAAAAAACAGAGGAGAGATTTATATACACACACACAGAGAACATGAAACAATGGGTTTATCATACACACTGTAAGGAGAGTGATCACTTAAGATAAGCCATCACCAGCAGCAGGGGGGGGAAAGGTGACAAGCAAGGTAGGCTAATTCCAGCAGTTAACAAGAATATCAGAGGAACAGTGGGGGGTGGGGTGGGAGGGAGAAATACCATGGGGAAATAGTTTTACTTTGTGTAATGACTCATCCATTCCCAGTCTCTATTCAAGCCTAAGTTAATTGTATCCAGTTTGCAAATTAATTCCAATTCAGCAGTCTCTCGTTGGAGTCTGTTTTTGAAGCTTTTTTGTTGAAGTATAGCCACTCTAAGATCTGTGATCGAGTGACCAGAGAGATTGAAGTGTTCTCCAACTGGTTTTTGAATGTTATAATTCTTTACGTCTGATTTATGTCCATTCATTCTTTTACGTAGAGACTGTCCAGTTTGGCCAATGTACATGGCAGAGGGGCATTGCTGGCACATGATGGCATATATCACATTGGTAGATGCGCAGGTGAACGAGCCTCTGATAGTGTGGCTGATGTGATTAGGCCCTATGATGGTATCCCCTGAATAGATATGTGGACAGAGTTGGCAACGGGCTTTGTTGCAAGGATAGGTTCCTGGGTTAGTGGTTCTGTTGTGTGGTGTGTGGGTGCTGGTAAGTATTTGCTTCAGATTGGGGGGCTGTCTGTAAGCAAGGACTGGCCTGTCTCCCAAGATCTGTGAGAGTGATGGCTCGTCCTTCAGGATAGGTTGTAGATCCTTGATGATGCGTTGGAGAGGTTTTAGTTGGGGGCTGAAGGTGATGGCTAGTGGCGTTCTGTTGTTTTCTTTGTTGGGCCTGTCCTGTAGTAGGTGACTTCTGGGTACTCTTCTGGCTCTGTCAATCTGTTTCTTCACTTCAGCAGGTGGGTATTGTAGTTGTAGGAATGCATGATAGAGATCTTGTAGGTGTTTGTCTCTGTCTGAGGGGTTGGAGCAAATGCGGTTATATCGTAGTGCTTGGCTGTAGACAATGGATCGAGTGGTATGATCTGATGAAAGCTAGAGGCATGTAGGTAGGAATAGCGGTCAGTAGGTTTCCGATATAGGGTGGTGTTTATGTGACCATCGCTTATTAGCACCGTAGTGTCCAGGAAGTGGATCTCTTGTGTGGACTGGTCCAGGCTGAGGTTGATGGTGGGATGGAAATTGTTGAAATCATGGTGGAATTCCTCAAGAGCTTCTTTTCCATGGGTCCAGATGATGAAGATGTCATCAATGTAGTGCAAGTAGAGTAGGGGCATTAGGGGACGAGAGCTGAGGAAGCGTTGTTCTAAGTCAGCCATAAAAATGTTGGCATACTGTGGGGCCATGCGGGTACCCATCGCAGTGCCGCTGATTTGAAGGTATACATTGTCACCAAATGTGAAATAGTTATGGGTCAGGACAAAGTCACAAAGTTCAGCCACCAGGTTAGCCGTGACAGTATCGGGGATACTGTTCCTGACGGCTCGTAGTCCATCTTTGTGTGGAATGTTGGTGTAGAGGGCTTCTACATCCATAGTGGCTAGGATGGTGTTTTTAGGAAGATCACCAATGGACTGTAGTTTCCTCAGGAAGTCAGTGGTGTCTCGAAGATAGCTGGGAGTGCTGGTAACGAAGGGCCTGAGGAGGGAGTCTACATAGCCAGACAATCCTGCTGTCAGGGTGCCAATGCCTGAGATGATGGGGCGTCCAGGATTTCCAGGTTTATGGATCTTGGGTAGCAGATAGAATACCCCAGGTCGGGGCTCCAGGGGTGTGTCTGTGCGGATTTGTTCTTGTGCTTTTTCAGGGAGTTTCTTGAGCAAATGCTGTAGTTTCTTTTGGTAACGCTCAGTGGGATCAGAGGGTAATGGCTTGTAGAAAGTGGTGTTGGAGAGCTGCCTAGTAGCCTCTTGTTCATACTCCGACCTATTCATGATGACGACAGCACCTCCTTTGTCAGCCTTTTTGATTATGATGTCAGAGTTGTTTCTGAGGCTGTGGATGGCACTGTGTTCTGCATGGCTGAGGTTATGGGGTAAGCGATGCTGCTTTTCCACAATTTCAGCTCGTGCACGTCGGCGGAAGCAGTCTATGTAGAAATCCAGGCTGCTGTTTCGACCTTCAGGAGGAGTCCACCCAGAATCCTTCTTTTTGTAGTGTTGGCAGGAAGGTCTCTGTGGGTTAATATGTTGGTCAGAGGTGTGTTGGAAATATTCCTTGAGTCTGAGACGTCGAAAATAGGATTCTAGGTCACCACAGAACTGTATCATGTTCGTGGGGGTGGAGGGGCAAAAGGAGAGGCCCCGAGATAGGACAGATTCTTCTGCTGGGCTAAGAGTATAGTTGGATAGATTAACAATATTGCTGGGTGGGTTACGGGAACCATTGTTGTGGCCCCTTGTGGCATATAGTAGTTTAGATAGCTTAGTGTCCTTTTTCTTTTGTAGAGAAGCAAAGTGTGTTTTGTAAATGGCTTGTCTAGTTTTTGTAAAGTCCAGCCACGAGGAAGTTTGTGTGGAAGGTTGGTTCTTTATGAGAGTATCCAGTTTTGAGAGCTCATTCTTAATCTTTCCCTGTTTGCTGTAGAGGATGTTGATCAGGTGGTTCCGCAGTTTCTTTGAGAGTGTGTGGCACAAGCTGTCAGCATAGTCATTCTGATGGCTTATCTTAAGTGATCACTCTCCTTACAGTGTGTATGATAAACCCATTGTTTCATGTTCTCTGTGTGTGTATATAAATCTCTCCTCTGTTTTTTCCACCAAATGCATCCGATGAAGTGAGCTGTAGCTCACGAAAGCTTATGCTCTAATAAATTTGTTAGTCTCTAAGGTGCCACCGGTACTCCTTTTCTTTTTGCGAATACAGACTAACACGGCTGCTACTCTGAAACCTTTTCAACCTCAGGTCTACATCCCGTATCTTAGCACCCGGAAGACAGCACACCCTTCTATTCTCTGGATCAGCTCTAGTTACAGGCCTGTCTATTCTTCTCAATAAAGAGTCCCCGATCACATAGACCTGCCTTTTCCTGGTGACAGTGCTATTCTCCAGTCTCTCCCCTGTTCCCTCTGGTTCCAAGTTCTTTCCATTCCTATTTTCCCTTATAATCCTCTTCAACCCATCCTGTATCCTCCTGGGGCTCATATTTGGTGTAGTCTCCCTTGACTCTTCCGCTTTTCCTATAGGACTAGCCTCTCTTCTCTTCTTCCTTACCCTTCCACCTTCAACAAGTACCTGCTGAGCCCCTTCTTCATTTTCCAACTCTGCAAACCTGTTCCTAAGCTCTATTTCTCCTTCACTAGCCCATCTTTTCCTCTGCCTGGTCCTTTTAGTCACATGCTTCCACTGACCACTTTCCTCACCCAGTCTCCCCTCAAAATTCCCCAGCCCTGCTTCCATCTGTGAGTCTGAGCTTTTCCCTTCAGATACCTCATATCTTTGCTCCATCATCTGCTCAAACCCCTTCCTAAACTCAACCAGACTTTCCACCTGCATCTCCAAACCTCGGATCTTTTCCTCCATCAGCTCTATCAGATGGCATTTCATGCAGAAAAAACTCTTACCAGGTCCCCCCTCCAGGATCATGTACATACCACAGCTTCCACATCCAGTCATCCTCAATGTGTCTTCTACTACATGAGTCACTCCCACAGCTGCCTCCGTATCTGTCATCGTCTTCCCACCTAAATCTGTTAATCTGGGAAACACAAGCCACACCAAAAAGACACCCCCCCCCCAGCAAAAACAAACCCCAAACAAGCACCACAATCCAAACTCCCCTTTCAAACTCACACTCAAACTCCCCTGTTCACAGCTCTGTTTGCTGGCTCCTCTGCTTCTGCAGCTGTCTGTGCCGCTGCCTGACTGGCTGGCTACCTTTATGGGACCTCTAGTCAGAAGCCCCACCCCCTAAGCAGGGCTCAGCTGCTCTCCCAGCACAAAGCCCCTACACACACACAAATACTAAAAATACAAAACCAAGTACAACTACCTTCTCTTCCAACAGAACTCCCACTCAAACTCCCCTGTTTACAGCTCTGTTTGCTAGCTCCTGTGCCGCTGCAGCTGTCTGACATCAAGAAGTGGAGATGATAGAGGAGAAGTATTGTGGGCAAGGGCTAAGGCAGCAACAATACATAGAATGTTGGAGAGTTTTGAATTGATGATGGCATTGACACATGGCAGTGTGCTGAGTCGACTTCCCTCCATCCTAGTTATGGCGCTAATTAATAGAAGAACCAAGCCTGTGAAGTCACTGAGAAAACTAATGTATGCTGACTATCTGGCATGTTTAGCTGACAGCAAAGAGGAACTGGTAAATATGGTATGAGAGGGGCATCTGTGTTTGAAGGCCATAGTTGGAAGTTATAAATAAATCTGAAGTTATGCATGTAGGAATTGTGGAAGAAGAGCCGTTGATTTAAGTTTCATGAGAGATGCTGAATCAGAAGAAAGAATTTGTGTACTTGGGAAGCACACTTAGTGCCATCGGAGAGGCCTGGAGAACTGAAATAGAAGAACCCAGTGTGCATGTGCGGCAGTGAAAAAGGTGGCAGGAGTACTGTGAGACTAGGATTAGGTAACAAATTGGAAGAAAAAAATTTATTGTGCATGTGTTTATCCCTGCCTGCTCAATGTTTGGAAATAGTGGGTCTTACAGAGATGGAAGAAAAAGATGACAATAGAAAATAGAAAATAATATATATAGGAGAATGGCAGGCAAGCAGAGGGTAGACAGAATGTGCATGGAAAAATTAGGGGTTAGATGGACTTCAGGCTGTCCATGATAGATAGGCTGGACAGCACACATTTGAGGTGGATCAGAGAAGTGATGAGAATGGGAGAAGAATGACCAGAAAAAAAAACATGGGACAAAGAGAATAGCAAGAAAGAACATGGAAGACTGAGATGCGATGGAAACACTCTATCAAGAGAAATTTTAAGAGAAAAGGACTGGAACTCCAAGACCTACAAACCTGTGCTATGGACTAGAAGGAGTGGCCAAAAATAGTGAGCATCTCCAACCCATGTAAATGGGAAAAGGAGTCGAGAAAGAGAGAAAAGAGAAGAGCGTATACTATTAAATCATATGCATTTTGTGTCTGGTGTAAATGGCATTTGGACCCTTAAATAGTAAAGACTCTGTTCTAGATTATCTGATCTTTACATGTCTTAAACCTGTAAAGTGCTGAGCACCTCCTGTGAAATGCCAAGTGGTCAACTGCCACTAAAGCCACAAGACTAGGCCATTTGACACACAATATTGGAGGGGGGAGTGGAGAAGGGGACCCTAAAAATGCAGGACAACCCAATGCAGAGAAATGGTGTATTGAAGTGCTGAGTTCAAATATCTGTCCATTGTAACAAAGGCTTTGGGGTGGGGAGAGGAGGATAGAACAGTGTCCCAAACACTCTCCGGAACATTGAAAAAGAGGCCCTCCTGCAACAGGAGAGTAAAAATGTACCTTCTTTGATCCATTGTTCTATTGAGGGTCATCTCAAGAGCTTAGGGCCAGCCCTGCCTAGTTCTCTCTGCTGATAGCACTGCTTGCTTTACATATTTTATGAGTTTTTATGATTTTAGGCATTGTAAACTATAGTTGCTTCTGTAGACCTCTTAGACCTTCCTCCACCTACCTTCAATATACCTGTCAAGTTTCACAGGATGTGCTCTAAATTCCAGAGTGGAGAATGCTGACTTTGCACAGAGGGAATGAAAGAGCCACAAAGCATTACATTTTCATACAAATTACATGACAGGCCTGGATACTGTACTGGAGTGGAGATAGGGGAGCAGCAAGTGTGGAAAGAAACTAGGATTGTATAGTTTGTTTAGGAATATGTATTTTATGTACATCTCGTGGAGAAAGGAATGTGAAAATATTTTCTGTATTTTACAATGTAGACTATGCAAGGCAAGAGTTGTTCAACTGAAAACGTATTTTAGATATATCTCATTGAAAACTTCACTTAATGCCATACTTAATAATTTCTGCATATTCAACTCCAGTTGATGTCAATGGAAGCTTTGCATACAAATCAATTGCAGGATACAGATGAGGATTTTTGGAGAAGTAGGTATTTTTTTTATTCTGAACTTTTACACACATAATTTATTCTTCAGTGAGCAGAACAAGGTTCCTTTTCATTAGACATTTAATGTGTTTTTATGTAACACTGGTTGGTACAGGCAAAGCATTGTCGATTATGAAAATGTGTTGGTAATCTTGGGTATGTTACAGAATGCCATGTATGGTAGTAGTGAGAGTATCTAACCTATACTGAAGGGCTTCCTCTTCTGAATTACTGTGTTGAAGGTAGAAAGGATATTTAGGCACAGGGATTGGGGTTATCAGCAAATACCCTGCTTTGATAGAACACTAATCACTTCCCTGACATAGCTAAGCTGTTACTGCCACAAATGCATCTTCTCACTGAGATGCAAGATCATATGGAAAGATCATATGCTCTGTTGTTGCTTTGTCCCAGTTTTCTATGTGTCAACACAGTTTTCACCATATATAGCAATAATGAAAAACTGATACTTTGCAAAAACTTCCCTGAGAGCGCCTGCCAGGCAAGGAGACACTGGTAGATCCATGTTTTGTTCTGTGCTAAAGCTCTGCATCTGAACATTTCCTGGCAATCTCTTCAGACCAGACCATACAGGAGCTGGAATCACTAAATGAAGATCTGTGTGCTGAAATCTGGGCCTCGAGTCCCAGCAAATCCAATGAGAAGAAAGTTGAACATCCAACTGAACATCGTGTAGATTTTGACCTCTAAAGATTTTGACCTCTGGGAAATTGATACTTTTGTACTTCTAGGTACTCAGTTAATCATCACACTTGGCAATCTGGCATTAGTTCTTTATACCACAGGAATAGCTCCTATCCCTGAGTTCTAGATGGAAGATATAGTCCATATCCAAAGTAATATTGGCAATATGATGATAGCTGGTATTGGAAAATGATATGGAAATATATATTGAAGGAGGGGCAGTAGTCCCCATCCACTGACAATTACCATGGATATTATTATTTATTATTACTATTATACACATCTTTGGTCATGTTGGATACTCTCTGGTAAGGAATCACTTTGACAATATGGAAATAGTCTTTAAAGGAGAAAAATAATGGTCACCACCTTGACCCAGACGTGAAAGCTGAATGGCATTCAATCACTGTTGCTTGAGTGTATACAGCAGCCAAGTTCAAAGCTAATTCAGTGTTGACCAAAAAAACTCATCACCTTCGTCTTCTTTCTGGGGATTATCCTGACCATTTTCTTGGAAAAATTTTAATAGGCAGATGCAGTGACTGTAATTGATTCATGCCATATGAGAAAATTACTTCCAACGGGCAGTACATAGGAACATAAGAATGGCCATAGTGGGTCAGACCAAATGTCCATCTAGTTCAGTATCTTGTCTTCCGACAGAGGACAATGCCATGTGTCCCAGAGGGAATGAATAGAACAGGTAACCATCAAGTGATCCTTCCCCATCACCCATTCCCAGCTTCTGGCAAACAGAGGCTAGGGACACCATCCCTGCCCATCCTGCCTAATAGCCATTGATGGACCTATCCTCCATGAATTTATTTAGTTCTTTTTTGAATCCTGTTGTCTTGGCCTTCACAACGTCCTCTGACAAAGAGTTCCACAGGTTGACTGTGCGTTATGTGGAGAAATACTTCCTTTAGTTTGTTTTAAACCTGCTGCCTATTAATTTCATTTGGTGACCCCTAGTTCTTGTGTTATGAGAAGGAGAAAATAACGCTTCCTTATTTACTCTCTCCACATCAGTCATGATTTTATAGACCTTTGTCATATCCCCCCCTTAGTCGTCTCTTTTACAAGCTGAAAAGTCCCAATCTAATTAATCTCTCCTCATATGGAAGCTGTTCCACACCCCTAACCATTTTTGTTGCCCTTCTCAGAATCTTTTCCAATTCCAATACATCTTTTTTGAGATGGGGTGATCACATCTGCATGCAGTATTCACGATGTGGGTGTACCATGGATTGATATAGAGGCAATATGATAGTTTTGTCTTATTATCTATCCCTTTCTTAATGATTCCCAACATTTGTTTGCTGTTTTGATTGCCGCTGCACATTGAGTGGGATTCTTTTCAGAGAACTATCTGCAATGACTCCAAGATCTCTTTCTTGAGTGGTAACAGCTAATTCAGACCCCCACGTTTCCATGGAGATATATATATATATATATATATATATATATATATATATGTATATATATATATATATATGTATATATATATGTGGGATTATGTTTTCCAATGCGCATTACTTTGCATTTATCAACATTGATTTTCATCTGCCATTTTGTTGCCCAGTCACCCAGTTTTGTGATATCCCTTTGTCACACTTTGCAGTCTGTTTTGTATCTGCAAATTTTGCCACCTCACTGTTTATCCGTTTTTCCAGATCATTTATGAATATGTTGAATAGCACTGGTCCCAGTACTGACCCCTGGAGGACACCACTATTTACCTCCCTCCCTTCTGAAAACTGACCATTTATTCCTACACTTTGTTTCCTATCCTTTAACCAGTTACTGATCCATGAGACGACCTTCCCTTTCATCCCATGACAGCCTGTTTGACAAATTCCCCACATGCCAATGTTTGTGGGTTATTGCTATCATGAAACATCTTTTATTGTTTGGAAATCTATTGTTGAGGTTGCACTTTTATTTTAGCATGGTTGACAAACTGTCACTTGTAAATGAGACAAATGAAAAATGTTTAAAAAGACAGCTGGCTTCTTATCTCATCCGTCCCTTGTCAGGCACCTCCAGTTATTGGTCAGTAGGAATCAAGAAAAACAACAAGCGCACATGTATTTGAACAAAGCCACCACTTCCTAAGTGATTCGTGTTTACAGACACCAGCCTATGAGTGGTTTCAGAGTAGCAGCCGAGTTAGTCTGTATTCGCAAAAAGAAAAGGAGTACTTGTGGCACCTTAGAGACTAACAAATTTATTTGAGCATAAGCTTTCCTCATATGTGAGCTACAGCTCACTTCGTCAGATGCATTTGGGATCTCAAAGGAAAACAGTGTTCCAACATCTGATGAGCTTTAGCTTCCAAATTTTAAAAATTCATCCCTCAGAACTCCCACTAAATTGAACTCAAAGAACAAATCAAAACAGTGAGAAATGGTCAGAACTTCAATAACTCTGTAATAATCTGATTTAAAAATCTCTGAAAAACACTTGGCTCAGAGACTAAAGGTGAAATCCTGGCCCCATTGTAGTCAATGGCAAAACTCCCATTAACTTTTACAGGGCCAGAATTTCACCCTAGCACATTATTTACACTTTATATTACTCCTGGGAAAAAGTCCCAGAATTAATTCTGTCAGATACTTGTGCATTGCTCTCATGGAAGCCATCGAGGGTAGCATATACAAGTCTCATGGGAGTTTTGGGGTCAAGGCAGGTTTTGTAGGTTATATTGAAGGGTGGGATAAATGCTTCCCTCTGCTTAAAGTTCTGGAGAGAAACAAAAAAGAAGCACGTTGGGGAGGGGTGTCCCAGACAGAGGCAGGAGTTGCCATTTCGCTGACTCTGCAGGAGGTCCTCCACAGGAATCAGGGATGAGCCACTGTCAGGTGCAGCTGAGAGGATGTCCATTCTTTCTGGCATCATCCCCCACTCAATTCCATGCAAATTCCCAGACAAAATTAGTTCTGATGTAATCAGCATTAATACATGCAAATTCTCCATCACAATGTGCAACCTTTCACTCCACAGAGGATGGGTGTCAGAGCGAGGAACACCTGGGGCACCACTGCAACATGGCTTTTGCAAGAGCCATGCTGCCATCGGGACCAGGATGTGAAAAGTCACAGGGCGCCCCTGTGGATATGCCTGGTATCTAGCAGATCTCCAGAGATATGCGAGTTTTAGGGACTGAGTCATATCCCCTTCTGCAGGAGGAAACCACCACTGTGACCCCTCCCCTCCTCCACCCCACTCCCACCCCTACCACACACCCATCTGGCTCCAAAGTTCCTTTCTTCCCCCTAGACTGGAAGGGATGGGTGGATAACTGGTGCTCTATCTGTTGCTCTCTCTCTCCCCCTCACCATGAAACAGGCTTTGGGGAGGCAAGAA
Organism: Dermochelys coriacea; assembly: GCF_009764565.3. Classification (NCBI taxonomy): domain Eukaryota; kingdom Metazoa; phylum Chordata; order Testudines; family Dermochelyidae; genus Dermochelys; species Dermochelys coriacea. Next base: position 164,785,116 of record NC_050070.1, read on the forward strand.
GGAATTAAGCCTCCTTCAGTCTCCGCTCCTTCTGGCTCCCCCTGCTATTATTTCACTTCTTTCTTTCTGGGAGATAAGTCATTCAGGGTATAAGCATTTTAAACATCATGGGGACATGGGCAGAGCTGAAATTAAGGGATTATGCTGGGAGGTGTTAATAGCTGCCAGGAACCAGTTCTTTGATCAGCAGATAACTACAGAGTTGGTTAAGGCTACTAAGCAGATGCAAAGAGCTCTGTGTGTCCATTATTTCCTCCTCCTGGTTTTCTGAGCCACCCCCCAAATTAATAGGGTTCTGCCCATTGATGCCCAGCTCATTCCCTGAAATTTTGGAATTCATCAGATTCAAAAGTTATTTTATTACATACAGACAAACAGTGACATGCCATCAAGTTGAGTGTTGGGCCTCACTTCACTCAAACAACTGTGGGGCCTGGTGACAGGGCATAGAGGACCTTTGATGTGCCAGCAGTGGGAGCCCTGTAGTCATTATTGGGGGTTTGAAGTTAAACTGCTGCAGAAGTTCTGCATTAGGTTTTCAGAGTCCCACGTGCCTCACTTAGCTGGGATGGCTGGTGGAAGCCCTAGATATATGCAAGCTCATGAGGCAAGCACAGATAACTGAACCTATAAGGCTCACATTCATACAAAGGGGCTGGTCTTTTTTAGGTAGCGCCAGAGACCCACAAGGGCTGTACTGTTACAGTTTAAAGATGCTAAACTGCATGCTAGGAAAATGACTGAGACTTTGCTTGTTGGTTTTTATTTTGACTGTTCTAAAAACAATACTCCACTGTAAATAAACGTGAAACCTCCAAGAGGGTTGTCTCTTCTTATCACTGGACTCTTGTAAATTTCTTTCTAACTACATGGGCCCTACCCTTAGACTAGGGGTGGGCAAACTACAGCCTGGGGGCCACCTCCGGCTCTTCAGATATTTTAATCTGGCCCTTGAGCTCCAGCCGGGGAGCGGGGTCAGGGGCTTGCCCTGTTCTGCATGTGCCATGACTCTGTGTGGCTCCCGGAAGCATCAGCATGTCTCCCCTCTGGCTCCTACATGTAGGGGCAGCCAGGGGGCTTCACACTCTGCCCTTGCCCCAAGTGCTGCCTCCGCAGCTCCCATTGGCCAGGAACCACAGCCTCTGCATAGGAGTCAGAGAGGGGACATGCCACTGCTTCTGGGAGCTGCTTGAGGTAAGTGCCATCCAGAGTCTGCACTCCTGACTCCCTCCTGCACCCCAACCTGATCCGCTCCCGCCCTCTGAAACTCTCGGTCCCAGCCCGGAGCACCCTTCTGCACACCCCAACTCCCTTCCCCAGTCCAGAGCCCCCTCCCCCATCCTGAACTCCTCATTTCTAGCCCCACCCCAGAGCCCGCACCCCCAGTTGCAGCCCTCATCCCCTTCCACACCCCAACCCCCAAATTCATGAGCATTCATGGCCCACCACATGATTTCCATACCCAGATGTGGCCCTCAGGCCAAAAAGTTTGCCCACCCCCACCTTAGATCATCCACTAAATGAAAATCACCATAAGTGCAATATCAATGTGTAAAATTATTTGCCAAAACATCTCAAACAGTAATGCTGATTCTTCTAGTGGTGTGAAAGGTGAAAGGTTAGAAGTCGCCACAACTGCTGGCATTGGGCTGCATCAGCTCCAGAGCAGATAACAAAGTCAGCGCATTGCTCTTTCTAATTTATTTTCTGACTCTCCTTCTACAGTAAATCAGGGCATTGGGAATTGTTACTGAACTGACAGAAGTTATCAGAGATTTCGGATCTTGAAATAAATTAGCATTTACTCTCACAATAATAAGTTCCCAGTAGCAATATCTTTACACTTATTAGCTTCATGAAACCCTGAATACCTCCGCTATGTAAGACAATCATCCTTCATTTCATGTCTTGGGTTACAATTCTGTGTGTTTCATTGAACTGTATTTCTTAAAACGTAATAAAAAGAATTATTTTAAAAATTAGACTTGGATCCTCATTTCCATGGGGCTTTGTTTAACTAAAACAAAAGCGTCTTGCACTTAGTTTGCCCATTCAAAAAATGGGTATATTAATGCCTGCCCATCTCACGGAAGCACTGCTCCAAGCACACTCAAAACAATGGGTGTTTCCATTGACTTCAGTGGGTTCAGGTCTATAAGCACTTATCTTACATCATATCTGCACGTGTCCATCTGCATGGATTGGATTGCAGGACAAGGGCTACTGTGAGTCTTAAATGATTGCTGTATGTAAAGTGCTTTATGATCCTTGAATGAAAGGTACAGTAAGTGCAAGGTATTATACATGTTATTGGGGAGAGGAGGAGGAGTATCTTACTATTAATAGAAAATTCAGTGGGAAAACAGAGATTTTATTGTGTAAAAGATGCCATAAAATACAAGTATTTTAAAGGAAAATGTTTTAAATGGCGCGTTTCCTTGAGGCAGGTGAAATAGGTTGCCTGGGACATTCCATTTGCTGACTGCTGGTGACAACAAGGTTACTCCCCAAAAGATGAAAGATCAAAAGTAAACTAACTAATTAACAAGTTCTTTATGACTGTATTATTTCCTTTGCTCATTTCCATTCAACTCACCAACCACTGAAATCTGAGCAGTTCATTAACTCCCAGGAGCATTTCCAAGTGGATAAAAAAATATCATGGGCAAAATGCTGCCCCCATTGTAATCAATGGGAATTGAGCAAAGTTCAAGTCCAATTGATGGACCTGCTGATCCCGGGCCAATTTATTCCGTCAGTTATCACATCAGCCGGAATCTGAAGCACTCTGCTGACTCCAGTGACCTTATTCCAAGTTTAAGCATTTAAGCTGATCCAAAGCATTCAATAGAGCAACAAACTTGAAGTGAGGCTGGGAAATTATTCTTTCCTCTACCAGTAGTTACAACTTTCACTTCTCAACCCTTTGATGAGGGCACAGCATCTTTACCAAGCCTTTGATTTCTAATGGAGATGAACTGGGGTTTTTTTGAGCAACCCCAAAATACCTGTAGCTTCTGCTTCCTGGATGTATTATTTCCCAGAAAGTTTGTTCCCTTCTGCACATAGCTGCAGAGTTAAAATAGGTGGTAACATATCATGATGCAGGATAACTAAGGATTTCACTGTTTAATTTGCCTTTAACCTATGCTGAGCTCTCTCACTTGTTTTGTAAGTAAAAACTGCCATTTGTATTTATATTGGGAATGAAAAGAGCCTTTCACATGTAGGTTGCCATTTACAATCTGGCTCAGATCAATAGCAGTTGAAAGATTTTAATATCTGAAGTGAAATCCTGGCCCAATTGTAGTTAATGGGAGTTAATCAGGATTTCACCCCTGGTGTCTGGCTTATGGTTATGTAGAATGATTCAGTCCAGTGTCCTAATGGACAAGAGTCCATTTCACAAAACCACTACTAATGGTGGTATTATTTGGCATCCTAGCCTAGTGGTTTTCAACCTTTTTTCATTTGCAGACCCCTAAAAAATTTTGAATGGAGGTGCGGCCCCCTTTGGAAATCTTAGACGTTGTCTGTGGACCCCAGGGTTGCACCACAGGTTGAAAACCACTGTCCTAACGGATAATGTCAGGAGGGCCAAGAAATAGACAAATAAGGAAACAGAATTCCCTTTACAACCACTGAGACATCTTCTCCAGGTCAGAGTAGAGGGGAAGTTTACACAGCTGCTGCCTGTGTTGTACCTGTTCAGTAGATATAAAATGACCTCTTTTACCCACGCTAACTTCGTCCCTCTCTTTTAAAATGAGCCCTAAATAATTTTTATTTATTTTATTTTTTTTGCCTTGAATTCACTGCTAAGGCAATAGGATTTTAAATTAATACAGAAAAGGTGACATGGGCTTTGTGGTCCCTGTTATAAGAAGCAGACCCTGAGGATAAAATACAGCACTATTATTTTGTAAATGGAGCATCACATTTTGGCTTGGGGGGAGGGGGGAAGTACAGAGCTGCGACAGCCGAGCCGAGTTGGTGTCAGGGATTTTGTTAGCCTGGGGCAGATGCAGAGAGAATGCTTTAAGAAGTGTGGAGGGAGCATGCTCACTTTCTGCTGCAATTAGTTTCTGCTGCTGAACACTAGAAGCAGGCATGAAATGGTGAAGGACTCAGCTGGTTGCTGCATTTGGATTATGGAGCACCAGACATGCTAGTCAGCCCCTTCCCTAGAATTCAGCAAGTGCAAATAGCAGCAAGCTGGCTGCCTAGGGGAGAAGAGAAAAAGGCTCCTTGTGCCCTCTCCTCACCTTAGCTCACCTTCCCCATAAAATCATCACATACATTTTCAAGGCATCCTTATATATTTTTGTCTAGATTTTCATGCCATTTAATATTTCAACAGTCTTCTATGTTTTACAGCATTTCTTTTGTAAACACTATTTCATTGTTGTAAAGCAGCGGTTCTCAAACGGGGGTCCGCGGACTCCTGGGGGTTCACAAGGGTACTCCGGGGGTCCACGAGTCATGTCTGGGGCCGCCAGCCCCGCTGATCAACTCCTCCCCCTCCCTCCTTCCTAGTGCCTCCTACAAGCCTCAGAACAGCCCTTCATCAATGTGCAGGAGGCGCTGGGAAGGAGGAGGAGGAGTGGGAACTGGACATGCTTGGGGAAGGGGATGGAAAGAGGCGGGGAAGACGAGGGGCAGGGGTGGGGGGGAGAGGTTGGGGTGGGGCCTTGGGGAACGGGTGGAGTGGGGGCAGGGCCTGGGGCTGAGCAGAGGTTGAGCACCCCTTGGGAAAATTAGAAGCCCGCTTGGGGGTCCGTGAAAATTTTTAAATCAAAATAGAGGGCCTTGGGTTGCTAAAGTTTGAGAACCGCTGGTGTAAAGTATAAATAGAATCCAGAACCAAACTAACCATAACAGGGTTGCATTTCATGGACCACATTAAATTTGCCTAAAATGACTGAGCAAATGGGTTTAACTGGACACTGCAAAAGCAGCCTTAATGCGTGTGGGTCTTTAAAAATGGGTTTAGTGTTTGCACGACAGTAGTGCAATGAGGCCTATGATATCAGGGCCCCGCTGTGCTAAGCACTGTACAGTCCCTTCCCCGCATCCAACAGCTTACCAGCTAAACAGACAACGCAGACAAAAGGTGGGAGGGAAAAATGGAGGCACAGAGTGTGAAGCGAGTAGATACTGGTTGGTGATGCTCCCTGCACAGTCACCTACACAGATTATTCTTACAGAACCAATAATAATTTACATATAGGGCTGTGCACAAAGTCTGCTGTCAGGGCAGTGTGCACAGGTATGTAAGCATGCATACCATGCACCCTATCTCATGTCCCACAGTCACCTCCGCAGAGCGCTCTTTATGGTTCCTCCTGCTTCAGAGTGCCTTGCCCATGTTTTTGAGGGGAAAGCAGATAATTTCTGTCCACACTTCCCCTGCTACCCACTTACAAACAGCAGCTGCCAAAAATTGGGCCTCATAAATATGATTCAGCCTCCCCAGAAAAGAATATGCAGTCCACTGCTGACATGCCTAACATTAAAAATAAGTTTCAGAGTAGCAGCCATGTTAGTCTGTATTCGCAAAAAGTCTCTAATGTGCCTTAGTCTCTAATGTGCCACAAGTACTCCTTTTCTTTTTGCGAATACAGACTAACACGGCTGCTACTCTGAAACCTGGCATTATGCAAGGCACTGAATTTAGCCGTATAGAGTGGAAATCTGTCAACTTCATGAAATGCTCAAATAAATTTGTTAGTCTCTAAGGTGCCACAAGTACTCCTTTTCTTTTTACTAAAAACAAACCACACAGAGGGCAATTCCTGACTTGCACAGAACAGGTTTCTCTGAATAGTTGGACATAAAAGTGTAACATAACAAAAGTTATAGTCACCACTCGCAAAGGAAAACGAGTATAAAAGCTGTCTATGCCTAAGCATTTCTGCAGATGGTAGAAACATCATGGATGCAGGGAGTTTGCACTGGGATTTCATGAGAGATTTGCGGCTCACTTTATTGTTACGTTAAGAGAAGAGAAATCGTTTGCAGAATTGTACAGCCTGGAAGGAAGAGTTCAACTTTCCCAGGAATGAGAAAGACTGAGCAGGTGATAAGGCATGTTTTAAAGATGCAGTCCATTGTATTGCGAGGGAAGTCATATTGACGGGATACCAAGGAGGCTGTAACTATTTGGAATAATGAATTGTTGGTAGCTCTCATGTCTGTGAAATTCCCTGATACACTCTCTCTCTCTCTCGTATGTTTTTTAAAATGTTGAGTTCATGTATGATTTCAGTGCTTGTCGATGGACAGCCCTGAGGAATGAAGTTTGTTTTTCCACCCATTAGGAAAAGTATTGGGGAGACACTACAATGCAGGCTTCCCCACCTATGTGCCACAGCTCTCTCCGGAAAGAACAGTGTGAGAGGGCATCTCAGTCTCCACATCTTTGCAGTTCTTGGGGCCTGATTTTTGGTTGCCTGGAAGGCTGCAGCCATTTACACCAGTGCAAAGTCAGTGTAAAACGCTACCAAATCAGAATACACCCATTTTACATCCACTGTACACTCCCTTTGTGCTGGTATAGATAACTGCACAAGGTGAAAGGCAATGAAGCATGGCTTTTGGTCTCTCTCCTGAGAATGTCACAAAGATTGCCATTGAGTTAATTGTGGCTGTGCTCTTTTGTGATGTTGAGACTTCTCTGCTAGGAACGGAACCAAACTCATTTCATGTAGCCTGCCAGAGAGCCATCAGGTGATCAACACCTTTGGGCACTAGTGCTCTGGAATAGATTTAAATTAGCCATTTAGAAATGAAAGCTTTTTGTCCCATCAGCGACCCCCCTTCCCTGACTTTTTGACATGTGGTTTCTAGTTCCAAATATGAGATTTACAATCTGAAATGCAGCAAGATAAAGCCAGGGTTGTGTGTGATGGAAAGAACCCTGTGTATATTTCACATAATAGCATCATTATGTGTCTCTTTCTAGCATTTATAAAAAAGCCAGATTTGCTGAGCACTTGATTGCAGTGGAGTTTGTGGGGGCACCCACTGACTGCAATGGGATTTGTGGATGCTCAGTGCTTCTGAAAATCAGGTCAAAAGGATTTAAAGGTAATACGAGCTTCTTCCCAAGGGACTACTTATAGGGGCGAGAATATAAGTTAGTCCCTATACTTGGCCACTCTGCTGAGTTTGCCTACAAGGATACACATTAGTGCCAGTTGTAGAGGTGGTGGGTTGTTGTTGGTGTTGTTGCTTCTTATTTTGTTTATTTGTTGTTTTTTGTGACACAGGTTTTTGTCTACCAGCAGCTGAGCTTTTAATAATTATTATAATATTTAGAGAATAAGCAGGTAATAGTTTGGCTTAAAGATCCAGAGAAATTCTATGATACTTTTCCAGAAATGCCTGGCACTCACATCAGTGGAACTGGCACTGAATCCGTCGGCATGACCCATACAATAATTGCCATTTTGTCTTTACAGCTGTTTTGCAGCCATTACACAGTTATTATAATGCAGGCATGGGAAAAATATTGTCTTTTTTGTGTCAGTTTTCATTAAAGTGCTAATATTTTTACACTAAATAAAGAGCCAAGATTGTCAGCCACTTCACACATTTCATCATTGCTAGACTAATGGGATTGTTCAAGGTATTGGACTGTGAAAAATGACTTTTTAAAAGGGTAAACAATTAGTGTATAAAAATATAGTACATTAATCCTCCAGCATTTTCATGTTATTAGGCTTGAATTTGATCATTTTTGAAAATCCTGAAATCAATAGGTTCTCAGTTACTTTTCAATGACATTTAACAGTTAGACTTAAAAATACATATGAAAGCATTATAAGTTTTATCCAAAATGATTATAGCCGTCATTTGAATAAAATACAGATTTTGCAAGCTGTAAAGCATATCATTATACTACATACTGGTCTAACTAAGGTTTGGTTCACAAACTACAGTGCTCTAACCAAGTCATTAAATCTATCTAAAAGGGCCTCATTTGAGAAGCAATAAAATTTTTAATCATTTTATTATTAAAAGAGTGTTTAATATGTAGCTAATTAAATGCCAAAGGCAGGTTATCTGAGTTTAACCTTCAAAAAGAAAATGATGTATCAAAGTCTGCCTCTGGCATCATGGGATAGAAATGTCATCCTCATAATCATTGCGTGACAACTAGCTGGTGGCCTTTTCTAGAGCTATAGTTAAATTACCTGATTAAATTAATAGCCATTTAGATGTTTTAGGAACTGCACAGACCTATGCTAAATGAAAATTAGGTCCATTACATTTTCTGAGTGGGCTAGATAGACCCTAAAATAAAACACGTATGCCATTGTCCACATTACTTAGATTAAGCAATTAAAAGCCCTTTCTAAAAAGCTACTAATTTTCTATAATGTGCAAAGGACTTGGTTTACATGAATGATCAGAGATGAGATTTTGCTGCTCTTTCCCGCTTTTCTTGTTTACTTTACTATTAAAAAACAAAGGGTTTGTGTGTGCATTCTAAGCATGGCTAGAATGCACAGTGTGCACGCAGCTGCATATTTATCAATCTTAGGCCATGATCTTCTATGAGATCCATGTGGGTAGACACTTATGCCCATGCAGAGTCCCACTGTGTATGTCTACACAGCATTTCGGCGTGAGCCTCCCAGCCTGAGATGACAGACTTGTGTTAGCAGGGCTCCAGACCAAGCTCTGAAATCCATTCTCATCCCTAGGCTTCAGAACCTGAGTTCCAGCCCAAGCTGCAACTTCAAAGCGCTGTCTATATAGCTATTTTCAGAGCACTAGCATGAACAACACAAGCCCAAGTTGACCCAGGCTGCAAGGCTCACTCCAAAATTTTGAAGTCAAATGAGGCCTTTCCCAGTTCAAGTCAAAGAGCCTCCATGTAGGACACAATGGTCTATCTGTGCATGGATCCCATTGCAGGATCAGGGCCTTGTATTGGATAAGTGAATATAGTGACAGCATTTTAGTAAAGAGAAAACTGATATTGAAAAGCCTGGTGCCTGTGGTTCCCAAGCCTGGGACAGTGTTAGCAAATGTAGGAAAGTCATTTTTAGACCTCCAAAAAGGAAATGATATTTGTTGCAATGTTTTTCCAAAGAAAGATGCAATAATAAGTGTATTCAGTGTAACAGAGCTCAGACTATAGAACGCAGAAGTGTTGCATCTAAAATCACATCAGATAAACTGTGGATTTTTGTTTTGTTTTGTTTTGTTTTGTTTAAAACCTGATCTGATTAGCCAAAAACTAAAGCAGTGTTACTGGGCATCATTTATAAATCATGTTTAGTGAGAAACATTATGCTTTTCTGTTGACCTGCATGCACATTTGATTTGGGAGGTCAGGTGACAGAGACTCAGAACTCCTTGGTACTGTTCCAAGTTCTGCCGCTGACTGACTGTGACTTTTGGTAAATCACTACGGGTCCAATCCTGAAACCCGCTGAGTGTATCCTGGAAATCTAAGCTCCCACAAGACCTGGCCCATAACAAGTCTGTGCTTATGTGTGCCATCTGTATAATGGTCGTAAAAATACTTATCTAACTCAGAGGAGTGTTGTGAAACTTAATTCATTAATATCTGTAAACTACTTTGGGCCAAATTAAACCATTGCTTAGTGGCTTGTGGCATTCATTCCGTGCTCCCCGGAGAAGTAATCTGCTACAGTCTTTTGCCAGACGCAGATGACTTTCCTCATGCCAGCTAAGCTGGCCAGAATATTGGTGGGGTGCCCCGGGAGGGGAGTGCCAGACATGTAGCTCTTCCTTTCTCCCTTATGCTGAGACCCAAAATGCGGGGAATGGAGCTGTGTGTGAATAATGGGGTATTTCTTACTTCACTGGCAATTAAAAGAAAAAAATCATTTCGGTTGAGCCAAAAAAATTTTTTTTTAAATGTTCAGGAAATTGAAAAGTCAAAAACATTGTTCTGGATTGAACAAAATGTTTCATTCTCCCCAATACGAAATGCTTCATTTTGATTTTGAGCATTGTTTTACATTTTTAATTTAAACAAATGGAAGGAAACATTGAAATTTCAAATTAAGAAACTGGAATGTTTTATTTAGAAAATGAAGCGCTCTGACTGTTTTGGAATTTTTTTGAGAGGCTGAGGGGATTTTAGCACCAACACAAATTCACCAAATGTTTGTTGTCACCAAATCTGCATTTTTCACACACACACACACACACACACACACACACACACACACACACACACACACACACAAAGTTTTGGCTGAGAAATTTCACCATATAAGGAAGCTGGCCTTTTGTGACAGTATGGTCCAATGGATAGGACATTGGAGTGGGAATCAGGAGACCTAGGCTCTAAACCCTGTCACTGACCTGCTGTGTGACCTTGGATAAATCAGTTCATCTCTCTGTGCCTCTGTTTCCCCACCCATCATTCCTCTGTCTTCCCTATTTAGACTGTAAGCTCTTTGCAGAGGGGCTGTCTTACTGTGCATAAGCACAGTGATTATGCACAGTACATAGTGTATAATACAATGGCGCCCTCATGCCAGTTTGGACATCTAGGTGATACTGTAGTACAAACAAATGATTATAATGAGAGCCATAAATAAGAGGTACTATGTTAAGCATAGGTTTCAGAGTAGCAGCCGTGTTAGTCTGTATTCGCAAAAAGAAAAGGAGTACTTGTGGCACCTTAGAGACTAATAGTCTCTAAGGTGCCACAAGTACTCCTTTTCTTTTTATGTTAAGCATAAGCTACTGTTATTTTATAAAGCTGTATTTCTTAATGTTGGAATCCTCCTGCATATCTTGTCTGCATTTTGAAGTATAAAACCTGCCAATAAAGACTTAATTCTACTCTGAAATATATAGATGCATAATACAGTGAATCTCAGACTGTCTACTGTTGGACTGGACATACATTCACCATAGGGGATTTTTCTGGTATATGGATGCTTAGCTACAGTAGAACCATGCCTAAAGTTTTGGAAATATGCTCTAGGGTTTAGCTAAGGTATCCAAGTGTTCTATAAGGCCCCAATCCAGCTAAACACTTACGTAGGTGCATAAATTTCAGCATATAACTCTCATTGACTAGGACTATGCACATCCCTAAAGTTACACATGTCTGAGAGTTAAACTGAATCAGGGATTAAGTCAGGACGTGGACTCACATATCCTAAAATAGATGCATCCATTCAACAATGGATTTTCATCAATCATCTCTCCATTCCGCAAATCATATCAACAGATAAAAGCATCCAATAATCTACTCCTTGTTTGTACTTTAGATAGAAATTACTGCTTTATAAATCAGGTTTTGAAGTCATAAAATTGTATCTAGATTTGCCAATCCTATTCTGAACTTCCCATTTAAAAATCCTGATCACATTTTAATATTTGGTCCTGCCCTAATTACAGACTTAGTAATCAACTCCTTAAAAAGTTAAGCATTAAGCATGATACAGTCTGATTGGAGGGCATTCTTAACATATCCCATATAAGAATCAAAGCTTTTATAAAGCGTTTTTGGCATTTATCATTTCAGCAATTACTGGAAAAATTCACCTTGGATTATAACTGGTAATGCAAAGGTTATAATTAGTATTGCCCTTTTAAATGACCACTCTATTTCTGTATTCAGAAGTTTTGTAATTGAGCTATAGTATATAGTTAATCATGGTTTGTATATTTACTTTTCATTGCTGATTTTCCCAGTGATGTGCTTATAATATTCAAGCAAGAGGCTCCCACAAGAACATTCTCATTTCGCTTGTGATATACCATATGTACCCAGGTGTGTGGTGCTCACAGGGCGAAATTCATCCCTGTGCAGAAGTCAGCACCAGGTCTTTCTGTCACTTACCTCCCAATAAAGCCTAGGGCCTTAACTGGTACACAGGCCTAGTGCTAACCCTGCTGCACAGGGGTGAATTTCACCCACATAGAGCAGAGAAGGCCGGGAAATCTATTAAATCCTGATCCTGCAAAGTGATCTGCTTTCTTGAATCCTTCCTGCCATGCAGAATCCCGCTAGGACTTCACGCAGGAGTAAGCATCCATTCTGATGAATCTCTCTTTGAAGGCTCAGAGCCTTAATTATTGTTCCACTGTAAAGAAAAAAGTTTTCATTTACCTATCCCCAAGAACAGAGACAACACCTTTTGGCAAACAAATTTATATTAAGTGCAGTTTGCTTGAAATATTTATTCTACATTCCTGAAAAATATACTGTTTATTGATACTGTAATTCAGTGGGTGATTTTGTCACTTGAGGGAGTGGGCCCAAGTGAGAAGGAGGACTGGTAGTGAGAGTATATGTGTGGAGGGGAAATCCTCTCCCTCTGAAATATTTTTTAAAACTACTGCCACTAGGTGTTATCTAATTTGCTCCACAGGTTTTAAAAAAAAGCCTCTTCAGATTATTTTTATGAGCCCTTGGGATAAAAGTCATCTCTGACAGGGATGATTTAAAAGTATCCAGAGTTGGGCTGAGCTCCATCAGATTCCCTTGCGACTCCCTCCACATCCCTGGGTTATCCTGGTTCAAAAAGGAATTGTCCCAATTTAAAACTTGCCCCATCTGTGTGTACTCATCCTGTTTCTGCTGCTTTTCACAGAAATATAAAAAATCAACCCGTTGAAAGGTATTTTAAATAATCTCTGATGTTTACATCATGCCTTTCATCCTGAAGGATCCGATACACTTTGCAGCATTTGAGAGTTAAATAGGCATAGGAATCCTCTCACTTCCACTGGGGGATGAAATGCGGCATCTGTTTAACAGTACACAGCTCCAGTACACAACTGTTTGGGACAGGATGTGAAGAACAATAGTGTGTCTACCTGAAACTGCTGGAATAGCAGGCATTTAATTTTAAGTAGGCAGCATGGTAGGCAGAAGGACATTGCAAAAACACCAGCCAAAGCTGACCAGCAGGGAGGTTCATTTCTGTCTGTTTGGCTTAAGACAGGCATAACTGCTAATTAGGACAAAAGTTTCAGACGGAAGCCTCTCTTTTGAGCTTCATCACAGAATCAGACCTGATTTTAAAAGACAAAGATGTAAATTAAAAATTCACCCCACATTGTGCAGGGGATTTACACAAGTAATCCACATTGGCATCTATAGGAACTGCTTGCATAAATTCCCTGTTCAGCATGTGGAGGCTAGTGCCCTGTAAGTAAAAGCCAGCTCCTGCCATGGGATCCACATCCTAAACTTCCAGCAGAAGAAAGTACTAAGATGAAGAAAAGATGAGGGTACCTTATGAGCCTGCATGACAGAAATCCACTGAATGAAGCTAATTGCATCTGCCATACCATGACAGTGCTTTGCACTAATATAGAACCTTTCTTCTGAGGATCCCATTATGCTTTAGGAACGTTAATTAAGATTCACAGCACACCTTTGAGGTAGATATATATTATCCCTATTTTACAGATGAGTAAACTGACATACAGAGATAAGTGATTTGCCTGTAGGTTTTCTTATCTAGAATTTAACGGGTGTTTTGTCTGAGTAAGACTGCATCAAGCCACAGAGCCTTTTAGGCAAAAGGCAATACAAAATAATTTACTCTGAAGGAAAAATTCAGCAAATGCAAAAACCCCTGTGTGCTCTCCCCTGCCCCCCAAATCACCTAAGTAACCCTTTTCTAGGAAGCTAATATTTCTACACAAGTCATTAACTCAGGAACAGAAAGAAAATGGGGCTTAAATAACCATTGAAACTTTGACTTATCCATAACCAAAATCATCATACCAGTGAATACAGACCAAAACAACATAGGACACTGATCAGACAGGTGCGGACAACAGCCTAGCCAAAGGCTCTTCAACACTTACTGATAACAGCCTTATTTTTCAGAAAAGAAATGCATTTCTGAAAAAGATACCAGACTAAAAAAGATGAGCATTCTAAAACAGCCAAGGAAAAACTAGCTTCCTAGTCAGAGTTCCCAGAGGAAAAAGGTAGTCTAGTCCAAACGTCCTAGAAGGGAATATCAAAGAAAACATATATATTGAAGCATAATTTTTTTAAAAGTCTGAACAATTGCTGTACGTTAAATACATACATATATTTCAAAGCTATTTTTCTCTTAACAAAAGTTACACTAAAACGTTCCTTTACAACCTCTCGCAAGCTTTTCTTAACCTTTACAATCCTGCCTCATGAATTCCTGGCCAAAAAGCTATGGGCCTGTTCCAAATAAAAAGAATCCCATTGACTTCAATGGGCTTTGGGTCAGTCTCATTTCCATCTTATTTGCCTCATTCTGCCACTGGATGTCCCCTCCAGACACTTGTTGAAGTTAATGGGCAGACTTCTACGGTCTCAAAAGTTAAGCTGGTGAAACGCTGTTGAAGAACTTGGATCTCTTTTGTCAGTCACACACTGAGGAGCTTTAGACATCTTCGAATGAGGTAAAAAGGAATCACAGGTGCAAGTCATTCTCAGCAAGCAGCTTTCCCTTGTCCCATTACAGGACTAAATTTCCACTGCAGGACCAGCTTCTGGCCTGTGCTACTCTTCTGCCAGCAGTGCTTCAGTTCCTCTCTTGACCATTTTGGGGGCAACGTAGTTGTATTCACTTCTCACACGGGGTGTGTGTGTGTGTGTGTGTATGTAAAAAGTCTTAATCTAACCCTTTGTATGAATTGGATGTATGAAAATAATTGATAGTAACGGGCCAAATCCCTTCGTCCTTAGTCAGAAAGAAAATCATGCTGCCTTTAACGGCAGCCTAAGGATGGCAGGATTAATTTATCTTACATTTTTCAAAAGTTGCTCTTTTAATTAAGAACCAAATCTTGCTTACCCTTACTCACTGAGTAGTACCTTATTATGCAAATAATCCTATTAGCTTCATGGGTTCATTGGCGTTAGGGTGACGGAACGGAGCAGTAGATCATAATTCTGACTAGAAAACTGTGCTTTAAGTTGTAAAACATTAGCTGTAAACACGAATCACTGCATTCTTACTGCTAAATCATGATCTTAATAATAAATATTAGATTTCTTAAGCAATGTAACTTCATTCCAAATGAATGAATTAATGATAAAAAAAAAGTCGCAGAAAGGGAACAATATCCTATCTGCTGGAAAAGGACTTTCTGAAGAAAAAGATAAAACAGCAAATGAAACATAGCAGTCAGTTGCCAGCCATCACATCCCACACTGCTCTTGGATATATACAAATATATATATTTGCATCTAGTAAGATAACAAAAAGAAAAGGAGGACTTGTGGCATCTTAGAGACTAACAAATTTATTTGAGCATAAGCTTTCATGAGCTACAGCTCACTTCATCGGATGCATTTGGTGGAAAATGATAAAACAAGAACTAAAATGGTTTTTAACTTAAAGTACTATTAATGTCATGTTACTAGAAGTAGAAATTTCAAAACCAACTACTTTTTTTTAAAATAGTTTTTGTCATCAGAGTATCCGGAAATGAAGCATGATATTCAAAATCAAATTGTTCTTTGCAGTGAGAAACCAGTGGACCTATGTATATTTGGACCTAAATGTTTATCCAAGATTTGGGATGGGTAAAGCTCACAAGACCCAGACGTTCACTCTGAATAAACATCTAAAATCTGGGTATGCAAAAACCTGGAATCTGCAAAATTGTCTGGGAATTTGCATGAAGACAGTCAGAACTTGTAAGGTTTCTGAGGTGCTGGCTGGAAGCAGGAAGTGCAAAAATATATGACAATGGTCCTGAGCCAAAAAGTTCCCAGCTGCAGATCCACTCTGCATTTTTCCATTTTTGCAGCTTTTTGGATGACTTTTTTTGGACTTCAATATGAAAATGGATTCAGAAGTAAACTCATCACAAACTGGTGGGAGTTCAGATACAGGATTTGGCTTTGTATTTGTTCCAATAAAAATAAGAATTTTATTTTTCTGAAAGCTAACCAAACCTTTTTCAAACTTCCACGAAAAGATCATTTTGAGATTTCAATGAAGGTTCAGGTTTTTCTTGGGGGGAGAATAAAATTAGTGCCAGAATCAATGGTCCATCTCGCATCAAAATCTCAGCATTGCTTTATAAAATGTACTTTTATTAATTTTTTTCCTTGCTGGCACAGACGCTGCTAAAATGTATTTTTCAATATGGGTTTTGCTGACTGCAGACACTGTTCCTTTAAAGTGTTAGCTTGGAGATACAAACATGAATGACCTATCACAGGTTTTGAATGGTGTGTTTATCATTTTTATTATTTATGTTTCTGGCTTGCAGTGTTGATGCAAATGTATTAAATACTGGTAAAACCTGTGTGCTTTAGCGTCTGTGGAATATCATCACACCTCCAAGGCTAAGCCTGAAGTTAAAGTGTTTAAGAATTTATACGGTCATTTTTTTTCTCTCTATGGCATTAAAGAGAAAGAAAAAGCAATAGTGAAATGCATAACCCATATCCTAAGAAAATATAACCAGCCTATTTGTGATTATGATTCACTATTTGGTCACCAGAAATATATTGTTCTACAGGTTTATGCCTTTAACAGTTATTTGTTAGTGGCAACTCCTACACACATTATCCTACTGCAAGTGGTTTGACTTGGAAGAGAAAGTGTGTCCTTCAAACAAGTTTATTTCTTTCAGGGATCTTTCCGTGTATTGACTACTCATAGTATTTTCTGTTATCATCTTGTCAGGATTCAATTCATTACTCTATTCATTATTCAATTTGTTGGGCTATACATGCCTGAATAATTGAAAACTGCAGAAGTATTGTAAATTATACTGTCTTCATGAAATCCCAGTTTTAGGGGTCTTCAAAAAATCACTCCTGAAACTTGGCATATGAGGTCTCAGCTTAGAAATAGAGTTTGATGGGTTTTTAAAAATAATTTATGTACACACACATACCCTCCTTCAAATGTACAAAATTTCAGATTTGCTTTGTACAGCTTCTCTGATTTTTAATTACCATCTCAGTAATGTGGACCACAGACAAATAAGGGAGTCAATATGGCTATACTATCATAAGTTCAAAATATCCTACTGTCGTTTTATGCAGCAGTAATACACAAGTCAATAATGCTACTGTACAGCCATATAAGCTGACATGTATCTGTTGTTTTAGGTAATATACAGTATTGCTGAGCTAATATGACTCTTATTCTCATTCCTGTCATCCGATATGTGGGAATATTTTATTTCCACTGTCCTGATGTAGCATATGGAATCACACCATGTTTACCTTAATACAGGTATAGCAACATGTAAACATATATATAAACAATATATTACATTGTACACCACACTCTGCTCTTGATTACATGGCTGAAATGCCATTCAAGTCAATAAGATTGTGCCAATGTAGCCTATATTTCTTGACTCTGTATTTGTAAGCATCTTCTTTTGTTAGGCTCTGTGCCAGATTCTGGTGAGTGTGACAAAAGCAGAGTACACACTCCCCAGATGGGCCTATATAAAAGTTACAAAACCAGCTTTAGTAAACAGCTTTAGTTACAAAACCAGCTTTTGCCTATGCTACAGGTGTTAGCAGCCTCAGGCATTTGCCCATGCCCTCATGCCAATCTATTCACAGAACAGGAAAAATCTGCATGGGCTGGAGGGCTACTGTCTCAATTTGCCTTGGATGTTGCATGCAGAACACACACCATTATACCCATTCCAGTTGTTGAGGAAAGGCATCTCTCCGAGGATCTATGGGGGCCAGAATCAAGGCTGCCAGCATCAGTCTCACTCTCCAGCTCCTGGCCATGGGTTTGCTGGCATGCATGTTCACTAGTTGCCTGCCATTGGCTGGATCCCTTTCATCTGGCTCTTCTCTTACCACTACAACACATCAGTTGCCCATCTTCATGGTCCCAATCCACTGTGCTTCTCACTCTCCTCTCCCCATCCTCCTATCCCTTTCTACCTCCTTCCTTCACTATTTCCCCCTCCCCTAGCCCATTCCCTTGTCTTAGTCCAACAATCCTTTCCTCTGCTGTACTACAGCCTCAAGTGCCTCCCCGCTAATAAAACAAGCCAAAAGCTCATCTAAAACTAAGGGTTTGTAATAGAAAGACAACAAATACATAAACATATATGCTTAAAAAGCCCACACAACGTTAATATGCCATGTGCCCGCCACCACAGTGAGTGTTGTGCTTGTATGCTGTATCTATTTAACTCACCCTTCATCTGTTTGTGGTAAGCTTTCTACGTTGGGATTCTGTTTCTATATGTGCACCCAGCACAACTGAAACCCAGTCTTGACTGGGGCCTTTGGACACTACCCCAATATGGACAATTAATAATAATTAGAGCTGGTTGCAAGATTTCTACAAGAATGGCATTTTCCTACAGAAAAACAGAAAGGCAATTTCACAATTCTCCTCTTCCCCAAACCCTGTTTTCTTACCAAGTCTAATAATCATCATAATAGTAAAATAACATAATATTAAATGAAGAAGCAGTAAAAATAGACTATGTTTGCTTCAAAATCATATGTCAGGCCAATAGGCAGTGAAATTTATCACAGTACAGATGGGTCTATACCAGGCTTTATGAATTCTTTAAGCTCCACTTCAAACATGAATGGAATAGAAGGTCTTGTGTGGATCTCTGCACTGGGGGGAATTTCACCCACTGAATAAAGTATCAAAATACACAGTGCAATTGCTATATACCTGTCACTTGTTGTTTGGGACAGAAAGTAGTTTCTGTATAGTCTTGCTTCCTTGTAGCAGAGCATGTAAACATTGGGAATTTTTTCCACTCTTGTGAATTAAGTCCTGCACATATTTCCTGCTGTGAATCAAATCATGAGTAATTTCTTGCCAGATACTGTAGACTTTCTGATAGAGTACCTGCATCTTAGATCTGCAGAGACTGGTGAATTGACCTTGGTGGAGCTACTGCAATTTACACCACTTGATGATCTGGCCCTCAGATTTTAAATATATAATTGTGCAATGTAGCAGTCTCAGATGTAAGCATCTGGGGTACAATTCTGGTTCTACTGAAGTCAGTTGAACTTTGTGATTTTGTAGATGTTTAACCATTCTATGGGATATCATCTGCAAGTTTCGCATATTTGAAAACAATCATCTATTCCATTTAATTTGCAGCAAGGGATTTGGAAATTATTGGGGAAACTGAGTGAAAAATGTTTTAAAAAACACAGCTGGTAACAAAACTTATTGTCAGCTGACAGTGGCTCAGAGTACTACATGAAAGGAGATGGTGTCCAGTTTCATATGGACAAGTGTGCACATCATTACAAAAATTAGCATAAGTAACTCTACTAATTAGAGCTGTGCAAACTTTGCTGGCAAGTCTGAAAAAAATCATCTTGGGTCAAACTGAATTTGTATTTTTTTGGCAAATCAAAAAGTAAAAGAAAATGTTTTGGGTTAAACAAAACATTTTGTTTCAACACAATTCAAACATTTCATTTTGATTTTGACTATTTTAGAAAGTTTTTGATTGAAAAGAAATTACATCAAAGGAAATTAGTGAAAAAAGTCATTTGAAACCAAAAACTTGAAATGTTTCATTTGGAAAACTTTTTCTGAATATTTTTAGGGGTTTTTTGACTGAAACAATTTGGTAAAGCCAATGTGAATTTGTGAAATGTTTTTATGTTGCCAAATCCATGTTTTTTGCTGAAAAAGTTTTGGCTGAAAAATTTTGCCAGCTCTACTCCTATGGGGCAATTTGTGTGGTAACATAAATGATCCAAGCCTGACTGTGTATGGAGAATACACATTCACCCATTCACTCATGGAGATGGTTTCCTCTAGGCTAGACTCTGGCATAATGGTGGAGCAATGTGGGAAGCTTGCATTGCCACTGCCCACGTTATACTTGTGCTGTAGATAAACAGCAGACTCCAACACAAAATAAAAAGCTTTGATCAGTACTAACTTCACCCTCCCACTTTTTACCGGCTATAAGTGTGAGTGACAGGGAGGAGGGCAGAGAGGAGCGAATGGGAGGCAGTGCCTTGAGGGAAGAGGGCGACAGTTTGGGGGAACAGGTGAAATGAGGGTGGTGCCTCAGAGGAAAGGGTGGTGTAAGGGCAGGAGCTCAGAAAGAAGGGCAGTGTGGCCTGGGGGGGGGGAAGGGCAGCACAGTGGGTGAGGCGGAGCCACTCTTTGGGTGCGCATGGACCCCCACCGTTAGGGCAATTCCACCACTTCTGGGACACAAAGAGTCATAGGCATGAGGGATGGGATGGAAGAATAGCCACAAGGCACTTGTGGGAGAGGATGGAGAGATGCATGGAGCCACTGGTGCAGGGATGCCGGAACCTTGGGGGGGGGCCTTGGCCATACTCTCTGGCCATAAGTGCGAGCAACTGGGGCAGGGAGGGGGCAGAGAGGAGCAAAGTGGGGCAGGATCTTGGGGGGGGAAGAGGTGGTGTGGGAATGGTGCCTTGGAGGAAGGGGTGGTATGAGGGCAGGGCCTCGGGGAGCGGGGTCATAGTTTAGGTGCCTGTGGGCCCCCCCTTCACCTTCAGGGCACTTCCACCACTCCTGCCCCAGTGTGTGCAGTGATCTCGGCCTACAGAAGCAGCAAAGTGCTCTCTTGCTTTCTGTATTTGCTTTATTTTCAAATGTCCAAGATTTTTTGAATGCTGGTGAACAATTTTACAATCAGGATGTCATAATTCAGGACCCCTCTTGCCCTATTCAGCACTCAGTTTAAGTTTGGTAGTAAAATTCTATCTTGGCCCTAAAAGGAATGTACCAATTTTGATACCTACATGCCATTATTTATGAGTTTCAGAGGGTGGCCAAAACTGGGCTTAGAATGGAAACGCTGCTATAACCTTATCTATGGCATTGCTCCACAACCGTGCTCAGAAAACTGCATTTTATTGAATGGAGAGCCGTTTTGTTTACCATTGGAAAAAGATTGCTGTATGAAGACATAAGAGCTACTTAGAAATTGTTTTATAGAACTTTTGCATAAATCTTGTACCTATAAGCTGATCTAGTGACATAAATATTATCCGCTTGTTTCTATTTCACCTGCTGTAGAACCAATGCTGTCCTGCAGCAATAACCAGAAAGGGAATAGAGCTATTTGCTGCTGTCATAAATAAGAGGGGTGTCATGGCTGTTTTCATTTGACTGAGCAGTAATGGAGTTAATTATACTTCCAGTCTCTTTGTTTTTGATCGGTGTTTCCAAAGTCATCTAAGCTTTCTGACTTCTCGCAATATTTTTAACCCTTTTTTCTACCCAAGTGAATTAGATATTTTCTCTGGATTGGTGGTAGTTTTGTAGCTATAATTATGGTCTGTACTTAATGCATGCTTTTCTAACTGGTGAAAACTTGTCATTTACTAACTGTCTAATAAAAATCAGTGGATTTGTTCATAGCCCTGGATAATAGCAGATTGAGAATCTGAAAATACTCGAACACCAGCCATTCAGAGTTGCCATTATTAGCAAATAAGTTTGGTGTATCCCCACTAATGCATCAGCCTGCCTTTAAGACAAAGGATTATATTATAAAATCATAGTTTTGCAATCCATAAGGAGTCAAAATGTTCTGGAAAGATGCAGCCTATATTAATGTTGCATCTTTCTAGGAAAGCCATGATGGGAGAGGGCAGCATTCACTGGGGTTATCTGGATGACGAAGAGGGCAGTTTCTGTGGCACACTGCTGGCCCTCCAAAGACATTATAGATTGACTGTAGAAGAGCACCTGTTTGCAATTTATTGTATTACTATTGTGAACAAACAATATCCTGAACAAACCTTCTAGAATTAAGATAATCTTTAACAAATTAAGTTAAAGCTCATTTACACCTCTGGGTACATTCTATTAAAAATGCAATTGTGTATGTGTTATTGTAGTACTGTATGCACCTTCTTTAGTAGCATGGGTGGGGCTGCTAATGTATTTCCTCCATTATCAACCCTCTGAAGACGTCCCCCTGGAGAGATTGGCAAATACTAGTGCAAACTGATTTCTCCAGGGACCAACAGACAAAGAAAGTGTTTTTTTGGTTAAATAGCTTTGTTTTAAACTGGCTCATGATCCAGCAAATGGACGGGATACCTGGTTCACAGAGGGCTCAGTCCTTAGGGTAAGGTAGGAAGGACTGGGCCTGACAGAAATTTAGGGAGAATTCTGGTAAGCTTATTAGCATGCATGTAGGGTTCTTTTTATTATTTTTAATATGTTTTCTCTGTTATCCTTTTAACCTTAAGAACAAAGGAGATTTGCACTGGAAGTGCTGTTTGGTACCTTATAACTGTAGCAATTACACCTGTTAGCCCTCTCTGAGGAGAAAGCGAGTAGGTGTCCTTTGGGAAACCTGTCTGTGCTGGGAATAATACAGTGAAGACAGGGAACTGTGCAGCCCAGAAATACCCCAGTCAGAAGGGAGAGGGATACATGTCTCCATCCAAGAGAGACAGCAGCTGGGGAACTGGAAGCCTGAGAGGGCGTGGCCTGCTGTGCCACTGAGGTGAAATACAGGTGCAGTTGCCCTGAGCCATGACAATTCTGTTTTGTTTTCTTCACTCTTTATTTTGAATTCTTGGGACATAATTCAAGGTGGGCAGGGGGATGTGAATAATATACAAAGGGTGAAATTCATTAGAGTCAATGGCAAAACTCTCATCAACTTCACTGTAGCCAGGATTTTACCCACATAATTTAACAAAGTATGTACTTGGATGAACAGTTATACACGTGCTGAAATATCTGCAGGCTCAGAGTCTTACAGCGACAATTTTAAAGGTGTTGATTTCAATGAGGTTAGGCACTGAGGTGCTTTTGAAAATTCCACTTGCCCAAATACAGAGGTGATGCATGCGGGGGAGGCATGCGGGGTCACGTGTGTCTCCCCCCACAATTTGCTGTTTGGCTTATACTGAGCATGTTCAGGTACTGCTGCTGAAGCCAATTGCCCTCACTCGCCCCCCCCCCACTTCAGCAGGCATGGATCGTCTCTGCCCAAATATGTCTATCATTTGACTCATAAATTTTACCTTTTTGTGTAAGTTTGACTTTAGAGAAGAATGTTACCCCTCTGCTAGTGCCTCAGTCTTTCACGCTGAAAGTTAGGTAAAAAGTCATTTGCAAAACTGGGGAAAAGACATGCACTGCCCTAGGTGCACTGTAAAACATCTCTTCTCAGGAACAGATTTAGCCAAGCTACAGCCTTTGCTATGGAAGGTCACATTTTTCACTCTAAAGTCTTTCAAGCTCTGAACCCTGTTTGCATATTGAGCTTCCCAGGACTATTTTCTACTTCCAAAGGCATTTGAGCATGAAGAACACATTTCTTGATGTCTTTAGCTACAAATTGGCACGCAGATGGGCTGCAGTAGTATGATGAGGAGGGGGCTCACATCTTAAATCCGCTCTGTTTATTACCCAGGAAGTTTTGATCAAGTTTATGGTGTTAAAGACTCCAACATATCAACTCCACTGAAGAACAGGATAAGCTATTGTAAATATGAACCATCAAAGCATTAGCCATTTCAATGAAATGAAGCAAATCAATTGTTTTTTACAAAGGTGCCTTTCAGATCTCCTTTTTCAGGTTCTGAGAGCCCTTATCAAGTTCAGCATTAATAAATGTTGGACTATGGACTGCAAGAATGTATATTTTTTTAGGACTTTGAAAGGTCATTTACCCTGCTGCTAACACACTTGCTTTTTCATTTATTTTACTTGACCTAAATAGGCATAGTTACTTTAAACTGCTAAATAAAAATAATAATCAGAACTAATACTATTATGTATAATAATCACAATGGCCCCAATCCAGCAAAGTAATGAAGAACATGCTTAACTTTAAGCAACTGAGTTGTACAACTAAAGTCACTGGGGCTACTTACAAGCTTAAAGTTAAGCATGCCTTAAATGCTTTGCTGGATTCAAATAAATGTTTCTGATTCAATGCATCTCTTAGACCAGTGGTTCTCAACCTTTCTAGACTACTGTATCCCTTTCAAGAATGTGATTTGTCTTGCATGCCCCAAGTTTCACCTCACTTAGAAACTACTTGCTTACAAAGCCAGACATAAAAATACAAGTGTCACAGCACACTATTACTGAAACATTGCTGACTCTCATTTTTTACCATATAATTATAAAATAAATTGATTGGAATATAAATACTGTACTTACATTTCAGTGTGGTACTTGAGCCTGTTTTTCACTTATGAGCCTGTCTGAAGGCAAAGCCCTGCTGCCCATGGCTGAACCATGTAAATTAGCTTCGTGGGGCCTCCTGGGGTATGGGGCCACAGGCAACTGCCCTGCTTGCGACCCCCTAATACCGGTCCTGCACTTGCAACCCCCCTAATCCCATCCCATGACCCCCCTGGGAGCTGCAACCCCCAGGTTGAGAAATACTCATCCAGATGAGTTGATGTACTTCCTGAAGACCTCTGAGTACCCCTAGGGTACACATACCCCTGGCTGAGAATCACTGCCTTGGACTACTCATCTCATCATGATTCTTACTCCTTTTTCCAAGGGGAGGGATCATAGAGGATTACCAGCTGAATCAGGGAGGTACAAACTATACTCTTTTAAGGGGGTGTATATATGGTCTTCTTTGTAGATAGCTAGCTCTACAGGTCAATGGTGTCAGAGGAATGTGAGCATGACCCAGATTCCCCCTCGCCCCAGCCCCATTCAGATAGCTAGCAGCCACAGGAGGGCTGGAAGAACGTCATGCCTGAACTCCCTTACAGGATGGTGCCCAGCCCCTGCACAGGAAGGGTTTGAGCAAGTTCCATCCACAGTCTCCTCTGCCCCACAAGGTCAGGCACAATCATACCCCAATCATACCCCAAATAATTTCAGGTTCATTTGTATTAGAAGTTGATATTTTATGTCACAATAATAATCTTAACTATGTAACTGATTTGATATAAATGTTAGTTACAGCTGATTTAGGCATATAGGGATTTTGACTAATATCTTTCATGTACTACCAGCTAGCTTCCAAAATATTTAAGAGTATAGTTCACACAAACTCACAAGGGGAATATTTCTGAGCATTTTGTTCCATGAGATAAACTGAAAATCTTATAAATTGCTTTGAGTCTTGATCAAATGTGCAGGCACAATATCGGGCAATTATTTACATTCATCAGGCCAAATTCATTCCTGAAATCAAAGCAGTTGTACCTATGATGAATTTTCCCCACTGTGTTTTTGTTACTTTTTTGCTGGACATCCTCTCTTATTATAAAAATTCTCTCATTATAAAACAAACAACTGTCTGATTAAACATAAGCCCTATTTATCTGTAGTGCCACAATGAAAGAAAGTATGTGTGAAATTGCGGAGTCATGGGATACATTGTGGGATCATTACAGAACCATGTGATAAATTATATTTGTTATTCACTTTTGCACTATGCCCATTAATCCATGTTCCAGAGCACTATTGCTAATATTCAAAACCTCTGAGCAGCTTAAAACAGCTGCCATGTTTAAAAGGAACGATTTGCTAGAATAATGTTTCCTTCTCCCCACTACAAATGTGGAATTTTCTCTCCAAAATTACTCTGACCTAAGCTCGAGTATTGGCAATAAACATTCTGGCACCACTCTGGGACCCCATCACTGGAAAGGGGAGATTTTTAGCTTTCCAGTGGGACAAACACGTCTAGCCACTAGTTCTGGAATGTTCAGAGACACGGGGGTTTAAAGTCATATAAATTTAAACAGAAATGCTACCTTAGATCATCTTCAGAGGTGATTTAAATGACTGAGTTATAACTTTCCTAATTTAAAACCAGCGAAGTTCCGATATTAGCTCTGCTCTCCTGAAAGATATTTATGAGCGCAATAACCATCTATAAGATCATTCACATTTCCTTTCCCAAATAATGTAGTAAAATAAAATGTAGTTCAATACAAAGTGCTTGATTCTTCACTCTCTTTCATGGATGTAAATCAGGAGTAACTCAATTAATGCTGGTGTAAAACTGTTGTGTAAGAGAGGATAACCAGACTCCAACTGTCTTGTGCTCCATTGTGTGCAAGATTCCTGTTTTTTTCTTCCATGATAGCCCAGTTATGTTCTCTGAACTCTCATAAGCCATCCCATTGACCCTAGTGGGGTCAGTCATGAATAAGGTGAGAAAGATATGGTCTCTATCAGGCTAAACCACTGTATTTTTAAAGCCAAGAGCCACTTTAGAAAGAGGAAATTCTCTACTACAAAAACTAAAAATCCATATTAAAACACTGAAATTTTTAAAAGAAAATTAGCGGATAACACTCATCTGTCATGAATGTAAATCCACTTTTTCCTTCAATGAAAGCTTTAAAATTATGAATGCACTCTTGCTGAATAGTGATATCCTATTATTCTTCTGCCACACTTTTTTTCTTACTCTTTACAACTCCCTAAATTATAACGAAATTAAAAGTCCATTAGATAGTATACATTAACATATGCTATTATGGGTCTAGCTAGTGAGCGTGGGCAGCAGCTGCTGTGTGATGTGACTTTCCACTACTGTACTTTAAAAACATAATACAAGATTCATTGAATATGTTTTCCTATTTATACAAAGAAATAGTGCTTAACTAGTAAGCAAACTCATGTAAAATAAAATTATGCCCACCACATCTCAATATGTTATCTCTGCAGTGGAACAAGTAGGAAGCACAAATTTAAAAAGAAAAGAAAATACATGATCTAAACCATGGAACATAAGAATGTAGGAATTGTCAAATTGGACAGACCAATAGTCCAACTAGACCAAAATCCTTTCTACAATAGTAGCAAGTGCTATGCTGTAAAGGAATGTCAAAGAACCCTGGAGAAGGCAGTTGCGGGATAGCCTATCCCGAGGGAATGTTCTTCCTAACGCCCAATAGTTATGGGCTGGGTTTATGCTCTGAAACAAGAGTCTCTGTAACCCATCCAAAACTCTTGCTTATTTTTAATATTAAATGAAAGGGACTATATTATAGTTTGCTATGATTTAGTGGTAAGAACAGTAGTCTGGGAGTCAGGTGATTTGGGTTCTTTTTCTGACTTTACCACTGACTTGCCGTATCACCTTGGGCAAATCATTTAACCTCTCTATTTTAGCTGCCCTACCTATACTATGGGGAAAATAATATTTCCCTATGTCACAGATTACCATTCTCCCTTCTTATTTTCTCAACCTCCTGTGATGGGTTTGATCACAGAAACTCTCTTGGGACTTTCACTTGATGTGCTGAAACTACCTCTGAGCCCATGTTGCCTGCCAGTTTGGGCCTTCAGAACCCTGTCTTGTTGAGCCAGACAAGCTAGCCTGCTGCAACCACAGACCCAGGGTCTGACCCACACCCTCAAAGCTGCAGACTTAACTGAAAACAGCTTAGCATGTGCTCCTTTTTCTAGCACCCAGACACCCAGTTCCCAATGGGATCCAAACCCCAAATGAATCAGTTTTACTCTGTATAAAGCTTATACAGGGTAAAGGCATAAATTGTCCGCCCTCTATAAGGCTGATAGAGAGATATGTACAGCTGTTTGCTCCCCCAGATATTAATTACTTACTCTGAGTTAATTAATAAGCAAAGGTGATTTTATTAAGTATAAAAGTAGGATTTAAGTGGTTACCCAAGTAATAACATACAGAACACAATAAGTTACCAAGCAAAATAAAACAAAACATGCAAGTCTATGCCTAATAGATTAAGCAACTGATTACAGATGAAATCTCACCCCCAGAGATGTTCTAATAAGCTTCTTTCGCAGACGGGACTCCTTCCTAGTCTGGCTCCAGCAATCACTCACACCCCTGTAGTTACTGTCCTTTGTTCCAGTTTCTTTCAGGCATCTCCTTGGGGTGGAGAGGCCATCTCTTGAGCCAGCTGAAGATAAAATGGAAGGGTTTCCAGGGCCTTTTATATTCTCTCTCTCGTGGGTACAAACCCTTTCATTCTTGTGTGCAAAATCACAGCAACAAGATGGAGTTTGTAGCCACCTGGGCAAGTCACAGGTCCATGAATCATTCAGCTCTTTGCAGGCTGATACCATTGTTTACACGTTAGTTTGAACGTTCCCAGGAAAGCTCAGATGTGGATTGGTGGCTCCCAAAGTCCATTGTCAGTTAAGTGTTTCTTGATTGGGTACGTACTGAGAAAAGTCCTTTCTCAAGAAGCTGACCAAATGCTTCACTGAGGCTACTTAGAATCAAACACATTGAGATACAAGTACATAGCCAATATTCATAACTTCAAATACAAAAATGATACACACACACACAGACAGCATAACCAGCAAACTACAACCTTTCCATAGACACCCCACTTGACCTCCTCTGTACAAGACCTGGTGCAACCATAGCACCCTGGTTGCAACAATGATCTATACGTCACACCTCCTTCTACTGCCTTCTTCCCATGAGCTTCTACATCCTTCTCAACACCTGGTGGAAGTCCTGGCCCCTGACAGAAACTGTGTCTGTATATTCACACCCTGGCTCCCCATCATTAGGAGCAGCATGTCTGGAAACAATCTATTTCTAGTTGGGTTCCTGAGCAGAGAAGCATTTTTTCCAAAGTCCAGCTATAATTTACAACCCTTCCTGTCTGGATTAATCATAAAAGAAAAAATATATTTCAATCAATTTCTCTTAATACCTTAACCAACAAATGCATGGGGGACTGGGAACAATTATTGTCATCTTGTTTGTGTTTTTTGGATGAAACCAATCTCTTTATTAAAAACATTGCATTAATTCCACTTTCACTGTTCTCCCTGTAACACATACATTAAGGAATCCTAAGTGGATAATGGGAAAGAACAATAATAAAGATAATGCTAAATTAGGGAAATAATTATGTAACACATGACAGGTAATCTCTCCTCAGAAGCCTTCTAAGGTATCAGGCCAAAGGCCATATGCATTCACAAGGAATGTTTACGGAATCACGTGCCTGCAGCCAACATGTTATTATTACACTTGTAAAATGGTACTGCTGATTTTTATATATTGCACTATGTGGCTAATTTAAAAATGTTTTATTAGGCAGTTTATTAGACAGTTTATTTCTAGATTATTTTCAACAGTGGTGTATTCTTTAAAATACATTTTTCTTTAAGATACATTTTTAAACCACAGGCTAGAGCTTTGAGTGCCTAGGTTTCATACTGGCATTTTGACTTCACTCTGAGCCAGTCAACAGTAAATTTGTTAGTTTGTTTACAGATTGGTTTCTCTTTGATTTTTTGGCTTCTACTCAAGCGGCATCAACTAAGAAAGAGGAGCAAAAGCAAAGTGTCTCTAGTAGAAGACAAAACACAGTTGTAGGTAAGATGTAGCCAGACATATGGCATACCTCCTGGAACTAGAATTGAGAGATTTATACCACTGGAAAGCAGCGATTTCTAACTTGCCAGAGGGACAGCCAGCAGTCCTAGCTTTGGAATGTGCTGAAACACTGCAGTTTTAAGTCATGATATATTTAAACAGAAAAGCTATTTTAGGTCATTTTTAGATGTGGTTTAAATGAGATTAGCTATAATTTCCCTCACTTAAAAGAAAAGCCAGCTCAGCTCTAGTATTAGCTCAGCTTACCTGGAAGATATTTTTGGACATAAGACACCATGCAACCATGTACTTTTGCTTTGCCAAACAACAGAGTCAAATAAAATGTAGGTTTCAGAGTAGCAGCCGTGTTAGTCTGTATTCGCAAAAAGAAAAGGAGTACTTGTGGCACCTTAGAGACTAACAAATTTATTAGAGCATAAGCTTTCGTGAGCTACAGCTCACTTCATCGGATGCATTTGGTGGAAAAAACAGAGGAGAGATTTATATACACACACACAGAGAACATGAAACAATGGGTTTATCATACACACTGTAAGGAGAGTGATCACTTAAGATAAGCCATCACCCACAGCAGGGGGGGGAAAGGAGGAAAACCTTTCATGGTGACAAGCAGGTAGGCTAATTCCAGCAGTTAACAAGAATATCAGAGGAACAGTGGGGGGTGGGGTGGGAGGGAGAAATACCATGGGGAAATAGTTTTACTTTGTGTAATGACTCATCCATTCCCAGTCTCTATTCAAGCCTAAGTTAATTGTATCCAGTTTGCAAATTAATTCCAATTCAGCAGTCTCTCGTTGGAGTCTGTTTTTGAAGCTTTTTTGTTGAAGTATAGCCACTCTTAGGTCTGTGATCGAGTGACCAGAGAGATTGAAGTGTTCTCCAACTGGTTTTTGAATGTTATAATTCTTGACGTCTGATTTGTGTCCATTCATTCTTTTACGTAGAGACTGTCCAGTTTGGCCAATGTACATGGCAGAGGGGCATTGCTGGCACATGATGGCATATATCACATTGGTAGATGCGCAGGTGAACGAGCCTCTGATAGTGTGGCTGATGTGATTAGGCCCTATGATGGTATCCCCTGAATAGATATGTGGACAGAGTTGGCAACGGGCTTTGTTGCAAGGATAGGTTCCTGGGTTAGTGGTTCTGTTGTGTGGTGTGTGGTTGCTGGTGAGTATTTGCTTCAGATTGGGGGGCTGTCTGTAAGCAAGGACTGGTCTGTCTCCCAAGATCTGAGAGAGCGATGGCTCGTCCTTCAGGATAGGTTGTAGATCCTTGATGATGCGTTGGAGGGGTTTTAGTTGGGGGCTGAAGGTGATGGCTAGTGGCGTTCTGTTGTTTTCTTTGTTGGGCCTGTCCTGTAGTAGGTGACTTCTGGGTACTCTTCTGGCTCTGTCAATCTGTTTCTTCACTTCAGCAGGTGGGTACTGTAGTTGTAGGAATGCATGATAGAGATCTTGTAGGTGTTTGTCTCTGTCTGAGGGGTTGGAGCAAATGCGGTTATATCGTAGCGCTTGGCTGTAGACAATGGATCGAGTGGTATGATCTGGATGAAAGCTAGAGGCATGTAGGTAGAAATAGCGGTCAGTAGGTTTCCGATATAGGGTGGTGTTTATGTGACCATCGCTTATTAGCACCGTAGTGTCCAGGAAGTGGATCTCTTGTGTGGACTGGTCCAGGCTGAGGTTGATGGTGGGATGGAAATTGTTGAAATCATGGTGGAATTCCTCAAGAGCTTCTTTTCCATGGGTCCAGATGATGAAGATGTCATCAATGTAGCGCAAGTAGAGTAGGGGCATTAGGGAACGAGAGCTGAGGAAGCGTTGTTCTAAGTCAGCCATAAAAATGTTGGCATACTGTGGGGCCATGCGGGTACCCATCGCAGTGCCGCTGATTTGAAGGTATACATTGTCACCAAATGTGAAATAGTTATGGTTCAGGACAAAGTCACAAAGTTCTGCCACCAGGTTAGCCGTGACAGTATCGGGGATACTGTTCCTGACGGCTTGTAGTCCATCTTTGTGTGGAATGTTGGTGTAGAGGGCTTCTACATCCATAGTGGCTAGGATGGTGTTTTTAGGAAGATCACCAATGGACTGTAGTTTCCTCAGGAAATCGGTGGTGTCTCGAAGATAGCTGGGAGTGCTGGTAACGAAGGGCCTGAGGAGGGAGTCTACATAGCCAGACAATCCTGCTGTCAGGGTGCCAATGCCTGAGATGATGGGGCGTCCAGGATTTCCAGGTTTATGGATCTTGGGTAGCAGATAGAATACCCCAGGTCCTGGCTCCAGGGGTGTGTCTGTGCGGATTTGTTCTTGTGCTTTTTCAGGGAGTTTCTTGAGCAAATGCTGTAGTTTCTTTTGGTAACTCTCAGTGGGATCAGAGGGTAATGGCTTGTAGAAAGTGGTGTTGGAGAGCTGCCTAGTAGCCTCTTGTTCATACTCTGACCTATTCATGATGACGACAGCACCTCCTTTGTCAGCCTTTTTGATTATGATGTCAGAGTTGTTTCTGAGGCTGTGGATGGCACTGTGTTCTGCATGGCTGAGGTTATGGGGTAAGCGATGCTGCTTTTCCACAATTTCAGCTCGTGCACGTCGGCGGAAGCAGTCTATGTAGAAATCCAGGCTGCTGTTTCGACCTTCAGGAGGAGTCCACCTAGAATCCTTCTTTTTGTAGTGTTGGCAGGAAGGTCTCTGTGGGTTAATATGTTGGTCAGAGGTGTGTTGGAAATATTCCTTGAGTCTGAGACGTCGAAAATAGGATTCTAGGTCACCACAGAACTGTATCATGTTCGTGGGGGTGGAGGGGCAAAAGGAGAGGCCCCGAGATAGGACAGATTCTTCCGCTGGGCTAAGAGTATAGTTGGATAGATTAACAATATTGCTGGGTGGGTTACGGGAACCATTGTTGTGGCCCCTTGTGGCATATAGTAGTTTAGATAGCTTAGGTTCCTTTTTCTTTTGTAGAGAATCAAAGTGTGTTTTGTAAATGGCTTGTCTAGTTTTTGTAAAGTCCAGCCACGAGGAAGTTTGTGTGGAAGGTTGGTTCTTTATGAGAGTATCCAGTTTTGAGAGCTCATTCTTAATCTTTCCCTGTTTGCTGTAGAGGATGTTGATCAGGTGGTTCCGCAGTTTCCTTGAGAGTGTGTGGCACAAGCTGTCAGCATAGTCTGTGTGGTATGTAGATTGTAATGGATTTTTTACCTTCAGTCCTTTCGGTATGATGTCCATCTGTTTGCATTTGGAGAGGAAGATGATGTCTGTCTGTATCTGTGCGAGTTTTTTCATGAAGTTGACAGATTTCCACTCTATACGGCTAAATTCAGTGCCTTGCATAATCACAGGTTTCAGAGTAGCAGCCGTGTTAGTCTGTATTCGCAAAAGAAAAGGAGTACTTGTGGCACCTTAGAGACTAACAAATTTATTAGAGCATAAGCTTTCGTGAGCTACAGCTCACTTCATCGGATGCATTTGGTGGAAAAAACAGAGGAGAGATTTATATACACACACACAGAGAACATGAAACAATGGGTTTATCATACACACTGTAAGGAGAGTGATCACTTAAGATAAGCCATCACCCACAGCAGGGGGGGGAAAGGAGGAAAACCTTTCATGGTGACAAGCAGGTAGGCTAATTCCAGCAGTTAACAAGAATATCAGAGGAACAGTGGGGGGTGGGGTGGGAGGGAGAAATACCATGGGGAAATAGTTTTACTTTGTGTAATGACTCATCCATTCCCAGTCTCTATTCAAGCCTAAGTTAATTGTATCCAGTTTGCAAATTAATTCCAATTCAGCAGTCTCTCGTTGGAGTCTGTTTTTGAAGCTTTTTTGTTGAAGTATAGCCACTCTTAGGTCTGTGATCGAGTGACCAGAGAGATTGAAGTGTTCTCCAACTGGTTTTTGAATGTTATAATTCTTGACGTCTGATTTGTGTCCATTCATTCTTTTACGTAGAGACTGTCCAGTTTGGCCAATGTACATGGCAGAGGGGCATTGCTGGCACATGATGGCATATATCACATTGGTAGATGCGCAGGTGAACGAGCCTCTGATAGTGTGGCTGATGTGATTAGGCCCTATGATGGTATCCCCTGAATAGATATGTGGACAGAGTTGGCAACGGGCTTTGTTGCAAGGATAGGTTCCTGGGTTAGTGGTTCTGTTGTGTGGTGTGTGGTTGCTGGTGAGTATTTGCTTCAGATTGGGGGGCTGTCTGTAAGCAAGGACTGGTCTGTCTCCCAAGATCTGAGAGAGCGATGGCTCGTCCTTCAGGATAGGTTGTAGATCCTTGATGATGCGTTGGAGGGGTTTTAGTTGGGGGCTGAAGGTGATGGCTAGTGGCGTTCTGTTGTTTTCTTTGTTGGGCCTGTCCTGTAGTAGGTGACTTCTGGGTACTCTTCTGGCTCTGTCAATCTGTTTCTTCACTTCAGCAGGTGGGTACTGTAGTTGTAGGAATGCATGATAGAGATCTTGTAGGTGTTTGTCTCTGTCTGAGGGGTTGGAGCAAATGCGGTTATATCGTAGCGCTTGGCTGTAGACAATGGATCGAGTGGTATGATCTGGATGAAAGCTAGAGGCATGTAGGTAGGAATAGCGGTCAGTAGGTTTCCGATATAGGGTGGTGTTTATGTGACCATCGCTTATTAGCACCGTAGTGTCCAGGAAGTGGATCTCTTGTGTGGACTGGTCCAGGCTGAGGTTGATGGTGGGATGGAAATTGTTGAAATCATGGTGGAATTCCTCAAGAGCTTCTTTTCCATGGGTCCAGATGATGAAGATGTCATCAATGTAGCGCAAGTAGAGTAGGGGCATTAGGGAACGAGAGCTGAGGAAGCGTTGTTCTAAGTCAGCCATAAAAATGTTGGCATACTGTGGGGCCATGCAAACTG